>NC_047070.1:16739717-17356971 GCF_902459465.1 Asterias rubens | reverse complement strand
TAAGGCCTATATATGGACCCATCCTTTAGGGCATAAATATGGACCCATCTTTTAAGGCCTATGGACCACGTCTTTACTATGTATTAAGGCCTATATGTACCAATTCTTAGGGCATATGGACCCATCTTTAATTTTTTTACCATGTATTAAGATCTAAAGACCTATCTTTTAAGGCATGGACCCATCTTCACTATGTATTAAGGCCTATGGACCCATCTTTTAAGGCCTATTATATGGACCCATCTTCACTATGTATTAAGATGAATGGACCCATCTTTTAAGGCCTATTATATGGACCCATTTTACCGTGTACTAAGATCTAAAGACCCATCGTATAAGGTACGGACCCATCTCTACCATGTATTAAGATCTATGGACCAATCCTTTAAGGCCTATGGACCCATCCTCTAAGGCCTATGGTCCCATCTTTACCATGTATTAAGGCCTACATATGGGCCCATCTTTTGAGGCATGGACCCATCTTTACCATGTATTAAGATCTATGGACCAATCCTTTAAGGTCTATGGACCCATCTTTACTATGTATTAAGGTCTATATTGACCCATCTTTTGAGGCATGGACCCATCTTTACCATGTATTAAGATCTATGGACCCATCTTTTAAGGCATATTGTGGACCCATTTTTACCATTGTGTAAAGGCCTATATATGGACCCATCCTTTAGGGCATAAATATGGACCCATCTTTACAACGTATAAAATATAGATCTATGGACCAATCCTTTAAGGCCTATGGACCAATCTTTACTGTGTATTAAGGCCTATGTAGACCCATCTTTTAAGGCCTATGGACCACGTCTTTACCATGTATTAAGGCCTATATGTACCAATTCTTAGGGCATATGGACCCATCTTTAATTTTTTTTACCATGTATTAAGATCTAAAGACCTATCTTTTAAGGCATGGACCCATCTTCACTATGTATTAAGGCCTATGGACCCATCTTTTAAGGCCTATTATATGGACCCATCTTTACTATGTATTAAGGCCTACATATGGACCCATCTTTTAAGGCATGGACTCATCTTCACTATGTATTAAGATGAATGGACCCATCTGTTAAGGCCTATTATATGGACCCATTTTACCGTGTACTAAGATCTAAAGACCCATCGTTTAAGGTACGGACCCATCTCTACCATGTATTAAGATCTATGGACCAATCCTTTAAGGCCTATGGACCCATCCTCTAAGGCCTATGGTCCCATCTTTACCATGTATTAAGGCCTACATATGGACCCATCTTTTGAGGCATGGACCCATCTTTACCATGTATTAAGATCTATGGACCAATCCTTTAAGGTCTATGGACCCATCTTTACTATGTATTAAGGTCTATATTGACCCACCTTTTGAGGCATGGACCCATCTTTACCATGTATTAAGATCTATGGACCCATCTTTTAAGGCATATGGACCCATATTTACTGTATTAAGGCCCAACATTCTCAAATAAGGACACATTTTTGCAGGAAGCACACCCAACCTGAAAAAGGTGGTTCAACGATTTTAAGCACTTCTGCCAAGAGGCTGTCGTGGCAGCAGGACATCTAACAAACAACAGAGACCTATGGAGACGCCTAGTTGTTAGTCGAGAAGCCATCTCCGGGACCTACCTCGGGAGGACGGCTTTAATAAAATAATGAAGGCGTATGGACCCAACTTTACTATGTATTAAGGCATCCATATAACCTTTTATTAAAGAAGTGAAAAGATATCTTTTCAATAATTATTTATTAAAGGCCTACATGGACCCATATTTATCATTAAGTATGTCTAAATAGATGCTCTGATAAATGGTGATTATAGAAGCATAGTGGTTGAAATGCATTGAGCAAGTTATGGCTCAAATGAGAACTTCATTTTTTGTTGGCCGAAACTCCAAATTCTCCAACTGTTGTTGTAATGTCGGTTTAATCTTGATCGTCCATGTGTAACCATGGTGATAGTATTACTGAAAAACTAACGTGGTGCTAGTTTCCTTGTTCTTTCCATTGGCTTATTTTGAGGAATTCTTAGTCTTCAGTGTCACCAAGCCAATATCATAAATTTCTTATTCGTCAAAAAGTGAGGCCACTTTGTAAACCATCCCTTGTGCCATCTCTTCAAAGGCATGGTATACTTTTGGTAATTGCCAAAGACCAATATCCTCACTTGGAGTAAAAATCACTGTGAGTTGTTGAAAGGATGTGAGTGAAAGTTTAAAATGATTGATGGATCGATGAATGAAAGTGATAATAGAGGAATTAGGACTTTTAAAACTAATAATTGGTAAATAAATGTTGGTTAAAAATAAAAACATCTTGTAACAATCATGAAACATATACAACTTAAACAAAAACACTGCAGTCATACATTTATTATGTACAATCACACAGACCAATCAAAGCACAATTTTGTAGGGACTGAGACTTCTTCGCGATTCAAACATTTTCAAGGACTATACTTCTTCATTTGAAAGTGTCTTCAAAACTAGCCATACCAAGGCAATTAAAGACTTCAAGATTTTTTCCCATCAGGATTACAAGTCCAAGAAGCCACCACCAAGATCATCTGCACTGCACACAAACATGGGGTGACGTGATAGTGACAATATTCTTTTGAAACATTGCCAAAAAACAATGTCTGATGATTTTCGACTCTAAAAACAATGTGATACTGTGTATTCATAATTAATTGAGAGGTAGTGATTCAATTTAATTGTTTGCCTTTCAAACAATAACAGTACTTTGTCATAATATTATTTAATATTTTGGTAGTGGACTTAAAGACCCAATCTTTAAAACCCTTTTAAGGCAAGATGCTTTCCAGTGGAAACAACTATTAATATTATATTATGTTATAGTATAATGACATTAATTTTAAGAATGGAAAAGCCTCGAGTTGTCAAGATATGTGTCAGCAACTGACATTCTTACAGTGAAAAATCATCATCAAGTATCAAGATATGCGCCAGCTAAGTGAAATGTGTCTATGGAAATGTCTATGGAAAAAAGGAGGATCAGTATTGAAAGTCAACACATGTAACTGCTTCATGGAATCTGATAAACGAGCTGTTGTGCCAGCACATGACAACTACAACGGAAAATTTTCTGTGGATTGACAATAAATGAACAAAGAAGCCAGGATAAACATTATCACTGACTTGTGTCAAGAGCAAGTAACAATAAACATTAAGGAGAGAACAGTGACTGTTACTAAACTACACAATGCAACATTCACAAACAATGGACACTCAGTCAAACAACACAAAACATGTCAACATTGTTAAATACAACAATTACATGTTATTTAAATAAATTAATCAATAGGCCTACTTGCAACCAATTTTAAAGGATGGATGATGAATGAAGTGATGGAAATAGTGTGTGGTGTTTCTTATAAAATGTATGACAGGGTCATCTATCTCACTTTCCTCTCTTTCAACTGGCTGGTCATCTTTCTTATACTTTCTTTTCCCTAGGTGGTCACCCCCCCCCTACCCTCCCCCCTCTCCCCAAGCACATGTTTCTCTTTGAAATGGTCATCTATCTTGGATGCTTCTCTTTAACTGAAGAGGTCATTCTGTTCATTATCTTCTCATGGTCTTCTTGATCAACTTTGAACCTGTCCCTTCCTTTCAGCGAGTCGCTGTTTGTGGAACTGGCTTCTCTTTAGCCAACATCACCAATCTCTTTTGAACCTCATAAACTATTTTACTTTTCCAACTTTTAAAGTTCTTAACAACTTAAAAAACAAACTGGTTGATGAGTAGCAATGAATGTTAGAGCTGTGAAAGTACAGTTAATGAATATGAAGAGGTAAAATTTTGATTAACAATTAATTTAATAAAAATAACAAGGTCAACAAAAATTAATACAGTACGACAAACATAGGTGCACAAAACAAAAAAACGAACACAGCAAAATTACATTTAGACCATCAAACACTATAATTAAACAAATGTTCATCTGCTCAGATAACAAGAGAACTCAGTGAAACAAGATTGCCCATCAAAGCTCTTGTATGACTCAAGAAACAGTTAGGCTGCTTACCAACTCTTAACTGTGTGTTGCAAGTACATTGCCAGCCAACAACTGTTTTGGAATTACAGCCTCAACACACTGGAATGTGAAAGAAATCTTCTCTTTATTTCCATGGAAATGAAAGACCCGAAAGGACATAAATACTCTAAAGATATTGCTCAAAAATCAAGATTTGAAATCTGAATAGGATGGATTTTGGCATGATAAATGACAACAGGTGGAACATATTAAAATATTGTATTGCGTCGTTAAGAATTAGTAAATTTCCCTTGTGGTTAACAACTTGATTACCAGTACAATGTAATATACTTGGTTATTATTATTGTTTAAGAACAAAGAGGATGTAACTGCATAAAGCAGTTGTTTGTTCTCCTGTGATCATTTCTACTATCCTGGCGATAAGCAAGGTATAGGTTTTTCTTGTTGTATGTGGTTTACATGCATTGATAACAATTAACTGTAATTCACTTGGTGAATGTTTTGTATTTTAAGAAAAAAGAAGATGTAACTGCATAAAGCAGTTGTTTTCTCACTATAATAATGTCTACCTCCTAATACTTGCTGTATGTGGTTTACATATGCATTATTGACTATCCACTCAGATTGGATAGCGCCCTCTATAGACACAACACACTTTTTTTATGTTTTGCTGAGGGCATGGGTATGGTGACTATAAACTTCTTTGATTTGTCAAGTTTGTGTATTATTTTAATTGAAGAGATTTAAAAATCAAATTTAAAGTGACAGTGTTGAATTTTGAAATGAATCTAAACAATATTGGAAAACAAATATACTTAAACATTTCTGCACCAAGTCGCTGAGGATAAGATGAAGAAGCAAGATACACTCATGAGGTAATTAGATGGTTTTCCTTTTAAAAAAATACCACCGTATTGCCATTGTTTTTACATCAAACTACTTTTATTTAAGATTCAATTGAACTAGGCCTGTACAACCATGTACATTAGTTTAGCCTAAGTTGAGGCCTAATACATAGTATTACTAATTATTTTCCTCAGATTAAAGGCCTATGGCCTACCTCTAAAAACAAAACAAAACAACTTCTAGTTGATTCAAGATTACACTTACTTCATATGTGCAGGGCTATATGGTAATTAGCTGTTAATCTGTATTTTAAGGAAATGTTGTTTCAATGGATGACAAGTCTAACCCACATCTCCTCCCCCCCCCCCCCAGAAATGTCATGCCCTTGTATTTTTACATTTAAATGTTAATGAACAAAAATAAATGAAAAAACAAATGAAATAAAATAATATAATTTTCCAACAGTTGATGAGCTTAACACTATGACAATTGTCTTCTAAAATGATTTTGAGGTAAAATGCCATGCCTTTTCCCTTAAAGTAGGCCTACATTTAAATGTTATTCCAAAAAGACAACAAATGAGGGCCTAAAAGTAGATGTTATAAATGTTAAAATAAGTCTAACACCAAAATAAAATTCTTTTAATTAATATGAATTTGAAGTATGACAAGTCTAACCCCATGTTCCAGGTAAAATGAATTTCAAGTAGGCTTATATTGACTCTTTTTTCAAAGTGACATGCGTTTCCCTTGAAGTAGGCCTACACTTAAATGTTATTCACAATTGAAATCATAAATAAATAAATGACTACATTAAATAAAATGAGATTTTTCTCAGTTTATACAAAATTAAAGTAGGCCTAATTGCTATTTTTCCAAATTCCATTCCATGTTATCCTTGATGTAGGTCTGTAGGCCTACTGAAGCAAAACAAAGTAATAGTTCAATGTCTATGAAAGGCATGTACATTTTTTAGATAGTGTATTTTAATGTTAAGGCTTAATGAATAAGATTACTTATCAACACTCTTAGCAGGATGATATCTATCATCCAATATGACCTCTCCAATCACACCCCAAAAAAAATACATGTCTTCTATATTATTTGCAGAACTGACCAATTTACAACCTTTAGAAGTTCTATTTCAGAACACTTTTCTGGCAATGGTGAGGAAGAGCCGGCTGTGTGGGGAAATGGAGGAGGCCGGTTAAAAAAAAAGTAAACTTTATCGCATAATTATGCAAAAGTTTTACATGCTTTCCTTTTCACATAATGAGACCCAACTTGTTTCTTAATACACATTAATATACAAACAATATCTTTTCAGAATCTAATGTTTTATCTTTACTTTTCAGGTTCTGAATTTATGGTTCATGAAACAATGTGAAAGATTTCTTCACTCTATTGCCATGGAAATGATAGACAGCCCAAATGATCCTCCCAAAGGACATAAATACTCTCAAGATATTGCTCAAAATCAAGATTTGAAATCTGCATAGGATGGATTTAGGCACGATAAATGACAACAGGTGGAACATATTAAAATCTTGTCTGTGTATTGTTAAGAGTCAGTAAATTTCCATTGTAGTGTGAAACTTGATTATTATTACACTGTAATAATACTTGGTTATTATTATTATTTTTAAAACAAACTGCATAAAGCAGTTGTTTGTTCTTCTGTAAACATTTCTACCTTCCTGGGATAAGCGAGGTTCAAGTTTTTCTTGGTGTATGTGGTTTACATGTATTAAACAATAATTACACTGTAATACACTTGGTGAATATTTAGTATTTGAAGAAAAATAAGGATGTAACTGCATAAAGCAGTTGTTTTCCCCCTGTGATAATTTCTACCTCCCTAAATACTTGCTGTATGTGGTTTACATGCATTATTGACTGGCCACTTACTGAGCTGTGAATAGCGCCCTCTATAGACCCAACAAACCTTTTGGTTAATGTTTTGCTGAGTTCAATGGGAGTAGGGTGTCTATAAACTTCTTTGATTTGTCAAGTTTGTCTATTATTTAAATTGAAGAGGTTTTCAAATCAAAGTTAGATTGACATTGTTGAATTTTGAAACCAAATTAAAACAATATTGGAAATTACAACAATAATATAAAACAGTTCTGCCACCAAGTTGCTGAGAAGATGAAGAACCAAGATTACACTTGTGAGGTAATGAGATAGTTTTCCTTAAAAAAATTCTCCATAACTCCATTGTTTTTGCAGCAAACTACTTTTTTTCAAGACTCAATTGATGTAGGCCTGTACAACCATGTACATTAGTTTAGCCTAGATACAATATTATCTTGTTTGAGGCCTAATACATAGTATTATTAATTTTCCTCAGATTAAAGGCCTATGGCCTACCTGTAAAAACAAGAAACAACTTTTAGTTGATTCTAGATTACACTTACTTCATTTGTGCAGGGCTATTTATGGTAATTAGCTATTAGTCTGTTTTTAAGGAAATGAGTCTAATTAGGCTTAATGGCTATCCCCCCCCCCACTTCATGCCATTGAAGCATGTCAACATTTAAATGTTAATTAAAAATACTAAATGAAGAAACAAATGAAGGCCTTATATAAGAATAGATGGTGAGCTTAACACTATAAAAATGGTCTTCTAATGTAATGATTTTGAGGTAAAATGCCATGCCTTTCCTATTGAAGTAGGCCTACATTTAAATGTAACATAATGGCAAAAAAAAAGGACAACAAATTAGGGCCTAAAGTAGATGTTATAAATGATAAGTCTAACACCAAAAAACATTTCTTCTAATTAATTTCACTTTGAAGTAGAAGACAAGTCCCTGGGGTTCCAGGTAATATGAATTACAAGTAGGCGTAGAATGACTTTTTTTATTCAAAGTGACATGCCTTTTCCTTGAAGTAGGCCTACACTTAACTGTTATTCACAATTGAAATCATAAAAAAAGATATGAATACATTAAATAAAATGAGATTTTTTTCCAATTAGATGATTAAGTTTATTTAATTTAAAGTAGGCCTAATTGCTATTTTTTCAAAATTCAATTCCATGTCTTCCTTGATATAGGTCTATAACATAAGCTAATACTGAAGCAAAAACTCCAATGTCTGTGAAAGCCATGTAAAATTTTTAGATAGTGTATTAATGATTAAGCTTAATGAATACGATTACGTTCATTTATTAGCAGGATGTTATTACTCATTCAATATGCCCTCTCCAATCACAAAAGAAAAACACAAGTCTTCTATATTTGCAGAACTGACCAATTTACAACCTTTAGAATTCTATTTTAGAACAATTTTTTTTCTGGCAATGGTGAGGAAGAGCCGGCTGTGAGGGGAAATGGAGGAGGGCGGTAACAAAAAAGATAACAAATCAAGATGAATCACAATTTTAATTCCTAGAAAATGAAGAAACATTTATCGCATATTCTAAAGTTTTACATGCTTTCCTTTCCACACAATGAGACCTAACTTTTTTCTCATACACATGATATACCAGCAATATCTTTTCAGAATCTAATGTTTTATCTTTACTTTTCAGGTTCTGAATTTGTTTCATGAGACAATATTGTAAATAAAATAAAAAGTTTTAAAACAGTTCTACCACCAAGTTGCTGAGGATAAGATGAAGAAGCAAGATAACACTCATGAGGTAATTAGAATGGTTTTCCTTTAAAAAAAAATACCACCATATTATTTCCATTGTTTCTGCAGAAAACTACTTTTATTTAAACCTCAATTGATGTAAGCCTGTGTACATTAATTAGTTTAGCTTGGATACAAGATTATCTTGTTTGAGGCCTAATACATAGTTTTACTAATTTTCTTCAGAATAGAGTGGGCCTTGGGCCTTCCTCTAAAAAATAAAAGCGTTCTCAACGAAAGACAAGTCTAACACATATTTCTGAGTAATAATGAGTTTGAAATAGGGTTAGTGACTATCCCTCCCCCTTCCCCGATTCATGCCCGTTGCCTTGAAGTACAATGTACATTAATTGTGTATGTATGTCTTTGTTTGTTTCGAAAGTTTTGAAAGACCTACTAGGATGTTTGCAATAGTGCAAATATTTTCATTCGTTGAAAGATGGAATGTTCCACCATTCATCTCGGCTCCGCCTCGTCGAATAGAACATTCCATCTTTCAAGTGTGGAAATACTTTTTCGCACCTACTATCCGCTCCGGACACTTTTGCATATGCAATCGTGTCCGGGGGTAAGCAAAAACCGTCCGGTGGACATGTACTTAACTGTACATGCATGTATGTGCGCACGTAAGCGAGCGTGCATGCACTGAACCTATACGCATATGCAACATAAATATTCACGTATTTTATGATTGCAGCGAATACCCAACGGCCGAACATTTCCCATGTCATTCATGCATGCAATTAGCTTGTAAACAAATGGCGAACGTGTTCCGTCGACCAAGGGCGTTTAATTTACTGTAATGACGGTTTTGCACGGGGCGGACACAACTGCATATGAAAATGTGTCCGGGCGGACACAATTGCATTATGCAGCAGTATCCGGGCGGACACGGTTGCATATACAAAACCGTCCGGCGGACATTATTGCATATGCAAAGTGTTTTCATTGTTTTCATCCCCCGCAGTGTGGTATTAAATTGATCTCGAAAACGGGAATAAGTATATTATGAAACTGAAAATACCGTTTTTATACAATGGTCATGAACGACAACTATATCACACATGTTTCATTTGCCTCCGGGTTGTTTATTTCGGGGTGAAGTTGATAAAAAATAACGCTTCATTCAGGCGCCATGACGACCAACCGTGTGTAAATGCTCACTGTGGCCTTTTTGTTTCAATATTAAGTGAGGGCGGTGTATATAATGGAACATGATGGGGCGCACAGCTTATAAGTTGTGATACAGGAAGTGTGGGCCTTTGGACAAAAATGTCACCGGTGTGCGATTGCTTTTAAAAAACACATCAATATTAATTTATTTTTATTTTTCCCCTAAAGAGGTTGATAAAGAGGTCTGATAGAGGTTGGAAAAAGAACTCCCGTGTGATGTGCTTGCGCGCATGTGAGCGTTATGGCAAACAAAACATTGTGATTGGAAATCGTTATAATTCCTCAGCAGGCCTGTAACTAGTCTTGGTGCAAGACGTTTCTCGTTTCCTTTTCACGCACACCGCGGCCAATTCACCTAGGCGCGCACCGACTCACCTAACTTATAGTCCACTCACCGCCCCGGGGCGCGGTGTGAGTGGACTAAGTCAGGTGAGTCGGTGCGGGCGCTGTTGGTGAATTGGCCGCGGTGTGCGTGAAAAGGAAACGAGAAACGTCTTGCACCAAGACTAGCCTGTAACCAGTAATAATTAATAATATTTTATTTGTTGGGGGGGGGGGGGGGGGGGGCGAGTATGAACAATTAAACACAAACTCCTCCCCTCCCCTCTCCCATTCAGATAACTGAATGTATTTTTAACCACAAACTGGGGGTCCTTTTGATGAGTCATGTTATTATGCTATGCATTTTGGTCATGTTCATGTGATGTGAATTAACTTATCCCTGCATGATAGTTTGCTTGAAACGGAAATCTTACCACACCCACTTTTCAACTTTTCTAGCGTCACTAGAGGGCGCAACGTTATTATTGCCATCATGGTGGATCACTGGAAAAAAGTTGTGTCTTTTACTGGATCGTTGAAGGAAAACGCCGCCGAATCTCAGGCTGAAAACCTTGTACAGGAAATAGAGACATCCGAGGAACCAGTTGCTCCTACTTTAAGGTATTATGAACTGTCTTTGTGGTTCAAATAGAGCATTTTAAAATGATAAGAATCAGTGTTCAGCTGAACCGAGGTCAAAATAAGGTCACAGACACATACACAGTTTGCAATGCATGCATAATGGCATGAATAATGCACTCGCGCTGTACTACTGTGTATAAAATGCACTCGTCGTACAACATGTAAATTTCGTGCGATGTTGATGTTTGTTAGACCATGTTAGACATGTTTATATGAGTTGAATGTTGGTCCATGGCTTATTCATTGATTGAATTAATTTAATTAAAACGAAAAAGCCACATCACATGATGATGAATGAAGAAAAGCAACGATAAATAAAAATGTATGTTTTTTACCCAGTGAAATTGTGCAAATGTCTCGGGACAAGGCAAGACAACCAAAAAAGTATAACATTTAGTTAGAAAGAATTTAGAAGACTTCTCAATCTCTTAGTTATAAATATGACATGTTGCTTTTGTGAACTGAAATGTCATAAAAACTGCACGGTGTGGTCAAATGTACGATTGCAACTTGCAATTTGCAATTGGTGCAATCATATTCTGAAAACACAAACAAATTTGTTCAACATAAAAAATATGAATGTGGTAAACCTTCATTTATTTACCATTGTTTTGTACACAAATTGTTTGTCTGACAGCTTCAATCCAGGTAAACAATTGAAGTTGACCTCAAAGGAAAACAAATTATGTGTTGTAGATTTGAAAAGAAGATGAAATAATTAAATTAGTTATTAATATATTCTAATTTAATTTATCAATTCATCAGTTTATATATACGGTATCAAATACTAAAATCAGGTCAAATTGGTTGCCATCAATCATTTTTTTCTTATAAATTCAATATTTTATAACTGGTCTGTGAAGTCAATTGTACTGTAGATTATGTTGTTTGTGTAATAACTAAAAAGTAGTATGCATGATGTACAGTATACTAAGTAGTAATAAGTTAGTATACACAGTAGATAAATGCTTTAAATGAAATACAGGGGTAGTGGGAGTGTGTTTGTACATTGTACTTGTTGTGTGTAGAACCTGGTAGTACCATGTACAGTCATCAACGGCTGCCACTAACTAGTGCTTTTCGATGATTACTGGCTGAGTGCCACAACCCATCATTAATCCAAAAGTGAAGTCATAAACAGTAGGTCAAGGTCACTTCATTGAAGGAGTCCCATTACACATGGCTGGCTCATTATCGCATTGATAAATGACTGTTACTTGCTGCCCCTTTGATGCTAATGACAACGTTTGCTCATCACTAAACACAACTGATGCACAGTGCTTGCTTAGTTATCACTGGGATCTCTCAATGGAGACACAGTGTACAGTGAAAGTATTGGTGAGATGTGTGTGAAGAAGAGATGGCTTGACGAGATAATCAAAGCTGGTGCACAGTAGCTGTGGTTATAATCATCAGGAAAGGATTACACCCGAGAGTCAGAGTACCGGTTCCGAATGTAGGGATCCCAGCCATGTCACTGCCGTTACTACTTTGATTGGATCCATCGTGTGCATTTTGCACACCATACATCCACATGGGCAGAGGATGCAATGCTGTAACCGTGATGTGCTACGGACATGTAATGGTGGGAGGATGTACATTGTTGTGCATGAACCTGTAGTGTTACATGTATTTCCTGATCCAAGGACTAAATTGATTGCTAAACATTTCGTAACTAACCATATCGTAGAAATATGAGAACGCTACACTTGATGACTGATGGAGCTGATCGGTGGTTAACTTCTAAGTGATGAATAGTGACTTTTAATCACAGATGCTGTAAGGATTATCATGTGTCTGTATCTTCTGGTGTCGAACTCCTTCATGCGATTCTACTGATACACACTAGAGCGTGGGCGTTCCAGGCCCTTTTCTGTTGTATCCTGTTGCAGAATTGGTTTGTGATAACATAGGGCAAGGTGATACACAACAAGCTCTTATGTTGGTGAAACCAGGAAACAACTACTGGCACATTGTGTATAGTATACATAATGCTAATGTCTGTGTACATGTAGTGCTACTTGTAGATTCATGTCTGCCTGCAACTTGCATTGAATCTACTGCATCTGAAAAAGCTATCTGATGGAAACAGATACAAGTGTCATCGTAATAAAATGCAGCATTAGGGCAACCTGATATGATACATGTTTACAGTGAATACACACTAGTTTGCTGTGTTTACTCAGCACTGTGTAATGTAATCTACATGTAACTGTGCACTTGACCCCCATTGAGTAGCCTATCCCTACAGTTGGTGGTTGTTGAGCCATGTCAGAGTAGGAGGTGGTATTGAGTATGAATGTACAACATATAAGGATTACTGTTCATGTGATTAATGCATGAGGCACACATCATATGTAGACACTACACCAGTTCAAGGAGATAACAGTTATTTCCTCTTCTCTGCACACTCAACTGCATAGTCAACTGCATGGCAAGCATTGATCTTGGGTGAACTCCTCTTGAGGAGCGATTCTATCATTATGACTGAGGAGGACAAATTTCCTTACACCCCTTTGCTGGACACCAAAGACGAGCACAACCGGTTGGTGTGTATCATCGAGGAATCCGATTCCACTTCTGTCTGTCAGATATTCAGGTTTGTGTTATTAGGGTCCTGTGTGTTGTTGATGTTGGGGGTGGGAAGGGGGGTGGCTGAGGCGTGAGGGACTGTGGCTAATCGAGGGACACTGCAGGAGAAGGACGGGTGAGGGGAAAGGGTTGAATGTGGATCTAGAGCTCAAGTTGACCTTGTGAATGTTTTCTTTTGTTTGTATTAATCTCATCATGACTTGACCTTGAAATTCACTGAAAGCTGTTGTTGCAGGCCTGAGAGAGTAGGGGTATTTTTTCCATTGACTGTAGGAATTGTTTAATAAACCATGAATGAACATTGGTGGGCAAGTCAGAATGTCCTTTCCCACAGTACAGTCAATACACAATCTTATGATAATTTATATTGAAGACTGCACCGTCACCTGTTCATAATCAAAGATAGGTAACACATCTCATAACTTGTTTAGCTGTTATTTTAAAATTCTTGATTTTATGTGGTATGACTACATATAAAGCATACAAAATTAAACATTTCTTAACTGGCCTCGTGGTACATATATTTTGCCTAACAGGAAATGCCCAGGAATTTAAGTAAGTTAACTCTTTATAATGTGTAATTGCAAGCAATGTGCCATTGTCAAAACATGGAGGAAAAAATATAGTACAAAGTACTCCCAGACAACACTGTACAAATCTACCATGCTGGCTTCCTCCATGGCCTTAGTGACAGCTCCATTCTTCCCAACACCCTTATGTCCTGACATTCCAATCATAACCCCTCATGATCTTCATTGAATAGTGTTATGGGTAAGGTTTTAGGGTACATGTTATAGGATTAGAAAATACATGGTGTCAGATCTTAGCAGACCTACCAAGTCTCACGCATTAGGCATGAGACTCACGCATTAGGGGTCTGTCTCACACTCTCATGCGCCGCAACCATTTTCTCACGCATTGGGGCCAGACCGGAGAAAAAAATAAAAAATAACGACAATGCATTGCCATATTGCGCATGGGTGTACAAAAAACAAAGTTTGCACAATCTTCAGATTGTAGGCTTTGAAAAATCTCACGCATAGCTGGCCTTTGAACTTGGCATCTCTGTCTTAGGGGTGTCGGCAATGTAATGTAATGTAATGTAGCCCTAGATGTTGTACATCTATAGGCCTACATGTATGTACATGTAATAGACTGATCCATTAAGCTCCGCCCACGTTGCACGTGTGAGTAAGAATACGTGAGCCTCTCCAATGCCTTTTTGCACAATCTGGAGCGCGCCAAGCATACGCGCATGCATGTCGGACCTTTGTCGCGTTGTGATTGGTCAATATGCAATGGGGCGGAGCTTAATGGATCGGTCTATTATGCACAATGCATTGACGTGAAGGGGATTCAGAATACCAGTGTGTAACCACTGTCAGACTGTGTATCCACTGCACACTTACAGTGTACATACAATTACATACAATGTGTGTGTGTACAGGTACATGCTGTATGTCCCACATTGTGCACATAATTACCTGATGTACAGAATGTTGTGTATTATGTAGGTTGGAATTTGAGGATAGAGTAGAACTTTCCATGTAAGGGTGTATGGTGCTGTAGTTTTTTAAAAGTATGTTCACCACATATTTTATGTAAACTTACATGTAATGTAGTACACACTCTTTGATGTTACGTAATGGAGACATGTATCTTTTGTTTTTATCACAAAATTGTTTCTTAAAGGAACACGTTGCCTTGGATCGGTCGAGTTGGTCTTTTAGGCAAATTTGTGTTGGTCATTATATTCTACTTTTAAAACATCTTTCTAACCAATGCATTTTATAAAAAAAACGGTTACAAACGCTTTTTATAGACCAACTCCTACAATCCAAGGCAATGTGTTCCTGAAATTTTTTAACTTAGATCTGTAAAGTTGTTGGTCCAATACGTTGTGAAACTAACACAATAATTATGTATGTTTCCTGCATTTATTTTAAATACACTTCCTTCCTGGTACACATTCATAACTGTATAAATGCATCCAACATGTACATTTCCTGTGAATCTGTGATGGACACCTATATTTAACAGTAGGATAAGTTGTACTGATGTAAAATGTGTATTTGTCAGGTGTCAGGATGTACTGTATTTAAACAAATTTTGTGCTCAATACTACTCGGGGTGTACATTAATCCAAAGTAAGGGTTATTATTTTTCATATTTTCTCCTCCCCCCTAGCATCGTAGCAAAAGAAAAGAGAGCAATAATGGCAGTACAATACATACTTTGTACATACTGTACTTATGTGTATGTGCCCCACACCCTTCAAAGAGCATACATGTACATTAGGTCTAGACAGCAGCACACATTTATTTATATTTGTTTAAAAAAAAGGTATATTCAGGCATACATTGTGATTGTGCAATGTGTAATGTGCATTGATACAAAACTGTTTTAATCAGGCTACACTTAATGTGCAGTTACAGTGAGATGCATTGATCCCCTTATTACATTACATGTAGTGGTCTTGAATGAATTAGTAGAGCTTTTGTATGGTCACCAGGAAAGCGGCCATTAAGAGTTTGAGAGAGTAACAAACAGAGTTGACTCAGACAGAACTAATCATTTCTTTTGAATGTATCCAGTAAAATTCAGTACAAATCTGTATTTTTACAAACGGAGTGACATTGCACATTGCAGGGCATTCTGTCAGGCAAGATACTGTACTGCTCATATTATGGTAAATATATGACATTTTGTGTCATGATTTCCACATAAATTCAAAAGTTGTAAAAGAAACAGCTGATTTTTAAAAATTGTATGTGCCCTCCTTTCTTCATACGAACATGTCATATATCAAAAGTAGTCAAAAATCAAAGGTGCAATCTCCATAAAATATAAATAGGTCTCGGTTTTTTGGCGTTCACAACCAATCGTAGCACACAGTACCTTTGGCTTCATGTCCCATTCGAAAGACAAAGCAGTGATGGTAAAGTAGTTGTATCTTGCACAAGGGTCGTATGCCACAACCAGGACTCAAAACCAAACTGCATTAAAAACATGAATACTGATCAGACGCACCAAAGCTTGAGTCTGGGCTCTTAACCGCCCGGCTACAACACGCCACCAGGCTTTGGAAGACACTAACAAAAAACCTTGCATTCTGTCCCCTTTATGTTTACAGAGCGATTCAAGATGGCAAAGATCATGAGCGCTTCATGGAGCATCTTAAGACTCGGATCCAGGAGCATGACCGAGACATCGAGAGGATGTGCAACTTCCACTACCAAGGGTTCGTGGATAGTATTGGTCAGCTCCTTAAGGTCCGCGCAATCGCAGAGAAGCTCAAGGTACGTAGAAGTATAATCTGGACGAGGGTTAATTTTTTGAGATGCTACATTGTAGGTGTACTGGGCTCTATTATGTGCATTACACAGTATACGGGACCTGTAGCTTTACATCCCATTCGAAGGATAAAGCAATAGTGTCTTGCTAAAGGACACGGTTTCAAGATTGGGGCTTAAACCCACACTCTGCTGATCAGAAACATAGGAGCTTGAGTCTGGTGTGCTCGGCCATGTATATCAGTTGATAGGTGGCACAGACATGAATGTACCAGCCATTCTCCCATTATTTCCATTGATTTTAGCATGTTTTGTTGCACTGTTTTTATTAACAACATTTTGCAATTCACCACCCCCCCAACACAAATTATTGACAAATTGTTGACACATTGAGAAATTATTGACAACTATAGCATTGCTGTTTACATTTTCAGCAAGTTTCAGGACCAAACATTTAATAGTTTTGTAATAACATTAATTAGCATGATCACGAATCATTAAATTGGACACTTTGCAAAGCAACAAGTTGAGATCAGATATTGCCTAAAGTCAGCTTGATTCATGGTATAATTTTGTTGGTTTCTTGATTATTTTGGAATTTATAGGAGGAGATTCTCAACACAAACAGAGCCCTGCAGCGATCAGGGCTGCCTGTAATACAACAGGCAGAGGAGCTGGAGAAAACCAGAAAGATGCATCGAAACATAGTGGCTACTGTAGAGCATCTTCAACTCTGTCTACCTGGTAAGATTAAACTTATAGCCCCTTTCACACTACTCTATTCCCCAGGGGCAACCCTGGGGATTAACGGCTGGCCCTTTCACACTTGGATTGCTTTACCCCTGCTGTACCCTGGCAAATGGGCATACCACAAGGAGTAGCCACCCCTGTTCCGGAGAAGGGGTAAAGCGGTAAAACCCTGGGGTGTTCTGGAAACGTGCAACTGGAATCTCATGAGATAGGGACCTGGTGAAGACAGCGTGAAAGTGCACCGCGGTAACCTTGAGGCCTCCTCGGGGATGTTTTCCACAAAGATAAGAGACACAGTGTGAAAAGGGTTTTTAATGTCTTTGTCTCTCTAGGAGGTGATACATTTCCATCCACTTACTTGTGTCCATCGACTTTGCCTGTATCAGATTTACTCATCTTGGACTTCTCCACTAATGCATTGCAAAGAGTGCTTTCATGAGTATGGTTGTATTTATCGAGCTTGGAAGTTCCTACCTCCTCATGCTACTCTCTGCCTATAAAAGACAACTATACATTCCCTAATGGACGGAGCTTCTGCCTGTCATTAATCTTTGTGATGTATATTTTTGTTCTGTTCTTTCAGTTCTTCAGATGTACTGCAAGTTGAATGAACAGATGGAAGCAAAAAGGTACATTAATAGAAATGTTTAGGCCTTTTTGTCACAAGTTATGAGTGTATGATTTTGTGATTGAATTTTGCTTTTAATTAAGACCAGTATCCTCACTTGGTGTATTTCAAATATAGGTAATTTCGTAGGATTAGCGATGAAGAAGTATTTTTTACATTGTTGTAAATTCAATATCAATAGACCAATTACGTTCTCCCATCAACTCCTTCAGATATTACACTGCCCTAAAGACATTAGAGCAGCTTGAACACACCCAGTTGCCGAGAGTCACACGCTATCGGTTCTGTGAGAATATGGCCAAGAACATTCCCAAGTTAAGAGACAGCATCATGGAGGCCTCCATGAGTGATCTAAAGGACTTCCTGGAGAGTATACGAAAGCACTCTGACTGGATAGGGGAAGAAGCTATGAAACAGGTTAGTAGTAGTCAACAGATTTGTCTCTTCTGTGGTAGGGTGTCATGGCAGAGTTGTTTAGAGCATCAAACTCAAGTTCTGGTGGTTAAGTCATCAGTGTGTGGATTTAGATATTGGTCATGACACTTGTGTCTTGAGCTAGATGCTTTACTATGACTATAGGTTTGTTTTTTGTTTGAAAAAGCCTTTGGAGCGCCATGGCATTCCAAATCTGTACACTCCCAAGGGAACAGAGAATGCAATTGGCGTAAAACAGGAAGCTGTTGATATATATTTTTTGTTGTAGGCTGTCTTTTGGTATGTGTTTTTAGAACTTGGTAAAATATGTAAATAACAGTTAGGATCTTAATTCTGCAGGTTCAGAAACGGAATAACATGGAGGATAACATCTTCGGAAAGGGAATAGTTGCACCCAAGAAGGAGTCGTCGCTGGTAGAGGCAGACAACACAAATCCCTTCAGTGATGAGATCGAAGAAGATGAGGTAAAATAATATCCAATATGAATTTACAATCTGAGAAGCATTAACACAACAACACTTACTCCTACCATCTGGAAGAAGGTGGTTGGTCAGGGTGCCTTTGGTTAAAGTGGCCCCCACCTCCAGAAATCCGCCAATCTGACTCAAATCACAACATTTAAAAAAACGTTAAAAACGTTCGGAGCCCATTAATCTGTTTATTGTTAATTCTCTATTTGTCAGTGCCTTGATCTAGTGTCTAGGATATGTGAGCTTTATAAGAACTTTGTACTAATATTATTATTATTACTCCACATTACCTCATTACTTTGTTACTTCGTTACTTTATTATCTCGAAGTGAAATGTTTCTCAAAATGCTTTTTATATGCTTCCAAAATCTGTTGTAGGCTTCTTACCAAAGATTTGTATTGCCATCATTTTAAAGGTTGATTACCAAACACATACATGTACCTTCCCTTTTATTCCATGTATACTTCTTCCTTGTTTGTCTCTTAGGAGATCAGCCCCCTGGACAAGGTGGATTTCTCTCCAGTCTATCGATGTCTTCATATCTACTCCGTGTTAGGTATGAGGGAAACATTCGAGGGTTACTACCGCAAACAACGAGGAAAACAGTCTAAACTAGCTATCCAGCCTCATGGACATATGGTAAGAGGATTCTATGACCCTTTTTTGAATCCATGGCTTTGGTTTTGGCTCAGGCTAGTCAGGCTCCTCAGTTGTTTTTGACTGTACGTGTGCTATGCATTCAGGGATTCAGACCAGAAAAAGGAGCCTTAAGCCAAATCCAAAGCCAAAGCAATGGATTAAAAAACAACTGTTCAAATCACACTCACATTTCAATTTATTTTATATTTTTCTGGTTGTGAAGCCAATGACTCCAAGAAAAGCGAACTTAATCACTGTAAACTTGTGTTTTATTGCAGTATGAAAAACTAGAGCACTACAAGAAGTACTTTTACCAGATTTTAGGGTAAGTTTTTAAAAAGGAATTTTATTTTTAGTGCTTTTTCTTAAAGTCAGAAAATGTTTGCATGCCAGACCAATATTTCCCCAGAATCTTTGTGTGTATTATACTACATGTAACTGTTAATTTTTCTGGTTTATGAAAGCGAAGCATTTGTAGCCCGGGGGCTTAATTGACAAGTTTATTTACAAGTTAATTTCTGTTTTATTAATGTATGTTTCATGTTTAAGTGCTTAGAGTGACTCCACATGCTTTTCCCCTAGTTTATTCTTATTCTGTCTTGGATACAAATGCATTACCATGTAGTTCTGTAATTGGTGGAAATTGTTTCAGTGGAAATAAATGTGAATTGAAGTGAAAAAATTGAAGCCAAGCAGTCTAACCACTTGACCAGGGTGACAGTATAAGCTAAACTTTCTGAGTTTGTGTTCACTGACTCCTGCCCTGCAGTTTCTTTGTGGTTGAGGATCACATATTGAATACAACGGAGGGACTTGTGACGAGGCAATACCTAGATGACTTATGGAACACAGCCCTCTCCAAAATAGCAGCCACATTACGAAACAACTCTGTGAGTGAAATTCTGTTAATTTTTAACTTACCCATTTCAGGCACACAAATTGTGTTATTCCTACAAATATAAGGTCATGAGCAATTTTATACTGTTACATTTTTGTTGCTGGATTTACCCCAAAGACATGCTTTCCCATTCCCATGCTGAATTTAACCTTCTTGTAATGACTCTGCCAGATTTGGCAGAAAGTTCCCTGTAAATGAAGCAATCTCTCCATGGTCTGATGAACAAATTTATAAATCTCCCTGATTATGGAAACTTTGTCCCTATTACATGGTATCATGTTGAATGTAATTTTAAACATCCCCTGTGATTATTGTAATAATAATAATAATAAGACTTGTAATGCGCACATATCCACCCTGCTGGGTGTACAAAAGTCCCTGATTGCAAGATGTTTATGTTTACAGCTCTGTGTTGAAAACTCATTTTGCTTTAAACATCAAGGGAACATCCTAGCATTTCACAAAGCGCTAGGATTAATCCTAACTCCAGTTAGGACAAGTAACCCGTCCTAAGATAGAATGGGTTCAATGCCTCCTACGTATTTGGATATGGAACTGAACCCATCCTAAGTCCTAAGATTAATCCTAAGTTAGGAAGAGTTTGGTGAAATTGACGGCTGGTCTTTGTGAACTTTGTTTTTTTGGTGCTGTTACTTGCAGGCCTACTGTACCGATGCCACACTCCTCCTCCAAATTAAAGACCAAATTGTTCTCTTCACCCACACATTAAGTGTAAGTATAAACTGATAGTCCTGGGCAGATAACACAAAGACCAAAGAGTAAAGATGGATCTTAAACTGTGTATCAATCTTAGTAGCTAATAATAAAAAACAAATCAGTGGAAATTTGGACTTAACTCTTAATTGAAGTTGCAAGAGAATGAAAGAAATTTGAGTGAGAAATTGATTTGTTTTCCAAAACTATCAGAGGGAGCTGTTTTTCCCAATGTTTTATACTATCAACAGCTCTCCATTGTTCGTTTTTAAGTTATTTTTTGTACTAATATTTATTTTGAGTAATTACCAATAGTGTCCAGTGCTAATAAAATGGATTGTTATTTCTTTGCAGAGTTATGGTTTCAACACGGCGCCCATCGTTGAGCTTCTCCTAGACCTAAAAGATCAGTACAATGAGATCCTGATGAACACATGGGTGCAAGTGTTCAGGTATATTACATCATCCGATCCCAAATGGTAGGGTAGTGCGATGACGGGTCAACACTTTAGTCACTGGTGGAGGTGGTAGAAGTTAGATTAACGCAGGGTAGAAGAATAGTAATGTAGGGTTAGAAGTAGATGATGTTTGGAGAATACTGCACTGGAAGTGGTTTAACACTGTTTACACATTTGTTTTACTAACTGATCACACACATGTGAAACAGCACACATGCACGTTGGAAGATGTGCACTTCTGTGTCCTGGCCATTATTAGTTGGATATGGCACAGCTGCCAACTCTCACTAATTCTGCAGAAAGTTCTCAGAGAATGAACCAATTTTTTCATGTTCTGGCGATTAATTTAAAAAACCTCCCTGATTATGGAAACTTATTCCCTATAGTGTTGAATGTTATTTGAGACACTTCCCTGATTGTTAGACAGAACCTCATTGCACGATGTAAATGTTTGCACAGACAAAGAAATGCTAAAGATCCTGTACTCGTCTGATTCCACATGCACGTGTGTGTGATAGCGCATTTATCTTCAAGTAAACTTGATGTGCAGCATAAAGTAGGACAATATGCGAAGTTAGAATTTGCAAGGTGTGGTATGGGCCATGCACTATAGGCTAATATCACACTGTTATTACCATCAATTGACCAATCACAATCGAGGATTCAAGTTTGCTTGAAGATTAAAAAAAAGTATTGTGGAGCTTTTATTAGATTCCTGGAACCTTAATCATTTGAAGTATGGCATGTCGCAATGATAGGGACAAAACATCCCAATTCTAATCATTTCCATTTTAAAACCTAACCAAGATCAAAACTTCAGAAAATGTCTTGCTTCCAGGCAGAATTGATTCAATGCCTACATTCTTGAAGCTTTTACATGTAACAACCGTTTCTAACCAAGCAATACATAATACATTCTAACCTACATGACCTAACTTTATAAACTTATTCAGTAACGCTTAATCTACATTTTGTCTTAATGTGGCCAAGTGGTTTAGTGCATTGGGCCCATATTCTGGTTGTCATTAGTGCTACGTCCTTCGAGCGTGACATAAAGCTATTGGTCCTGTGTGTTGTGTAATGCACATAAAAGAACCCAGTAACGCTAAAAGAAGGGGGTGCTCTGGTGTTTCTGGCAGTGGCTGCTGAGGGCACCGCAGCACCCTAAAGTGCTACACCACAGCACTAAAGTGCTACATAAATCAGTCTCATGTATTATCAGAAAGACTTCAAAACTTGTCTTAAAAAGTGTTTCTCTTTGTTTCAGCACCTTTAAGCACCTTTTATGTTATTATATTGTTTTGTTATTATTATTTTGATATTTTTTATAACACACCTTGGAGAACGCATGTCAGGTCCACTCTTCCTTGAATATAGAAGATTCTTGAATCTTCAGCTCAGCTCATATTCAAACCATTTCCTTTAAGATCCTTCTTTATTGAGGCTTAAATCAAATCGCTTCCCAAGATGCCTGAACTAGGATCTTCTCGTCATTGATCATTTCCTTTGGTACTATCTTCTTGTAGTGAGATCTTTGAAAATGACAACTACACAGCAATTATTGTTGAGACATCACATGATTACAACGAGATCACAAGAACAATACCCTTCCTTAATGAAGACATCGAAAAGGTAAACAGCAGTTACAAAAGATTTCTTCCGCTCAAAGATTAAGTTTATTTTTAATTGATAAAAATAACTATGACATGTATATAAACGGATTCTTTTCATTTTGTTGGTTGAACTGGCATCACCCTTCATTTTGCCTTTTGTCATGTTTGTAGTGCTGTGCTGCTCTAATTTTTTTGTAAAATGTTGTATCTCCTGAACCACGAGTCAGAACGATGTAATGTTTGTGTTGCTTTGTAGATTATTAACACTTGGGACACAATTTATTCAAAAAGATGACCCCACTTTGACATTTACTTTTGGTACAAACAGGATGTAAAAAAAAAAGAAAAAAGAGTCCTATATGGACAATTATAGGACCCATTATAATCACAATACTACTTTTTCGTTTTCTGTCTTCCCATTATCAGTACTTTTACTTTTGTGCTTATTGTACTGTTTCTTGTAAAGCGCTGCAATACCCTGTGTAAGAGCGCTCTACAAATGCGTCTCATAACTCAAACTTTGTCCCACACCTTGCAGGAAAATACTGTTAAAGCGTCTTGAGCGTCACTATTACTATTATTTTTGGTATTTTTATTCTCGTCCACAGCAACCCTACCCAAAAAGACTCCCCTTCTCAGAGTTTGTTCCCAAGGTCTACAAGCAGATCAAGGAGTTCATCTACGCCTGTCACAAGTTCTCTCAAGACCTGCACCTTACCCAGACGGAGAGAGATGACATGATCCGAAAGTCCACCAACATCCTCCTGACGAGAACTTTGAGTGGCTGCCTGACGGCACTCATCAGGAAACAGAGCCTTGGTCTGGTGGAGGTAAGCGGCTTTGCCACTTTTTGAATCAGTAAAATTTTAAGTTAAGAAACCAGTGTTCTTATTGAACAAGTTGAAATATTAACAAAGGCCTATGTGAACACAATTGAACCCAAAGACTGGTGTGAGCTGTGTTGTGGGCTTTCTATTTGTATTGTATCTTTTACTAATTTCATTGTTCGCTTTATGCGTTTAGAGGCTTTTGCATTAGGCGCATTACAAATGTCTTTAATATTATAGTTATTGTTATGGTCATGCTACTTTATCTTTTAAGAAGTGACATTTACTTCATTGACTTTGTGCTGAAAACTCCTGGAGTTTGGCTATGTCCTGTAGCCTTAGATCTCATCAAGGGTCTTTTTCAGGATCTTTGATGTTCCCAAAATGGCATCCTTCTGTAACAGATCTACCTATAGTTATTATTGCGTGAACATTAAATTGTTACTATTATTAATGTACTTTGTCTGCTTGTCTAGTTGTTGCATTTATACAATACCAATTTTTTCAATCTGTGATTTTTATAAGTTTAAAATAAATTTTATTATTACTGTTGTTATTATTATTGTATGTTGTCTGTTTGTCTAGTTGTTGCATTTATACAATACCAACTTTTCAATCTGTGATTTGTATAAGCTTGACTTTGGCTTTAGATTTGTAATCCTATGTTTTTCAAGTCCCTACACTATGTGGACCTCTTTTGTTCTCAGGTCCACACTTCGTATGTAGAGTTAAAATACTGGTGTAGACCAACGCCAAAATAAACACTTTATTTCCAATGCAACTTCCCTGGCCTTGGTGCCCTTGAAATGCTCTAGTAGAACTTCACAATTTCCTTATATGGTGCCCTTTACCAAGGAGAAAATGCCTTGGTGCCCTTGCCTGACAGTGATTGTATTGATTATTTCCAATCAGCTTGTTCAAGTAACCGTCAACACTATACACTTGGAGCATGCGTGCACCCATCTAGAGAGCTTCATCTCTAATATAACAGGGTGAGTAGAACTTAGATGCGAGTGTAATGGATGCTAGGTTATAACTTAACAAATGCTCAGCAACTATGTATTACAAAAACCAGAACTGCAAGATATAAACAGTCACCCATTCCCTGTACGGTTAACCTTTTAAATGCAGCTCCCACTAAATGTGTTAGCTCATCCATTTTTAAGTCTTGTCTACCGCTTTTTCTGGAATGTTTAATTGTTAGTGCCTAATGTTTATCTCAAATTCATTTTTATTGACACCACCTGTTTTTGATGTCACTCTTTGTAAACTGAATGTTTTTAGTCTTCGGACTTGGTTTTTCAACAATATCAAAATAACTGAATGACTGAAAGAATCTGATGAACAATAATAGAAATCATAATAAAAGACGAATGATTTGGTCCACAGAACCACAGGCGACAACATCCATGCAGCTGGTCTGCAGAGCACCAATATCTTCCGAGATGCTCGCAGCGAAGCTGAGCTAGAGATTTATAAGAGACTCAACGCCAAGGTGGATCAGTTCCTGGAGCTAGCGTCTTATGACTGGACGCTGGATGAACCCAAGGGTCATGCTAGCGGCTACATTATGGATATTATTAGGTTTCTGGAAGGAAGCTTCAAGGCATTTGTGCATTTACCGGTAAGGCTTGATGCTTCATCTACCACTAGGACCTTAGTCCATATTTAGAACCCACATGCTTAGTGCGTAAATACACTGTTATACTGTTATCTTAAAGATTCAGTTCATAATTTTATATTTCCTATTCCTGTTATACTAACGGTTTGTGTGCTATTGGCTTTGCCAATAAATACAAATACAAATATTCCAATATTCAAATATAATCCCATGGCTGCTGGCCAATCAGGAGCAAGGATTCTATTTGCTGAGGATGTTACTATTTCTCTCGTGATCCTCAGGGTAAGGTAGCGCAGACAGCGTGTCTGTCAGCATGTAAACATCTCTCTGAAGCTTTGATGGAGTTTCTATTGGACAGTAACATTCGACTGATGACCATGGGAGCCATTCAACAGTTCAGCTTCGACATCATACAGTGTGAATGTAAGTTGCAAGAAAATTTCTCAAAAGAACAAAATCTACCCAGTATTAGGAGATATGTATAGTGTTACCACAAACAAAATGTACATTGATACCTTGGCGTGCAAAGTTTTGAATACAATATAAATTAAGCTCTATATACCATGCCCTATATTGGACTACGGGGAACCAATCCCCCCCCCCCCCCACACACACATTTTCTTAAACTTTAACAGTCTGTCTTCCTCTTGTACAAAACTACACTGCCCCTTCCTTTTAAGAATTCTTGCTATTCTTAACACACAATAAAGAGACAATGCCCATTTAATTTGTTGTTGTTCATACATTTGTTGATTGATTGAAATACATATATTTTGTGTCTCTTTGCCGTTTCATCTTTGTAGAACACTGGTATTTCTCTTGAAGTAGAATCTATTTGTTGTCCTCTTTTTATATGTTTCAATTTTTTTAATGGTTTTATCTGAACTATGTACTTTTAAAGGCTTATGATGTTCCCATTTTGAGGTTTTAGTTGGCAGACTTTTGTTATGGGCCATCCTTTACTTTTGATGTCATGTGTTTTGAGATTGTATACTTTTCATGACTTCTAATCCTACATGGTATGCACTGAGATTTGTTGTGTATATTGTATGTTTGGTCTTTGATAAAAGGTTTAATCAAAATATTTATAAAATGCTATCATATGCTGGTAACTGGACAACCAAATAGTCAAGATTTGTAGTTTAGTGATACCGAACAAAGTCAGTGTCTAAACAACTTCTTTGGTAATTATAATCATAGCTTAATCACTGTGTTATATAAAAATATACACGGCATGTGGAGGCTGGCTGGTCAAGTGCACCAGATTCAAAGCTTTGGTGTTTCTGATCAGCAGAGGGTGGGTTCGAGTCCTGGTCTTGACGTTTTTGTCCTAAAAAAACACTGAAACTTTATTGCTTCAGATGGGACGTAAAGCTTGTAACATAGTTGAAAGATATTGATCAGTTTCATAACGAACTTTGTTTCAAGAAAAAAAAGTGCTTAGACTCATTTGTTTATAATTATTGATTTAATGCATGTACCTTAATGTGTAGGCCTAATGATTTGTTCACTTAATGTTTGATATCTATGTGTTTTATATTTTCCTTTGGTATATTTTCTCTGTGGCTTGTTATGTATTTCATCAATTTACATGTAGTATTAAATACATGTACAATGTATGTACAATGTACATGTACTACATGCACTAGATAGATTAGGCACATTATAAATACTTATACGAGTGTGTACATGTACATGTACATATATGCAATTCACCATTTTCACAGACTGACATCTCTTTCCTTCATCTGTCTGAAGTATTTGCAAATTCAGAACCGGTACCTGGCTTCCGCGAGGGCGCTCTTCAGATGACCTTTGTGCAGTTGAGGCAGTTACTTGACCTCTTCATGGTGTGGGATTGGTCAACATACCTGGCCGATTACAACCAGCCGACTAGCAAGTACAGTCGGGTCAATCCACACACAGCTATCACAATCCTGGAAAAGTAAGTTTTGTTTTAATAACCCTATTTTTTTTAAGTGGTTTTAAAATGATTGTATTCTCTGTGTTATGTGTTCTTTTTATTTTAACCTTACTGTACTCTTTTTCATGTAAAAGTGCTTTGAGGCCAAGCATAATGCGCTTTATGAATACCTTTTTATTATTAATATTATTGAGTTAGTTCGGGTTACTCAGAGCTGTAGGGATCTTCAGCTCTCTGGGGAGTATACAGCCGGCCCTGAGCTGTCGTGGCGTTTTGAAGTTTTTTTCATACAAAATATCAACCTCTACCCTCGCAGGTACTCATTTATACCCCTGGGTGAAGAGAAGCAGTTATAGTTAAGTAACGTGCTCAAGGACACAATTGTTACGATCGGGATTCGAACCCACACTCTGGAATAATATATCATTGTTAAGCACTTTGTTCTCTTGTATTTTCAGGATGAGAGATTCAGAGAAGAAAAAGAGCAACCTCTTCGCCAATTTCAAGAAGACTGATCGGGACCGTAAGAAACTGATGGACTTGGTGTTGAAACAGCTGAGGGCATTGGTCAACAACGGGCCAATCAGAGGATAAAGATGGCTTTAAGCCACTCCCTCTGTGTATCTGAACATAAATAAACGAGGAGATTGCAAATCTTGCCAGTAGAGAGTGTCTTATTGAGTCGCCCCTTTTGAAGGGTGTGTGTCGTCTTGGGGGGAAAACAAAACGAACAACAGAAAGTGGATGGTTGAAGTCTCACATACTGAGATAGGTTTGGTTGTTATCCGAGACGGAGAAAAAAAAAGGGTGTGATGAGAATGTCATCATTGGCATTGAGGGATAGATACCTGCTACTGAATCTGATCTGATGTCATCACACTTTATATCTTGCTTGCGCCATTTCAGTTTCCCTGTCTGTCACTGTGCAGCGCAAATTTCAAACAATGTGTGCGCAGTTGGCCATCCACCATGCGCTTATGTGTAATATTGACTCCCAAAGTAGCAGACCATGGCCAGACTGTAGCGCCGTGTGACGTCAAGATTAGGGGGAGGGGGAGTTAAAGCCATTATACACTTTCGGCACTCAAAAAAAAAAAAAAAATCACAGATTTACAAATAACTTACAGGGTTTACAGAAGGTAATGGTGAAAGACTTCTCTTGAAATATTATTCCATGAAATGCTTTACTTTTCAAAAAAACATTAAAACAATTATCAATTCTCATTGTCGAGAATTACGGATTTATTTTAAACACATATCATGACACGGCGAAACGTGCAGAAACAAGGGCGAGTTTTCCCCATTATTTTCTCCCGACTCTGATGACCGATTGAGCCTAAATTTTCACAGGTTTGTTATTTTTTATATCAGTTGTGATACAAGAAGTGTGGGCCTTTGGACAATACTGTTTACCGAAAGTGTCCAATGGCTTTAAAGAACCTCATGCAGTTAAGTGAAAATAAGAGCAGAAAGCTTTGGCTATGGTGACGGGACTGCAAGTAATTTGCTCATTGTGGATTTTTACCAACCTGAGAATGGTCTTACGATGTTGTGATTGCCTAGTTTCTAAGCCACCAATGCCGTCTATAAAATTTTCTCCATCTACATTTCCAGGCAATAGATACATGAGGATTAGCGCGTGGCTACATGAAAGCTGTATTCCAAAGCAGATACAAAAGCAGGAACAATGACGGATAAATATCGGGTTTATGCTCTGTGCAAAGGCAAAAGTAAAAGTAAATAATGCGAAGGGTTGCCCAATTTCAAGGTTGCTCACTTACTGTGTCAGGGAAATTTCGGTATCTATGTTTCCTTTTTCCTTGGAAGAAGTTGCTTTTGCCATTAACCTGCAAAAGCTTACTTCACTTGAAGAAACAAAGAGTATCAAGTGAGAGGAAGGTCTACTCTCCGTTTTTGTAACTGTCAAACTTTGGGTCAACTTCATTGAGGTGTGAATCGCTTTGAGTTGTACCTAGCTGCTTAGGATGAGCTGGAAAGCTTCGCTCCAATGAAATGTCTGTCTGGAAGTGTTAGGAAGTTCCGACAGTGGATGTACTGTTAAACTAAAAAAACCTGTACCCTTTTGGCTCAGTGAAAGAAATTATATTTCTTTATTTAACTATTGCCATGACACCCCAGAGCTATTTAAAATATTGTAAAAAATTACTCTTGGTGGGCATGATCAAGTTTATGTACCCCAGATGGTACATCATTTGTTTTCTCGAGCCACGTACTTGCGTCTTAGTAGCACATCAATAAAAATTCACAATCTATTACCATGGTATAATAATGATGAATGTTGTCTGCTTGTATTGCGCCTAAATTGGTTAGGAAAACTTTACTCGTATAAACCCAGACCTCCGACAATTGAACGTCTTCTTGCAAAGAATCCCACGTTTGTTGTATGCTACATAATCTACTTAACTCCTTGTGTATTTTTATGTACAATTTGTATTATAAGAAACTAGTTTTATGAATATTATTTTGACTGTGACCATATGGCATGTACAGATATGCATGCTGTGATGTATGCATGTATAATGCTGGTTTTGATTAGAGATGCAATAGGAGTAGAAATAAAGCACTATTAATTCAGAGTTGCCAACTCTCCTTGATTCTGCAGACAGTTCTCTGAAAATCAATCAATGTTTCCATGTTCTGGGTCCCATTTTATAGCGCTGCTTAATGGTAAAATGTTTTCCTTTCTGTAGCAGAAACATTTGTATAAGTGGAAGCGCATTTTACAGGGGTTCATTTTAGGTGACGAATCATTATGTATACCATTTGTGCTTTGAGTACTTTGAACCCCCCCCCCCCCAACACAAAATGAATGATATAATCAACACCAAAAAAAGAACAGAAAAACACCTAACGCATCATGTAAAAGACCACAGTCGTGGCACTGTGATTATTGCGTGTATTCTTAATTCTTTATCACCATCAATAGCTCTCTACCCTAATGGTGTCACTTTTGCCCAAAATAGCCACGCATTAGACAATCATTCTACCACTTACATTGTAGCTCTCGCTCAATCACCGCATCAGCGTGCCAGACCACAGAATTACATTTGTAATACATGGGAGTACACATAAAACTTGGACATTATACGCGCGTGTGTGTTGGTGGATCTTGACGTGTCATCCGAGTTCCGGGTACCAAGCTTCTATTTTTAGCATTAGTGCGAGTTTGATGTCTAGCCATAAAACCCTAACAAAAAAGGAACAGCAACAGAACATGTAATTGAGTAACACAAACATTTTTATTAATTTACAAAACCAAAGTTATATTGAATGTAAGTACATGTAAATGCAAGGCAGTTACAAAAATACAGTATTCTTGTCAGGGTCCGTGAATCAAAGGTAAAATTACCTTGCTAGATAAATACAGGCATCTTAAAATAAAAACTCATTCGACAAAACAAAATCATGCATATTTTTGTTCAAAGCCTTGCTTCTCGCTTTGCTAATAAAACACGTTATATAAGTTCATTTGGCCTGAAAAAGCCTGAACTCTTGGGCACTGGAGTACAAAAGTTTGGGAAGTGATATCTGATCCTTGACCAATTCTGTTGTCCACTTACTGAAAAAACAAAACCCTATAACAACGATAACAATAAAAAAAAATGTGACCAGTTAACACAATTTCTCTGTAAGTACAGTTAATAAAATTGTGTGAAAAACTTGTAAACAACTGACATTAAACAGATGCCAGCCATTCATCTTAATGGGTGGTTATCATTACTTGTTCAACCAATACTTTATGTTTTTTAAGTTGGGGGGGGGGGGCCGGGGAGAACATAAATAACATATTTCCCCTTCAACTTTCAAATCAAAACAAAACCAATGTAAAAAGAAGTAACCTTCATTTGCAAGATGTTTTCTCTTCAAAACGAATATAGTTTGTTTTGTTGCATGTCTTATATATGGCAAGTTGTGTATCAATAAACATGTACTGGCAAGGTAGGGCACCAAATGTGAGGGAATAATAGTTGCATGTTATAAACTAAATGAAAGTTTTGAAGGTACTCTTGAATGTGTCGGTGTGACTTGTTGAAAAAGGCCACTTTGGTCAACATATTACAGGAACATGTAATATAACTTAATCAAATGAAGCTATTCAATTTACTTCCACAAATATGCGCACTACAGTCTAACAAAGAATAGAATGAAAAAGGGCCCAATAGAGCAGAAATTGCGTTTTTAACTTTTTTGTTCTGCTAAGCAAACGTGTAAGCAGGAAACTAGTCACAAGTGGTACATGCTTTTTACCTTAAAAGGTAGTATAGCTGGTAACCCTATTGCACTGAGCATAATTTGTTTTTGCGCTTAGCTTATTTTTGCGCTTAGCTTATTTTTGCGCTTAGCTTATTTTCATGCTTAGCTTATTTTCATGCTTAAGCACTCCTCGAATTTGGGCATAGGGTGTCAAAGTCACAGTTTGTATTACGAGTGTCACAATAGATAAACATGGCGCTTGTATGTGTGCATGAAACCAAATGAAGGTATATCTCCCCTTTTTTGTTATTTTCTTAATGTAAAAACCAAAAACTAAATTATAGTAGATTTAATTTAATCATGGCATTAAACATGAAAATATGGTGGTGATTATGTGTAAATACTGGAAATAAAGTGAAAACGGAAGTCAATCAAGTACAATAACCTGCTAATTCCATCTTAATTGATTTACTTTTTAATTTTATTTAACATCAACGGGTCAATTTCTTGTGTATTGGCCCCCTAGCCCTAATGTCATACATGGCTACTGCTGTCATGCTCTTCAACTTGTATACCAGGGCTCAAATTTGAGGGAAACATCCACAAGACTAAAGGGCTTGTAGCTCCAAATTGTTGCTGGACCGAATTTGCTTAACAAGGCCAGTAAGTTGAACAAGCTCTCAGAAAAGATCTTTCTCTTTATGTGTAAGTGTACATCAATATTCTTGAAGTTGAAAGTGAAGAATCTTGAAAGCTACTAATTACATCCAGAGCCAACATTTTTTGCACAGAATGAGGCGTATTATTCAAATGAAAAACAAGATCTGGATCCAAGTTTCTGACCTTTGAGTCAGTATTGAGTCTCAACCTTGCATAAGGGGGAGTTAGAATCGTAGCATGCAGAGCCTCATGCAAATCAAGTGTTAATAATTGTACATAGAGTTTCATTCTGCAGTTCCCTTACAATTACAACAATACTCTTACAATATCCAAACAATCATGCAATGGGAGACTTTCTGGGACGATAGAGGGCAGCAGACTTACCGGGTAAATCCATTGTTCTCAGAATTATGCGCATGTTCAGAACTACGTAAACAATGGAAATTTACCCGGTATGTCTGCTGCCGCCTAGCGTTGGAAAGTCTCCTATTGGACATTGATGTGTTTGATAGGGTATGGTAAATAAAAGGCGTCTTTCTCAGAAAATAAACTTTCTTAAACTTTGCACAATTATTACTAAAAAAATAAATAACATACTGAACCAAAGCACATTCAAGAACTATAATAGAAACCCCAAACCTTAGCATGCAAAAGACAACCAATTGCACACGTCCATATGCAGGACTAAATGCAATTGTATGCAAATGGACAAGACGATTTTCTTAAATCGCACCCAAATCACTTTGGTGGGATTAAAACCCACAACCTTTGCATTGCTAGAGCATATGTCTTACCACTAGACCACCAAGCTAGCTCGTAACCATCGTGTATATAATTGGCTCCACTGCAACATGTGGCACAATGAATAAATTTGTACGAACTTTGCATACCGCCCCCCCCCCCCTCCTCCTCCAAAGAAAAAAAAGGAACAAGGAAAAAAATCAAAAACCCATTTACATATAAACATTCAAAAGGAACACTTTTATTTAAGTTGAAGTTACACTGCAAACTTGCAATATCCATCTCTTCTCTATCCTGTAACACACGCCCGGTTTTGGCACAAACCTGTGTAACTGTTCACAAAATTGCTCGTTTCAAGGTCATTCTTTTTAAATGACAGAGCCAATAAATTGTGAGAGGACTTGAGTACCCTTTAAAGTAAATAGGAAAGGCAAGATCCTTAGAAAATAGACCCAAGGCATATGAAGCCATTTGAGTAGGGTGACCTCAGTCAAAGGTCCAACAAAAGGTTGCTCATTGACCCATCCTTTGAACCCCGCACACAGAGATAGGCGCTTTTCACTGTTTCATTACGTGTTACCTCTAAGATGGTGGCATGATGATGTCAATGCATAAGTTCCATTGTTGGACCCCAATTGTATGAAGTGAGTGCAGCATACGCCACATAATAAGAACAGGAATATTATCAATTTAAATAAAACTAGTGCCGTTTTGTTGCTGGAAGATATTAAAGGAACCTCTGACCGCACAGTCGTATACCAGGTGACCTTTCTGGCCACATTTGCTGCAGAAGATGAAGCTTCCAAATTTCTCTGCAGTTGGTTTCTGGACATCATCTTCTGGGGTCTCTTCTGGCGCACAGTCATCTGTCTTGACATGCGGGGCGTACTTTTTGAAGGTAGCACACTGGCGAGTGCGATGTCTGTCACTGCCACATAGGGAGCAGTTAACCACCTGTGGGGAGGCTGGCTTGCCAGGTGCCGCGGTGGATTGGATTTGTTCATATTGATTGAGTCCCACTGATGTCTCATCAGACACCATTGGAGCTAGCTTCTGGTTGGAATCCTCAGGAGGGATGTTTGAGGCTGATGCAAGCGGGTCTTGACAAACAAGATTGCTATCAAAAGAAGCAGTTCCTTCTACCTCATCCTTCTTCGACACGGCTTCCTGAGTCGTCAAAAGTGTCTGTCGATCCCCACTGGTTTCTTCCTTATCATTTGACTCACCAGAAGTTACCGGCGCAAATTGCTCAGTGTCAACTTCCTGAGAGGCAAAATACTTATCGTTTATTTCTTCAACTGAGTCCTGCGAGTATCCTTGGTTCGACCACTTGCCAAGTTTTCCCAAATCCTCGGTTGTGTTACGATCAGCACCAGTAGAAGATTCCATACAGTCGGGTCTATCCTCACAACAGTCCTGGCTAGACTTGGGAGAAGACCACAGTTTATACTCTTGTGTTGGGCGGCTTGTGGGAACTTGATCCACCTCAGTGCTATAATCACTACTCAGTTGCTTTATAGTAGTAGTCTGCTTTTCAAGGCGCTCACTGTCATATCTTTTGAAGGCAGCATCCTGAGGAGGCCCACTCTGAATGAAGGCTAGAGGGGATGTCGAGCTATACTCAAATCTCATCATACCTCTACCCGTGGCAGGGGAACTCCTAGGTTTAGTAGCTGTCCATGCAACATGTGATGGGCTGCTGAGCTTCCTCTCTTGTATGTTAGCTGTTGCATTAGGGATATCATTGCTGGTACGGAAAGCTGCATCTTCTGATGTATATGGCGGGCCATAAATGTCCATCGATGACAGTGGTTCAGTGTTTTGCATACCATTTGATTGGACGTTGTCGACATGCAGGCATTTACTTGCATCTGATGAGGAGTTTGTTTGCATTGACTGTGGTCTGCGAGAAGAAAGAAAAAAAAATAAAATAAATGGTTTAGAACAGCAAATTGTCATTGGTGAACATAAATAGCTGTATGTAAACACTGCGTACTCTGTATAAATTGCTGAGTTCTGTGAAAACAGTCACAGGCAATCTCCTCGTTTGGGATTCGAGTCAATATTTGGAAAAGATTATTGGTGTCTTACCTCTGCTGTGGCTGTGATGTCTGAATTTTAATTCCAGCTGTAAAAGAATAAGACAGAATAATTATCAGTGACTGGTGGTTAAACATGCTCCCTTTTGGACTTGTGTAGCAGAAGTGTTGGAACTTCCTCATACAGCAATTAAATGAAGAATGGAAGATTACCCGAGTGGGGTAGCCTGCTTGAATTGAGGGGTCGTTTAAGTTCTGATTTGCTATTGAAGGGAATTGGTGAAGAGTCTCTGATTGTGATGGGTGTAATAAGAGATTGATGAAATTCTTTTAACCCTTTCAGCCCCAAATTCTTTTGACAACATTTTAAACAAAAGAAAGAAGGAGTACAAAGCTCAACATACATAATTCTGATGTATTGCATGAAAATTGCAAATGAGGTAAACAACTAAAAAAAATTTTTTTTTTCACTCACTTTTGAAATTTTGTTGACAATCAGCACTGTTGAGGATGGAATTAGAGTTGTTGCTGTTGCTAGAATGTAAGGAGAGGGAAGACATTGCAGTCGTGGCCTGCAGATTGTCTGGTTGCGTCTTTGGTGTAATGGACGATACAGTAGGGGATGCCGTCTCTGCACTTGGTCGAGTGTGATCAGTTTTTGACAGATTTTCACTCGTGGTTGTAACTGATGCCACCTTCAGCGCTTCTTTCTGGTTCACTTCATCCGATACTTCGGTACCCTCTCCTGCTGCCCAACATCTTTGTGCCGTGTCGGGAATCTCCTTCTGATCCTCTGGGAAGGTGTTCTTCTTGGAGAACACCTCCTCCTGCCAGTCTGCTGCTCTTAATAAGAGCAAGTTCAGCATGGCCTCTTTCACAAATCTGCAATTGTGTATTGAAAACACTGCATAAAAATAGTGTAGATGTAATGGATAAGAGAAATATGTATGCACCAATGTCAGGCTATGGACACACGAGTGCCTACTTCTGGACTTCCAAAATGTTAAAAAAGAAACTGTGACAGACATACCTTGGCTTGCTACCAAGCACTTGATCCCTCAGCTGTTTATTATATCGCTGGTCCATGGAGCTGGCTAGTTGAGGACCAATGTTAACAAAGAGCGCCCTCAAGCAGGATGCGTACACTTCTGTCAGGAGCGCATGATCATCTGCAGTCCCCTGTTTGAGAATTGATCGTTAAAAGTGAGAATAAAAAATGTACTCAAAAGTAGCAGTCTCCTAGCAACAATTGGTTATGGCCACCCATGCCACCCCAGGAGTAGAACTGTTTTGCCAAAGAGGCAGCAGTGTTGTGTTTGCATGATTGGGTTGTATGCTACCCAAGATTTGAGAAAGTAAGAGGGTGGCCTGAAAGTATAAATGATGAACAAGAATTATAAGGTTAAAGCGCCTTTACCTAGCTGCACACTTGTACTAGGATATGTGGGTTAAATAAGAACCAATTTAAAACAAACTTCTCTTTCAATCAGCCTGTACACAATAACTGTGCCTCAAAGGTATTTATTAAACCAATGGCATGGAATCTCAGACTATGTCCAACTGACACATTATTTTGAAAATCCGAGAAGAAAGTTACGGATGTTATTCTCACCTGTACATCACACATGATCCACTTGTTGACGACACTATCCAACAGTTTATCAGTAATGTTGTTCAGGCCATTTGTAGCGGAGCGAGACACGATGAAGAGTTGGGTCAGGAGGCCACAGAAAGTGGTGTACAACTTGTCTTTATTCGTTGCTGTGGAGACCTTTGACAAGAAAAAGAAAGTTTCAATTATAAGAACGACACATCCCCTGACTGCAGGTTGTGGGTGCGAATCTGACCCAAGTTATTTGCCTACTGTCATTCGAGGGTTTAAATCCAACCCGAGTCATATCCCCTGACTGCAGGTTGTGGGTTTGAATCCCACCTGAGTGGATTTCCCCCTCCCCCACAGAACTCAAGAAAGTCCTGAGTATGTACAGTGCTTAATACACATTGGTATGAGGGTAACAACCAAATTATATTCTTTATCCCCACTGCAAAAAAAACCATTAATCAACAATTAAAACCCATGTAACACAAGACTGCTGGACTTGGCCATAGATTTACTGGCCCTACACTAAAACCACTGGACTTAGCCCTGACTCTTCAAGACTTAATCCTTTCTGAGTCACTGGTAGATTCTTGAGTAAAAAGGATTACATTTTCAGCTATACCTTGATATACTGGCTTTGTCTCTTCATAATCACATTCAAAAGATCCTCTTGGAAGTTCTGCGGGTGCAAACCTAAATAACAAATTATCCAAAAATACAAACAAAGTAAACAACAGGTTATGCAAGTAAGAGTAATTGAAACACAAGATTGATAGATGCACCAATAAGGATACTGAAAAACAAAAGTCAGCGCTTTTACTTGATCTTAGTTTTGATAAAACATTTTGACTAAAATAATCCTATGAAAAACTAAATACTTACAGTGAAGTTCTTGGATCACCTTGCAAGCCTTATCGAGTAGATCCGAGTTATCCATGGCCCAGCCGAAGATCTCATCCAGAGCCACAAACTGCTCCTTGGGCCAAGGAAAGCAGGCAAGGCGACTGGACTCTAATAAAACAAAAGAGAAAGAGAATAAAACTTGTCTTAACCCACACATATAGAAATTTTATTTTATTCAAACTGGCTTGCTTCTTCAGTGGAAGATATCACTGATTTACTTTTGACAAAGTCAATCTTCATGAAGTGAACAATCAGCATGAACCATTTTAAACATGAAATCATTAGACCTAAGTTTATGGAATCCAACCTACCAGCTTTCATGATCCTGACAATCTCAGCAGCTATCTCTTTCTCCCTTGCGGAATCTTCTTTCAGACCTCCCAGAAGCTTGCGGACTTTACGAATGATCTTGAAACTCTGCCACTCGTACTCGTTTTTCTTCTGTTCTTTGGACAGTGCCGCCTTGCTGGCATCCTGTTGCTGTTTGGTGGATCCGTGGCACTGGTAGGAGGAGCTGGTTCCGTTGGGAGCAGTACTGTATCCCTGGAGAAAGGCGTTGTATCCTTGTTGTGGTTTGGGGAACTGGCTCGCTGATGGTCCTTTGACGTCTTTCTTTGGTATTCCACGCCTGCATGAACAAGATAACCGATACATAAACACTTTGGTACTCATTTCTCGTAAACCACTTTGGGTCAAGATTCCCACAAAAATTAGGAACCTCTACGGTATGTGCTATTTTTGTTGATGAGATTCTGGAGTTACAGTTTTGTTTTCAAATGATGATGTCACAATCAAACATTGACTTCATAAGGAAAGACAACAAAGGTTCTCATTAAACACAATGATTAATTGATCTCCCTTGAGAAAATAGGAGTATGTGTTAATCATGAATCACAGAACTTCGGCCATAATATAAGACTTTGATCCAATTACAATTTGCTGAAAAATATATTGCATCAAATTTAATCAAACAATTCTGTGGTCAGAGAACTTACAAGAAAAAATAAACCCTATCGGATGATATTAACATTCGCCTTTCCCAAATACCCTTTAGCTTTGTCTTTATTGATCCACTGCTTTGGTCCTTGTGTAGCATCTCTGGTCTGTAAAAATGGCTTCTTTGTCTGAAAGTGCTGCTCATTTTGGCTCGATCCTTGGGATGGTTGTACATGTTGGTTCGCTGCTTTTGGCACAAATACGGGTGATTGACCTTGAAGTCCTAAGAATACAAAAATAATAGTTTGTAAACAGTGTGAGAATACTTTGGATAGGTTTTCCGATCAGTACAGTTAAACAATTTTTAAAGTGCCTGGCTGGACTGCCACTCAAAGGTGAGGGCTAAACCTTATTATATAACACCCAAGCAGATCCTTGCCATTTGATTGGAGGATTGTCCGTCACGTGATAGCAAATAAAAGTACCATTGCACACTGAGTCACTCACCGTGCTTTTTCGTTCCATCCGAAAAGTACCATTGCACGCTGCCAGCGTGCAATGGTACTTTTCGGATGGAACGAAAAAGCTGAGTAAAAACATCACTGCGTGCGCGTTGTCTTCGGTAACGCAGCAAGGCATAATTAGTAAAATTACTAGCATTCGTCTTCTACAATTAAAAATTGGAGGCCTACGCTTTGTTTGTTTTGAAAGTTGTATCTTTCAATCAAAATGACAAAGATCTACTTGGATGTTATATAAAACAAATAATGAATGTTTTTCATTCGTGCAATGGTGCGAATATGTTCATTCGTTGAAAGCTGGAATGTTCCATTCAACTCGGCTCCGCCTCGTTGAATAGAACATTCCATCTTTCAACTCATGAACATATTTGCACCATTGCACTCATAAACATTCATTATGTGTATACTAATTTCGGCTATCAACCCAAATCAACTGCCATCGGGGGCACATTGCCAGTTACCACCTACTCATTGAGCACTCCCCAAGGATGAAGCCATGGGTATCATCCACGAGGCCTGACTAAGAGCATAATGGACTACCTTCCAAACTGCTTACAACAAAAGCAGTCATGGGGTTAAAAGTATCTTGCTGTCGGACACAAGTGTCATGACCAGGTCTCAAACCCAGTCCAGTGCTCTTAACCTCTCGGCCACACTAGTAATGATTTGGATTACTCTTTTGCCGTATTACTCACCTATATCCATAGTAATTGGGGATGCGTAACCTCCTCCCAACTCGAAGTTATCCCACTGTGAGTCTTCAATGGAGGTGAAAGCTGAACCATGGTCACCGTTTGCATCAGGCTTCCATTTCATAGGTTGGGATCTGTGCGTAGGCTGAAGGTCTGGAGAAATCTTGGGCTTAGTTGGTGAAGGCACGCTCGGTTTTGTAGGACGAGGAGGCTGGGCATGGAAGGGTGTTGTGGTGGTCGGGTAAGTCAAAGGAGGAGATTTTGCAGATGCAGGGAAATGTAAACCCGGAATGGGTACACCGATGGGTGGTGGGGGGACTGATGTATCGATGAAAGAGTTCAGAGTCATGGGAGAAATGTTGGAAGGAAGAAAGGATGGAGCAACAATATTGGGGAAGCCAGCTTGAGGTGGGCTGGTTGTGCTCTGATGCTGTTGGCGTCCCTGTTGTTGTTGTTTTAGCTGTTGTGGCTGTCGTTGTTGCTGTTGTTGTTGTAGTTGTAGCTGTTGCGGTTGTTGTGGCTGTTGTGGCTGTTGTAGCTGTTGTTGTTGTAGCTGTTGTTGTTGCAGCTGTTGTTGTTGCAGCTGTTGTTGTTGTAGCTGTTGTTGTTGTGGCTGTTGCAGCTGTTGTTGTTGTAGCTGTTGTTGTTGTAGCTGTTGTTGTTGCAGCTGTTGTTGTTGTAGCTGTTGTTGTTGCAGCTGTTGTAGCTGTTGTGGTTGTTCGTGTTTTAGCTGCTGTTGTTGTGGTTGTTGCAATGGCTGATGTAGCTGCTGTAGCTGTTGTGGTTGTTGTTGATGGTGTTTTTGTTGCTGTTGTTGATGTGGCTGTTGTCGCTGCTGTGGTTGCTGTAGCTGTTGTGGTTGTTGTTGCTGTTGTTGCTGTTGTTGTTGTTGATTCGGTTGTTGTGGCGGATGTAGCTGTTGTGGTTTTTGTTGCTGTTGTGACTGTTGTGGTGGTCGCTTCAAAATACGAATTTGTTGTGGATGTGAAACGTTGTTAGGGGTTACCTGATTGTGCTGCTGTTGTTTGTTACCAATGTCTTCACAAATTTGCTGCTGCTGCTGTTGTTGTTGCTGTTGTTGCTGCTGCTGCTGCTGTTGTTGCTGCTGCTGTTGTTGAAACATTATGAAGGCTTGCTGCTGTTGAAAGTGCTGCTGAAAGTGTAAATGCTGCTGCTGGGACTGTAAATGCTGCTGCTGAGGCAGGAGACTGTGCTGCTGCTGCCATTGCTGTTGTGCAGTGGGTGGGCTCGGAGGTTCCATTCCATATGCTATGTGTGGACTGTTCAGACCATTGCTTGAATCATAGGAGGCAAAGCTTGCTGTTGGGTTCACCGGTGACTCGTCACTGGATGTTGAACTGAGCTCTAGATTAATAATAAAAGTAAGAAACAAAAATAATCCAAATTGTTGTCCACTTTAAAAAACAAACAAACTCTTCAGTCAAATTTATTTTAAAGCCCTTGACAAGAGGTATGGTGGGGGTGGGGTGGGGAGGGGGGGTTGTAGAAACAAATGCAAAAGTTCAGATTCCTTAATATCACTGATCATAAATGTTACAAAATGCCTTTTCCCCTTGATTTTGACTCTGGTCATTGTAATTTTTAAACGTTTCTGGCTTAGTTGAAGTTTTTAAGGTAAAATTTCAGCGGTGTTGTAGATTTTCCCTTGAAATTCAGTCTCTGACAGGGTGCAGAGACCGAGACAGACGAAATGATAAAGCTTGCACTGAATATTTGGTTGTTTGATTGGTCTGCAGGGGCAGCCAGCAACATACATTTTTGGAAGGGGGGGGGGGTAGGTTATAATACATGAAAAGTTGTGAATGACTGAATGAAATAATGACATATATTTTACCAGAATGACGCTGAGATTTGTCAGAATCGTAAGAAACATCTACCGTCATACCTCGACCCCGACCTGGACTCATGGAAGGCAGCATTGTAGTTTACAGCCAACAAAAGGACAACCAACAGAAAGAACTTAAATCTAGGATAGGAGCAAAAAAGGAACAAAATTATGCATATTTTAATCAATAAAGGAAGAATTTGTAGCTTTACCACCAATACATATTTCTAACCCCCCAAAATAAAAGGCTTTTGAACATTTTACTAGCCAGCATGACAACTTGGAGTGAATTTGGTTTAGTCCTCGGCTGTTTTATTTGCCATTTGCCACCAGTGTGTAACTGCAGTAAATAAAGGCAGATGGCCTGCCATTTGAACTGACGCATGTCAATACATGTGACATTGCCTGCCTACCATGCCTACATACATTGTACTTCTCTACTACTGCAGATTCCAGTTTTAAACAAATCCATTGTGACTGTGACTGTCAGTTCGTTACATACAACAGGGATGGATGATGGAGGTAGTTGGCAGAAGTTTACTGCGTTTTGCTACATAAACATGAGTTTTACATGAAGAAGTTTTTGGCAGGAGCATGCACTGTATGGATTTCTCATCAAGGAAGTATTTTCATTCAACAAGTGAAGTGGGCTCAAGTTTATTTGCGTTGGTGACTGCTGATAATATAATATTGATAATGTGTGTGGTTACTCATCTGTGTGATAACTGCATTCAATTGCAATGGATGAGAAATGATCGAACGATCAACAAGTGACAAGTCAGTTCACCGATCAATTGACAACCCGATCCTTCCCTTTGTTTAATATTACGTAAACACACGCACACTTAATTGAAAATGCTCACCGTATTCTCAGGAATAGATAGACAACTTTAAGGCCTTCAACCAACACTCAGAAACAATCAAGGAAACTAGCCTAAAGTAAAGACCACCAATCGTGTTGTTGTCACACATCCTGCAGTCAGTCATGCCAGCCAGTGATGTTGCGTGCGTGTGTTTCCTACCCACAGAGGGCGCTATAAAAAAAAGGCGTTTTTTTGGGGGGGGGGGGGGGGGCGGGGGCTAAACTGTACGCTACTTATAAATTACAATGGAGGAGTGAACGACCTCTTTAGGCCTGCGTAAAACACCGATGAGGGATGTCTAACTGAATATTCTCTTTGTTCATTATGGTTAACCCACCGTTTCATTCCTGACATTATTATAAACAATTTGATGCAGTTATTTCTTTCAATTCACCTCCACGCTATTGTTCATTAATAAACTGTGAATTGTGAAAGTTTTAAATAGCGTCCAGAATAATTCCCAAGCGAGGCGATTAGAGCGATGATGATTTCCCAATAGTCATTATCGGAAACCAGTTTCGGGAGAAAATTATTGTCGCACATTTACACTGTTAATTAGAAAAGTGTAATCAGTGGCTGACTGGGGTTGCGTTCTTTCTTTTGATTCATTATAGGCCCATATGCTCAGGAAAACAGTATTCAACATATCTTTAATTAGTGAGAACAAACAGGATGTATTTAACATAAACTTGGCAGTTCAGTCCCGGATCACCCGTGGATACCCTTCTTGTTGAAGACAATCGCCAGACTGTTTTTTGTTTTAAGTAGGGCCTTTTGCTTAAGAACGGGTGGTAATTCTTCCACGCGGGCTGGGAATCAGGGGTGCCGATGGTTAAGGGGGGGGGGGGATTGAATGAAAGATACTCAAATACTTTTGTTATACCCAAGCATGCCGGGGGGTGCATGGTTGGATGGGGGGGGGGGGGGGGTGGAGTGGATTGAAGGAAAGATATCAAATAGCATATTGCTTAACAGTATTCACAGGTTCTATTTATTTACTATAATAAGTTCTTGTAAATTACAATTACTTCATGATGTTATACGACTACTAAAAAAGAAATAACTTTATATACAACCTGACTAGTGCACTCAGCCTACTTTTGTTCGATAATATCCCTTTTAATACAACCGGAAATGAACAAGATTACTGCTAGGCTTTAGTAAGAGTTTCAATTAAAATGTCAATTAAAAATTTAAATTCTACGAAAACGTGTTAACTTTTAAAAGCTTTTTAAAAATAATGGAGTCAGCTAATGAAAAACAGCGTAGGTTTACTGCAAAAACACCGGACACGTGTGCAACAGTATTGTATAGTATAGTTTATTCATCACACCTTGCAAAGCTAATTACTTATGGATATAATTTAAATGGCTTTCCAGGCTGCAGAGAAACCCTTGGCAGTGTTCGCTCCGTCGCTTATCAGATGTATCTCCATTCTGTTACTTGTTGATATCAGATTCCCGTTCGGCTTCTCGTTACCGCATAAACTGTAGACACAAAAATGACGAGAAAGAAATGATCACAGAACATCATTATGTATTTTGGTATTGGGTGTTTTTATTGATTTCATTTGTATAGTGAAATCTGGCGCGTGATGTGCCGTTGGATTATGATCCTGTATCCTGGTTCATCGTGACTGTGTGGTCGGAGGCAACGTGTCTTCTGCTGCAATGTAAAGTGGTTTGGATTTTTTTTTAAAGATAACATGATGATGTCAATTAATGATATCACTAAAAAATAGCTTGCGTGTCTTTTAATGAGTGCAAGACAATTAGCAGACAATGTTTGGGGACATTTTAGGATAAAATTGCGATGTGAAAGTCAGTGAAAGAAATGCCTTCCCATCACTAATTTGTTATATATCTATACGAGGCATCATATCCGTCTGCATAAACTTATCTCTGGCTATTGGCCTCAAGACGTCCGACTATTCATTTTGGGTAACATTCCTGTTGCCCTGTCCATATTTTAATAGAAGAATTTTAGAAAACATTCCCTTCCTCTGAGTTTACTTACACCATTGGAAGTCTCTCATTTCCAAGACGGATGGTGACTTTATCGTAGTCGCACATCGGGTCGTCTTCGACTTGAAAATCTCGGAAGGTTAGTCTCACACGCTTATTATCTGCAACCTGTGTGTTGACAAACAAACAAAATCAAACATGATATTATTTTTGTCAGTACTAAAGCAACGATGAGAAAATGGAATTAGCTGTTGCAAAACTTCTTTTCAAACCGTTACTTGAAAATGCCTTTAGTTTGCACTTTACCTCAATAGTCCACAGACAGTTGAGACCAGTGGAGTAGTTTTTTGGGTAGCCCGGCGACTTAATGTTGCCTTTCTTTCCGGTTATAATGCCACCGCAAACGGGATCTGAGCACGAGAAGAAAAAAATAGTTATAAAGAAACCGTAAGCAACAATTAGTAAATGATAAATTATACTATATATCACAAATCGCCACGTTGATATCTATTGGCAAACGATTAGTTTGACCGTCTAACTTGAAGGAACAATACTCATCTATTGTTGCCAAGAATAAACCTATCATGTGGAAATATTGTCCACTTCTTTGCCCGATTTCTCCATTTTCCTGTTGTACAGAAGAAACCCCGTAAAATCCTCAAACGAATTCCTGAGTTTATTTAGCACGTAACAAAGACAAGAGGGGGCGAAGCGGGGTGGGGGGGGGGGGGGGTAGACCATGTCCCATCGAGCACAAAATGTTTCCAGTTGGAATATCCAAGACGTTTTTATTGATGTTTTGACTTTGTTAACACATGCAATTTAGTTATAGATTTTGTAGTTATTATTCAACGCATAAACAAATCTTGCAACTTTCCCAAAGCTGGAGAAACATGAATGATGAAGTGGTTGAACTTCCTCTTAATACTTCCTCTGTTTTACCTGTTTCTGCTTTGCCTCCATTGAGTCTGTACGAAGCTACGAAACCTCCCTTATTAACAGAACCATCACTCTTGAAGATTACCCTGAGTTCATTTTCCTCCGACGTTAATGGAGATGGAGTGACATTGCCACAATATCTGAAGAGACAGAGTTAGGAGATCATGAGATGGGGGAGGGAGAAGATGGGAGGAGTTTGTAGAAGAAAGTATGATGGGGATTAAACCAACATAACTTGGAACCTCTTTAATATCTGGGACCAACATTGTTTTAGCTGCTTACAAGCATAACAAGTAGCTAAGCACAACATAATTATGCTTACCGGTTTACGGTAACCAGCCAAAACACTTTACAAGTACCAATGTGACTGTTAGTGATGAGGAGATATACATTTCTTGGTTTGTCTCTTCTGAACTTACTTTGTGCTCCCTCCTGTTTCTCCGTTTGGTTTGACCTGCAGGTAATCCCAACCACACTGCCTCTCCGCTTCAATATCCATGTAAGTTACCTCAAGAGTCACTGTTTGGTCTCTTTTACCCTAAAAGTATACAAACATTAAAACGCAGCAACATTATATTGGGTTGTAATGTTTCCCTTTGAGCAGTCTTCGGCCACTGATTGAACTATCAATCTAACCCTTTTTTCCTTTTCTGGATTTGAGACATTGCATGGTGAGTTATCGATATTTTGGTTTGCGGTAACACCATGTGTATCAAGAAGTTGGTTTTCGTGCCTTATTTCAAAAAGTTTTCGTGACTAGTTTCAGAAGTTTTTGTGACTTATTTCAGCAAAAGGAGTAAGGATAGTTTATGTTCTTTTGATGATGAAGAACAAAAAGCATATCCGAACATTGTCTTTGAAGATGACGATGACACTTACCCGTATGATCCATTCACATTCTAAGTTGGAGCTGTACGGGACTGGCCAGTTTGGTGACGCGATCTCTCCCGACTTTGTCTCCAAAGTCCCACCACAATCTTGAAAGAAAGAAAGAAAAAAGTCAAACGGAATACACATCAATATTGGGCAAACTTTTGAACGTAGGCCAACCCTTTCCCAACACCCCCCCCCCAAAAAAAATATATATATATATACAAAACCAACAACAAACACATAACACAGGCATACTGTTCGAGTGGGATTCAAGTTATTGTTTGTACTCTTTTTGATATTATGTTTTGTATAGCCTCATACACACATAAACATCTTAGACGACACTTCCCATGTGTTTACTGGAAACATTAGTTGAGTGATTTCGTCCCAGCGAAAAATAAAATAACTTATTATAATCAAATAAATGTTAAAGCTGTTTCAATCTCGTAATTCTGATTCGAAGTGTGAAGACATTGTAACATTTGCACTTAATGCAATTACTGCTAAAGCCCTGAGAAGTGGGCGTAATTCCTACACGATTGAAGATTGGCTTTTTGTCCATGTGGGGGGTCATCTGTGTAGAGTCAAATCTCCCACACACAACCCAAGAAACCAGTGCAGGTAAAACACGTCTATACTATAATGAAAAAGAAAATGTTGTTGAAAGCCTATAATATTATATAATTGAATTCTGAACTGTTTCAAGAAGGTTTCTTCGAGAAACGACAGCAACAGCAGCACAGCAGCAGCAAAAGAACCAAATGAACAATCAACAGACAAAACAACAACTTACTAAGCAGCAGCGCCAAAAACAACAGCAACAACATTTACAACAACAAGAGACACAACAGAAGATCAATAATTACAGAACAAACATTGAATATCCAGATCATTAAGTTTGAGATAGTCCTTGGATGGTACTCACAAGTTGGTTGATCGGGACCACTTTCGCCATTATCTCCACCAGAATTGCCCCCGTTATCACCGGTTCCTGGTCCGGGTTCCACGGGTTGGTCTGGGGTGTCGGTCTCGGTAGGTTCGTCGACAGTTTCCCCATCAGGCACCTGGTCGGGGCGTGCTGGTGATTTAAAGTAAAGTTGAAAAATAAGTTACTAATAATAAAACACAACAACAACTGTGCGAACAAGATCTGGCTGTTTTGACACACAACTTACAGTTTCTCTCTTTTTACCTTCAATATAGAGTACAAGCAATCATTTTTTTTAAGAATAAGTTTGACTCTGCCAGTTTAGTTGCAGGAGGATTTGGAAGAACATTATTATGAGATGAATGAGTGTGTGAAATTTTATTGACATAAAAGGGGGAAAATACAGATGTTGTTATAATCTGTCTCATGAAAACGAACAGAGCACATCGCTCGAAACGTCGACTGTTTTAAATGCATCAACTCACGTACCGCACAATTCTCCATCAATACATTGCGTATAGCCGGCAGGACATTGGCTGCACTGTGCTCCACTAACGTATGGCTTCATACCCACGTAGTTTCCGCTGCCAGTGGAAACAAAGTTATATTAGACACTCTAAATGAATTACATGCAACGACGCGAAGCAAGTGTTTACAATAAAAGGAAATAAAGTATTTGATAGAGGGGGAAGGTACTTGAGATTGCAGCCCGGATGAGTCTTTGATAAAAGTGAAAACAAGTTTTGTGCGTGGAATCCCAGGAATTCTTAAGAAGATTTTAGATGGGTACTTTAATGTACAATAGATGTTTTTACATGTATTGGAACATTGGTTAGGGGGGGGGGGGGGGGGGGTATACTGAAAAGAGATTAGTTGGTTACCCTTCACCGTAGTTGCAGACCAAAATGGTGGCTGGGGACCAGCCAGAGAGGCCCTGAATGAACGGGCAGGTTTTGAGTGCACATCCCACAAATGTAGTCTCCGCCCATACAACCTGCAAAAATACAATAAAATGTTTACGATACGTGAATTTATTTTAGAGTAGCTTTGCACGACAGAGGATAAGGTTTGGAGGTTGGTCCGGTTTGTGTTTGAGAAAAGACGGAATTCAGCGAAATGCAGATCGGAATTGGCACCGTTTTGTTGTTGATTTATTTTGAAAATCTCTGAAGACTGGCGGAGAGAAGTTATTAGTGTCCAACAAACCTGAGTGTAATGACCGCATACACCATTGCAGTTACCGTTGTTGTAGTTGTAGTCCTGCACCTCGTTGTACCAGCTCTCCACCATACCGTAGACATCCCAGCTCGTGCCGCTCCCGGCCCATAGATTCTGGCCAATCCAACCGAACTGTCCACCACTCGATGTACCGCCGTGGGCGAAGAAGCAACCATCAGCCCATGACTGGGCCATGTCTGCAAGACCATCATGCCAGTCCTTAAAGGATAAGGTTTTTATAAAGTAGTAGGGTGAACTTTACTCCAGAATTTATGACTTACTTGGAAAAGCGCAAAAGAGAGCTGGGCCCAATTTCATAGAGCTACTGAGCACAACATTTTGTGGGGTAAAAAGTGAATGTTTAATCTTAACACATTTTTTGTCAAGCAAGAAATTTCATGCTAAGCAAATTTTCGTGTTTAACAGCTCTATGAAATTGGGCCCTGGACCCAATTTCCCAGAGCTGCTTATGCAGAAAATATTGCTAGACAGCTAAGTGCTTAGCAGAAATGAACAGGTCAGCAGTACCAAATTGTACTTGTTAATTTGTATTTTGGCATGTGACCTTATTCTGGTAGCTACTTTCTGTGCTTATAAGCAGCTCTGTGAAATTGGGCCCGTTGATATACGAACCACTAAAATGACGACTATGAAATAATGTATAGATTAAGAAAAAGAGTTTATTTTTTGCAAAATAAATTGTTATGAGAAGGACTTCAGGCATGCATATACGACCATAAAATTACGGGTTAAATCCGTAAGCAAAACAAAATAAATAATATTATTTTTATTGCTTATAAGTTATAGCAGGAACAGGTTATCGGTCTTGCATTGTTGTGACTGGTGACCAACTATTTTTTTTTTGCTTAGCAAAGAAACGTGTCAAGCGGATTTTTTGAAAGCTCTATGAAATTGAGCTCAGAGCATATTATTTTTGCAAACTATCATGCAAACCTTTATTAGTAAACTGATGTTAAATTAGTATTCGACCATGCCCCGTGCGAGGACGTATTCCAAACGCATTTTTGTGATACAAAACAGTATATAAAACTAATTGTTCATTACTGTTTTCATCATTGTGATATAATTGTTTTTCCCATTAACACAACAAAACAACTAACATGCAGTCACGTCAAATATAATTGTGTTTCAAGGAAGTTCTCTATTGCAAGCCGTCAATAAATACGGAAGTTCTACCCCCCCCCCCACACACACTAACGGTTTAAAAATAAAAATAAAGCCCAGTGTGTAAAATCACTCATATAAATTCTGAACCCTACGTATAGCCGTGTATAGCTAACTGTGCTTTTGCTTTTCAAGAGTGTGTATACATCTTTAACATACCATCTTGAAGCACACTTGTTTGTGACACGCGCGGTCGCGTGCACTTGCCTAATTTGCATAAGTCTAATTTGCATATGAATAGAGCGCCAAATTCCAACAGGTAATGGCTCGTGCGGTTTCGTAAGTGAAACCCGACACACCCCCAAATGTGAAAGTTACACACACAGTGTTAATGAATAGAGCTGTCAAAACAACGTGTATAAGAAGTTCATGTTGTTGTTTTCAAAGGGGAGGTGAGCTACACTTTACGACCGGAGTTCAGGGGAAAAAACTTGTGAACCAGCAAAAAGAATACTTCCAACTAGTTGCAAATTGTCTGTGGAATAAAACTGTGCAGACATGCTGCTTTATTGACACGCTGGTTTGTTGACATTCTGTTTTATTGAAATGTTTTCTGTACAGTCTGCCCTGTCAACGGAACACGCACATTGTATTGGACTAACGGGACCTACAGCTAGCTCAAATCTACAGAAAAGCTTTCCGGTGTTGGAAATTGTCTGACATTAATGGAGAGACTCGGCTGGAAATGTACAGTGACCAGGGACCTCAGTTTTCCTTCAAACCAGTGATAGTTCTAGCCAGTCACCCAAAAGTTTGGAAATGCAGCGCAGACGACATGAAGCAGACGACATTACTACTCTACGCCACAATTTGCATACACTTTTCCAGCAAGAGTCAACTCGACCTTCAGAATGAACACCGGTTAATGGCAGCAGAGCTAACTTCAAGATGGTCGTCCTGTGTATCTATGGGAATCCTGAACAAGCAGAGTAAGTTTGACAACTCATTGTATGTCACTGAACCTGGTTAATATTGTAAGAGTTTATGAAGTTCATTTGAAATGTTCATGTCCAAACATTATTCTACAGGAACATGTTGCGTATAGGGAAAAAGAGTTGCAGGCAATTAGTCATTCGCCCGGTGCCCAGTAATTTATTTAGCTTAGCAAGTAAAACTGAAACAAAATTAGACACTTTAATGAAATGCGGTCAAGGTCGTGAATTTAATGACACAGGGTCTAAATAATGTGTTGTGGAAGACCTTTTTGTGTTATTATTTCATGTTATTTATTTATTTGGGGGAGGGGGTTGTACGTAGACCGACTACCTGTTTTTTGTAAACGGACTGATCCAATAATAGTTCCGATCCAATAATAGTTGCATCGTGTTTATAGTGTCCGAATCCTGTAATTTTTGTTTTGCTTTTTAGATTGTTAACAATGCATTACGGGGTTGTGTGTATATTACACCCCGAATGTTCCCATACTTTAACACGCTATTGTCATATTGTACAGATTCTGTACCCCCCCCCCCCGCACCCCTAAAAAAACTCAAAAGAATTCCTAAGCTATAATAGATGTTAAATTTGCATCGGGGATAAAGAATATTAATTTTGGTTTTTACCCATACACCGATGTGTGTTAGCACTGTATACTCAGTACTTTCCCGAGTCCTGTGAAAAAATATCACAGGCATGTTACTCGGGTGGGATTCGAACCCACGACCCTTGCAATTCTAGAGCAGTGTCTTACCAACTAGACTACCGAGGTTGCGCGGCAGCTAGAGGCAGTTCGAATCCTATGTTTTGGCAGCGGGTACCGCAACGATATAATAGATGTTAAATTTGCATCGGGGATAAAGAATATTAATTTTGGTTTTTACCCATACACCGATGTGTGTTAGCACTGTATACTGACTATACAGTGCTAACACACATCGGTGTATGGGTAAAAACCAAAATTAATAAAATTCCTAAGCTGTTAAGCCGCACTGTAACGCACCAATTAGCATATTGTACAGATTTCAATACCCCCTAAAATCCTCAATAGAATGCCTAACATTTTAACCACACAAAAATACACTGTAAGGGGGCGGGGTTACCACATTGTTAAGTTTATACTATCATTGTTGTGATCATTTTAAAATCGTATGTCCATTCAATTCGAAAAAGTAAGGCTCAAATAATTCTAGATATAAGCTTGGCATGATAATGAAGTCTCTTTATGTACAAATCATTGGAAAATGCAAATAAATTGTATACACATTGGGCGGGGGGGGGGGGGGGGGGGGGTCGGGTCTAACACGCAGTAATTATCTAAGACCCTCGTATTAATAGGGTTAAGAAATGGAGTGCACTAAAAAAAATACAAAAACAGAAACCACGCTTGTCAACTCAATGTAAAAGTGGTTCCTTATTCACATTGATCGTATACAAAACCCATTGCTTCGCTAGCTTCTTGTGCTAGGCCTACACCGAAAATGTTCTACGTTAAAATAGGATGTAAACAAACGTAATGTACACATTGTTGATAAACAAACCGCGCTGGTTGTGAGGATGGTTGAATGTTGAGTCGGAGCCCCAGAACAATTGAAAATGTTTTGCAACATTTCAATTCAATAAAGTACCTGCCATGATTGGTTGCTTTGTTTGCAACAATTCCAATACTGAATATTTGTGTACGCTATTATTAATACAAACTATGGATAACTGTTTTTGCTTTGCATTAATGGCATTCCGTTTTCCAAACTCAGGTTGTAATATGGGATAACATTCCGTATGGCGCCACCACTTTTTCACTAATTTTTACAAAAAAGGATATCTCATTGAGGTAAATTAGATACTATATTATTTCATATCGAATGAAAAAGTGGTGGCGCCATACGGAAACTTTTCCGTAATATGTCGTATAATGTAGATAGACAAGAAAAATCAGCTTCAAATACGAAATATGAACGCATTGTTGAGTAAAAATTAACTTACAAGAACGACCATATCTGCAGCTGCAGGGCTGACTTGTCCTCTGAAGTCATTGTGAGCTTCAAGCAGTATGAGTTTCTCCTCTACGCTCATACGATTTGATCTGACAGAACTGATTCCAACTTCATGGGGTGCCTCGAAAGTCGCTGCACCCGCCTCCCGCTCGTAATACCGCCGCCCCCTTGCTGCAAGAGGTGGGGCATCCTGTACTGGACCGTTAATGTTGAACTGGGGTTTGTGTTTCATCATGGGTTGTTGTGGCGCAGTTGTTGTTTTCCGTGTCTTAGTTTCAACCCTTGTTGTTGGTGCTGCTGTGCTGGTCGTAACTTTGTCATGATGGTGTTTTGTTGGTCGCCTCCGACTACTACTGCGACGTTGTTTTTTGGACTCTGATTCGCCCAAATGTAGTGACAAGACAAGGAGCACCACGATCAGAACATGAAGGAACTTCATGGTTTTACCCTGATGTGTTTTGCTTCCCACGAGTAAACGCGTAGACGACTATTCTAAGATGTTCAATCATGGAGGTAGAATGTTTAATCAAGTGGATCACTGTGCCCCATGCAAGGTTATTGTGTTTTGTAATCGGGGATTTAAATCTTGTAGATCAAATATTAACATGAGTGAAGGGATGACCTTTGCTCACTGCTTTGATTGTCATACGTCTTATAGGGCATTCAGTTGGGTATTTGCAAGATAATATACTGATATCTTCAAATATGGAGGATTGAAGATGCCAACGAGTGGGAGCAAGACTATTTTTTGTTAAGTATAAACCTCGATTTATTGGTATTTACTTGAATTGCGCAGTCGTAGATTTGACAACTATCGAAAAAGTATGCAGCTTGAACCTTGAAATAGATTTATTAATTAATTTTTCCTCCATGGTACCGGTATTCATGTCCGATAGTTGAATCTATCCTATTGTTTAATTTTTTTTAATAAAAACTTGAGACAACTTTTGCTGTTCTCTCCATCCTGCCAAATATCGCCGTTCCAGTCTCGGTTGTGTATGTCCAAGATGTCAAATATAGCAAACCTGCACATTTTATAACCGGCATCTGATAAAAATTAATCATTGAGCCGTTCATAATTTGGCGTATACATAAAACCTGGGACCTAGTCCCTGTTTGCATCAGCACGCGCTGTAATTGTTCTCAAACAGCGTAAGACAGTACATCATGAATAATAAGACGCGGGTCAATTACACTGCACTTGCAAAACATTTTTAATATTCCATCATTTAGTTTGCATTAATGATGAGTCTCTCACACTATGTGGTGTTACAGTTTCACAGCGAATGTCACTGTGCAGCACTGCACATACTGTGGCGACTCTTTTAGGCGTAGGAAGCAGTTTTGCATCATCAATTATCCTGATAATAAGAAAAGATGATGAAGAAGGAGACTTCACTCTGCCGGGGGAGGCACTCCCAAGTTAGGGTTAATACCCTAGACCTGGCTTAAAGTCTGTCTCGAGTTACGAATGAGCACCGTTTGATTACAAATAAAACCAGAGGCGAAATGGAACTATCATGGATTGCAAGTAATCATGTTGGATACTGCACTGTTTTTCATGTGTCGGGATGTGTGAGAGTGTGAAGATGTTGTTTTTCTTCTGTTCATGCGTTGTACTTGTCGGGGTGTGAATCATGTGAGTTACCGGATGCCTGAAAAGGTCCAAGAAAGAAAGAAAGAAAGAAAGAAAGAAAGAAAGAAAGAAAGAAAGAAAGAAAGAGGGAAACCTTTAAAAATTCAGACTTAACAGAGTGTCAAAATGCTCAGACAGATTTCGAAGTTCGATGATAGAGGTGGGGTCATTGATATTAATACTCAAAAATTTCAATGACCAAAACAAACTTAGTCGGTGAAGCACTGCGTCAGCTGTTGATAGTATACACTAATCCGAGAAACGATTTGTGCATGAATGTTTCTCGGACTTGAGGGTTGGTGGTTGTTTGCGAATGCTTCGGCCAAAAATGCTGTCTGTCACCTCGCTAAATGTGGATGGATTGAGCTTCCTTTGAAAAAACCTTGACAGTTTTGTTTTCAGCTGAACATTTCTCATGTGACTTGTCTTGTATCTTTCTTTTAAAATGTTGCCTTTATTCATCACCATCAACACAAAACAAAACGATGACTCTATCTTTAATGTGACTCAGTAAAGTTTAAATTGCCATTGCATTGACCCTTCCATATAAACGTGTTTTCTTGCAAGTATTGACAATTTTGTGAAGTGCAGGAACATGGCGTCAGAAGTATCGTTATTAATCGACTTTAGAATATCTAGACACATTAGGGGTAACAGTATTTGGTTACGTTATAATGATTACTTGAGTCCACTGCATTAAGAGACTAGACTATTTTTCTTATCATGCGGCCTCAATACAATTAGCATTGATTTGAATTGAGAATCAAAGTGAAACCTCAACCGCGTTGCATGTAGGCCTATAGCGGTCCATGTTCCATCCACGCACTAACTTTTCTGAGACGACATCGAGAACATACGATCTCGAAGTACAGCATTACCTTGGTCCATCCAAGTTGCAACCCAAGTCGACATCGCATGTCACCCTTCATCTAATGGTACGCATTTCAGTCCATCTATGTTTGATGTTACCTGATGTATACACGTATAATCAATATTGATGCATCACCAATAACTGACAAGTTGTGCAGTCCTGTGAATGATAGCTGTGCTCCGATTTCTCTAATCACACTCGGATCTTGTTTTGTTGGAATCTTTTCGCGGTCTCTTATTTCTCTCTCCAGCAATTTATTTCAACGTCGAGTCACATAGCTTTCCTATTATGTCAAACGTTAAGATGGAAGGATATGGGCCTTTTAAGCACGGAGTCATACCGAGGAATTTAATCACGTTTGTACGTGTCAGTCAAGTCCACAAGTGTCACCGACACATCTTAATAACAATCATGCACTCTATCTCAAATACTCTGCTATTACCATTTTGTTAGTTGTGTCATAAATGGGGTAGACACAGACGATTTTTGATCTGGTTGAATCACGTTGAGTTTAACTAAGTGGAGGCAAACCGCGGATGGCTGAGGTAGATTGTTCATTGCCTGACACTTATTGGAAAAACATTTTCTTCTCCGGGCAAATGGTCGGCTTTGTAATTATTTATGTGTGGAACCGTGGTGTTTGTAAGACATAAGTATATAAATGTTCAAGTGCTGGTACAGTTAGAGGTATCGAAATGTTGTTTGCTCTTCTTCGGAGAGTAAGTACTGTTGTGACTCTACTCAAAATTGTCGACTTTTTGAGTCAATAGCAGGCGTCTTCTCACAGGTTCTTTTTCATCCTGCTAAGCAGAAATGAGCAGGATACCAGTCAAACACTGAACTTGTGGCATGGTAGTTTGACTTGTAAACTCATCCTGTAAGCGTGTGTTGCTAAGCTACCTTTTGTAATCAGCTCTATGCAATTGGGTCGCAGTCACACAAGTTCAACTAATTCAAAACTTTTAAGTTCTAGGGGGGGGGGGGATATCCTTTTAAAAACTATGCAGGTTAATTCTATCCTTTTATAAAGACCGATGTTTTTTTAAGAGCTGGTCCAAAAACAGTCCGGTAGGAATGCCCCTTATAATCCAATTATTATTATTTAATAACTGTTTATGTCCATTCTCGCTTGAGGTAGCTAAGTCAGCAAGGGAAATAAAGGTGCTTATTGGTTGGATCTCATATCTCGGTGTTCCGGGAGGTCCTGAAAGCTTTTTATATTTTTGCAAAGTTGGGATGGAACGACCGTGGGTTTCGAGTTGTCTTTAACCCTCCCAAGACAAACTCTGTTTGCACTGTGGCTCCGTGATGTCTCAGGATTATGATTGGAGTGGGTATTTATTTAGCACGTGAAAGTAAGACTCAGTGCACCAAGATGTGGTTCTCTAGCGGGCGAATGCGTAAATCATGTAGTGTAAATTATTGTATAATATTGACGCACCCCCTTTAAATCAGTATTAGTTGCCTGCCTTCGTTTTCTTTAGTTTAGTTTTGGTAATATTAGCAGTTTTAATTAATCGTTGTTGATACCATGGTGGAATTTGATACCGTTGTCTGACTGGCCCCTTTAGTCTATAAGTGGGTGTTTGTAGGAACTTGGCCATTTAGGTTTGAACTAATGTCTCAAATAAAAGACATAGGTGTCAACTTTCACTAGCCAGACGCGGCAAGAGTTCTCTTCCGTTTGAGAAAATATTACATGATTGTTGTTCTCTCTAATTTCCCTTTTTTCCGGAGAGACGGCCATATCAAACTATGTCAAGACGTCTTCCTTGGTTAACTGTCTATTTGATTTGTAATTTTAAGAGGCTCGACTTTAAAGCCAAATTCAAAAGCTTATGAGAAATTGCTCTTTACCACACGCGAGTTTTCATAAATAAATGAAATAAAACTCAGCTTATTTTTAAAACATGAGCCAGAGGAACGTACGATCGTCACAAATAAAATGCTATTATTATTGTGTTTTTATGTGGATAATAAACTTGGACATTATTCTTGCAACAAATGCATTTACTATGCAAGAAAAGTATTTTTTTATAATTATGCTTTTAAAACCGTGTACACTTACACATACAAAAATCGAAGTTAATTCGAGCAAATCAGGGGCTGTTTTGTTGAAGGCACTGACCGGCAACCTGGTCGACTCTTGGCGTAAGGTTGCACTCTGACGCTCCCTGGACAGGGTGCCAAGAGAGAATCTAGCCCAGCGTCACAAAGTGCCGAGAGAGACTCTCGTTTCACTCCTCGTCGAGCCCCAAGAATTGACAGATTAAATTGTATATTAAGCTACCGGAGCTTGAGATTAAATGTTAAAACGCACGCGGCGTAATGAGGCTCGTCGCCCGCTTTCTGCCACCCTTGGCTTTCAGGAGTTTAACCTCAGAGGATGGAAACTTTTCATATTAAAACTGGCTTGGATTTGATCTTTGGTGTGAAGTTGGCTTCGAGGATTTGTTTATCTTTGAAAGTAGGCTCACGACACCTTGAAAGAACAGTAAGCGAAACAAAAACTATTTGCATTGAATTTGAATAGAACGGTCCATGGGGATGTCAACGAAGGGACCGCCATTTAATAAATGTGATGTATGTTAGTTTTAACATAGAGCAAGGAGACATCAGCAAGCGTTTGTTGAGATATCTAAAGACCTTTTCAATTCAGAACACTCCTTGAGGTTCAGAATGTTGAGCCGGTTTGGGGGTAGGGGTCGCTAACCTTCCTAGGGTGGTCTCTATTCTCGTAAAAAATGTCAAATTATGATATTTTAATAGATTAGTCAATGTTTGAAGTGTGTGAAGATCTCCTCTAGTTGGACTCATACCTCCGGATTTACCCTGAACGTACGACCCACCAAGATTGTTATTTCTCTGGCGCCCTCTTGCGGTCACACTGTTTATGCTTCCTCCAAAATACTGTTGTAACATTTCACGCTCACACAAATCGAACATAACAGACTACTAGATCTAGGACTTGGATCTACTGAAACAAAAACGTTCCTATAAAAAATCTTTGCCCATCAAAACTGATGTGAAGCCAGCCATACAGCGCATTTCATTGAATTTTAATTAAAGGTAATTATTGTCAAGTCATTATAATGGAAGTCACTTAATGCAATTGGAGCATGTCAGGGCTGGATTTCACAAAGTACAAAGATTCATCTTAAGATGAGTTGTCCATAGTAATTTGTATTGTGACATCACATTTTGTTTCGCAATTAAGATTGATACACAGTTAAGATTGATCTTTGCTCTTTGTGAAATCGGCCCGTGGTCAGTAAACAGTGGCAAACATTGAACTTGGTAACTGAATCGTTCCCCCTTTCAAGCCACACGGACAAGGTCTCAACATCAAGTCATACAGGTAGCCATCGGTCTACACATTTTGATAACTAGTTTGGGTGTCTTGGTAGACTGGGAAATTAAACGGGCAGAGAACTTCATCATACTTGCCTATCATCCCGTTTTGTCGAGCGACTTTGATGGCTTTAAGCTGTTGTGTAGACTTACTTTTTGCTGTCGAGAATAAATTGATTGTAAATTATAATGTTGTTGCCTTTCAAGTGTTGTGTCATGTCTCCGAAACATTGCTCTGGATGTGATAGAACACTCCGTCTTTATATCGATTCCACGTAAGGGATTTGTTTTCTATATACCTTTTTCACGATGCAGGATCCTGGCTTAAATCTGGTGATCAGATTGAATCCATTCACCGAAAGACGAACAAGACAAGTCACGATCCGCAAAATGTTGCGTTTAAATTGATTAAAACTAATCATGTTGACAGAGAGGTCGTAAACAAAATAATGATTGAATGATTTGTTTTGTTAATTATTAGTGTTAACTTCATTTATGGCCTTTGCTCTTTGGTGCACACTGGGAACTTGTAAATTGTGATGGAATGAATCAATTAAACTGAACCACAATTAGAATGTCCATTTATACATCTTAGTACCGCTTCTTTTGAAAGTATTTAATCTATTAGCAAATTATCATTTGTCTCCATTTACGACCATTGCGCAAATTACCAAGTTCCATTTATGATAATTGAGCAATCAATTTCCTCCAATTACAACGGTCATTTATTAGCAACTTATCCGATGCATCCATTTATGATCTTTGAGCAAACTATCAATTGGTCCTTTTACAATAATCATTGAGCAAATTGTCATTTGCCTCCAATTATGACAATGAGCAATTTATAAAATTCACACGTATGATATTTGATCAACTTGTCAATTGTCTCAATTAAAGGCAGTGGACACTATTGGTAATTGTCAAAGACTAGCCTTCACAGTTGGTGTATCTCCATAAAATAAAAAACCTGTGAAAATTTGAGCTCAATCGGTCATCGAACGTGCGAGATAATAATGAAAGGAAAAAACACCATTGTCACACGAAGTTGTGTGCGTTGAATGGTTGATTTCGAGACCTAAATCTGAGGTCTCGAAATCAATTTCGTAGAAAATTACTTCTTTCTCTATAACTATGGCACTTCAGAGGGAGCTGTTTCTCACAATGTTTTATACCATCAACCTCTCCCCATTACTCGTCACCAAGTAAGGTTTTATAAGTATGCCAATAATTATTTTGAGTAATTACCAATAGTGTCCACTGCCTTTAACATTAATCAATGAGCACATTAACAGAAATACATAGTCATCAGGAGAAACAATTTAAAAAAATGATCACCACTGCTCCCGGGCAGTGACAGGAAGTTCCAAGGAAAATGTCATGAAATGTATTTATTCACGAAGATTCACATTTTCTGCACGCTTCCAAATACTAAATTCTGCCAAGTGTAACAAAACAAACAGGAATGTATCTCACTGAATCGCAGTGGAAAAAATCCATTAAAGACATCCCAGAGCAGACGTGTGAGAGCATGCCCGTATCACGGGTACGTCGGACTGGCACGGATAAAGGGGGTTATCAGGTACACAGAACAACGGGGAGAAAAGGTGTTTGGTGAAATTGATTTTTAATCGGTCCACCGAGAATCTCTTTGATGGATCGGTCGTGTCCGAGAGGCAGAGCGTTGAAAACGTTTAGTACAAGGACTGTGTAATAAGCTTTGAATGTATCAACCACGACTCTCCGGATCAAAATAAGTGAGCATTGCCTCAAACTTTCACACAATAGATAGCTGTTGAGATTAACTAGATACGTGAGGCAATTTCAGACCTGTTGGTCTAAAGCGTTGCTGACTTTAACGATACTCCCGAACTGTCTTGAAATGCCGAAATCAGACTTTGTATTGCTGGGTAGGTTTGTACTACCAGCAATTAGCCCATAAACCTCGCAGCTATTACAAAAACACAGCTTGCGTTCCGTTTTTATGTTCGTGATACGAATCGGGGGTAGTCAATTTGGCAGCGGGAATTGCTCAACTTTAATCCTCATATCGGCGGGGGCTAGAAGTGCGGTTAACCCCCAGTTATTGGAGGAATCGATATGGCTTGTCCTCTTGGTTTTGTGTACACACTCACTCACCGGACCAGGGAGAGGGCCCACCGTGGAATCACACTCCGAGTTCGTTTGAATTTGAGTACCGTCTCAACCCTTCCCTGCGGGGGCAGAGCAGGGCAAGATCCCCCGACTCGTCAAGACGGACGGCGTCTTAGCGATTATCGAGCTTTCAATGAACATCGCGCTCCGGGCGACACGAGAGGCACTCCGCAAAATTGGAGCACGGCCTATTTTCAGCTCGGTGTCTTTTTTGTATTTGTCAGGGCCTCGCACCATCTGCAACAATATACTCATCTTTTTTTTCACAGTTGGGAAAGGCGGGGGATGTGAAGCTAATTCTGTGTGTTGATTATTATCACTTCGGAGGTAGATTTAATCGTCTTTGAAAGCACGTGGCACAAGACACAGAATTTTGTTGGGTCTTTGAAGTATGATGAAAAATGAATGCACGTAAAATAAACACACAGTTTGTGGTGAGACGCCACCTAGATACATATGTAGTCGGAGGAGACTGTTTGCCCTCCCTCTTTTATCCTGGGAGCTTTCGAGCAAACATCGAACATGAGCTTGGCATGTACTCACTCCATTCAAATTTGACGTTCGCTTTTTGGTAAAGAAGTAAATTACAGTCTCTCAAATCCCTTTGGCTGAGTCCATTTAAGAGAGAGATAGACGAGGAATTCGTCTTCTCGTGTTGTCAATATTTGCTCCGGTGTGGCTGAAAGCCAACCTGCTTTCAAAATTAATTCATAGTTACAGCAATATTCGTACTGACAATTGTAGAAGCCCCAAAATTTCATCAGTATTGCATTACATCATCGAGTGACATCAGTTTCTTTCACTGTGCAAAGCTTTTTAGCACCAATTTTTGTCCACGAAGCAATGTAAGAGCTTTTATATGATGTTACTTTACGACACAAATTTGGTGTTGTTTGTTTTCAATTTGTCCGCTTCTTGGAGGAGAGGAAGAAGAGATTTTGAAGATGGATTAAGACGAACTAAGGAATCTTACTCCAGGCCAACTGTGCAAATATAAACAGCTGTAATTATTTGTTGTGTGGTGATTGCAGAGGAATTTTTGGCAAAGCTCAGTCAGTAACGAAAAACAATCTCTTGTACCCTATTGTTTCTTATCAAACTGTACGACTTGGCTGAGAATAGGCCTGTGAAATTACGCTTTATCAAGCCAGATTTAAGTATGGTGCACAGGAAAATATTTTTAAAAAGGCGACTGCGGAGAAATTTTATTTTACTATAAAATAATTGTGTGTTGTCCTGTAAAAATTGACATGCTATTGAGTAATGACATAATATGAAGTATACTTTTAAAACCCATAAAGACAAAATTAAATCAATTGTCCTTTATAAAAATAGGAGTAACTATAATACTTTAGTAAATTTGTAGGTACAGCCATGTGTTAAATATCTTTTTGGAGGAGTGTTGGCTCTGAGAAGAGCCGTTTTTGGTCTGGAAAATTCTTTCTTACATGTCTTAGCACTCGTTGAGGTAAAAACAACTAACTTAAATGCATGTTAAACTATAGCCAGGAAGTTGTGTTGTTATTTTGATACCGTTCTTGTAAAAATCAATCTTATAATGCCAGTAAACATTTTGAGCCACAAGTCATGCCTGCGGTCTCATGAGCCCCCCCCCCCCAATTCGAGGCCTACATGTGGATGAGTTGTGCCCCTTGTCATTAATACGCGAAAGACCACAGGCCAGTGGTCGGAGTTTGCATGAGTTTGCAGAAGGGCAGCAGTATCATATCTGATGATGTCGAGGGATGCTATCGCCTTGAACCTGCTAAAGGAGGATGTTACCCGACTAAGGTGCTGAACCGTAATGCACGATTATCGAGGGCTAAGAAACAATTCCTTCTGGCTTCAACCTGCAATGTATGGACAATTATAGAGACGGAAAGAGAAGGAGGATCTGAGATCTGATTTAATCAAGCGAGAAATTCATGTCAGTGAGATTGAAGAGGGTGGAATAGTTCATGACGACTCATAACAATGTAGAAAGTCCTTGGGCAGGACTGTATTGGCACATCTCAGCCTGGAGGAGTATTTCACAAGCTGCCATGGCTGGAATTGGGATTTGTTGTTAGTTCATTTTTGTATAGGTTACTACTTAGGGTTCGCCCTTAATTTTTGTAGTGACCTGCCAGCAGGACAGGTCAGCTTGTCATGTCACTATTCTGCCATTTTTATCTCACTAATTCATACTATATAAGGCTTTCTTTCATTAGTGTCACTTCCGTGGGACTTGTGAATTGAACTAAACTGCGCCAATAAAGTATCTAAACACTTACAAATGGTCAGATATATCGGAACCTGAAACAGTATGCCAAAAAATAATTATTAATTTCGAGTCACCGTTAATTTCTGCACATTTTGACACATCTTGTGTTGCGCTACGATGTTGTTTGGTGGATTTACGGGCACTTGAGTGGCTTAAGGTCGAATTTCAAAAGTTGCAAAAGCCCCTATTCAAGCTAAATCGTTGTGTTGTGACGAGTAAGATCGGCGTTTCTTTTGCCCGCCTTTTATAAATGATTTGTTTTGTTCGCGTTTTGGATAAATCGGTTGCGATGAACATCAGCAATAATTGTCAGTAACCAAGCAAAGGGGTCAAAGATGGGAGGCATACAACAATGGTAAGCAAGGAAAGGTGTTTCAAGATAACAGGAAAGATGGCTCAAACGACCAAACAGGAAAGAGGACGGACCGTTGGTTTGATAGAAGCCGGTACGTCGATGCGAGCTGCAGCTCATCAGGTGAAAACGTCACCAGCGACAGTCAGTAAATGGTGGAATCGCTACCAAGCTCAGGGAAATGTGGACGACCTGCCAAGGAGTGGCCGTCCGAGGGTGACTTCTGCAGCAGAAGAAGAAAGTGAACAAAGCCATAAAGCCTGACACCACTCTCGAGGGGTTTGCGACGCATCCTGATCAGGAAATGGCAGTGGATTGACCAGGGACAGATCAGAGGTCTCATTGAGAGTATGAGAAGACGACTCCTTGCCGTTCAGGACAATGATGGAGGACACACCAAGAATGGAGGACAGGATAACAGCAGTTTTAGAGTTAAAGATACGGCAATTAATTTCTTGGTCATGTAAACGAAACGAGTTTGTGTCTTTTGTCTTGATTTTGTCTGAGTGTGATGCTTATGTGAGTTCCCTTTTGGAATTGGGGTGAATAGGGGCTTTTGCAACTTTTGAAATTCGACCTTAAGCCACTCAAGTGTCCATAAATCCACCAAACAACATCGTAGCGCAACACAAGATGTGTCAAAACGTGCAGAAATTAACGGTGAATAGAAACGAACAATTAAATTTTTGTATACTATTTCAGGTTCCGATAAATCTGACCATTTGTAAGTGTTTAGATACTTTATTGGCGCAGTTTATTATGAAACAGTGTGTGGCGATGGGACTTCAGCGATTGACAAGCCAGAAAGACAGTTGGACATAATTCTGACTGGTCTTCGGCGTTTCTTTTTAACCTGGTCTTTGGCCAGCGGTTAAGGGATATTGCTGATAGTTACTACAGAGCATGAGACACTGGCATCAGTAAAATCAGCTACAAGAAGTTCAGTCATACCGATAGCCATTGTTAATATAATTACAACATGTACCGCATACAAACAAGACCAACATCAGCGAAACTTTAGGTTTGATAGCCAAGTCCGTTTTGCAGTGAGCTTGACACTCCAGCTAACAACTGCCTGATACTAGGTGACTTTAATGCTAGACTGGGTATAGGAATGAATATATCTTCGGCATTAATTTCAAATCCACTAGATACAGGGATAACCTCGTAGATATTATGAATGAATAGCATGTGTGGTTGCTGCTACATCATGTTCCTAAAGCCCAGAGGAAATATTAGACGCTCTTGAGTCACGGAATCTGATAATGGAAGAATGATGTTCTCATGAGGAGGAAGTGTGGGAGGTTTTATCTCGGATGCTCTAAGTTCCTGTTGCAGTGAGTCCAGTCTGATGAGGGCCCTTATAAACAAGTAGTGCACGAGGAAACTATAGTAGATTCTCATGAAGACGGAGAAAACGGCGAAAGCCACCACACTGGCCGAAGCGTCGAGCAGTACAAACCGAGGCACCACTGTCACAAAATAGATTTAAATGGTGTCACCGAAAACATTACTTACTAACTTGGTATTTTTCCACCATGCATAGCCTTAAGTATTAGACGTATAAGGTTGAGGATAGGAATATTTGTATCAGTGAAGAGACATAAGTACCGAGCTGCGATGTATAAGAGGTTATATCACCTAATAAGGAGGCAATAATGAGGACAGGAAGTTGCTCGCTTCCTCGGTCATACTTGAGGAGGCCTGGTTTGTTGTGAAATAAGATTGTGTAATTCATGGAAACTTAAAGTGAGAATAGTATACAGTGACACTGCATGAAGCCAATGTGAGTCTTTAAACACACCTTAAAAGGGATAAGAGTATAATACGTATTGTAAACAAGGTACTCCTGTCAGAAATTGAAAACAATTGTGTCTTGGTGAGTGCAACCTTATGAGGTTTCCGTCGAACTTTACACCTCTTTGAACTGATCTTTCTTATCATCCAACCCAAGAGCATACCTTTTTGTGGCATATGAGAAAAGTTACCAGAGTTTACCGGTTTACTGTAAGCCCAGCACTATATACGATTAACCACACACCTGCAAAGTCACGCAGATCAGTCTCGATATCTACGTTATCAATCTTTGTTCCAAAGGAGATTATTCACTATAAAGGCCCATAAGGTGCGCCACACTGGGGTAAGAACCATCGGATTGTAATGTATCAGGCTGCCAGGGGCACAGACGCTCACAACATTGAGCTCATGTCCTATTTCCCTGCTTTAGGGACATAGATATGCATAGGCATATACATCATACTGTGGGCCGTGTGAGAAGAGTAAACAGGCAATGTTTGTGCCTCTTGTCTCCTGTCAGGTCTGTAAGAGAGAGGGAGCAAGGGAGGACACGATCTCGGTACGGGGCCTTGTGGCAAACACGACGGACATTTGGGAGAATCTTTAGAATGATTGCTCGCGGAGGAGCTTTCTGAGGGGGGAAATCCGGTTGACACACCACTGCTTACGTCACGCTTGAGGTCCCTACGCCGTTTGAGCCTTTATGGTGATTACTGGGGTTAGGCTTGAGATGTGATGGTATAGGAGTACCTGGGCCCTAGTCATTATAGGCACTGGACACCTTTGGTTATTGTCTAACCAGTATTCTCACTTAGTGTATTCACACATATGCGCACAATACAAAATCTGTGAAAACGTTCCCTTAATTGGTCATGGAAGTTGCAAGAGCGAATAGTTCGTTTGTTCATTATGCTGGTTGCCTCAAACGTACAAATTGGACAACAGGGATATCCAGTGTAGAATTTGTGTTCATGTTTCCAGTGATTAAAAACAAAATTGGTTATGCTGTGCATTAACATACACTATTTGTTTCCGTCTGGCGTTACTTGCCATCTGGTTAAACTCGCCCTTCTAATAATATTCTTCTTCATCTATTGTTATTGGGCTATCAGCTTGACTCAGTGGTCACTCACTGCTGCGGACACCTGTTCGAATCTCGGACCGGAGCCCTGTTTAATATCAATCCCCATCCGACTGCGTGTTTTCCCACTCTGTTGGGGGTTTCGTCCTTCCCCACATCTGAAACTGAGTAATTCTTCATCAATTCTCTCTAATAAAACATGTGTCTTCAGACGGGTCGTAGTGTTTAGTCGAATTTAATGGTTTTTGTTGTTTGGAAACGTAAGGCCTCTAAATTTTGCATTTATACCACAGGTCCTTTTGATTAGTAAGCAATTTGCAACAGCTAATTCTATCTCCTCACCAGGTAAACAAATAAGGAAACTCAATGTTTTCACTGTGTCATTTGGTGCTCGTTTTTAAACGAATATGCAAAAACCAGTGACGTTAATCCTGCCCGAAAGAACTGCAAGTAGTGACAGCGGAAGCAAACATTGTTTCGACCCGAGGCAACGTTTAGAAACGCTTACGACGAATTCGCCATCAACAGACTTAATATCAAGAGGAGGTTTCCTGCTTCACTAAGTACGGAAGCAAGAGGCAGTGGAAACTGTTTTGCATCGTTAAAGGCAGAGGACACTATTGGTAATTATTAGCATTAAACTGTACTTGGTGACGAGTAATGGGGAGAGGTTGATGGTATAAAACATTGTGAGAAATGGCTCCCTCTGAAGTGCCATAGTTTTCGAGAAAGAAGTAATTTTCCACGAATTTGATTTCGAGACCTCAAGTTTAGAACTTGAGGTCATCTAAACGCACACAACTTCGTGTGACAAGGGTCTTTTTTCTTTCATTATTATATCGCAAGTTCGATGACCGATTGAGCTCAAGTTTTCACAGGTTTGTTATTTGATGCATATGTTGAGATACACCAACTGTGAAGACAATTACCAATAATGTCCACCGGCTTTAAGCTGGACTAATGTGCGTCACTTTGGAGTTGTTGACAACTGCAACTGCAGTCAAAGTACGAGGGCGCCCTTTATTTTCTTGATTGAAACTAGTACCTTATGTCATGCCAGTTAGTAACCAATTATTACCACGCACTATATTTAAATTCTGCCTTGTGATTGTTTAAAAGAGCGCTTTATTATGATAAGTCTTTACAGACCTCTTGCATATGACGTCATCTCAAAAAGTTCCCATCTTAGGCAAAAGGAAGCAGATCATTGGACATAGCTATTGTATGCGTAAAAACGCGATAGTTCGCATTATGTAAGACGAATTATGTTTACTTGATGCATAGGATCTTTACCCATGTTAACCAATCAAAAAACATGCATGGCGTCACACTCTTAAACAGCGCCCTCTGTGCATTCCCGTATTTCAGAATGCCAACCCCTTTTGGCACACACTATTGGCTCGACATTTAACAGCTACATTGCATGCCCGGAGCTAAACCAAGTGACGTTAGGCAACACGAATAGATGGACACAGGGGATTTTGTTTCCCAATTTATTATTTTTCCTGAAGTTCAAAAAAAGTTAAGTTAATTTCTCTTTTCGAGCAATGCGTGTTTGTGCAACTGCCCCGTAACTTTTCCCCGTTGACGTTTCTCGGGGGGGTTACAATTTGAATGCATGCATTATTGGAGCTTATTAAATTGCTGTTGGAAATCACTTGTCGAAATGTCACCTCAAGAGAAGGTCTTTCAGTGAGACACGTTGTTGTGGTCAGTGGGCGATTTCTCTTGGGAGTGAAGTTGTGAGAGAATATTCAGTTTGGTGTATATTTGTTTTATCGTGGAGGCAGGCAGTGTCAGTCAGTGTTCACGCCTTCTGCATTGACTAACGGTGCGATTGAGAAGCAAATAAATCGATGGTGTAGTGATGTTCACGCCGTCCTTGAAAGGATATTGACCAAGAGGACATTTGGTGTCAAGCTTACATCTTAGGAATGGTGTCTTGTAGGCTTTATTAAATGCACTGTGGACACTGTTATTACTCAAACAAATTGTTAGCATAACAACTTTGGTAACGAGCAATGGAGGGATGTTGACAGTATAACAAATTGTGAGAAACGGCTTCCTCTGAAGTAACGTATATTTTGAGAAAGGAGGAGATTTCTAAATCAATATTAAGATTTTAGGCGTCTGAAAGCAGTGCCACAAATTTGTGATATGCAAATAGCATATCTGTCACGACTTTGTGTTTGCACATACAAACTATAATTTACTATGAATTGAACGCAACTTAAAAGATTTGTGTAGTAGTTATTTTTTTGACTGCATTCAAATATGTTTTCCTCTTGATAAAAACCTACTTCTTTTCTTCATGATGGGCAAATTACTCTTCGGTCCTATTGTGCATTTGTGTTTGATTGTTTAAGTGTAATTTTATGTGTATCATGTTTAGCTATAGCTATTGGCCATTGTTGTCATTGAGTGCCCATAAAAATAAATAACTAATCAACTATCTAAATAAATAAATACGCATGCTCTTGTTTAAGAGTTTGATTGAACATATGATGGTAAATAAGACTCCACGTTAACTCTCCAAAAGCTTCAAAATAAACAGTTTATAATCATTAAGCAGAAACTCATTATGGACCTCGATGGACAATAGTACTGTTCTGACAAATCTTGTTCTGGTTTAGGGCCTTAACCTTGTTTTAATGAAGATCTTTTTAAGCGAATGGCCCCATCCACCACGTCAAGCACATTCAAATATCCACGGCAATAAAATCAGACGAAAACAGTTTCAAATTTAAATGGAGCAGAAACTCCAGCCGGCTCCATATTTTTGTATCGATTCACTATTTTAGCATTGAGCACATAACTTACATGAGAGGGTTTCATTTATAGTCTGTATCATCTTTTAATTGATAGTTGAATTGGCGTCAATAATAATTGAAAAATGCATGAACGAGCTCAGAAGTTTACACGCACACTCTTAATTTGTAACCATTCGTGTAGATCTGATGAGGTTGTGGCGTAAGGACAGACACAAACATTGGCAATAATAATTCCCTTGCAAACAATTATCAACTATGTCAACAAATCTTTGTTTAAAATCGTCCTGTCGTTTTACACAACATTTAGAAATTGCAAAAGTCGAGGTTTAAAAAAGAGTACAATAATACTGTAGTTTCAGCTGAGCACGTACATGAAACCGCCAGTGAAACTGCGTGTATGTGAACTTGCCAATCCCGAGCGCACTGGTGATATATCTGCGAGCTTACTTGAAGTTGCAAATAGATAGGTTTGAAATTGTAGACGTAATTTGTAGATGATAAGGCATAACATTGTTACCAGGAACGGGATGCCTTTGTGAGTGGGGCTCGTTACCACGACCCAAGGCATCTCTTAGCCATCTACAGTTCGAGCTCAATTCGAGAAATCTCTCCCTGCTCACGACCACGCGTGTGAGGGACAATAATTTTAGCGCGTAAACTGCGACTCTTCGACTCGAGAGACCTCAATTCCCGGCAAATTGAATACAAACAAACGGAATCAAGGCGGGTAAACACTTTGTTTAATATATTAAGTGCTCGGCATCCGACTACAAGAAAAGGAAGAAGCACTTTGAGCCGAGTACTAAAACTAAACTCATAACAAACCGGAAAGGACCGACTGAGAAATTTGGGTTAATCTGTTTAGAAAAGCAAAACACAATACACAAACAAAGTTAGTCATGAAAATGGTACATGCTTTAATTTATTTTTCAAACCATGAGTCGTTGTATACGTAGTAGGAGAACATTTCAGACCTTTACAAACAGCTTCTTAAATAAAATTATGGAAACCAATTTGTAAATTGCGCGATGTTAATTGCGAAGCTATAATTATATGACTCGTCCGAATGAACTGCTACGGCCACGAATTGAATTACATTAACAAACGTTGAGGGTGCCCACAGGAACAATCCTACGCAACATAAGTCGTAACCAGAGTCGCTTATTTGGTCGCAGCCTTACACTTAACAACAGATTGAGAATCGGAGTTTTCGCAAGTCAAAAGTGGGGACCCAATCAAGTGCGCATATCTGATATGCTGTACACGTTAAAGGCAGTGGACACTATTGGTAATTGTCAAAGACTAGCCTTCACAGTTGGTGTATCTCAACATATGCATAAAATAACAAACCTGTGAAAATTTGAGCTCAATCGGTCATCAAACTTGCGAGATAATAATGAAAGAAAAAACACCCTTGTCACATGAAGTTGTGTGCGTTTAGATGGTTGATTTCGAGACCTCAAGTTCTAAATCTGAGGTCTCGAAATCAAATTTGTGGAAAATTACTTCTTTCTCGAAAACTATGGCATTTCAGAGGGAGCCGTTTCTCACAATGTTTTATACCATCAACCTCTACCCATTACTCGTCACCATGAAAGGCTTTATGCTAATAATTATTTTGAGTAATTACCAATAGTGTCCACTGCCTTTAAAGCAATGAATGTGGGAACACAGGTTCTAAAAATTATCCATTGCACAGTACTTAAATGGTCTGCTAGGCATCGCACAAAACAAGACAATCAACACTAATTTAACTGTATTTAACAATAATTACAACGTTGATTGAGAAATGAATGTATCAATTGGCAATTACCTCCCATAGACACGGTAATAGGGAGTCAATGTACTTCAACTTTACCATTTCGATAACCAAACCGTAGCGGTAATACTTTTGTATTTATTGTTTTTAATAAAGCCATTAAGTCCACGAAGTTACATTTGTTGAAGATTTCGCAATTTGAAAACTTCCCTGAGGAAAATGAGACGGCAGAGTATCTCAGAAAAGAAAAAAGATTGAATCCTGTTAAGTCATGATTGACCATGTGGCTTTCAGTGTGCTTTATAGCCCCCGGGATACACCGAAGCTTATCGAATTAGCGATTAATCATCTGCATTGATTTAATATGTGTCTTTTGTTTTCTTATGGCGAGTATCCTAATTCGGAGGCCGCGTGAGTAAACAGTGGGACCTTCCAATACAGGACTAGTCGGCTGTTGTCCGATGATTTCAACCGCCGGCGACCAGTCCCACTCGTGGCATGATTTCGATGGCAGCTCGGTCAACGCCCTGACATTTTTTCTTCTCCAACGCGACTGAAGATATAAAAAAAAAACACGAGTTATTCCTCTTTCAATATGCAGAGGCAATACTGACCGGGTATTAAAGTAGAACAGAGGAGGCTCTTGGATGTTAATAACTGGGCCCAAAATATGAAGTCAAATTTTATGTGATTGCTTCGTTTATACAACCTCGTCGTGGTCACGGGAGAAAGAGGCGCCAAAATTGTACAATTATACGTCCCTGAAACCATGGATGAACGCAAACACAGAAATGCCCCCAAACAACTCCCGTCACGACCAAAACATTTTAAATCCTTCATAATTACTCTGGGGGTTGGCTTCAGACATAACACGAGAGCGCTTCGAAGTCGATGGGTTTGGAAATTGCGCTCGAAGGCAAGAAAGCACTTATGCATGTCCCTTGGCCAAGATTGCTGGGCCGAACTAACCTGGGAGCAAAGACTCAGGCTATAGTTCAACTTTACTACGGCAACCAGGTTACTAGTTTGTTGTGGTGAACTTTTCGCGATATGAACGGAGAAAGTTAAACTTTAAACAAGGGAAGGTGGAAAGACTTTGCTCTTGAGCTATTCCCAGAGCATCTAGTGGTATTGAGTTGAGGATGATAGCTCGGATGGCTTAATAATAATACATCGACGTTTAAGTTCTTAGAAACAGTGACATAAATAACATGATGTCAACAGAGGATTGAGTTTAAGAAGCGGAACAACTGAGTTTCAGATAATAATATGAGACTTGCGTACTTTCCTACATACACGGGAGTGTCGGTTTTCTGTAATCCAGTTGTAAAATAGTAAATTACAACTTGACTTGATTTGAAACTATGGGTGCCTGGAACCCACATCTAACTTGCTCTGTCTGACCAATGTATGCACAAAAGACGAATATTATGCATAAATTGCTAGAAAGGAGAATGTCCCGCTTCAGTTGATGGGCTCATTGATTGTCTAGTGGCACCTCCATAACACACGTCGAAACGGCCTTCGTGCTGACTAACTTAGAGTGGTCACGTTGCGAAAGGCACAGAGACACCAAGCGCATTTCGATTCACCAAACCCTGACCAAAGCGCGTATTGTATTTCTAGACAAACAGCCGACCTTCGATATCTCTTTCTTTTAAAGAAAGACCGCCACAGTCAAACGCAAACACGAAGAGCACGGTGCCCGCCTAAACCTGAGACCTTGTACTGACTTGGACTGGGCTCAGATAAACGGATAGTCTAACCTGAAAATCCCACGGGCTTGAATATTTTCCCATATTGGACACGCGTACAACTTGAATCGCCAGACTGTCGAGCATCCATGCTACCGCTTCTTTGGCACAGTGACATTTAAGCCTGGGTGTAGTGTTTTAAAAAGGCGGTAAATGATTTGGCGACGGAAGATGATACTTTTAACGTCAGCTAAATGTAATACCCAGCAGCAATGACAACCGTACAAAAACAAAGTGGAGAAAAGGACATTTAACAGGTTTTGGCTGTCAGCCTTTTGAAGGGCTCAATATTTCGTATTATTTTCTTTTCTTGGTTGAAGTCAAGGTATGACACGTTCCAGCGTTAATGGACAATCTATATAAGAGTCAGGTGTAATTGATCACATCGCTAGACATTGTGCGAGCTCAGTGCACGCCTCGCTCTTTAGTAACCTCAGCTTGTTGGGTTCATGTTGGACATGCTTTGTATGAATATGTTATGGTAAGTTTGTAATGAGTTGAATGAGTAATAAGTTGTTCAATACATTTTTTTATAAACCATTCAGCGCGTACCGATTATTGCGTCACCGAAATGCGCTTTGCATTCGCATTCGCGGGAAGTATGCAAGTGACTTTGGCCTTTTGGAGGGCGGAATTTTATTTACAAATAAAAGTATCATGCCTTTTATCTAAAGGACAGTTTAGAACTTCAAAAAACATTAAAGAACACCAAAAGAAGAGTACGTATAATCAGTGATGTTTTGTGTAGTACCCCTTACGGAAAGAATCGTACCCGTGCCATGACGCATGTGCCCATTGGTTAAACCAGCCCGAGGCAAATAATCATTACCCGATCGTCACCGTAACAGGTTTTCTAAAATAGGAAAAAGTGGTTTAGTGATTGTAGGCATTTGTATCAGGAAATGGAGAAACTGACCTTTTCTGGTAGTCTGGGCCTGAGGCGAAGTGGGATTTAGTCCTAGCCTGGATTACTCTCACTCAGGGCTGGATCAAGACGAACAGCATATAAGAAGCTTTGCGAAGTGGCTACCTTGTATGCGACTAAACATGTAGAATTAGATGGAACACATAGACAATGAAATGTTACAGCAAAGCACTGAGGAAGATTTCCATTCATCCATAATTTAAGTGAATTCATCATGACTAAGCTACTCCTTTTACTATTCAAACTGACCGACTTTTTGGTTTAATTAGCAATGGATTTTTCTTTGCAAGGTTTAAACAGACTTGTGCTTCTTATCAGTCCATGAAGACGGTTCAAGAGTCATTTTCACACGATGTCAGTTTAGCAAAGGTCCCTTGGTTAATCTGAGCATGTTTGCAAATTTTTTACTAAATGCACCTCGTGTGAAAGCAAAGTTATGTTTAAATTGTCCATGAAGAACTGCAAATTGTCCATTGAAGAACAGTAAAATTGAAAAGGGGGTGTTTTAGTAACAAAGAACACACATACTCCCTTTTCCGTATCAATGTTGCTGCACTCGTTTGAAAGGGAAAATTGCGTCAGGATGTCTTCTCCACCACAAGGAGGTAGATTTTTGTGGTTGACGTAATAATCGGAATAAGCCCTAAAGGAATTCTTCAAATTTGTGCGTGTGCCCCGTTTGTGGTTAGAGGGGGGTTAGGACCCCTTCTTAAAAAAAATTGTAAATGAAGACCTTGATCCTACCGTTACGGTCGTTTTTCTGTCCCAGAGGCACTTCTGGCATTTATATACAGTGGCTGCCAGAATAAAAAAAGGAAAAGTATCCGGCTAAGTGTTTTCTCGCTCCTCCTGCAAGCCACATCTCATAAAATGAGCCAATCAAAACGCGAAATATTACCGATTGGCATTTGGTGGTTTCTATTTGCGTTGAACCTTTCCAGAGGGCACATGCACCTACGAAGAACAATGCATTAAGACACCACAAATATACAGACTAGGCGGAGACCAGACCGATTATCGGGACCAATGTGTTGGCAGGCTGCAGGCTTTAAAGCTCAAGATAACTTGTTTGAAAAACGTCAACGCTCTGGGCGCCATCTCAAGTATTTCCAAAACTAAGGCCGCCTCTTCCCTCCGTTGGGAGAGTTTTCTTAAGGCGTATTTTCTCAGATGCAATCCGATGGATCATTCGCAGGGACTAAGCAGAGCACTCGGAGGAGGATCCGTTCGTTCAGTGACATTTCAACTTTCAACTGTATCCATATCTCACTCGATGAAAGACTAAAATATAATAGTAGCTTTTCCCTTAAGCATGAAATAATGTTGCACGTTGCTACCAAACTGAAGATTTGCAAAAGAGCTTTTGGAATTCTATCACTACGTTCGTTTTCGGATAAAACAGTAGTTTGTGAAGAGGTGCTTTTGAAACTTTGCAGCAAAATATAAGACCAGTTTAGATGCTCAGTTTGTCTTTTATTCTAGACACAATGTATGTACGAATTTCTTCTTGACGCACTTGAGATTTATGCAGCTGCTTGTATAATGTTACTGACTTCTATCCAACTGAATGCCTATCATTAACTCTCGTCTTAACTCTCGTCTGACCGATGGATATCCCGTGGCCGATCCATGGTTTAGGGATTGAGCTATTTCTGGCCCGTGGTTAATGAGAGAGTGCTAAATGATATCTGAAAATTGCGATGAGTGGCGAGGATATTAAGAATGACGGGGCTGACCGAAATGTGAATAGAGGTCGTTGTTCGGCAGTGATTCTTTAGGGTCTAATTCCCAGATATTCATTTGTTCTGCCGTTGGAAATTATTTGAGGAGACCTCTGTGGGAGTCAACAACCTTCCTCGGTTAACACATTTTTATAGGAGTCTACCTTATGATTAGCGGATGACCTTTTAGGTAAACTTGATACCTTTTTAATGAACTGTTTATGAGCAGATGTTTTTTTTAATGCAATATTGGATTTTTTCGCAAGTAAAGCATTTGTAACTTGAAAGACTTTACATTTGATGGTAGTACAACTTTAAAATCAGTCCAGCAAAGTAAAAAAAAAATCATTTCTGGACACATCAAGCTATCGGTCTATATTTTAAATACAAAAGAAATATCTGGTGAATATATGCTTGGTTGGGTTAAAATCTAAAGTGTTTGTCTCCGGTGCAGGCGTAAGATACTAAACAAAATCGGGCGGGATTGGCAAATAGGATTTCTAAAGAAATAGGTAAACTCGTCCCTAGTTTCCCCAAAATCACGTCGTCAAGTTCTCTCTATACAAGGATTCTAACAGAAAAGACAACGACACATAAAGTGTACACTAAAATAAAATCACAGTTGAGAAGATGTGAAACTATAATAATGAGATTACAAATCATACCTCCCCGCAAGACATGACAGTAACAGCTCATTCCATTGTTTTACCAGAGGCCGTCTACTTACTATTTCCAACCGTCTCAATCCTACCTTTCGTTACCTTTCGTCACTCCACTTATACATCTAAGAATCCCCGCCCCCTCCGGGACGCGTCGACTTTACGCACGACTGGTTCAAACACTAACATTTGACCTTGTCTGAGTTCACTGTCACCAACGAAACAGTACTTGTGTAAAGATTTCCCCAGATCCCCTTGCAAACCAATCGATAGTTGAAGTCCGGGTATGGATGCCTCAGCACCCCCAGGCACCACCGTCTTATTTAACCACATCACGGGGGTATCCCAGCGAGGCTAATCGTTGCTAAATAACTTTGCCACCTCAGGTATTTCCCGGCAAATGAAACTTAACTTCTAGAAACCCCTCGGAATTACTGTATTTTTTTTCTACAGATGAAGAAATGCGTTTTCTTTTAAAGGCACTTGACACTATTGGTGATTAATCTAAACCATTATTTGCATAAAAACTTACTTGGTAAACGAGCATTGGAGAGCTGTTGATATGGTATACTTTATGAAACAAAATGCCCAATGCCTTTTTAAACATGCATCTGGTAGCGAACCAAATTACTACTGTCTGAATTCAGTATCAGGCATATCCATCGAACACCGCCCCAGGTTGTTGCATTCATTGACAATACCAAAAGAAGCGTCCGGCTAATTACACGAAAATACAAATCCGTTCAAGTGTGGCTCGCTCTGTGAGAATAATGTTGCGCAAACTTCAAGACAAGCATTAACCTTATTTGAAGTTGTTGGTTCTTGATAGTTGAACATGATGATTCTAATTATTTTTTTATTAAAAGATTGCATGGTGTCATTTGTAGGCTAATATAGACTTAATTCAATTTCCTTCTCATGGTGGGCGAAGCTACGGACGACGACTTCAGGCGTGTGTTCGACCTCATTATTCGCACATTATTACCCTATAAACACTGGGTATGCCTAATTTTTGTCTTTGCACTTCCGTGCCTAAAGTGAAGTATATCAAGAAACTGAATTAGCGGCCCCGAGGGCGTTTGAGACACAGCTAGTAAAATGTGTCAACCGTGCAATTTCCATCCTCAACCTTTATCAAGAAATTATTTAATTACCGAATTATTATAATGTGACAGAAATATTAGTTTGTCTTCAACGTAACTTATCTATTTGGGTTTTATGTTGGTCAGATGAGCCCAGATTAACAAGCATGATTGTTTGTCAATGGAAACAGCCAAAATTCAATTCTAAACGTAATATTTAACCGTCATTCCATTTAAGGATAACTGGCAGGAACATAATCGCGTAGAACACAGAACTGTGTTTGTGTGTGTATAAAAAGTGAGCTCCGCAGAAAGCCTTTAAACAAGGTTGATGTTTTGTGTTTGCATTGTGGCTTGCACTGCGCCCTCTGTCGCCAAATTTGTATTTTGGTGTAGCCATCTTGTCAATGTTACCAAACGATGCGATGGTGGCAGTTAGAGCCGTTAATGCCGTTTACTGTTTGACTTGAAGAAAATCTAGGTTGTTTCCAGTTTATCCAACATTTCCGTCACCAGGAAACTAAAGAGTATAATGTGACGAAACGATATCTCATTTGCCTCATCATTTTGAAGAAATTTTACAAACCAATATTTGGTGTATGTCCTACATCTCCTCCTGGTATACCATGTGATTGACTGCAGACATTCAATTTAAAGCCAGTGGACACTTTCGGTAAAAAGTATTGTCCAATGCCCCCACTTCGTGTATCACAACTTAAAATAACAAACCTGTGAAAATTTAGGCTCAATCGGTCATCGGAGTCGGGAGAAAATAACGGGAAAACCCACCCTTGTTTTCGCGCGTTTCGCTGTGTCATGACATGACTGTGTTTACTATAAATCCGTAATTCTCGTTGTCGAGAATTGATAATTGTTTTAAAGTTTTCTCAAAAAGTAAAGCATTTCATGGAATAATATTTCAAGAGAAGTCTTTTACCATAACCTTCTGTAAACCCTGTAAGTTATTTGTAAATCTGTGAACTTTGTTTTCTTCTGCTCCGAAAGTTTATAATGGCTTTAAACTGCAAAGACTGATGCGAAGATGTTTCAGTCTCTCGGAACCGCTCTTTCTTCCCGCCATATAATGACCCAGAAGGACCCCGGAAAAGCCAAACAAAACGATGTCATCCAAAACAATCTTGCTTGATTATCTATGTCCAATCTGCCCCTCAAGACCGGGCTCTTTCCTTGCCTTCCGGAAATAAACATGTTGACATCGCGTCATTAATCCATCGTCGCGAGCGACAAGCTCCATTTTCCCCATTTTACCACAAATCCCCATCTTCATTTCTCTATGAGGGCTTTGTAACAGACAGTTGGCCATGCGAGATGACCGCCACTGCACAAGAAAACCTCCTCTGGAGAGTTAACAAGTTAAAGATATTACGCGGATGAGGAGGCAGGAAAATTGCCTTTGCGTACAGAGCACCGAAATAAGGAGATGCAACAAACGGGAGATACCTACCGGTGAGGATTTCATTTGGAGGCATACCGAGGTATATAAGGAGACGAGCACGTTTAACTTTTAATCGCTCCAAGAAAGCCAACACACAAGACGGGGTTAACCTTCAGATGTAGGTCGGCCGTGTGCTGCGATGGGTGTGCGAGATAACCGGCTTAAGAGATTAGTCCACAGATGCCTCTGCAAGGTCTCAAGTGTGTTTGTAAATTTGAATTTCAGACGTTCTTAACTTGGTTAAGCAGCTCAGCCTTGGATCAAGTTCAACACAACATTAACGTATGGATTTAGGGTTTGAGGTTAAAACAACATCTGTCCGATTGGAGAATTAGTGTCCAAATGAACAAGTGTACCAGAGTGCAGTATTTCGTCTTTTCGAAATGAGATAATTGATTCATGGTAGCACAACTGTCAGGTCAAGTCAAGATTCCTCGAAATTGTGTGCACTTAATTTCAGAATCAGCAAACTATTCACTAGGTAGTTGTGTCCTGATTATAAACGTTCCTCATCAAGTATATTTCAATCTTCACTTCTAATATTCCAAGGTTCCGTTAGTTATCGTATTGAGGAGGGTGACTGAAGGAGGAAGTATGAAATTCCACAGTTAATTCGAGGAGATGAGTTATCTGATAGGAAAAAGGATTCGTTCATAAGGAACGAAGGCCCTTCTAAACCATGGCTTGGTGATTTGACACCGACTTAAGCTTCGTCTAAAGCCGTGTAAACCAAAACACACGTATTTGTATGTACCTTTTTCAATTAAGTGGATACCTTCTTTTGATTTCAAGATACCTTATTTTGATCTCTGGATATTCAATTTTGACTCCTAATTTGGACTCGTGAATACATAATTTCATTTGCGAATACCTTACTTTGATTTATCGATATCTTCTTTTGATTAATCGATATCTTTTTTTTTGATTTCTCGATATCTTATTTTGATTTCTCGATACCTTATTTTGATTTGCGGATACATTCTGCCTCGTTGAGATTTAACGCTTTACTCTCAATAGAAGCATACATTAAGAAAGAGCTTCGCAATCGTTTTAGTCAATGCTGTTTACTGTTTTTGTAGAGGCTCATAGAGCTGTAGCAGCGTAGACCAAGCACTATCCAATACTATACACATTGTCTTCAACAGAAGATCAATTGGCTTCCTTCTAGGCAAATTAGCCGGTCTCTTGAGAGAAGATGTTGTAATTTCCTCGAGAATTGTAGCATTGATGACCTTCTACTCGACAGTAGAAGCAGGATGCTAATCTATATCGAGACGACTTCGGATATGCTACGCTTAGGATTGCTTCGATGAATTGCTGATCGGAAATCATGTTCCAATTTCATATAATGGAATGCCCCTATTACATTTTACGTGGTATTCATAGTTCGTAGTCTCCTCCACCAGCCAATTATGATTCACTGATACCATTCGGAGTACTCATGTCATTAGTACAGCCATCCACTATAAAATACACTTCCAATAAATTAAGCTAGTCAGAAGACTATGGTCATTCATAATCAGCATACCGAAGCAAGATAATGTTCATCTATTGCCTAATGGTTCCTTTGGCATACATTTTTGTTCGTGACCCGGGGAGATGCTAGGTGCTCTCTGCTTTAATTCCCAACCAGTATTCCCAGACACATTTTTACTGCTGCGCAACGCCTTATGAGTTAGTATATGTATGGATTACTCGTTAAAGAAAGGGGATATGGTTTAGGTTAGGGTCAGGTTCGAGTTTGGTGCACAATATTTTATTTGGATAACCAGAAACAGAATGGGGTCAGTGGGAAGAGTTGATTTAATATATTTTTCAATCTGCAGCTTTTATAAACTTTCCTGGGTGCCCAATTAATTTGTTCAACCCAGCATGATCACTCAACTAATGGCATTGGTGATACCCGGTGATGTCCATTTGGGCTAAACAAACAAAATCATTAATTTTGAAGGCGATTGGAGTCTTTTGGTACGGTATTCAAATAAGTGCTGGTGCCACGTGTATTAAACACTTGATGTTTTTTTTTTTACTACCGATGGCACATTTATGGTAGAGTCATCCTCCCAAGCCCGAAAGTGGGGTTACATAATTACCGATACTCCTGCGGATAATATTGGCGGTTGTAATACAAGTTGGAAGAATGCACCCAACAAATACTTGAATAAATATACAAATCTGGTCCAGCCAGAAGACAAAAAATTACACATGTAAGAATAGAAATCATTCTGGACAGGAGACCATTAAGCCAAATTGAAAACACCGCATTAAGCAGAACTAAACCTGACATGGACACAAGCACGTAAGAAGCTCCAAATTATTGGTCAGACCCATCTCAGGATCGGATTTAAGAAACTAAATCCCTTCCATAGTATATTGAATTCCTCCATGTCCAGAATAACACTATATAGCCTAGTTACACAAACCTCTCCGTTACTTTGACCTAGATATACAAAAATAAATTCAGTGTCTTGAAAAATAAAACCAAAACAGCAACCTTTTGACGATCAGCGATCACCAACCTGAAGCGCTTTTGACGTGGGCTCGGGGAAATTGTTGATTCAACTTGCTCTTTGGTGCAATCTGAGACGACTCCTGGGTGGCTATATTCCTCTGAATCTTGAGCAAAAGTTTTAACGAGTATAGGCATATGAGGGAATTAAGAGATATAATCCTCAAACAAACCAAAACAAACAACACCAAATATTGATTCGTTACTATTCCCCCAGTAACGAACCATTGCATTTGCCGCCATCTTTGATGAAACGTGCACGCGTGAAAGGCTATCGTTGGCTGAGAGTTGTGCGCAGCGCGTACACCTTTTTTACATCAAAGATGGTGATCAATGACGTCATGTGAAATCCATCGATATAAAGCATTCTCTGATAAATCCATCATGTTCCATGATGTGAATCGGAACACTGCAGCTGATTCCAACTCCTACGATAGCCCCTTCTTGCCCCATGTGCTATTGACCCATTATTGACGTAAGTACTGCTATAACTCATAGCAATTATCGATAATGTGATTTCCCTTTGGCAGCAATGCCGTTGGCCATCCTGCATGCCGCTCTCAAAGCCAGTCTGCAATATTTACACCTATACGGCACGTTTCAAACTGACTGTTCAAAAACCAAAAGCGCGGGAACTTGAACTAACAAGATCTCCTGTGGACACGGCACGTGCGAATTCGGTATAAATTTAAGCCCGTACACACACAGGCAAAACACTATCCCAGTTGTTGGCCGGCTAGCGGCATGAAATTCCAATTAAATTTCCCTCGCTCGCTTTAACTCGTTACTTCGGAGGTCATTAAAATCCCCTCTGTCTATATTTTACCCGAAGTGCTGATCCAAATTGAATTTAATTTATGTTTTTTTAAGATGTTGCCTAAACCAGAATAGTATATAACTTTTCTGGCTGTTGACAGGACCTACATTTTGGGTTAATTTGATAAGTCGCTGCCTAACTTAAATAAAATGTGGAATGCATGGATCTCTCGAACTCATTAATCTTTCTGAGGTTGTTCTATTGATTTATCTCATAAATAAACATTGGCAATCATATCTTCGAAATTAACTGTGACAAATCACGGGTTTTCTTTGCATGAATACTGAAATAGAACCGCATAAAGTAGGCCAAGCTCTTGTGTATATGACAAAACTATTCAAGCCTAACTTTGACGATTGTCACAACTTCACCTACTTTGACATTCCTAGAGTTGGTGTAATCGAGTTTACGAACTCACGCCCAGAGCCGTTTGAGAGAGTTGCGATAAATTGCGATTCGAAGCTATTTTGTGCCCCAAACCCAGATGGGCGAATACAGGGTAAAACACTCGTCTATACCTATTGGGTTGTGCGGTATTTAGACCGAAAATGGCGTCCAACAACTACGTGACCCCCCCCCCCAAAAAAAAAAAAAAAATTATTGTTGAGAAACCTTTTCCTGGGCAAACGTCATGGCGTGACTATTTAATAACACAAGGTTGGGGTCAACTGCCGCGGCACGAATTCTCAATGGTTGATCCAAGGCCAAAAGAGTGATGTACAATGTAATATAGTTAATAAAAATTGAAAGTTTGTTTTAAACCATTCGTCGTTAATGATGTGTGTAATAGTAATTAAGGCAAATTTCATTGGACAATCTTAATTTAAAATCCCTCAGCGATAATTTTGTACAAAGAACTCACAATGGATTCGGTTTAAAAGGCAGGGTGCACTTTTGGCACCTACGTCACATGACCATAAAGACTTAATTATTGGTAATGAGCACTGAAAATCTGCTGATATTAAACATTGTTAGAAACGACAACATTGGAAGTAGTGTATTGATAGAATGAACTCTTTCACGTTAACATTTGAATCTGAGAAGGGCTTCAGGCATGAAGCCAGACGATTTAACGAGAGGCTCAAAGCCGAGGAAGAATGCGCACCGGGGTCCACAGAAACGACAGTACGAGATACCACGACTACTTTAAACCTCTTGCGAGGTTCCGAGTTTGATTTGGGCAGGATGCGAACCGGGGTCCACAGAGATGGCAGTACAAAATACCACAAACTGTACCACGACTACTATAAACCTTATGCGAGGTTATTAACTTGGGCAGAGTGTGAACAGGTGTCCACAGAGAGACGGCAGGACACTATACAACATATCCAATCCATGATATTAACAGCCATCGTCACTTTGCCGGTCTTGTCTTGTCCTGTCCGAGAGAATGTAAATGCGTTATGGGCCAAGGAGACCTCTCGGAGAAACCCGATTCCTCCTCAAGGGTTTTAGGTTAATGGACTTGTCACTGTCCGCTTTACAGCTGGGTCTCTACCGTTTGGCACATCGAGGAAATCTGTCAATTAACGGACACCGTGCGGAGGAGGGTGGCGATCAACATTGGATGAGTTCTCTGAACCACACCTCCGAAACGGTAATCACGCCACGACTACTGTCAGGTTTCTTGGTGTACACCCTGGCATTGATTGTCAAAACTTCGTCACATTTATGAAGGGACTTAGATTCCTTTTCAACTTCTGTCTGATCGTCAAGATTAATTATGGCAACATGTTATACACTGTAGTTTCTGCACAACACGCTGTGGTCTGGGCTAAATTGAATTAAGTCTGAAAGCACAAAAACTTGCAAAGCATAGAAGAGTATTGCTTTACCAGAATCAGGTTACAGGCCCAAATTACATCAAGTTTGCATTGTTGTAGCTGGTGCCCCACTCAATAATTGCTAATCAAATAATTTTGTCAAGCAGTTTTTTTTCTGCTGAACACCTTCATAACATTGTCCCCTGGTTTCGATTATTCGGTCATTTTTGCACCTCAATCCTGGTCTCTATCTCGATGACGCCAATGCTGCAGGAAACCAGACCATACAATACCTACCAATGTTTACACATTGTGAACATAGCTGCAATTTGTGCGGATCTTTGACTTTCCTGGAACTATATATGAATATGACTCTATCAGTCATCATGGCTTTATTTATAGAGTCCAGCAGGTGCTCGAGATGAACTCAAGGGTAAACCCCCCTCTCAGAATACAATGTGAAAGCATAGCATCAACTAATTCTTTAGTTATTTTCATACAGCCATTGTGAAGGGTTCGAGAGGTTTTGATGACTTGTACTTTTGTACAAATCATTCAACGCTCAAACACAAAAAATACCCCAAGCTTGCGGTTTTAATAATATTGACTTCAAACATTCCAGCTATCGGTAAAAAAGGTAAAACACCTGCTGACGACACTCTTTATTTATATTCGGCAATTTATGCCGAATGTTAAATAACAACTAAACTGCGCCAATAAAGTATCTAAACACTTACAAATGGTCAGATATATCGGAACCTGAAACAGTATGCCAAAAAATAATTATTCATTTCGAGTCACCGTTAATTTCTGCACATTTTGACACATCTTGTGTTGCGCTACGATGTTGTTTGGTGGATTTACGGGCACTTGAGTGGCTTAAGGTCGAATTTCAAAAGTTGCAAAAGCCCCTATTCAAGCTAAATCGTTGTATTGTGACGAGTAAGATCGGCGTTTCTTTTGCTCGCCTTTTATAAATGATGTTTTTTTGGTCGCGTTTTGGATAAATCGGTTGCGATGAACATACTCACCAATAATTGTCAGTAACCAAGCAAAGGGGTCAATGATGGGAGGCATACAACAGGAAAGATGGCTCAAACGACCAAACAGGAAAGAGGACGGATCGTTGGTTTGAAAGAAGCCGGTACGTCGATGCGACGGTCAGTAAATGGTGGAATCGCTACCAAGCTCAGGGAAATGTGGACGACCTGCCAAGGAGTGGCCGTCCGAGGGTGACTTCTGCAGCAGAAGAAAGTGAACAAGTCCATAAAGCCTGACACCACTCTCGAGGGGTTTGCGACGCATCCTGATCAGGAAATGGCAGGGGATTGACCAGGGACAGATCAGAGGTATCATTGAGAGTATGAGAAGACGACTCCTTGCCGTTCAGGACAATGATGGAGGACACACCAAGAATGGAGGACAGGATAACAACAGTTTTAGAGTTAAAGATACGGCAATTAATGTCATGGTCATGTAAACGAAACGAGTTTGTGTCTTTTGTCTTGATTTTGTCTGAGTGTGATGCTTATGTGAGTTCCCTTTTGGAATTGGAGTGAATAGGGGCTTTTGCAACTTTTGAAATTCGACCTTAAGCCACTCAAGTGTCCATAAATCCACCAAACAACATCGTAGCGCAACACAAGATGTGTCAAAACGTGCAGAAATTAACGGTGAATAGAAACAAACAATTAAATTTTTGTATACTATTTCAGGTTCCGATAAATCTGGCCATTTGTAAGTGTTTAGATACTTTATTGGCGCAGTTTATTTTATTTTCGTACGAATAACAACTACGAATGCGCGATTGAAGGCATACCGTTATATAACCCAGAAGAGTTTACTGGTGTAAAGCAACAGAGTTTCATTCATGCGTTTTGGTCTCGTATCTCCATGAAATAAACTTATTTTTCAACACTCCAGAGTTTCCATTCAAGGTTGGCTCACTGTGGTTTCTCTCCATGCTTTTCATCTCCGTGGTTTGAGCCCAGACCGGAGCCTGGCATGTAGATTGGGCTTTTCAGTCCCTATCTTTCTGCGGAAGTTTTCCCTATAATGTGTTTTCCTCCCACGTCTAAAGCTGAAATTTTTTCAATGTCTTCTTCACAAAAAGTTAATGTGGTGTTTCCATTACGATGCTTTGCCGACTCGCATTCAGGTTCAGATACAGATAATAATATTTTGGTCCCTTCTTATAGAAACAACAAACACACAGTACGCTACCACTGCCATGTATTTTGAATTGTACTATTTTGACCTTAATTTGAGGGCCCGAGGCATCCTGCCAAACTGAAAAGCTATAGTCATATAAAGTGGATATCTAAGGTCTTCAGAAGGGAATGTAACTTGAGGAAGATGGGTATAATGTGTCCAGACCAAATTACTGGCAACCTGTGGCCCGGCAGAGTCGGTGGCTGCTGACACCCTGATTGCCAGACTTGTCAGCTCGGAAAGTTATACTTCCGCAGCAGGCTTTATAAAGTCGAGCCTCATTCTCTGGCCGGCCCCTACAAGATTACATCGATGGGGGAATCCGCTCAATGGAGGTCGTACTTTTAGTCTGGTGTCATGTATCTCCATCAAGTGGATCAGTTCGTGACGGTGAGGTGAGCCGCCTCGTCGTCCCTCATCATGGACGGTGCGCCTTTGACTCATGGTGAATTGTGTTACTATTGCTCGACATCGATACAGCAGATATACGGCACATTCTGATGCTTTCAACGAAGTATAATCATAGCTATTCCATCTACCACGGAGATAATCAAAGCTTTGATTACATACCATCTCTTTGCCATACTTTCTCTGAAGAGGCTTTCTCCCAACTTACTCTGTTGGTTTGGGTATTTCTTTCTCATTGCATCTCACTTCACGGCTATCGTTTGCCTCCCGTCGATGGTAAAGAAACAATATCAATAGATCCAATGCTCTTGGTCTAATTCAGATTCCAGATGATGTACATCGAGGGGCATGGATGAGGAAAATGGATACAGCGCATCAAAGGAAATCATATACTCCAATATGCCTTGGTTCTATATTGATATTCTGCCATATCCCACTTGCGACGGCAGCCCGGTATGTATTTCATGGCTGTTCATGGCTGCACACGTTGGAAATAAGTACAAACCGATCAGCATTTCTCTCACCGGGAATGCCGTATTTCCAGAAAATTATATTGATAATAAAATAGGCGCTAACCTTGTAAACAGTGTAGAATCGCCTTACATAACCGCCTGTTATCATCGGACCGTAAATTCATACATTATTATAAATGTATTATACAGTGTGACGTGCATAATACGGTCTGTCGGTACGTCCTTATTTTCGGCAAAGTTCAGTTAAACCAAGACTTCAAGGGCCCAATTTCAACAGCCACTTGATCAGGAAATAGTGCACAATTAAGCAGAATGCCAGTCACCGATAGTACTTGCGACATGCCAATTTGGCCGGTAACCTTAACCTGTTAGGTAAAATGCCGTTGAGCTTACAGAAACTAGTCTGGACGCGATGACCGTCCTTCTTTAGGACAGTACAATGGGCAGCAGTCAACAAGTGACATCATATTAAAGTGCATGGCTTAAATATTCGTCTGACAATTAGCTTCGAGTACCCTGGCTGCCGGCCTCTCTTGTTATCGCAAACATTCTCGAGACCGCCAAATTAAGGCTCCAAAAGCAAACCTGTCCTCCAACCGTCTTCCGAAAGACGAGAGGGGTTGACTGCAACTCATGAAAAGTGCTTTCCGATTCGTGCTGATCTTGATTATTCCTTCCCTCTTCTCTTCTCGCTCACAGCTTTTCAATTTGCCGGGCCACTCTGACAACGCGGCTCGTGGAGTGACTTTACTCTGAAGATGGAGAGTAAATATTTAACCAATTAGATAGAAATGGAAGCAAGCAAAAGCTTTTTCTCTATTAAACGCAATGGGAGAGACACCTTGGCTATTTACAATGTATTGTTTACACTGACCGTACCTTAAAAAAATGTCCACACTTTTGAAACCCTGGCTGGGCACTAAAGTCCTAATGAAATCCACTTCCAGATTAAATGACAACGTGGCGATATCTGAACCGACGTTATTACTTTACAAAGGACATTATAGGCACTGAGTTAAATTGTGGAAAGAAACTATAGGGAGCGTACACTTTGTGGTGAACACAACCTTGAGCGTCCACTGTGTGGTGAACTTTACCTTGTTTGACTCGTCAATGAATGTCACTGTAACTGAGAAATAGGATCTACCCCTTGCTGGCCAGACACTAGAACTTGTAAAATACAGAACGTACGGTGTTCTGTAGGTGCCATCCATGTCTTGAGATATCGAGACAACGTATAGGTTATATTCTCTACACAGGCCTACGTCATTTCGTGACGTCACCATTTTACTCTCAGTATGTCGTCATCTTCCCCTATACGTCATCTCTTCTTCTTCTTCTTCTTCTTCGACTTTCCATTTTTTCCCCCATCTCTTCACAGGTATACGTAGCTGAGAGTGATAACATATTAGAAGATTGTTTGTCTCAACCGTCATGTAAATTTGACTATTCCAACATCACTTAAACATAGCCCAGAGTGGATATTTCGTCACTGTGTTCCATGCCATGATGTAAATTACAACTGGCCTACTAGCAGTCATAATCCGAGTGAAACAAACAAACAAACCAATCGTCCACATATTTAGACTACCAAATCTCCAAGTGTCTCTTAACTCATATAGTGCCTTGTTCATGTGTTAATGTGACATGTTTGTCCTGAACAAACTAGGGCAATCCAATATCTGATTTCTCACCTCGGCCAGCGAGCGTTGTCAGAAAAAGGGCCTCTAGTGCCACTTTTGTTTTTACTGACACTCCCAAAAAAGAAACCACAGTTTCAGTATTTCACAGTTGAAACTGAAATGTCACTGTGTCGTACAAACCACCTTGCAAAATTTGACTGGCGGAGGCAGTCCACACTAGATGCATATTTCATGAGCGAACTGGCAAGTGATGAGGGCAGCTCTCGTCTTCCTCGCCACTCACTTTAAAGTTACGCCAAGAGTGGGGGACCGAGGACTGGTCCGTTCGATCGTAAACATTGCTTCGGTAGTCCATCAACGTTGATCCCGGCCACTCGAGGCGGAAGGGACCTCTTGTCCCGCTAACAAAACACGCCATAAGAGTACTACACATGCGGTGGTCCACGGCGAACATATATAGGCCTGGGCTAACGAGCCCTGCAATTCAATTTCTACCCAAGAAACAAAGCTGACGGTTTCCAGCATATTACTGAATTGGTTCAATGGAACCAGCTTAAAAAGAAGCCAATTAGCTTTGCGGGTTGACTAATTGGTATCAGTCTAGTGCTCTAATGCATTTTGTACTCATCAACGTGTTATTATATATAACCGTGGAGTAAAAGCTGATTTGCATTTTCTGTGCTCACTATTTTGAGTGATCCTTTCTTGTAATTCTGTACACGTAGAGGCCTCTTTGAGATAAGAGTACTTGACATAACCTTGCACTCTGTATCAGGGAAGTGCGGAAAGAGTGTCTTACAAACGGCTGATTCCTCCGATTTCTCTGCTGTGTAAGGACCCGTGCCACCACTCCTCTGCATCCCTGAAATCGATTCCCTTCCAGATATCGTCATGCATGATCGTTTGTAAATGGGTCATTTGAAAAAAAGTCTGTGATTAAGCTAAAACGTAATGTCCCATTATTTGCAACTCGTCCTTGGTCTAATGTTCTAAATAGTTACAATCGAAATTGGCAGGCGAGCAAACGCTCACTGGCAAATGGGATAACATGCGTTTAGCCATCGATGGGAAAACTGTAGTAGTTGCACTGTCTGTCAAATGTCTCTCTCTATTTGAGAGATGTGTGTACCCTTTTCAGACGTTAAACATCTTGACTGTCTTGTCACTACTTCTTCTTGTCAATTGCTGATCGTTACAGTTTGGGCTGCCAAAGAAAACAGCCATACCACACTCCTGGGTCGATACCCAACATGTGTAAACCGGGGATTTTGTCCGGCGAATAGGAATTCACTACTTTATGAACTGCCAGAGGTCCACGGGTGAAGCAATAATTCTAATCCGGGGCGGCTAGCTGGTTTGCCCAAAGATTCTCAAATTCAGTTTTTTCCGTCATTTTGACGGCAATAAGTATGACGTGTATGATTTTTTGTGTAAAATAATCTGGCCCTACATAAATTTGATATCACATTGCCCCATTCAAGGAAATAGGACCGTTTATATCAGGCGTGTCATGGATTTATAGTTTAACATTAAACCGAGCCGCCCAATCGCCCCAAAGCGAAACACTCAATCACATAGTCAAAGGGAACGCTTAGCTTGTGTTTGAAAACAAATCTTTTGAATGAAATTGACTGTCACACTTCCCTTGGGAAATTTAAAGCCAATTTGTATTTTTGATACTGAAATAGGCCACAGAACAATTTAATATATAGTATAATATCGAAGTCCTTTATAGCGCACGTATCAACCAAACAAGGCACTCAAGGCGCTGAGTATACACAAACTTTCAGAAAGATAGGTTATTGCATTCATGAAATCTGAGACCCAATTAGTTAGCACCAAGGGATTACAAGGTGCTAGGGCGCATACATCAGCCAAAGACAGGAACACCGGGGCGAACCCCTTCTCTTTCGGTAAGTGCACTGGGTTCATTTGCATGCGTTACACAACACATGGGACCAACGGCTTTACGTCTCATCCGAAGGACGAAGCAATGGTTAAGTGTCTTACTCAAGGACACAAGTATCACAGGACGAGACAGAACCTCTCAATTAAAAATGAGCCGCGACCACACAATCTCAAAAAGCATCCTTGATGAACATTGTTTTATGTTACTTTGTCCTTGCACTTAACAGTTTCACATATAGACTTTGTATGCCAAAATTCCTTGTGGGGCTCCCCGGTCTTTAGTTGTTTATCTTTTTGGTTTTGTCCTTGGTCCCCATAAGGTACCGAACATGAGCACACTGGTTTTTTTTTTACACAACTGTAGTTGTATACATGCTCGCTCTGCAAGTATGATCTATATGGACTGCAGCAATGTGTTACTTGGGGAGGTAGACAAGGACATGGTTGTTCAACAATATCTGGGCGAGGAATCATTATTTGTCTTTGTAAAGCCTAACTTCACGAGCTGTTGTCACGAGCTTAAACCAGGCCAAGAGGAAGAGCTTCGTGACCGCGACACCGTGCCTCGGCTTCCCGCGATCACCACAAATCACGCCGGATTCAATTTAACTGTCTTACCTAAATAACAGCGTAACGTGACTGGAAGTGACTCCCCTCCCATTGGAAATATAAGCCTTGACCAAAAGAACAAAATACCTCCACTAAATTGAAGCCGTGAATGCCGGATTAAAAACATCTTCAGCGATTACTTTAAACTCAAACAGCATGAGAAATCACTTCAGTTGAGAGCTACTTTTTTTGTACAACACTTCGGAAGGATATCCAATTTGGGGAATTTTTCTTGTCCAAATAATCTTGAGAGGTCTCTGTAATGGGCTCCTGGGGGCAGAACGTAGTTTCGTATTAGAAGATGACTTTCTAAAAATAGGATCTATATATGGATGCTCGACTGCACATATCCCCATTGCTTTTTTGGTGAAACCAAATTCTATGGTAAATCGACAAATTAAGATTGCCCGATATGCCACCGGGGTCCTTCTCACTTCAGTTTATTCTGTAAATTATCTGAATTCCTTTTTGCGTCCCCTGATTGCGCTGTCGAACTCCCCTTGCGTATATATCCCTTCTCACTCCATCCACCGGAGCGCATAGTACGAAGTCATCCGTGGGGTAGCGACATCGCTCATGTCAGTCACAGAGACTGATACCCTTTTTCGTTGTGGGGGAAGCAGAGTTTAAAATAAATCAATGTGGACATAAGATGCGGGACTGTTAAAATAATCTACACCCATTTGTCCTTTTACGCAACGTCGGGTTTTTGTAAATAATTGATGTTGGAGTATAGGTTGCGTAATTGATTAGAACTGTTTATGCAATGTTAGTATTGAGAAACTGATTCCAGGGGGAATTGGCGTAACACACTCCGCGGTATCTCAACTGAGTGACATCGCATGTACGTTCCACACCTAATTTAAATGGACAAAAGGTTAATTTGATTAGAGGCATGTCACCTCGTTCCCATTTGTTTCCTTGGATACGTATTTATCTAGCACGACATTAATAGTGTGTACCAATCGACTAATGTATAAGGCTATAGTATAGCCAAGAGTGGTCTCCCCACCTATTAGTCTTTTCATTTAAAGTCAATGCGGTTTGATCATACCCATTTAAATCCGAGGAAGTTAATGGATTGAACATTATTAAGAAGTCATTTATTCAGCGACGACGCGTATGGGCATTACCAGCAACGCAGAAGGCGTGTAATGAATTACTCGATTAAGTATATAGGTATACAAAGTTAGCGCTAACTCAATCTTTAGAAAGAAACTACATCATTGACAGTCGAGAAAGGTGGATTTGTGGTTTAGGATTTAATATGAAATATCAATCTATCTAAATTAATGTGCGCCCCTGACTGCCGAGACAGATCGCCCTTGTTGCACTAAAACTCACAAGTTCAAACGATGGTACATATTACTGCTGTACAAACCGAAATGAATGCCCAATGGCCAATATTGAAACATAATTTGCTGCACAAACCTATGTGAAAGACCAATGTCAAACTACTGTCATAATTTATTAATATCTGCAACCCACCTTTAATGTCTCCTCATCAATGACTTTACTTCTTTGAGGCCATTGGTTGGGAGTCATGTATTGATTTAACCATGTAAACCAACTCATTCTGGGGATCCTGTCCTAAATGACAAATCTTTTAATCACCAAGCAAGCAGCAACGCGGCTTTAGTGTGACTGGCAAGGAACTCGACCCGTTGTCTATAAGCCTGGGCCAGAGGCGCCACACGAAAAGACCCTTCAAGGAGGTTTCCTACATGCCAAAGTACTTTAAGACAACATTCATGTTTTTCACAATCCAACAGTTCCGCCTACGTCATCGATCCCAGTGAACATTGACACTCCATCCAAGGGGGATTCGTGTGGGACATTTTGCAGATGCCTGGCTGTGGGAATACGCACATAACAACGGACTTACCAACATGAGCTCATCCATCGTACAAGCTTTTCTGTCCATGCTATCGTATTTCGTTTGATTAACGGTAGACCGATTTTACATAATAAGCATGGAACATTTCCTGCACTTCAGAATGTTTTGCCTTTGGCAAAACCTGCCCCCCCCCCCATTCAATGATATAATGACCAGCATACTATATCTGTGCTTGCCTTAAGCTCAAGAGTTTTGCAAATTAACCCGGTATATATTCGCACGAGTTTTTTTTTCTTGAGACAGTACACGAGTACCCTAAGGTATCCGGCACTTTAATATTATGCTAACCCTCCCTCTGATGATATAATATCATACTTCATGCTGGATGGAAAACGTGCAAACATCAGAAGTGCAGTGCTCCCCGTTGACAATTATGCAGTGGGTTCGAGGTTGAGATGGGAAAGCCAACTGCTTCGTTTACCACCGTCAATAAACAATGTGTTGATCCAAGACATTATTTTAAAAAGCTTCTCAATAATACAGGGATTAAGAAAGACGTCCTGTGAGGAAATCACTTATTTAAAGAAAGCTGCGAAAAGGTTTAGGTTGCGCGTGGACACGGGTTGAAAAGTACACTGTGATCGTGTTTGTTATGACGGTAACTATACGTTATGCTGGCTTTAATGAAACACTATTGCGTCGAAGCCGGATGCCTTACAGCTTGGAGTGGAGAGGACTGTGCTGCCCAGGGTGCAGTAAGATGGTCCGTTGTTGCTTTGCAACGACCATTAGCTACTTCAGCTGGAACAGGCAAAGTCCTTGGTACCACAAAACACCACACTATTTCAATTTCAACGGTAGCCTCTTGCAAATTACTCCCTGAAGCGCTGAAATTTTACCGTGTAAAGAACTGAAAATGTAGTCATGTAGGCCTAATGTATGATAATCTTTTTTGAGATACTGTGCATATAAAAGAAATACATTGAGAATGCCACTAGAAGAACATTATTTTTATTGACCAAATCACCTTACATCATCGTCATAATATTCTTGGTTTGGGGAGACTGTGACCCTGTGCGGTGTTCAGTAAGGCTACTCGGCGTTAACGCACAAACCAGTTGGTACAGAGAATGGCACAGTCGCTCGTAAGGGGGTTATCAGTAGTCTAGCCAAGTTTAAACTTTTTTGTTTGTAAAACTTGTTTGCTTGCAGCGTTTCAGGCAGAATGTGGAGGCTGTGTTTACGTGTTATGCAATATAGTGACATCTTTCGTATTTAGGGCTTATATATAGACACTGTGATATAGGATACGTGGCAAGCAAACATTAATATAAAATAATATTTATGTACCGAAATTACTGAAAGCGGTTTTACAATAACACATGGGTTTCGAGTTTCAGGCTTCGACCCACCCAACAATAGCGCGAAAATATATTTAAAAATCTCCCCCGGAGATGGTTCGGAAATGAATTATTGTTGGACACGAGAGTATAAGCTTAAACATAAAGTTCAGAGTTGTCTCTATAGTGCGGGATCAGCCAGACCGTAAAGGGATGTTGTTTGCCCATGGGCCATCGGATATGTCGGCATTCAATTGCTCGGGGAGTTTGTTGTTGTTTGGTCCGAAGGAGGTTCCAAGTTTCCTTTCGGAATAATCCTCACTTGTGTCTGCTGCAGACACGCCGGATTTACACGAGGTGTCTGACACGCGCAAGCTGGGGGACACTGTTCTGTATTGAGTCCCGTAACATGTAATGAAAATACCCTGGACGACGCAAGCCGTCAAGGAGGCACTCTTTTCTTCTTCCTCCTAATTTTCTCATTTTTCCGAGGAGGGGGTTTTACCTGTGGGCTAGTTTTCAGACTGCATGTTGTTAAACAGCTGTTTAAATTCCGGGGGAAATCTGACATGAGTAGGGACACAAGGGGTGGTTGATTATGCCCGCTGGTCATTTAGCGGCTGATTTGTGAGGTGACGGGCGCCAAATAGTTATCATTTGACCATGCCGCTCGAGTTGTCAGGCAAACATGGGCGGACGCATGTTCCATCAAGTGATTTCAGTTTTTATTTATCGACCGAGTGCTTATAGAATGCGTCCTTCGAGCATTCAGTCTAGAATAATGATTGGGGAGGAATTTACTAATAAGCTGTTACTCATAGGGAAAATGTTTGTCATTCGGAAAAAAGAAAAGAAAAAAGACGTCGAACGAATAACATTTGCCCTCACTGCTATAAATATTTTCTGATGCATTTGATTTGAAGCATGGTTGTGTTTTAATCCTCCTGTATCATACCTTTTCCGAGCGCCTGCTTTTGTGGTTTTTAGAGTTTCTTCTTCTTTAGCCTCAACAATTATGTGCTTCTTAGAATTCTATGAGTTTATTCAGCCAATTTGTAGCTAATTTTGTATTTTAATTCGGTGTATATGTAGCCAGTGGAGAACAGGTAATTGAGAACTTATGGGGCTACACAAAACGAAATAAATAAATAAATAAATATGTCTTTAAAACACATGTCCCAATCACATAGATACAAATGTACAAATAATTAATACGAAATTAAGCATGCAGTATCTCCCCTTGCTATACCCGCGTATCCAACATTACGCATGCACTATGGAGCTTCACACCGTTGTAGGTACCTGTATATATTTCCAACATTAATGTAATGTCAATGGTAATGTCATCACATGTGCTACCAGGGAGCATTTATTATTTTTTTGACAAACACACTTCAACTGGTGTCTGAGCAGATGCTTCCATTCATCCTGCCAGCCATATGTTTTGAGGACAAACATTAGAATTGTCAGAAGTGCACCTGTATACACAAGGGCACACATATCCAGAAAAGCTCTAACCGTAAATAAGAGTTACAATTAATGGTATTGTGTCCAGGTTTCCCTGATACCATTTCACCCGTTCATAATTCGCCTGAACTCTTTCTGACGTCGTACTTATTCCAATTTGCCAGCCCCGAGACATCTAAATGTAATGCTGCAGTTTTCCCGATAGAATACTCTCCCAAAATTCGAAAGGAACACATTAGACCAGAAGTCTGGATTTTCTCCCGCGATAAGCCATTTTCTAATATAAAAACCACGGGTTTGAAATGGAATTTTTATTCACTTCTGAAAACCAGGTCCCCTTGGGTGAAATTATTCAACCTCAAATTGGAGTTAGGAAGGAGAAAAGACAGGCCGCTTTTTAATCTGATTGTACGGACAATCGTGAGTGGGTAGGTTCTTGCCGAAATCGGATACGACACTAAGGGGCTTGTGAGATATTGACTGACAACAAGTTGAGTTCAAAAATGTAGTAAGAGAATGGGAGCAGTGGTCAGTATAGTTGAAGCCATATTTGTTGTTTACAGCATGGCTAGAGTAAACAACTTTCTGATCTTACGTTTCTTAGCGTGGTTCTAGAATACTAATATTGATGAAACTCTTTTTTAAAGGTTAAAACAACAAAAGTATAGGCCGGATGTTTGTGCAGTTTTTACACAAACATTTACCTCTGTACACGGGAACACTTAGAAAGCATAACCCAAAAAGGGATGGCTGTATATGTTTACTTGCCTTTGTTCTTGTATTGGATTTAAAGTTCGATGCTTATGTTTCTATTTTTGGTTCAGTTGTTGTTTTATGCAATTTTTTCCTTTTTTGTGTGTTTTTCTTCTGTAGTCCCTCCCCTCACAAAGGATTAAACATTAATTATTTCACCTAGAAAATTGTTTAGCTTGAAGCCAACAAATGAACAAAATGCATATCCATTAGTTATTTGGTTTAAACCAGCTGTTAATAGTAACAAAGCAGAGACTCACCCAACAGAATGGTTAAAATATTGCTTGAAGAAACGAGTCACCCAGTATTGCTGTATTGAAAGTCCAAGTTAATTTTTTTACTACATTGCTTAAATTCTACAGTAATGAAGATGTATAAGTTGTGTTTAACGACATTAAGGACTACAAATTATGTTAGCCGGATATAGGTCTAGTTAACTGTAAAGCTTCACTGCACGAATTACTGGGTTGTTCGTCAAAGCAAAACAATATTTCTTGTTCGTGTCAGCTGTTGTCCTATAGCACACTCGTCAATTCGGAGAAATAATGGTGTGCTAAAATGGATCACCGACTGACAGATTTCAAGGTGCATGTATAGATAACTTTGAAGACGTTGTGCCCCGTATAAAAGTTATTATACATCGACGTGAGATGACTCATATTTGTTTGCTTTCTTAACATTCTTCCGATTTATTTTTGACATCTTCATTCCACGTTTATTATTTTAAACATCTGCATCACAGGCAAATGGTGTAGTTGCACTTTGCATGTTGTGAGTTTTTGAGGGCCGAAATAATGTTTTATTTGAGGGAATTTGGGTACTGAGACCCAGTGAACTTTCGCTTAATTTTAATTGACAAAAAGGTATTGCTAAATACTTCACTTTCTCTGCTTTCTAAAACGGAGTAGGCATATTGACGCTGTATATCGAAGTACAAACACAACTCTAGTTTATTAATTAAGCAGAAAGTCCAACGTCCATGTACGAGGTAAATGCTTGGTTCATGTAACCGTTTGTTTGAATAAATAGACAACTGTTATCAATCACTGCCAATGTGGAGACGCAAGTACTTGTTTATATCGCCATCTCAGCCTCCCAGCTTTGGCTCACCCAGTCGTAGAGACAGGACATTCAAGCAAACTGTGAGTCCAAAGTCAAAGAAATTATGCTTTCATCATTTGCAATCATGATTTAAAAAGTTGAAGACTTTTTTGATCAAATTCAAGCAAAGTATTTTTGTGAAGAAAAGGTACACGTTTCATGCTGGAATTTAGGCATGTTCTATCAAAAACTTGACGGTAGTAAAATTAACAATGTTTCAAGAAATGTTGTAAGTTTTGTATTGGCTGCATACGCTTAGATATATAAGCTATAGCTAATTGTTCACCTTGCGGACTTTCTGCCATTCCTAGATAACAAACATCATTGCAACAATTCAATGACATGCACTGCTGTAGGTGTCGGTTGGTTGGGTGTGCAGCACCTTGGTGTAGCTGAACTTCAAGTTGTGCGAACCCGTACCTAAAATGTAGCCCGGTCCAAAAGTATTCCCCATACCGTAGTGTGCCACGGGCTTGTTGGTTTACATTTTGGTTCCAGTTTTGGGTACACTGTTGTGGCTCCGTAGGTAAAGAGTTTGAGGTCAGTTGCTATTTGAGAACTGTTCGTTACATTTAGGTGCCATGCTATGGTAAAATGTTTGGGCTCTTTAGGAACAGAGATGCTGTTATATTTGATAGTACCATGCTTATATAAGGTCTCGGGCGACATTCAGGTGTCGCTCATTTATGGATTCATAAATGTATTAACTTGGTCATTTTTTGTTAGACTTCACATTTAATAAAAGATGTGGCGAGCTGGTTTGGTGGATAATGGGTTCATTAAATACAAATAACGTAATGGTAATTAGTAGACTGAGTGTGGATGCGCTTATCAGGCCGTGTTATTTGGCACCTCTTAAAGGGGTTAGCAGATCACATTTTAAGCCTTTGTGCATCTTGGTAGACATACTATTACTAATGAGCCAATATCCCTGGAGGTTCAATTCAGACAAGTTGATCAAGCAGGGTGATTGAGGTTGATACATCAGTCGTTGAGGGGTCCATCGTTACATTAATGTCAAACGAAGAATCCCGGTTATCCGTAGACTTAATTATATGTCTATACCATGGAACCCCGTTAGGTTGTTGGTTGTGTGGGCTACGATGGATATGACTTGGGTTTCGCCTGTCATTCCCCGTATTACTTCTAGCTATCAGTTATCTGTTGGCGTCTTATAAAGCGCTTATTAATATGTTTAAAGACAAGCCAGGTAATTTGTTTTAGTTATAATAAAACCCCATTTATGTAGCAGTGCTCCACAATGTGATGTTGCGCAGTCTGTAACCAGTATGTCAGTAGCAATATTGAAAACCCCAAGTAAACTCGATTAGTTTCCCCATATTCACCACCACTGTACCTTAGCTTAGACAAATTTATGACCATTCAATATTAACAAATTGATGATTTTGTTGGGTCACGGTATTTGCGTCTCTGCCGTTCCACGGTGTTTCTGGTCTCTACCGTTCTGAAATGAAATCCTTAGACGCAGGTGGCGACCATCCAGGCAATCTACTTCACTAACGAGAAGAAACCAAAAATTGCCTTGTTAAAAAACATGTTATGTCACAAAGAGCGATCTTGACATCTTTGTATGTACAGTCAAGTGAAACGCACAGCCTTGGGAGTGTTGAAGTGGAAAGATGTCGCGCGATGCAGCATCACCGCGAAGAAAGATTTCGAAAGAGAAGAAAACATCTTCCCAGCCTCACTGCAAAAACTGAGCGTTCAGACTGACACCACGGGTGTTGACACAAATAGATACCCATGAGAGAATCAAATTGATACCATAGGGTGTTTAAATAACACAATATTAATTGTGTTGGCCAATTTTAAATTCAGCAGCAGAGCTATACGAAAATTGGGCCTTGATTTTTTAACATTTGTTCTTAAAAAATGTTTTGCACGGTAGCTCTTGAATCGAAGTTTGTGTTCATTCATATTACTTCAAATGTTGCATTTGCTTCTTTCACTATACATGGTGTGTACAATAGAGAGCAACATGAAAAGGCTTAAATGCCCCCTTTTGTTTAGAATCGTCAAATATTTAATCAGAATTATTACGTGTCTCATATTTCACTCTCATTGAAATGTTTGAACAGCTGCTTGTGTATAACACCCAAACCGTTTAACCTACATACACCGGTTGCCTCTATCCATAAGAAACCTATATATAGCCTTGATCAGTGCCCACGTATAACAAAAATGACAATGAGTGATTATAAATGTTTTATCATATGCTTTCATATTTGGTATCGAGTGCTTTAAGCGTTTGATCACCTGCATTCTGGCGGTGGGACAGTTTTAAGCAAATGCAAAACCGTATTGAATTGGTTGCAACTTTGTTAAATAAAGAGAAGTGTGACAACTATAGCGTTCCAGTTTTGCACCACTTTTGTTGTTTTCGAATTCAAGCAACCTTAGTTTTGCAGGGATGAGTTGTATAATTATAATAATCCAAGCGAATATGGTGTGTGTGGTTAGTGACGTGGGGTATTTTGTTTGAGTTGTCTTGTAAAACCAACAATCTCATCCTTGCCAAGATATAAGAACTCACGTAGGAAACTTACACCTGGTAAATATTGTGCTCTTCCATTTTTAAGAAGGTTTTTGTTTCCAACACGATTGTTTTAAAAGCCGCCAGGTCTGCAATGCTATATCTGGAGCCGATTCAGGGGCATAAATAAGAACGAGTTGAGACGGTAAAGAAGTGTTGTTTTTAAAAGACAAGACGGCGATGATGCTAAATGTACGGTAATGTTATCCCAGCCCCCAGGAAGTGCATTTTTCTTCTTCTTTCTGGAACAGACTGGAGTCCATTATTCCATACGAGAGGTTCTGTTTGGGAGGAAAACACTGCGAGCTCGCGGCTTTGTTTTTCCCGATGCACTCCCGAGACCTCTTGTGCTCTTCTAAACTTACCAAGGATAGGTTGAGGGAACTCCGCACGTCGTGGCAAGCCCCCACAGATGATAAAATCTTCGATAGTCTCCTCGCTCACAGACGCTGAGAACGGGGTAAATAGCTTTAAGGAACACGGCTTAATTACAATCTAGCTCTAGGGAGACATAGCCACCATATGGGAAATGGATATAATCATTTGTGACACACGCCACTCCCTTTGACATATCGACAATTTTTTGTCTTCTTTTTTTTGTCTTCTTTTTCGAAAGCAGAAACAATCTAAATTGGCTTTCCGATCGCCCTTTTCCGAGAAGAGCGAAAACATGAGAGACAATAACGTTGTTGAAGTAACTTTGTTTATCGTCAGATTTGGCGGGATTAAATTGTTCAAGTACACAATTAAATCAACCTCTTACAATTATTATAGCGGCTTCAAAGAGCAAACTCAGGCCGAGTCCGAATTAGCGCCTATTATATGGCTACAGCTAGAGGTCGGCGTTGAGGTATAGTATGTCCCAAGCAACACCCTTAGCAACAGCCGTAGACATAGCTGTAGACGCAAATTCAGAAAAAGCATTACTACGAGGTTTCGGAATTGAGGTGATGAACACGATTTGGGCGCACCTTGTATATAGTAGTTTTAAAACATTCAGTTTAGGAAACTTTTTAGGTGAAGCATTTGGAGGACAGAGCTGCTTAGGCAGAGCATATTGCTTAACAGTTCCCTGCTTAGCAAAAATGACGAGAATGTCAGCCTCAAATTGTACACGTAACTTTGTATTTTAGCTTGTAACCTTACCCTTTTATGCTTGGCTTACTTTATGCAGCTCTAGTTGGGCCCTGGTAGCTAGACACCCAAATTTCAATATATTGTCACATAAGGAAACCCCTGCATGAAGGTACTATTCTCGACCTGCCGTTAATCATAAGTGCATTTGAACCGAATCTGACGAGTCCATTTATTGGATAATTTTTGTTGTTGATAGGGCAATCAGTTGTGTTCGCATGAAATCATTGCAATTCTAAACGGTCCCATTGTGGAAGAGAAAAAACTCCGACCCAAACGCGCATTTTGCTTACTTGGTTAGGCGAATTGTATATAGGCGGTCAGTCTCAATAATGTTTTCTCAGGGCTAAGCAGCGCGATTCTGCACGATTTGACCAGCTCTGTGGTTCGGTAACATTTCCATATGACTGGTGATGAATTTAAAGGCCAACAGAATGGTAAGCGATTTATCTCGCAATTTTTTAGCCAATTCAAATCAGTGTTACCGGGCCGAGGCTGTAAGGGAAATAGTCTGGTTCTTTCTTATGCAACGAATGATACAGCATTACTTACTGTTTTCGGGATACAAGGAACAAGACCATTGTGGCTACATGCGGTCTATTGAGCTATGCTCCTTTGTCGAAAACGTGTGGTTTTATCATTACTGAATTTCCCAGTTGAAATAGCAATGATTAGCTAAAAATATAGTTAGCCTGAGGGATTCAAACAAAACCACATGACATCATGTAGTGGGTCAAAGGAATGTTGTTGATTGGCCAATCCGATGCGAGACGCGTGGTCTTTGTCGCATCGTTTTGTCGCAAGGAAGACGGTGAGATGACGTCAATGAATGGTAAAAATTGTTTAAATATTGTCTATGCTCAAACTAAAATCACTTTAGATGGATGTCAATAATCCTTTCTGTTGAGTATCAGTTATTTGTTTGTGGGATTGAGGCATTGTATGGTTAGGTATCAATAAATATAAGGTTTTAAGGTATAACACTGTGTGTGTATCGATAGTTATCCGTAATCGCTTTGTTTAAAAACCCATGCACAAATGGCTGATGCTAATCATAGTAGGCTCATAAATCAAGCTTGGTCGGACAAGAATAAATAACAACGAATCAAATCAAACACTCAGAGAGACTTTTCGAAAAATGTACGTATACTATACTGTTTTATTGCTTCCCAAATTAAATCATATACTCATGCGCACATGTGGCTACAATTATACCTCACACAGGGAGAGATGCGGCGGTTACCTTGAAGTCAAACTAGGTCTTCCTCAAAACATGTCCTTCCAGTAAATCCAATACAACTCAACAAGATGAGGAGTAATCTATATTTGATTGGTGGCATTTGGAGATAGGCAATACATAATGGGACCTCGTCACACAAGGGGCATCCTTATCGGTTGCAGTATAGATACGAAATGTTATACGGTAGTTCATTAAAGGAAGGACACCTTTGGTAGTTACCCAAAATAATTTGTAGCATAGGTAACGAGCAATGGGGAGCTGCTGATGTATAAAAGATTTCAGGCCTCACATCTGAAAGCACTCAAATTTGTGCAAAGGGTATTTTTTCTCTAATCTTGCAACTTCCATGACCAATTAGGTCCAAATTTGAACAATGTTGTGAGAATACTGGTCTTTGACAATAACCAAAGTTGTCCAGTGACTTTAAGTATGCAAAGAGAATGTGGTGGATTTCGCAGTCAATAACCGTGTGACAACCTCGAACAAGAAGATGGGCTTTGAATTTGCAACAATTGTTGTTAAAGTCTTAATTGAAGTTGGTATTAAAAAACTCTTAAATGAAGTCTGTAAGTAAAGTCTTTTTTGAAGTTGGTTAAGTCCTAATTTAAGTTGTTAAAGTCCTCAATGAAGTGTTACTTGAGGAATAAGTTTATCATCTTGGGTTTATACACTAAAATTGACATGCGTTGATTATGCGTTTGCGAGATGAGAATTGTGGCACTAGTCTACCACCGTCTCATGTTTATCTAAAACAAAATAGTGTGACGAACGCAATTGTCATTTTTGAATTGTTATATATTTCTACAAGACAGTACTTGCCTCTTGTAATCCACTTCTGTAATATTTCTGTTTAATATTACACCACTAGTTAGACAAGATCACCACATTCATCTGGAAGTTGCATGGAAACAGTGCATTGACCCAAGTGAACATACGTCACACAGCGTGATTTGATTACTGTACACAAGCAGAGAGAAATTTAAAAATCTACTTCACTTGGACTTCTGATTAAATCCACTTCCACCTCGAGAATGTTCTCCTTCCCGCTCAAATAAAAATAAGACAAAGAAACATCTGCATCCAGTCGAAACTGAGATGATTGTTGGAAATAGAGCAAAACCAAGATAACGTCGCCCGAAACTTCAAACTCAATTCACGTTTGTTGTTGGTCAAATATGACCTCATTTATATCCCCTTCCTTTGAATAAGGTCCTAAAATAAACAAAGCATCGTGGTGAAGTTTGAATGACAATAATTTTTACATACAACCAAGTGCAGGAATACAAAGATACACACAGACCAGAGACATTATGGCCTTTTGGTTTTTAAAAGCAAAACAATTACTTTGTTCATCCTGATTGTTTTAAAACAAGACAGTGATTCGGTCCATCACAACAGTCTTACTTTATTTAATGACCATCATTCAAATAAGTTGGGAGAAATGTCACAAACTAAATATTCACAGCACATTTTTACAACATGATGATGCTACTTACAAAATTACTTTGAGTATTAATAGGCCTATCTACATTTCCCATTGGGTTGTTACACGTCTACGGAAACATCGCTTTGCTCTGTAAGTATTCCTGTTCCATTGAGATTAGGCCACCATCTTGTACCACTGATAGCTACATTCGAGGTATTATTAATAGCATTTATTCAGTGTTTACCGAGAATTTTGTTCCAATATTATTCATCGTGTACTAATCTATTACCCCCTTTTGAATCGGCTATTTGAATCCAAAACGCGCACATTTAAACTGTTTTGACGGGGCTTAGGCCGGAGCCCAAGCCTAAGCCAGAGGCTAAGCCTAAGTCGTTTGTCTAGAAGAACCTTATGCTTTACACATGTGCGTTTGGTAACCATTCCAGAAACGTTGGGAAGAACCGTCAAATACAATTTGAAGAAATCCATTACCAATACTTTACATGTTTGCTTTCAGTCAATTTCACCAACTAAAGAATCTAGGACACAAACCCATGTGAATGTCCAAAATCGAACTGAGTTTACTGTCGTTGGTAACGCACTCCGGTAGCTCGGGAGATATGCGTTCAAGTTACGCGCATCATCCGAACCCGTGATTCGGAACTCAGCTGCGGTTGGAAATATTTAGCTATTACGTGGACGTCAATACAGTCGGGTGCCAAGGTTTGTGCGTTAATTGACCGCATTGTTTGTTAGTTCTATTTACTAGATGAGGTTGCCCTTGGACGGGAAAGCAGCCGCGCGTGAGTAAAACAGTATCGCTGCGATATAGACGTCTTGTTGTGCGGTATTTTGTTTAAAGGCACTGGACACTTTTGGTAATTACTCAAACTAGTTATTGGCGTATACACTTATTTGGTAAAGAGCAATGTAAAGCGGTTGGTAGTATAAAACATGGTTAGAAATGGCTCTCTCTGCAGTTACGTAGCTTTACAGTGTAAGTGTAATTTCTCACTTTTCAGGCCTGAAGCCTTTTATAAGCATCTGAAATCACACCAATTTGTGCAATCAGGTTTTTTTCTTTTTTTTTCCACCAGTCTCATCCAACTTCGATAACCAGTTCAGTACAAATTTTCACAGATTTGAAATTTTATGCATAGCGAGAAAAGGTGTCAGGGGCCTTTAATGACGAACAGTATGGCAATTTGTTAACTGTTAACTGTGATTGTTTTTGCACAGTTCCACTATTTAGGACTCTCGTGTAAACGCCCCAAAGTAAGCAAATATAATGGTTAATTACCATAGAAACCCTTTCTTTGTACGTCACAACTGTTGTCTCATTATTTTATAATTCATGGTCACTACGTATGTTTTAATGATGAGAACAAAGAAGTATAATTCATCCCTATCTGGGGATTATGTTACACAAGTCGCAATTGCGTGGTCCATTGTCGAGGAACAATAATACAATTATCGTGAGGTTTGTGAAGATGGTCCCAAGTGATTCCCGTCTTGTTATAATTCTCCTGTTTCTCAATCTGTTGACGTGATGCCTGAAGGACTTTCATTTGCAATTTCATTTAGAAAAACGTAAACACATAATTGGAAACTGTACAGGGAATACTGTCTGCTGTCTTTGTGTCTGACTGTTACGTTGATGTTCGTGTTGGTCTGTATTTGAACCCCCATTGGTCTGGCATTGTCCCGTCTGTTTTGCACCACTGTGTCGTCCAGTCTTGTCTATAGTCACGTCAGTCGTGTGCAGTCTTGAATTTACCGCGTTATCTTATGAGGTATCAGTATACTACCCCGCGATACCCCAGCATGTTCCAAGCACTCGGTGAACTCTAAATATAATTTATAACATCTGTGCTGTTCATGTTTCTTTGCGATGCCAGAGACACTGCTATCATTTGTTGGGCGTGGAATCTGCCACACCAACAATTCCCAAGCCACCCCAGAGTGGCGTAGGTTGGGGGGGGGGGGGGGCGAGCCGCCCCTCATAATTATTGCCCGTAAATTTTTGACCCACCAAATAGAATAAGAGAAACATAACAAAGTTTTCAATTTTATTTTTAATACCTGCCCAAAATATCGTTACAGCAACTACAATACGGTTCGAATACTTTTGTTTGTTTGAGTTAATAGTCGTACACAGAGTTATTTGGGAAACGAAACACAAGCATTAACTGTTTACTCGTCACGTAAATCGGTTCACTAATTGATGGACTGGTGTCTATAAATAGCACATACAGTTCCAATTAAATATGTAATTGGTGAACCGTCATCCCGGACCACATTATTCCAAGAGCTGGTTTTCATAATTTCATTTTCAAGGTTAAAGTTCCTCCACGGTTAAAGTAGAAGCTCGCTCAGCCCACCTGAGTCATAGAGTACTGAAAAAACACAGTGAAGAGTCTCTCATTTATGAACGCGCTCATTCCACACACGAGTCAGATTCATGTACTTTGAGGTTAAATGACCTCATAAACGTTATAGGATCGATACTATGAGATGATGTTTGTTTTGCCAATGTGTTATGAAAACATTAATTAAATTGTCATGTAAACGTAACTCGCCACGAGCTAGGGATGTGCCGGACGGCCGTTAAAAGAGCGCGTAGTGTGACCTTTACGACTACCGTGCGGATATGTGGGGGAAATTACGAGACTTTTGTGCGCCGAACAGAGGATGCTTTACAGCACAAACTGTGTTTTACACTTGACAGAAATAGCCGTTTTGATTTGAGTTGGGAGATCAAAGAATTGGGTTTACTGGATGAAGAGTAACCTTCAGGCCTGATGTTTCGTTTGTTGTAAATGGCAAGGGCATCATCGCGTTTTGTCTCATTGGTAAAGGGCAGCTCTATGGAGAAATTGTTAGTTGTTAATAGTTGGGGCATTCAAGGGAAACCAAGGCATGTGGCAATGGACATGGTTCCCTCCGTTGCCCTCTTCAAGAATCGGGCTGAAGATTTATTTCGAATAGTGGTGCAGTCTTCTGTTAACAAATTTACCAATTGCCATTCTCTCAGCATACCGTACTTTACCATGGCAGACTGTGACGCGAGCGGCGTCGAGAGATCATGCTTTATTGTTGAATAATTGTAGTTTGCTATTGGCTGTGACTCTGATATTTTAGTACACGCTGACCTTGCCACAGCCGTAGCCAAAATCTCTCTTGTGGGAAACGGTCACAGGTCAGAGACTAGTCAGTGTCTGGTATCCAGACGTTTCTAAGCATTGTCAACCCAAGTCCAAATTGTGTTTTGAGATTACCCTTTGGCCCTTTTCGAAACCACGACTTCGGTCAAGACTCGGCTCAGGCTAGCGTGGCCCCGCGGTTGTTCTGGCAATTGCACGTGTTTTGCGTACGTGCTCAGGGCTCCAGACGAGAGAACGAATCTGAACCCGAATCCAAAGCTGAAGTCTTGGTTTCGAAAAGGGCCTATGTTGAGACAGGGCATCCTGTACAAATGACAAAGTACAAGCATCTGAATCCGATCCTTGTGAATAGCTCAACGGCAGAGCTGACAATTCAGCTTGCAATTCATGAGAAAGAACTGAAATTCATTCATTCTATTTTATTCGAGCTGCACTTTCGCTTCGTACACTAAAAATGATAAAGGACTGTGCCTATACATACAACGCCAAATACAGCTGAGGTCTCGAGTTTTGTGGGAATGACGGCTAATTACTGATATGAATGCATTGTACTGCGTATGTTTCCATCTTTTGTGAATACATAATTTAAAATATTTATTCAATAGCTTTTTCTCACGATTTCTTTTCTGCTGTTATTGTAAACAAAACAAATATACTCTTTAATGCGCGTGGCTTTGTAAAAACGGCTATGCCTGCGAAGTGTGCGTTTATGCAAAACGTATTAATTTTGGTCGAACATTATTGACTGAGTTGTTTCAAATTAATTATTTCTCGACCCGTGATTGCGTTTTAATGTGAAAGAGTTTGAAACCATCCTGACACTACGTCTGCTTCAATCTGTCTCACATGTTGTTTGAATTGATTGTCGCATCTTATAACGGAGAAGGTACATTGCTGGTAATGCAGTAGAAATGATTGTCAATATTCGGCATTTTTATTCACTGTAGTAAAGCTGCCACCCAGCATGTTTTCATTTAAGTAAAGCTAAGAGTTTTGTTAAAGTATGAAACCGCCATGCTCAAATCAGATGCTTGTTAATACCTGTCACTCAAATTCGGCGACCAGTACAGTTTTTAAGTCATGCTGCTTTTCACTGGTAAGCTTACTCTACTTAAATCAAGATAAGGTGCAGTTAGATAATGTTTTTGGACAGAAAAAAGAAAAACAAAACGAGACCAACTCGTATAAGAGCTTATACTATTTGATTATAGAATGAGGATATCGTTGGTGAACTATACCCGTTTGCCAATTTATAGAATATGGCCACTCACGGTAACACGAACCTCTTGCTCATACTGAAGGATTTACAGATAGGTTTTGAATTTTGAACCGGAGTACTTATAATTGTATTGAAGATTTATTTCTTGTAGTATTTTTTTCAGCACATGGTAGGGTCGTCGATAAGTTTTTGTAAGTGTTATGCTGATTTAATGGCAACATTATCAAGAAAGATACAGCAAAGGTAACATGTTAATGTTTTGACAAGAACGTCATATCCATCAACGTTTAGCGAGGTGATAGCGGTTGACAGCGAGGCATCTATGGCTGCAGCGTTCGCGAACGGACACCAACCCTCAGCAATAATCAAATATTTTTGAGTGAACAGTTTGTCCAAACCAAATAACGTCGAAAACCTTTCTCAAAATAGTTTTAAAATAAAATAGTATCAGCAGCTATAGTGGTTCACAATGTGTATGTTTTTACGGGCATTCATTTCTGAAGTATTTAAACGGTTGGGAAAACAAGGAAAGCTGCAATGCATCAAGGAATGGAGTAAAGAATTGCCGGAACGTTTACCCTCAGTCAACCTTTCCATCAATCGATTGAATCAACTGTTGTTTCACAATGTTACATCCCCCCTTCCTAATGGGAAAACAATCATCGCATACACCACTGCCAAACCTTAATTGAAACCGTCCCTAGCATGTTCAACCACCTTAAACACATCGTTGTAGTGTTGATAGCTTGCCACATTCAGATATGCGTATTTGATTTAACACCCAGCACACCAAGCAATTGTGTGTCAATGTTTTCGTTGGTTCACTTCAGAAGAAAAAAAAATATATATCTATATGGACGTCAATCCAACAAATATTAAAGCGGGTCGCATACTCTGGGGGTAATTATGCATCTGTAATTCGTGTTCTATTCAATTCAGCGAACCTCACCGTTAAACCAATAAAACCGAAAGCGGAGCTTTAAACAAACACAATTTCTGACAGCAGATACTGTACGGGGCACGCACAGCGTCACGGATTTAAAAACTTGCCCGTAAGCAACATGTGACGTCAAAGATTTGGGTAATTTTCAACGGCTATTTGTGTTTTGCAAGTTCGAGTTTTCTACTTGTCACTCTGCGATTAAAAAAAAAATATTGTTTGCAAAGCCGAACAAAGATATTTCCGATGTCTTTTAATGCAAACTGAAATAAACCGATAAATGGGATTTGAAAATATAACAACACGCAGCAATAACTAGTGGGAGTGTTATCCTCGGGGACATATTTCCGTGGTTACACATTTTCTATAACAAAAACCATAAATGAAAGTGCAGTACCATTGGGACGCATATCGTTAAATAACGAGAGTTGTTTGTTCTCAGATTGCATTTATAATCAGGGCCTCCATGTTATCGTCATGCTTGTCTAATAACACAATCCAGAGTGACTCGGTGTGGAAATTGTACATCTTTTGTAACCGCTTAAAGGCGGGAAAACATCGGCGCCAATATTCCACAGGGGAACGTGACAGATCGTCTGACTGTTGAACACTTAACCACACTAGTTCTCAGGCAATGAATTTTATAGTGGCCGAAAATGGTGTCCAAATGAACTCATTCGCGCTTTGGGAATAATATCAGTCTTACAATAAACGATGTATAGGTATATACATTAATTTAGTGTATCGACCAAAACGCACGGGTATCACACTAGAAACTACCAGTGATTTTTGTTTTGTTTCGTGGACGGACATCGCACACGATAGAACAGCAAACCAACCAGCCATCGTAAATACGTTTGACATGTTAAAATAATGTTCGTCTCCAGAAACGAAAAATAACTTTTCTTGGCATTGTTTTACTCATTTCACAAAACCTACAGCACCTCAGCAAAGTAATATTTTAAGGCAAGCTTTCTACCATCATTATCTCCAAACTGTGTAAGTTTAATGTAAATCTGTTGACATTGTGTTGTGTGTCCTACAAAATGTACCAAACCCCTTTAAAGGTTAACTCACTGCTACGATCTGGATGTTCTACTTGTTCTCAAAATAGAATATCCATTTTCGGAATGCAAGGTGGCAGTTCAGTGGCACTATTGTGTCAAGTGCCGGCAACACAATATCTCTCCCAAACTACGGTGTCGACGTCAGCTTTTTTAGTCGGCATCCGTTATTGTTTGGCCGTAACCGGGTGGGGTTTTGAAGGAGTGGATGGGGCTACGACGGGGCAAAAGTACAAGTCGTGTTCATTCAAAAAGAGATAAACATTTGCCGTCACAATTACATGAACAATTCGCGAGTTGTTTCGCTGCCTTACAGTTAGTTGGTTGGCCTAAAACATAATAACCTCATGAAAACTGTATAGAAAATCCTTGCACTTGCAGCAGACATTAATTTGTATTCATTAAATCGCATTCAAATGCAGCACACTTTTTGGACCAATTTACAGATTATATCAAATTTGTTAATGTGCATATACGTATGATTTCTTTCATCTTATTAAAGTTTGCTCTGCTCATTCGTATTCATGCACATTGTTTCACAATTATTCAATTGAATTTAATGGCAATATTGAAGAGATTAATTGCTCGGCCAGCCTCTTCCTGTTGGCTTTTGAAATGTGGAATAAAATCTGGTATCTAATGATTTTGGATGAATTTTGTTTATACCAGTGAATGCTTAACTATTTGAATCGGACTACTCTTTTTGACTGGTGAATCCTGATGCTAATGGTCCATTAATCTTCAATTGAATTGGAATGAGATGGCTTATTAAAATTGACCTATAAACGCATGTATTTACGACCACCCAGTTGACATTTTTGGGAAGACATAAATTCGCGATACTGTAAACGTGAATATTGGAAGAGCCGTTCCCAACCAAACCATGACTAATGCTTTATTAAAATCAGTGAAAGACTGATGCCATGTGAGTTACCAGTCGAAACATGATTAATGTTGTAGTGGTTGTAATGTGATATCATCTTCAAAGGCACGGAGTAACATTTACACAGAAAGCTCTAGCTGGGAAAGCAAAAAAGAAAAAGAAAAAAAGGGGGGTGGGGGAAATCGAAAAGAAAAAGAAACCACTTCACATGATGTCCAGTACAAATACGTGGTGTGTGAAAGGGGATATTGTACATTGTAGGCCAACGTCAGTATTATGACATGTTTATATGTAAGGAAATTAAAAACGAAATTTGTGATTATCATTTGATTTTGCAAAGCCAGACATACAATTCGAAACCGTGTGATTGATAATATGCCTTAAATTGAACGTGGTCTGTGCAGCGCCCCCGAGCACCGTGACTGGGGTTGGTGCCCTGGCCCGGGAACTTGAACACGATCCCAGGCAGACCGTGTCTCGGTCGCTACCACTCGTTATGCACGACTGTGCCCTCCTCTACCTTTACCCCTATCACCATCAGTCATGCTCGAGTCCCGCGTGTCTTACATGGAAATCTCGTTGAGTTTGATCAGCCCTCAACCCTCTCTGCCCATTTCAAAGATAGCATGGTCGCGCGGGATACATCAAAAGATGATCCTATCACCCACGCTAAGCAGGCCGAGGGCTTTATTTTGATAAGCCTGGTCATCAACCATCCCATCACGAACGGGGAATTGATGTCAAATATGCTATGATGTCACATTGCTATTTTCTATTTTTAATAGAGAGGGCATATAAACGCGCTTTGAGCGCAAACGGTCTAAAAGACGTGAGATATAGTATTTTCCGCTAAGAAAAACAACTCATCAAAGTTTACAAGTCCGCGCGACTGCCTCTACACTTCACAATCTACCACGTGCCAAAAACAACCAGCTTACCCTAATACGCCATTGGATATTATTGTTCCCTGTAGAAGGACTCGACCAATTTGCGGGTCCGGCCCCTCCCCTCCCTCTCACCCGTGCGAAGAGCTTCAGCTTCCTGCTCGTCACTTTAAAGCCAATCTTACGAATCAGCGTGGACTGCTAGAAGTACTCTTCCATTAAGCATGGATGAAAAGAATTGTGTCAAGATGGTAAAGGCCATTACACTGCGTAGAAGGTTCATTCTTTTGGTCAATGGAAGACTGAAGAAGTAACAACCATCCACAGCATCAATATGTACATTACATTGAATTGTTGTTGTTGGAAAATTCACAGCTAACTGGCCATGACACAAACATATGTTTATTTTGAAATATATGACTATTCTCTTGTTTATGTTTGAGTGACATTTCAAAGTACGGTCATACTTCGGTAATGTCCCTGGTAAAAAAACAAACAGTGTGTAATTTCTACCCATAAGCCTCTTGGTATATGGTACAAAGCAAGCATCTCGAGAAATACATTCAGCCCCCCCCCCCCCCGGTAATCAAAGGTTATTTAACGAATGTCGAAAATTCGAGTGGAAAAAAAGAAAATCTGCCAAACTAACCAAACTCATCAAAGCGAGTTCTGGGAAATTCGAGTTTCCGTGGCGTCCGTTTGTATATGCTGTTCGAACATAGTTTGTTGTTTCATATCCTTCACGGTTAATTTTTGTACATGCCTAATTGTTATCCGCGTGTTAAAAAAAAGATCATAACAAAGTTAAAAGAAATGCATTTACCGAAACGTAGTTTAATTCAGCAGATTTCTGTACGTCTCAATTAAAACCTTTGGTACATTTCCTTGTTTTTGTGCTGCGTTGTTGCTGCTATGTCTACATACACCACTGGACAAACAAAGTAGTTCAAAGCTTATTAGTAGAAACACACCATCTGTATAGATGTTCAAACAGAACCGTATATTTTTAGAGTAAAATACCGCTCGATAAAATTTTTGCAATTTAAAATAGGTGGAAATGAAGACGAATTGGCGACAGCGCATCGTAAAAAATAGTCACTTTACCAATCATGTTCACAGCGTGCAAAGTCTTCGTGCTATTATTTTGAGTTGCGTACGGAGACGGAGCCCCAGCGTGTAGAGTAACTGGGCTATGAATCTTAGAACTGTTCAAAAATTTAAAAAATATATTTAAAATGTTCGCAGAAAAGTACCACGGGGGGACTTTAATGGCGCGGAACCAGAAATCTAGGCCAGCGGGATTCGCTGATTGACTGGGAAATAATTGCAGCCGAGCATCATAGCAAGGGACTTGACATGTTTACACAGGCAGACGTGGATGTCTTCTTCCATTTCGGGCAAGACGCATTGGGATAATGACGAAAATATTGCATGACTTTTGTATAGTTGATCGGTTTAACCTATTTAGGGACAATACAGGAAAGAAGTAATACCGATGTGCGTAAGCCGGTTTTTGATTAACTAAAACGTTATGTTCAAGGTAGGTTTGGCGTTCCAAAATAATATTGTCAATGGCGTGGTCTCTCATCACTCAGACCAAGTAAATTCAAAAGACGCACATTTTATTTAAACAATCTTTACTTTCGCAAGAGTCTAAAAGATTCAATTTGCTCACATGAGACCTAAATGTCAATCTACTTACGAGTGTCATTCAGGGCTTGTATACATGTTAAAGTTTAACTTATTTAGGAATGTCGAGGGAGATGATTTCTAGGTTTAGACAACTCGTCCGTCAAAGGGTCGGCAATGAGGGGGCTTGATGACATAAATGGAGCAGCAATCGTTTACAGGAATGGTAATTTAAAAACGAACTAGGGTAGAGTTTCAGTCAGCCTTTTTTCGGCAAGGTGAATATTGTTTCGTCTTAGGTAAACATTTCAAACGAAACTTATTTAAAGGATTTGGCGCAAATACGTACAGAAAAATTATAAGCCGTCTGATAAGTATTGATCCCTTCAATTAATAAAACAATACGAATATCTTTAATATTGATTATACCTCTACAGATATTATTTTGTATGCGACGTAAAGCCATGGTCCCGTTTGTTGTGTAATGCCCATAAATGACGCACTTAAACCGTACATAAGAGACTGAGTTCGCCTCGGTGTTTCTGGCATGGTTGAATCATTCCAAAAACTGTAAAACAAGGTTCTATATTATATGCAAATATCCCCACAATTCAAACGTAGCTCTAACACTTTTAGTAAACGTTTTCACATCCGCCTGTGTGATACGGCGCAGTATAGAAATCGTTTGTTACTATTATATGCATGAGTCTGCTTGCATTGAACATGCTTACTAAAATTCAAATGATTTTAACCGTGTGTTTGTGAGTTGTACTCCAGGAGGCAAAACTGCAATTTGGTCCGAGGCCTGTACTTAGTTTCAAGCAAACACATTTTGTAAGCACGTACAACAATGTTGCTTAGCGGTGGAGACAACTAAGTACCTTTAGCAATGTAACTCTGCAATTAATATCGTTTATGGTTAGCTCTCTGCTTACATTCACTTTAAGCAGATACGACAATGCTTACCCGATTATTTTTTTTTTGCTAACCGATGCCATGAAAATATTCCCTCGTTCCGCTCCGGAACATTACACGTTTGTCACAAGTTTAAGTTTCTCATGGTCAAATTTTACATTACAATGGTGTATGTTAAACATTTAGTTTTTAATGTGTTTTTTTTTATCAACGCTTACCGTTTACCGCTTACGAAACGCTTACCGTTAACTTTACAAATGTCCAATCAATTTGATAAAGATAAGACTCTATGATCAGTACTGCTATTGTTAAATACTTTATGTTGGTCAGGTACCAGGCTATTTTCTTCAAAGCCTCGGTTTGGTTTGGGTGCATTAATTGGATAGCTGAATGTGACGTTTGAAGTCCGGATATACTTGCTAGTGGAATGACTTGACATTGCTCTGAATCAGTGAGTTCCCTATTCGTTCACAAGGCATGTAATGCATGGTTCATTGAAACAGTGTCTCGGCTTCAAGAGAGGTACAAAGTACCCCCTTCAAGTCGACTGTGTTTTGTAAATGCATTCACCTTAATACATTGACCTTATTACGAGCCTGCGGTCGCTCCGTACTGACTTTTTGTATTGAATTTTAAAATAGGTTTCTAGAACTAGCAAGTTCCAGTTATTATATAGAGGTGGCACTCTAAGATGTCGGTTTTGATCAAACAAATCAAGAATACATCCATTCACACATTACAATTACATTAAAGTGGTTATACGGCTTTATATCACGCCACGATTTAGTGACGCACCATACGTGGTGGAGTTATCTGTTTTCCAATTACTAAACATCGAGAGATTGCTCAATAATTACCTTGCAATCACGCTGAGAATGCTAGGACCGTCGAGTCGGAGGATAGTTCTACAACACGACCGTGAACAATCTCACCGTATGCCAAGGACCTTTTTAAAAGCTTTACGGAAGTCACGATTGAAAATGGTGTAAATGAGAGGGTTCAACGCACTGTTGCAGTAGCCGATCCAGAACACAAACTTGAATAGAAAGACGGGAATGTTACAAGATTCTCCACAGAGCGTAGCGATGACGTACAGTTGGAAAAAAGGATACCAACATGCAAGGAAACTGCCCATGATGATACCGAGGACGACAGTCGCTCTCCTCTCGCGTGCTTGGGCTACTTTCTTGCGCTTCCTCTCTACTTCACGATAATCACACGATGATGCCCGGCGTCGCATGTCATTGGCAGCAGAGCTTGGTGAGAGGAGCGAGTTGCTGGTGTACTTACGGCTGCCTCCTTCTTTAAAGGTCTCCCGAGGAGTTCCTTTCTCACCGTTCTGACTGTTCCGGTTCTGATCCACCCGGAGCATGGAGCCAGCTACTTGGCTGGACGCCTCCTCCGTGTCCACCAATTCGTAGGCGGTGGATTGTGCGCAATTTCCCGCGTGACTCGTCGCTGGTCTGGGGTCACCGAAACCCTGTCCGAGACTCGTCCTGGCGTGTTTCTTTGCCGCCTGCCAAATCCGAATGTACACAAGCACCATTACAAACGCAGGGATGAAAAAAGACCCCATGGTCGAGTAGAGTACATAGCCGGTGTCACTACTGACTTCACACAAGAAATAACCGTTCACTACTCGGTCTTCATTCCGCCATCCGAACAGAGGTGGTACGGAGATTATGAAAGAAAGCGTCCACACTGCGCCGATCATGATGTACGCGCGTTGATGCGTTCGCCATTTTGCGTATTTGATTGGTCTGGTAATGGAGTAGTAGCGGTCAAGACTGATAAGGCACAAGTTGAGGATGGAAGCTGTACATGCCAATACGTCAATGACCTTCCAAATCAGACAGAGAAAGGTCCCAAACACCCAACATCCAAGTAGTTCATTCGCTATACTCAGCGGCACAATTAAGATTCCAACCATTAAGTCTGCCAGGGCAAGCGATACCAGGAACCTGTACTGTATACCTTTTAAGGCCCTGACTCTACACACCGATATGCAGACGAGGGCGTTGCCAAACACAATCCCAATGACGATGAGTCCAACTACTATACTCCAGACGACGATGTGTGCTATATGGTAACCACTTGGGGGAAAGGCGAATGATTCGTTGGGTGACGTTCTGGTCGTGTTCACGTCATCCATCCCAAGGCCCGTTGTGTTGGAGTTGAGATAATCCATAGCGACTCCAAACAAACACAACTCAATCTGTTTAATGCAAACTGTCTTTAATATCAGCTTGTTCCCAATGAACTATTTTAATGAAGTTCTATCCGTGACAACTCACTGTCCTTCATTTAGCATCGAAGCACCGCTAATTAGAAACCACTTTGTCCACATGTCCGAACAGAACACACGGAGTGATGTAACTTACATCCGTTGGCTCCCAGCTGGGCAAATCAATAAAGAATACCATATCCTATGGAGAGAGAGCGAGAAAGAGATTGTAAATACTAATGTTGGTTTTTACCCTTGCACCGATGTGTTAGCACTGTACACTCTCCCGAGTTCTGTGAAACAAAATAAAGATTGTGAATGTTAGATATTCACTTGGGTGGCCGCGGCTGTGGGCTAAGGTGTTTATGCCAGCCTGGGTTCCCCTATTGAAAATAACCAAGAGGGTTTCAGCTAGGGTATCAAAGAGAGTTTCAGCTAGGGTATCAATGATAAGCAATCGATACCTTATCCTGCTGGAATTCATTCTCAAGTTCCCAACTTCTTGGTATCCTTGTCATCAAGTCTTTTTCCCCATGCTTTTGTTTAGCAAGTAAAGATTAAATCTGTTTTGTATGTTGTTTCTTCCTCTCTTCATAGTGTGGAGATCAAGCATTTTGGCATTTGAAATTATCTAAATTACATTTTTTTCATCAGACTCAAAAGAAATAATCAAACACGTTAATTAAAAAGGATGAACCGGTACCTTTGTTTTAGCCGAATCGCTGATTTCAAATCTAGTCGTCTCTCTTTCTCTAATACAAGAACACCATTCCTCTTAATAGCGGAGTGCCAGTGAAGAATCGTCAGGAAACTTCTCCATCTCCTGGAAACGTTCACCGAGATGACGCTAAATCAACTGAGTACCAGCAATGTGACAAACCGAGTTGACTAATTCATTGTGAAATGTTTTCACCCACGGTGACTGAGAGTCGCGGATGTGGACCGTGCCCCCGTTGGAATACGACTGACGAGGCTGCGAAGTTAAGACGAGCATTTCAACAAAAGTCATGTTTGTTTGCGTGCAGCTTTTGTAACATGGATACATATCATCCTTACGGTCACACCCCGCATGTTTGCATCAGCACTACTCCTCCCCATCGACGTAGCTATGCTGCTTTATGGCTCAGTCTGTATGCATTATGGAGACGCGGTTTTTACCCGCCTGTCTCCTCGTCCCTCACTGCAGTGATGCATGTTCGTAACAACTGGAACGATGAGTTTGTTATGGCTTGGGAGAGATTGGTGACACACGCGTATGGGCAGCGATGCTCAGCCACAGGTGCGCGTATCCCGTCGTTGATTGGCGGTACCATAGACACGCCTCCATCCCCTGGCATCACTTGATCACCGCACGCGTGCTATCAGGGCCGGGTAGATAGAAGGTGGGGAGAAAAGTGGACCAAGAAGAGCGAATGAGAAAGAGCCAGAGACCTTCAATCGTGGAAGAGCAAAACACTTTAACCGTCCAGCTCCAGTGGAACTATTCGGAGTAAATGGAAACACTATACCCTCTTTGGAGTTATCTATGAGAAATCATTTATGTTTGTATGCAATTCGTGTGTGTATTTTCTCACAGTGTGTTTGTAAGGCGTGTGTCATATCTGGTTGGTACATAAATCTGAGTACAGCTCTACGATCAACAGATTTGTACAGCCGTATATAATAGTGACTCCCTTTTTTAACGTGAATATTCCAGAATGCAGCAAAATTTATTATTTCGTTTACAGCTTTAATGGGCTCCATCTTGTCAAAGATCCCGGGTTTCAGGCATATCCAATAGCTATTATTTACTCTTAACAAGGGGGGGGGGGTGGTCAGAGTGGACCCAGGCCCGCGTCCCCCAAATAAGAAAATACACATGGGTTATCAAAATTGACCCAATATAAACGGGTCAAAATTGACCCATTCTGGATCCAAAATTCTTGACCAAATTCTGTATGACACGGGAACGTGATGACACGGAACACATGACGCATGACAAGTATGAAACATGACAAGTATGACACGGAACCATGACCCAATTAGGGTTAGCTCGACCCGGAAATATGTCAGGCCCCCTGCGACCGACCCGGAGCATGCAGCAGGTAAAAGCAACATTTGAATTTTGTCCATACATACTCCAAAACTGAATCATTAAAGTAGGTCTCGCGTCTGTGGGGTCATGTCCCTTCTCTGACCTCCCAATGTCTTAATATAGTCTTGACTCTCGACTTCGACACGAGCAGGTAACACTATCTAACTTCTGTTTTGTGGAATCGTGAAAACTTAACGAAAGCCACGAATCGAGTAGCGCTTCACAGCAATAAAAGTATTCATACCTCATTAATAATTGATTAAAATGGTTCCTGCAGACGGTCTCTCATATTGTTTTACAAGCGGTCGGGATGACAAAAAGAGAAGATTGATGGTAAAGAGGATGCTGTATAGATTAGTGGTAAATGTGTTTTCATTCGACTCCCCTAACGGAGTAAACAAACCCGGAAACCTATAAACAAACGCCGCTTTCTTTGTAATAAATAGGTCTGCGTCGCCACACGACGTTTCCTCGCACGGAGCAGGCAGGATCTTAGTGGTACCATGGTGATGTATGAACGTAAACACGTCAGGGGAAATGCAGGCAGTGTCTCAAATAGAAACCACAAAGTTTACAACGAGTCAATGTTTAGGATGTACATTGCTTCTGAATGGTTGTCTTCAAAATATCGTCAGTCCCTGTGGAGTCGAAACAAACAAATACGTCTAGCTCTCCATTACATTTTGTTTATACAAGTTTACAAACTTGAAGTTAACAAACTTGAAGTTAACAAACTTGAAGTTAACAAACTTGAAGTTAACAAACTTGAAGTTAACAAACTTGAAGTTAACAAACTTGAAGTTAACAATACAACGGAAAGGAATAACATGGTCAACATAGAGGTTGTTACGGAGAACTTAAGGTAGCCCGACCCTTAACGTAGCCCGACCCTTAACGTAGCCCGACCCTTAACGTAGCCCGACCCTTAAGGTAGCCCGACCCTTAACGTAGCCCGACCCTTAACGTAGCCCGACTCTGATACCTTTAATGTAGCTCGGGCATCAAAGGAACCCAAGTGGAGTCCGGGGTGTAGATGTAGACCCAACTCTGAATCATATTGCAGCCCGAGTGTAGTGTGGACCCAACCTTGAATCATATTGCAGCCCGAGTGTAGTGTGGACCCAACCTTGAATCATATTGCAGCCCGAGTGTAGTGTGGACCCAACCTTGAATCATATTGCAGCCCGAGTGTAGTGTGGACCCAACCTTGAATCATATTGCAGCCCGAGTGTAGTGTGGACCCAACCTTGAATCATATTGCAGCCCGAGTGTAGTGTGGACCCAACCTTGAATCATATTGCAGCCCGAGTGTAGTGTGGACCCAACCTTGAATCATATTGCAGCCCGAGTGTAGTGTGGACCCAACCTTGAATCATATTGCAGCCCGAGTGTAGTGTGGACCCAACCTTGAATCATATTGCAGCCCGAGTGTAGTGTGGACCCAACCTTGAATCATATTGCAGCCCGAGTGTAGTGTGGACCCAACCTTGAATCATATTGCAGCCCGAGTGTAGTGTGGACCCAACCTTGAATCATATTGCAGCCCGAGTGTAGTGTGGACCCAACCTTGAATCATATTGCAGCCCGAGTGTAGTGTGGACCCAACCTTGAATCATATTGCAGCCCGAGTGTAGTGTGGACCCAACCTTGAATCATATTGCAGCCCGAGTGTAGTGTGGGCCCAACATTGAATCATATTGCAGCCCGAGTGTAGTGTGGACCCAACCTTGAATCATATTGCAGCCCGAGTATAGTGTGGACCCAACCTGGAATCATGTTGCGGCCCGAGTGTAGTGTGGACCCAACCTTGAATCATATTGCAGCCCGAGTGTAGTGTGGACCGATTCATATTATCGTAGCTAGCCCAGTACGTATGAGACTCACCCTTTCTGTAGCCCGATGTAAATGTAGAACCAACCTTTAATCCAATTGTAGCCCGAATGAAAAATGTAGATCCAACTTTGTTGAATATTGTATTTTTTTTCATAATATTAGCTAAAAAAAGGACTTCAAACCCTACCAGGTGTTTGTAAGCTATATATCGGCAAAATGTGCCTTTGTCCTTATGTGTGTGAACAAATCGACTCTTTGTTTATTATGTTGGGTCCCTACCCGGAATCAATTCCAATTAAACATATTGTTTAAATCGTAGACGTCATTCCTAGTGATAATCATTTGTCATAACCATTGATTACTAAACAGCCCAATCACACCCTCAGTCAAGGTTATATACCAAGTGTTTCTCCACCTTTTTGTGTGTTTGTTTTAAAACATCAATATTGTTCACTTTCATATTTTTATAAAGGTTATTGATTGGTTTGCCCAAATCAACACACGAAAGAGAGCAGCGAAAGAGAGCTGCGGACCGATAAACAACAAAGGTAATACATAACGTTTTTATCTTTTCTCACTGCGCAATTTGACACGAACTCGCTTTTACAAAGACACCAATATGAATAGGTAAACAATCATTGCGGATATAGGATGCTGGTACCCCAAACACGTTTTATTTGCAATGCCCGTTGATATTCATACAAAGTAAATGATAATGCAAAGTCGTTAAACTCTAATAAATTTGTCAAAATTGTATATCAAAAAAGTAAGTCTCGAGTCTATGACAGTATGTTTTATGTAGAACTAATCTGGTTTTTTTGGGGGGATGACGATATCGCCATTGTCAGAAGTCACTGGTTTGTTATTACCATATGCTGTATACGAAGATTTATTTTTTCAAATACAGTCTTTCTTTGAGCTGCCACAATGTTGTAATTAGGCTCTAATAGACTATTAGTACTGGTTTGGACATGACACTGAGATATGTATAAGCACTGCATACATTTTCTCGAGTTCTGTGAAAAAAATCACTGGAATATTACCAGGGTAGGATTTGAACCCACGACTTTTGTAATTCTGGAGAAGTGTCTAGACCACCGATGTTGTACAGTAGCTAGAGGCAATTTGAACCATATGGATTTAGCTCCATAGATGGTTTTAGCTCACTACTGTCCGTCTAGTTGGGAGTGAATTCATTTTGCTTGTGTTCCGGACCAAACGGTCTGATGCGTCCCACCAATAAGTCATACCCGTCTAATACGTCTTATCAACCGATTGAACAGTATGGAACAGACCTGTTCACTCAGACGTAATAGGTCACACACATTGGACGTAAATGGGTTAGGTAGGCCCCTATGATCGGTTATAAAACAAAACTGAGAAGCTTGCTTGACGTTAATAGTCCGTTTAACATACTGTGCACAATACAGTTTTGATGAGCTTTCAACCCTTAAAATCTGGTTCTGCAGTAATGAACGTTAATAACAACATAGATCAGCAAAAATCCAGAACTTTTAACAGAATCATTGATTTTTTGTGTACGGGGAAATATTCGACTGTTTTACCAACACAAACCGAGGCAATCGGAGCCGGATTAACGGTATCTTGCAGTGAGATGTATCCACATTCCCCTTGCTTTAAAACTATATCTCCTTGACTTAATATAATAAGCCAATCAATTACCCGCTGCCGCGCTGTGTGTGAATTCAAGCAATGCAGTTAAAGGGCTCCCCCATCGACCTCGGTGATTTTATTTGTTGACTAACGGCTGTTTTATACACGGACAGGAATGTTGTACTTAGACAATTGGCAATATTTTGCATGCGACATCGCATAGCAGTATGAGTTTTTTATGGTGATCTGATGTTTAACGAAATACGAAACAAAAAGAGATAAACAAACAATAGCAGGTGTGCTGCACAAGCTGCAGCAGCATCAACAACTGCAGTAACAGTTTGTTTTTCTTCAAACCGGCAGTAGCAGCAGCATCAATAGCAAGGCAGCAGCACCAACAGCAACTCTTAATCGCAACAGCGTTTTAAGGAAATCATTTATCACAGCTTATATGTTATGCGTATAAGTTCAGTGTCTGTGTTCTACAGCAGGTCGATTTGTCCCTTGTACTAATTGCTCTGTTCATCGTGTCAGTGCATACAGAAATATTATATGGGTTTGAGTTTTCCCAAGCATAGATACTTTCAGTTAGAAATTCTGATTATTTTGTACAACCGATATAGAACCAACCGGTACGAAGATAGTACAATTCCTAACTTGTGATACAAGCGAACTTTCCCTCATGATGATACGTAAAAATTAAGCTGATTTTGCCTCCTTTTAAATTTTTTTTAAATTCCTGATCGTTTTTATACTTTATAGAAAAACAATACGTCTTCGTATCGGCTGTTGTCACGATTGAGGATATAAGTCAGTAGAATTAGTCAGTTGATATACCTAAAACATAAAGTGTTCATGTATTGGTCCAACGTGTCTACCGAATATATGTCACTACACGTCATTGACAATCAAAAGTCAATAAATTGACATGGACTGCAACCTACTTCTTATTGAAGGAACACATGTTTGGTGTCATGTAAACCGGCCATACATTGATCCGTAAATCGACTTGTGTAAGTCGTTGTCCGCACTCAAAGGGGGCATGAACTCGTATGGTTTAGATCTAACTCTAACACGTGACAAATAAATACCAGCTGCGTGTTTAAAGTCAAGCAACCATAATCCATTACAACACGTCATGCAGCTGGTTTCAAATCCATTTAGACGAAGTGAACCAGGAAAAGAAAGAATAGAAAGCAGACAAAAACCATGATTTACTCTTAAAAGTAAGAGCATTTTTGTTTGTATAAATGCATTGTTGAAATTATCCCACAAAATGTTGGCGAGTGACAATCCCCCATGACATAAAGGTGTCAATTGGACATGATGCTCAATTGGTCACCGGTTTCACTACAGCTTATGTGTTGCTCACATTCTCACATTTTGCTCCACACACCTGGAATGCACTCTCCCCCTCAATCAGGAAATCCGACTCTCTTCGAACATTTAAGAAGTGTATCAAACATTCTCTATATCCTATCTAATGTGCTGCGTTCTTGACGTAGTGGCGCTATATAAATGCCCTATATGTATGTATGTATGTATGTATGTTGCTCCACTTTAAAATCCAATTGACCCTGAACCAAATGTCATCTGGAAAAACAAGTTTTGTAGAACAAGCTTTTTGACATTACAGCTGCAACCTTCAGAACCGAGTTTCCCTGTGCCATTATCAAATTTGAGTTGTGTGATGCTCGGAAAAACAACTCGGCCAAGGTCTCATTCCATAATAACTGCTCCTCAATGTATCTTCCCTTCTATAAGAAAAAAATGAATGTAAATGTCTTTGTATGTACGCTCAATAACTGTTTATATTGTTGAGTGTAACAGTCGTCGGATAAAATATGCTGACACTAATTACTGAATAGATCTAACACTTGAGTGGGCAAATGGTGGCGGGCAGACCTCGGTGTTTTTGAGCTCGCTCGTAGGTTTCATGGAAGTTGGCTGCTCTGCGATAGGGAGGTCAATGTACACCTAATAAACTGCTCAAACAAGTTAGGAAACTGTTTTCAATCAAGTATATTTTTATCAGCGATTACTCTGTTTGTATTAAGCTATGTATCAATGCAAAGCTGAGGTGTTCATCTTTAAAATGATGTTCATTTGCAATGATGACATATTGTTGAAATCGGCTACACTGACAATGAGGCAAAGTCACAAATCAAATGTGCCAAAATTAGCAATTTTGTGTTTCTGTATCAACTTGGAGTCAACTTGGCAAAAGAGTGAAATGTTGATAATGAATTGAATAGGATACTGTTGGAATTTATCGACCATTAAGTTCGCCCATAGCTCTTTACGGAACGATTTTAAGTTCGTATAAATAACTTTTTGTTAATGTGTAAATAGGGATAACATTGTGACAAAACGAAAGTTTCAATGTGTTTGTTTTTGTCGTGCCCCCCCCCCCCCCACCGTGTTAAGTGTTCTTCACCGGGTGCTCTCATTTCCAATTTACAGCATACGTGTCCATTCTATAGCTTAACTTAAACTCAGGACAACAACATCTCCTTACCAAGCAAATTTACATTTCCAAACCTATTCATTCGTCATAAGATCCACGTTTATGTTACTTGGCTTTCAATACTGACGTGTTTTTTAAATAAGAAATGCGTACTGTTCATCTTTAGGTTCCTCTCCCTCTCCCGTCTCTCAATCTCTCCTCGGAATAACTGAATTATGTTGGCGGTCTCAGTTTCAATTCTCCTCATTATACATTCTCAATAAACAAGACATCTCCTCCAAGTCATTAAATTAATGGGCACCTAAACTACTGGATAGAGTTACGTGGTATCCGATCACTTGACTTGACTTGTAATTGTGTGGTCACGGTAACGGAATGCTGATCGTTGCTAATGCATATCAACAAGTGCGCTAAGTAGCTTGCCAACGTCCGATTCGGTACCGGTAATTTCCGCAGCTACTTTTTACCCCGTAGTCCACCACTCGGATCGGTCCTTAATTGAAGGAGACACCAACGAGACGGAGAGGAAGTTCATGAGTTCGCCACTCGCTATAAATAGTCTGAACACCTGACGTCACACTTCGAGGCTTGGAGTAACGCCAGGTACCTATCTTGAGCGTACGCCAGAATCTGTACAAATGCACCTTTGACCTCACCACGTGGCCCACTCGGATCGGTTCTTAATCGTAGGAGACACCAACGAGACGAAGAGGAAGTTCAGGAGTTCACCACTCGCTATAAATAGTCTGAACACCTGACGTCACACTTCGAGGCTTGGAGTTACGCCAGGTACCTACCTTGAGCGTACGCCAGAATCTGTACAAATGCACCTTTGACCTCACCACGTGGTCCACTCGGATCGGTTCTTAATCGTAGGAGACACCAACGAGACGTAGAGGAAGTTCAGGAGTTCACCACTCGCTATAAATAGTCTGAACACCTGACGTCACACTTCGAGGCTTGGAGTTACGCCAGGTACCTTTGTACCTTGAGCGTACGTCAGGATCCGTACGAACGCACATTCAGAACCTCGCATTTATTTCACACGGAGATTCGCTGTCGAATCTTACTTACATGAAGGACTTATGTACATGTATAAAACAGCATTATACATGAATTGACATGTACATGTAAAATAACATTATACATTGCACGCTGCACGCAAACGACCGAAAGTGCAGCTAGCAAACATCACCTTTGACCAATCAAAACACAGAAATAGAAAGCTTACGTCACTGCACGCTTAAATGCGTGATTTTAGATTGAGAGGGCCACAACAAGTTGAGAACTCTTCTGTCGCTTACTCATTGACGAAAAAAGGTGTCATTTGGTATCGCAAAAGGCCGCACCACTCGGTGCCTAGATATGCCACTACCATCGGGTACCATCCCACGCGTTGCTCATCTCGGCTGCAATCTTCAGTAGCAAAGAAAGGAAAATCAAGCAAGACAAATAAGAGTCTTAAGAGTCGCTAAAAGGATACTTGGTTATTGCTTGGCAACCGCGCTCCCGCTCTTTCAGAATACCACATAACCGAGACGTGCACGGTGGCAAAAAGTCTGCGCGGTAAAATGTCACGAGAAGCGTTCATTCTTTTTCTTCTTCTGGAGTGCGTGTTGCCTACTTGTTGTCAGAAGTTGCAAACCTTCCCCGGTACACTTTAGGAATGTGGCTTTCCAATGCATTAGAGACAGAAACATTCGTGAATAGAGCAGCTAGATGTACACGAACTCCATTTCACTCGATCTCATTAAACTGTTTTAGAACACGGTGTTGTACTGATCGTGATATACAGCCCGTCATTTGAACTAGTTTCTCGTCAACCCCATTTCACTCGATCTCATTTTCAACTGTTTTAGAACACGGTGTTGTACTGATCGTGATATACAGCCCGTCATTTGAACTAGTTTCTCGTCAACCCCAAAGTCCTCCTAGGGCTACTTCTACAGTTTTACTGCCTTAACAGGGAGACGTGGCCTTCTGTGAAATTCATAGGCCCTGCTGTCATGTTGAACAGAATAACCTACAAAAAGGGCGTCCTAACTGTGTTTGTATTAAATAAAATAGACTCGCCACAGGAAATCGCAGGGATATCCTTACATAAACGATGCAGAAGTTTCCCAGTGTTGCTTATCAATAAGGTACGGATGCTGCGAGGGTCTTGGCTGGGACGGGCCGCGGCAACATCTCTTGGTCATTATGTCCCCTCCCTCACCATCACAATACACATGAAGATAAATTGAGACCGTGAGACGTGAGGGGGATGCTCATTGCTGAGACGTCGTGTGCCCAGCATACGATACTCATTGTCGATCGCTGACGGGTGTTTTGGATACTTTTTCTTGGTCATGAAGAAGATATCTTGTTTTCCTTAGTTGTGAACTTTGATCCCCTTTGGCACAAAACGTGTTATCGCCAGTAATGCAATAACAGATCAAGATGCCCAGACAGGACTGTATTGTTGTAGTCGTTTTGAAAGTGATATGTTGGAGGCAGAGAATGGATATATAGATGAGTTAGGACCCATCTATTGAGAGAAGGAGGTGTTGAGTAGAGGTCTTAGTAGGAGATAGCAGTCTAGGGTAGGGAACGGAACATTGTGCAGATGGTTTAGGATTCTGTAAATAAAAGTTGAGTTGAAGACTAATGCTACTATATGGCGGTGGTCGGGTGTTTTCCTTCCTTTGGCTTCCTGTACGTTTTCTGTTGAAACATCGTGTTTTAAACGAAATTTGTGTTTGCTTAGTATGGAATAGTTTGAAATGCTAAGATTATAAAGATTGATCTAGAACATTATATAATAGTTGTGGGCTGTGGGTTGCGCTAAAATGGGCCCATGGGCTAAAATACTGTGAATTGTTTTTTTCCAGTAATAACGAGTGGGGTTTAAAGAGAAAAGAGCTGACAGAAGGCACGCTGTTTCCGAAATGGATGACCCCATGCATTTCACAGAACTGTGTTTACCCATGATACTTTACGATTACGTTCTTCGCTTGATGTCCAATGTCGTCCAGATGCTTAAAAACAAATCAATAAATAATTGGTAAAGTTATCTCTATACTCAACATTTGATACTTTTTCAATTCTTAAGATTAAGACTCTTAATATTTGCTGTATGATAAGATTGTATAAGGTGTCTCCCAGACCCAGCAAAGCCCTTGAAATCTACCCCACTCTTGGCGTCCCACGCTGCCTCTTCTAGTGTACTCAAACCTTAAACCCCCTTCAGAGAAAGCTGAGAGAGAAATCAATTTTCCCGCACGTACGGACGCATAGCGTGTCGGGGGACAACAACGCGTCGCATAGCCCAGCTTCTCAAACTTCATTTTAATGACTAATAGCATATAATGGGTTTATTCCATGCAATGACTTTCCTTAAAATGTAGGTCGGTGGAAAAACTGGTTTGATGAATTACGTTTCTGCCGAGTGATAATAGCGAGTAATTGCGACGGTTTTAAATTACCGTCTACTCAAACGAATCCAGTGTTTGTGAACGCTAATACCACCCGTACCAACAAAGTTTGTGACTTAATAAGCTGTACGTGAGGGATTGTACCGGACAGTGGGTTATTATTCCTTGAGCAAAGTGGAGAGGCAAGACCGCGAGATGAAAGCGGTAATGTCATCTTAAGATGTCGCAAGGAAAGACACCCTTGATTAGCAAACACACGAGACATGTATTAGGGCACCCGAGCATGGTTGGCGTGTTTATTGTCGGTGGTGCCCGAAATCAATGAAAGCCTGTAATCGAAATTGTCCAGAACTTGATGAGAGCTAATTCGTCCAGACAAATGAGGTTCTTGTTGAACGTGGTTGTGAGGCAATGAAAGATGCCTTAAAGGAACCACACATCTTGTATTTGTTATGGCTAAAAAGTGGAATTTCATTTTGAACCTTGCTCTTTTGAGACGCTAGGTGGCAGCAAATTTACCAGTTAAGTCCATAGTTATCGGCAATGTACGCATGCTCAGAATGATGTAAATAATAAGTCTACCTGGTAAGTCCGCTGCCTCCGATAACGTACCAAAGTCTCCCATTGTAAAGAGAGGATATTTTATGTAACTCCTTCATTAAACATTAAAATAATTATTGCTCCCCATCTAGATAGAAGACATGGGCTTTAGACGATAACTCAACACTAGATTTGTTACATCTGTGTCGCCACCCCCCCTTGTGCACGCATTGCTATAGTGATTAAAATTGAATTGTAGAAACTCTCTATCAGTCCTGCCGTTTCATTGATGATAACAATAACCGCACCACACGTGCGCACCCACAAAGAAATCTAAATGTTCGTCAACATTCGCCACATTCATATTTAAAAATTCTAAACAGATATGTTTAATTTTACAAATCAAACACAGTAAGGTGTCTGTGATGATGCAAAACATATCAGCAATTGCGTGGAAGGACACACCATCGCTAAATGAAGCCATACATCAGACCACGCTTAGTATCCTTGCCGGCAAGGTCTCACATTTGATTAGAGGAAAACACTGTCAGAATAAAATGTGACTTCGCCAGGACGATAGCAATGCAAGACATTCCAAGGTTTTTGCTTGTATTGACTAATGATGTGATTGTGATGTAGCCTTGTATGTGCTCTAGAATACGTAATAAGGCTGCCCTCATTTCAAAGATGCATGCTAAAGCAATGGATACGGGTATGATACCACAACAACGCCATATATTCCTCTTTTAAATGTTTACACACACGTGTCTTGGACGAGCACATTAAATCTGAGCGTATTTAAAGGGAACGTTTACCTTTGGTTTTAATCCTAAATAATGTTAATGTAGTTGTAGACAAACAAATTAACCTGTGGTCAAGTTTTTGAGATATCGCCGAAATTACACTGGAAGAGTAATCCGTTAATGGAATAAACATTCTGAGAAACGTATATGACAGTAACGTTTCGCAGATTTAAACTTTGGGAGCTAAAAACTGAATCACATTACTTCGAAGTGATTTTTTGTCTATACTATCGAAGTCGGCAGTACTTCTCACTGGAAAGTAATTGTTTGCCAACATGATACATGTATGAAACGGCGACATTTTGGTAACTTCATTGTACGCCTGTCATGGAAGACGATTAGATGTGTTTCTATGTTGTTTCGTTTTTGTTATTTTGTGTCTCCATTTGTCAGACGCATTTGATTCGACATGATTTATATTTTATTTATCGAAAATTCCAGTCAAACAGAATGTGTTGAATATCCGATATTTTTATGAAAAAGTCCCTTCAGTCTATCGTCTTTTACTAGTAAGGGGATGGGGATTGCTTTAATAGTCTAAAGAGGTTTTGAGCGTCAAACTAGGTTATGTGCTATGTTCTCATCTATACACTTCAAAGGTCGAGATGTAGAACAAAGAGACATTGCAATAAATTATTATATACACACACACGTGTACTGCATCTCTTTGGAACCCTTTCGAATATTAATTTATAATTTGGCTTCCCTTAGTTGTTGTTGTTGTTGTTGTTGTGTTTGGGGGTTGAACTTGCATAAATTAAAATACACGCTGCACTTTTCCTTTATGTGCTGTGCTCATTGTTGGTGATTTGTTTATCTTTCACGATGCTTCGGCTTAAAAGTTGATCTAATTTGCATGGTTGAATTGAAAACGATGACTTCGGATTTATTCCAGTGTTCTGCTTTTTCCCTGTGCGTTGTTCCTTCTGCTAGGGTACTACCATGAAGTCCGTTTTAATGCCGCACAGGAAATTAAAAAGCACAACATTTCAGTCAGGAGCTATCCCTATTCCCTTGCGAATGAAAATAGAATTGAGTTAGCCAGCGATATTGGTCGAATTAATTGGATCTAATACCTTCAACCATTACGTCACAAAACGTACTACCGACGGCTGTTGCTTCAGTACAAGCTTATGCTTCATACCGCTGTTTTGTTATGATTTCGAGAACCAGAACTATACATCCGTGGCAAAAATGCACATAATTTGTAACACCTACCCAGATATGCTTAAGATTTTCTTAACTCTTTCGTAGTAATCTTTCGTTTGGTGATATTTAAAAGAAGGCTCATTTGAAACTGTTGATCATTTTTGAATCATCAAATTTATAAATGATTACACCCAAAACAGCCGTCTAAATTCTGAACGCACAAGCAAGTGCACGTGAGACTCTCAGGTTGACTGACTAAAGCGGGACATTTCAACGCGTATCGTGGACGTTTCTTAGGCAGTGGCGTAATTAGAATTCTCTCGCTTCCCTGCTCAACCAAAATCGCCCGTAAAAAGTATTCAATTCTGAGACTGTTTGATGAGGACCTCCACAAAAATAATTCATTACGTTCATGGCCTATTTAACCGAAGTTCCAAACATCAGGTCTGTCTTGCGCTGTGTTTGTATATGGCGGGTCCCTACAGGCCTGACGCAGAGGGACGAAGAGCCAGAAATACGACGGTTAAAAGTTGATCCGTGCTCTCAGTCTAAAGTCTCACGCGGTTCCAATAATCCGATATTTCAAGTCAGTGGCATAGATTTGTGCCTCACACCTCCGTTACAAATAATATTATGAGTGAACTGTAATTACATGAGACCCATTACTAGTCCATATACATCCAGCCGCAGCAGCAGACCTTCATGATTTACGTGACCGTTGTGGTCTCAGCCACCGATGTCCCCCGGGTCTCGACATGCCAGGAACCCGGTTGTCTTCTTCGTCGCGCCCGCTCTGTACCAATCCCCTCGGTAATTCTCCCCGGAGGTACAAGTTTCCTCGTAGATGAGTATTGATCCAACGAGAATGGATCCAAACAATGTAATGGTGGGGCATGGCGATATCCATATTGGGCTTCCCTTCACTTAAAAACTATACGCCCGGGAAGGCTTTTCGGTCGGGATGTTGCAGACGTGATCAAGGCCGAGTTTCAGCTCCGAATCCCCCACGGCTCTCTTGCTATCGGACACGGTCTCGCTAAGTGGTAAAATGGTAGCTATAGGGTCGAGTAGAGATATTTACATTATTATAGGTCTACAGTGGTGATATTTCTTGCCAGCGTTTTGGTTCTTTAGATGCAGGCGCACCATTGTGTTACACTTCAGTAACACTTTACAACCCGTTTTTCTGTTAAAGGACCTATGCTGTTAAATTCTATTCATAAGATCTAAATTTAATTAAGATGTCGAAACCATCAGTGTATCTTTGGTTTATTGAGTGTGAACCTGGTTCAGGAGGAAAGACAATTTTATTTTGGCAACCGAGGAGCCACTGGACCCATAGTCAAGTTGTTATACCACTTTACATAATAATGAGCTTGTTTGGGAGCTCCTCCCACCTCCAATAAACACTGAACATCTCCCTTTTGATCGTTTTCTTTACACCTATCAGTGCCTCTTCTTGCTAACAAGGTTACACGTTCCAAAAACTCCCGGTTGGAACTAAACCGGATTCCAAATCCCAGAGGGAGTCTGACCCATTTATGTGTCGGGCTGACCCGGCAACTGGTCAAAAACTGCGATCTGAACTATGACTCTTTGTCGGTTTGACTCATTCCTGGGTCGAGTCAGTTGACACAGATTCCTTGTCACGCTGACTCGAAACTGAGTCATGCCCTACGGGACCCGCATTCGAGTCAACGTCTGACCCGGGAGTTTGTAGAGTGCATGTTTAGAGTGCATACTGGTCGAGTTTAATTGAAGAGAGAGAACCTCTTTGAGGTTAGCACTCGATCATCCTTAGTGATAGACAGAAAGGCTTCCATCATGCACATTCCATTGCAGATAATGACCCACTCAAGATAATGAAACCCATTCTAAGATCAAAGGCATTCAAACAAGGTTAGATATTCTGAATACCTGTAATAAACAACATTGATGACACACTGATGACACGATAACCAAGTTTAGTATGGCAGCAATGAAAACATGTTGTTAGTTTCTTCTTCAAAAAAACAGTCAACTAATTTTGTCGTCATTGTGTTGCCTCCATATAATATTGAAAAAAACGTTCTTTGTCAGAGTGTAGTACGGGTTAATGTAATGCTTATTTGTAAAATAATGTTTTCTTTTTCCTTCACTTGATTTGTTCTAGCCAGATTGAAACGGGTAAGGCATTAATTGTTTGACGTCCGTCTTGCGGTGGTGAGGAATAGCGCCCTCAACTTTCAGCAAACGTGGCAACTGTCCCGTCACAAACTTTTCTTCATATATAGACGCATGCTTGCCTTTCAATTTAACTTTCAGATAAGCATTAAAGTGCTGTTTGAAGTTATGGGGGATGTGTAAACCCTTGATTCTTTTCTCTAATGGGCTGGTGGACCTGAACATGTTAGGGAACTTGTGTTTTCCAGTATCCTTTGATTTATCCGTCAGGAGAACGGCATGAGAACAATCTTACAAGCCCAATGGTGTCATTCGATATAGTCATGCGTTGAAGACAAAGCTTTCAAGTCTGTGTTATGATTGGTCCACGGTTTATTATGGCAACTCATTGGATTGTTCCTACACTGCCCAAGCTGCATTAATGTGTGCATAATTACGTTTTGTACATGCATGTATGTTGTTTGTTTAGAGGGTGTATACCCCTAATAAGCACAGATGTGAATTGCATGTGTGAATTGTCTGCGAATCTCTTTGTAAAATGGATGTGAGGTCAAATGTAGATCTGGTAGAATCCTGCGAGGCACTCGGGCAAGTGCTTGTCTGGCGTTATTCACGAGCATCGAGGTGTGACAACAGGGGTGGATTTCACAAAGGTAGTCCTAACTTAGGACTAGTCCTAGGCAATGCTAAGAGATAGGACCAGTCCTAGGTTAGGATGAGTTACTGGTCCTAACTTAGGACCAGTCCTATCTCTTAGCATTGCCTAGGACTAGTCCTAAGTTAGGACTAACTTTGTGAAATCCACCCCAGATGTTTATGTTTTTGCATGCTTGCATGTTTCTGAGGGCGCTATTACGGATATCCATAGAAAATTTTGACAGGCTACATGAGGGCGCCCTTTTCATAACTGACGCAGTTTGTGGCAGCTCCATCTATGTTCAACCAACTGTCCTCTCAACCATAATCACCTATCTGATTTTAATAGTCACAGTGCACGTTGTATACTGCCACCATGCGTCAAATGGATTGCTGTGGGTCAGGGTAAGGTTTTGGATTAGCTTATGTATCCAGTTTGTATGTGTGACGTCATTCCACTCTAATTTCGGCCAGACTATCGAGACAAACTAAGGTGGGGAGATTACCCATCCTGTCTAAACGCCACCGCTAAACTAGTATGCAGAATATGCTATCAAAATGCACACAGGTATTGATATCTTTGTCTTTAAGATTATCTTTGGATTATGGATTAAGAACAATATTCCTGCCCCTTGATAGTGCTAAAAGTCTGATCAATTGAGGTTGATCAACAGACACCAAAAGGCATAACGCTCAGGATACACAGTGTCACTCTGCAACTGCCTGTTTTTATTTATGTTTCTTCGTTTGTTAAATATAACAATTACATCACCAACGTTTTTACATAATAATTTTACGACTCAAGTACATACACTGGCCATAAACACGCTAAATACAAGTATAACGTAGCAAATCAAAACCGCAACCATTACTCACTAACGTGTGTTCCTTGCCATTACAAGCACATAGAGAAAAAAACGTACCCCCCCCCCCCCCCCCCCCGTCCGTTAGAAATTAATTAATTCCATGTTTACTAACTTAATTGTTTTCCAATAAAAAACGTTGGGTTCTTTCAGTTTCACAATACGGAAACGTTCAAAACTAAGTGGCAAGTATTAGTATCTCCGAAACCTAAGTACGTTTTTCTTTTTCATTTTAGATTAAATCTATCTAATTATTGTTGTTTTGTTCTTCGGATAACTTGGATCATGAGAACATGTTGGTTTTCAAAAAGCAATTATGAATAACAAAACAAAAATCATTTTTATTTTTGCGTCTTCCATTCAGGAAAAAAAACATAACAATTGTGTTTCTACTTTGTATTCATAGAGACACTTTAATAATATAATGATCTTTTTAAAGTTATGTTTATATCAACTGTTTTCAAATTCTCGTTTCTCTGGCGAACGACAACAATCCACAACCATATATAGCCTTGTAAATTATTCGAACTGCCACCAGAATTCTTACCTCTTCCAAACAAAGCTTTGCTTTCTGTTTGGAATGACAAATATTGTTTAAACAATTTATGAACAAACAAAATTGATGCATCCCCTGTAACACATTGTGCTAACATTAGATGCCATGCCCAAATGTGCGTATGCTGTTCATTCGGGTTGTGTTTTAAAGGCAGTGGACACTTTTGGTAATAACTCAAAATTGGTTTTAGCATAAAAAAAATTACTTGGTAACAAGCAATGGGGAGCTGTTGATAATATAAACATTATGAGAGAATTCTTTTGAAGTGACGTAGTTTTCGAGAAAGAAGTAATTTTCCACGAATCTGATTTCGAGACCTCAAAATTAGATTTTGACGTCTCTAAATCAAGCATCTAAAAGCACACAACTTTGTGTGACAAGGCTGTATTTTTCTTTCTCCCATTATTATCTTCGACGAACAATTGAGTTCAAATTTTCACAGGTTGGTTATTTCATATATTAGTTGGGATACACCAAGCGAGAATACTGGTCTTTGACAACTACAAATCGTGTCAAAATTCTCACATATTATAATTAAAACAACAAAAATTACAGAGTTTGCTGCAAGATGTTTCCAGTGTCATTCTCTACTCCCTATCCTCTTCCATTGTCTGGTAGTCGGTCTGTTTATGTGTCGTGTAGGACACTGGTAACCGCTCCTCCATCAAAATGCCCTGTAACCATAAAACATGAACAAAGTAACCCCTAATGAAAGCATATACTGTTGACCATAATTTTCTGTATCATATCGCAAATTTCTCAAAAACATCCTGTTGTCATCGAAAATATTCAAAGTTAACCGCCAATGAAAGCATGTACTGTTTATCATAATTTTCTGTATCATTTCACCAATTTCTAAAAAATACCCTGTTGTAATACAAAAATATACAAATTAGCACAGAACCGTGGATTTTTTTGTTTTTATTGCACTCTATATGCATAATTGTTACTTGAAATTTGTTGTCATGACTTCACTATACTCACTATTTTATCCTCTCTTCTTGGTGGATCTCTCAAGAAGAAGCACAATGGAGCGTAAACAAAGCTTAAAATAGCTACAATCCTCAACAACCTGTAGTGATACATGAATAAACAATTAGTTCAAAAAAGAAACTTGTGCATTTACAAAATACTACGTGACTCTTTATGTGCTCCCTGTGTGTAACTTAATGACGTAGAGAGATTTTGTACATGAAACTTCTGGCACTTATGGGTCTGCTTTTATGTGAAACAAGGTTCAACGGTTGTTGTAGGCAACCCTATGATTAATCATTGCTTATGAATTTAAGTTTGTTTCTTCATTTTTTTTATTTTTTTTCTGAATGCACATGTTAGTTTTATGACGGAATGCTTTGACGAAAATGCATCTTGTATCCGATCCAGTTTGCCATAGGTCAGTTTACACAAGGTATTGTTGCCAGAAGTGATTGTAGCGGTACGAACCATGTTCAGACAATTATTTTGCACACTGCCCACTATTCGCAGCGACATTATTGTTGCAACTACACTCAGTTTCCCCCCACCACTTACCATGGAAATCCTATAGACTCAACTATCTCAGCACTCAACGATGGCCCTAAAAGAAAAATAACAAAACAATTTTGATTTCAAATGTACTCTCGTGCTGGGATTTGTGTTCGTATTTATTGTCTGTCGTTGGTATTGTCATCAACACAACAACAACTTCTCAGTGTTTTTAAGTCAAATTGTTAGTATCACGAGGCATTGTCCGGAATGTCGGCATGCGGCTACGATTGTGACTGTTGCTAAAAGCTTGGAACCAAGCCGTACTCCGAGCCTAAGCTGCAAATTGGGCACCTTCGTTAAAATACCTTTTTCTTAATGGAGCTGCCTTCTTGGTTTCATTCAGAGCCAAGCCATAAGTCAACGTAGTAGGAAGGAAAGGCAGTCTACTGCTTGAGGGAAAGGCAGTCTGGTGCTATGTGTCTTACGGAAGGAAATTCCTTCCTGTGGTCATGTGGAACCTGACTAATACGGCACATGTTAAGATAAGGTTACGGCATCTTTGCACAATACAGTAAAGATAATTCCATTGTGTGCTGGACTTTTTGCTTTGTTCTTACCCACTGCAAAACCTATGCAGAACGCAACATCAGCAATAGCGTATATACTGCCGTACACCGACACGTGTCGAATGTCGACAAGATGACCCATGATTGGCATCATGGTCGCGTCAACCATACCTGTAAAAGGAATAGAACTTCATTCAGAAATTTAAGACTTTGGGGGATTCTAGGTGGCAGTAGAGTAACAAAGTCAATCCTAAGTCTACTGCCACCTAGCGTTAAAACATCTCCATTCTTAATCTCAATCAAATTATTTAAAGTTGCGAATTGTCTTGATAAGGGATTAGTTGCAATAGGTTTGCTTAATTATATAGTAGTAATGATTTCCTCGTGGTTGTCTTCTTTGGTAGCAAAGATTCCATCTTTGGTGGATTGAGAGATTTGGCAAAGAAACATCGTGTTGCCTACTTTCCAAAATTGCGGTTTGGGTTATGTGTTATTTGGACCCAAAATGACGATTGGACATAATAATAGTGTGTAATTTATGTGTCTGCTAGACTTCTCTCTATAAACCGGTGTTCTTCTGAAATAATGTCCTCCGAAGATTCTGTCCCCCATGAAACTTAACATGGGCAGGAGGAGGTTGATTCTAAAGAGGGCGCTATCAGAAGACATTTTGACAAATGGGGTGTAGGGAGGGGGCAGCATCTCCTACCACACAGGCACTTACCCACTGCAAATCCTAGCATGAAATTCGGAGCTATGAGGTGACCAACTTCTGTACCGAACGGAATCTGAAATAAAGAATTTGTAATCTGTCAACTAAAGCGATCCTATTTTCTTTGTCATTGACTTACACAACTTCCGGTCGGTTTTTGTTTAAACAAAGTCACTGAAATTCACAAGTAAGGAATGTGAAATGAAATGACAGAATGTATTTTTCTCAAACTTACCAAAAACATAGCCAGGCCTGCCAATAGCATACCAAGCAACGAGGTTAACCATCTGGAATGCCAAATTCAAATTTACAATGGTCAAATATTGTTTTGGAATACATTGCAAAGACTCAGTTATTAGCTTGAACTTAACACAAATCAAGCAAGAAATCAATCAATCAATCAGTCAAACAATAAATCAATCAATCTTCGTTTTTGAAAATTCTGTTTAATATGATTAAATAAACTAGTTATTGATCAGCTTTTAATTTTTTTTAATAAATTAATCAATATACTAAAATGCAGTGAAGTTAACAGAGGTTTTTGAGGTAAAAGAAAACTACAATAAAAAACCAACTGCTCTCCGAAACAACATTTTTAAAACAAGCGATAATTTGTTACTGACCTTCCTATTTTGTGCCCAAGTGGCCCAAAGATGTTGGTACTGATCAAATATGAAACACCAGCTGGGAGAAAAATAGCACCTGTAAGAAAAATCAAAGTCGATCAAATTTTTCTAGCTAGATTTTCTTTAGTACAACCTGAATCTGATGATAGGAATAAAAGTCAGACCCCTCCCACGTGCAGACTGTTTGTGGGTTTGTGGTAAACAGTGGCAGCCAACAAACATTTTATTAATATTTATTCTTGTTTATTTATTTATTTTATTTTATTGAATTTGTTCTTATGTATTTATTTATTTATTTATTTATTTATTTATTTATTTATTTATTTATTTATTTATTTATTTATTTATTTATTTATTTATTTATTTATTTATTTATTTATTTATTTATTTATTTATTTATTTGTTGTTATTTTGATAAAGTGGGCAATATACGACTGGTTCATGTCATATTATCAAGACCCAATATGTGCTTTGCTTCAACATAATACTATACTCAACAACTTGAGATATGGAGAACAGGGTGTAATTGCACTGTTAAGTGTACTCCTATCATGGCGTTTATCTATATAATACAAATGTATAAAAAAAAAAAGTGAATTTGTTTAATTTGATTTTCAATCTTACCGATTTGCCATTTTGATGGGTTATGCATACGTTCCAGCATCCACAATGGCAAGGATGGCTCCAGCAGGGCTATACCCATATTACCGAATGTGATGGCTCCTATGAAAAAAAATATATGTAATTTAATGATACTATATACAAAGCAAAGATTCTATTTACTTTGTTGAACATTGTTAATAAAGCATAGTGCTTTAGAACTTACTTAGGACCATTATCACAATGCGTACGAATCTTTCTCACTGAGAAGAAGCTTGACACTGTGCCTTTGGCCCTCTATGGCCAGACTTTGTAGACGATGACAATGTGTTGTAGTTCCCTGGTGTTTTGCTATCACATTGTTTTCACAAAGTTGTATGTGAAAATATTCTTGATCACATGTTGATTTTTGTTCAACCTGCTTTTTGCATTTCCACTCATGAAAACCAACAATCAAAAATTCGTAATGTTCCTGTGTCTAATTGATCCCCGAGCCTCAACTAGATTTGTTTCATCTTGGCTGAATCTGAGTTTTCACTCCTGGATACGTTCAGAAAATACTGCAAGTTTACCATTTCCATGTAATTTGTATCTTAAGATGAGTTTTGTTTACTTTACCTGCTGCTATTAAAATGTAGGGATCTCGTAAGAGAGTCAACAATGGCGTCCCCTCCATCTCAGCTTCTTTACTCACGCCCGGATGAAGCACAAGGAGCTGCAGCACTGATTACGGTTGAAAATATACAAAAACAACACACTAGAAAACTGTATATAACTAAACTGAACATGAATGGATTCAGTAGTGAACTTCAAAAAGAGATAAGATTAACTCTTAAGATGGGTTGTCAGTATGTAGTGATTTGTATTGTGAACTTACACTTTAGCTTAGCATGGGGATTGATTTGGCAGTTAATACCTTATTTATTATATGTCTTTGTGAAATCGGCCCCATGATCTTATTGGATATTTTTACGGAAACCAAATCATACAGTAGTCTGTTTACCATGGATTGCTCATTAAATGTTTCTGGGTGTGCGTTTCGACGCAAAGATTGTTTGAATTTTAATTTCTTTTGGGTGCTTTCATGTGTCAAAGCGTATGATTATACAGCTATTACGGGGTACCAATTTTAATTTTAAACACAAACAACCACAAGCCGAACTGTGTCATTTTCTTACCAGTGTTGGTTTTGGACAAGTTCAGTTACAGACTTCTTCAAGAAAAAAGGGAAAAACAAAACTGTCGCACCAAAACTGTTCCACAAGAGAGCTATGGGTTTGATTCATAACAAAAAGTACAGGCGACAATGTATTAATAAAAGTGATATTGTTAAGAAATAAACCCCCATGTTGATATGATTACTGACAAAGATGTTGTTGAATCCATCACATATGGTACAGTTCACAGATCAGCCATGTTTGCGTACTAATTGGGATCATTTCCTTAGGATTTGACTCAAAATGTGAACTTACGCCCGTCGGCCAAAGCCAACGCTGCTAAGACCAGAAAAGCTGACTCCTTCCCAACAAACTCATACATGGCTCCTCCAAAAGGTGGACCAACTACAAGAAATACGGGGAGGGGGGGGGGGGACAAAACAACATGTTATCAGTGTGTTATAAACGTTCGCCTATAATCAAAACCACAATCCACGTAAAAGCTCATACAACCCACCGCACACGTCTGTTGTTCAGATTGTGCTAATTTTCGGTATGTTATGGAGACAAGGACCAAAAAAGTGAAAACAAAAGGACTCAAAAATTACCTACCTTACTCCATCATTTTTGAGCAATTTTAATGGTTTCCTGATTGCTCATTGTCTCCTCCCGGAAGGATGGGTAACGAATTGCAGCCCAGTTGTGAAAATGAACGCGGAATTGTCTAAAGCTTAATGCAAAAGCAAGGCTCAACATTGTGGATGAACCAGACCAGATCCATAGCAGCTGACTCTTTTCCTCATGTACGGGTTTTCATATAATTACATTAGTCAGTGTACAACCTTTACCTGAACTTCTATATTCCTTAACGAGCTACAGTTTTCCCAGTTCTCTCTTTTAATTAACCGCTTTTCACAGTTCCAGATCATAATGAAAACTAGTCCCAAGACATAAATACTTACTGAGCACACCAAAAGCTAACCCAGCCAAGGCTTGCCCCATGGCAGCCCCTCTTTCCTCATACCCAGGGTATCGTTGAGCCAGCATTCCCATCCCTTCAGGAGAATGAACAACACTGGAATATTATCACTATGCACATTCTAAATAAAATACATTTTACTTACTCGACTTTGCTCACCGATAGAATTGTACTGTTATTATATTTTCTTGAATGACGTGGGGTTTGAACGAAAGAAAAGTTGATCAAGTCAGTTTCGTGTGTGGTTTGTTATTTAATTTCATGAGTTAAATTATGTCAGTAAGTCGATTTATCATTTTATCTAAGTGGACTTGTTGAGAAAAATTATGTCAGTAAGTCGACTTACCATTTTATCTTAGTCGACTTGAGATAAATTGACTTGAGATAAATTATGTCAGTAAGTCGACTTACCATTTTTATCTTAGTCGACTTGAGATAAATTGACTTGAGATAAATTATGTTGTTAAGTCAACTAATTGTTTTGAATAAGTCGACTTAGCAAAATAATATGTCGGTAAGTAACTGATTCCACGAAATAAGTCGTCTTGATGAGATAACGTATGTCGGTAACTCGATATGTCGGATGGCACTCATGGAGCTCCGTACATACTAATGGAAATGTTCACAAAATAATGGGGGACTCTTGATTAGGTGTCGTTAAGGCGAAATCGTAGCCCAGAGGGATAATGATTAAGTAGTGCAAGGTGACGTGAAGCACGGCCTTTGTCATCTTAATGTCAGATAAGTAGGGAGATATTTTTTTTAGGGGGGGGGCTGTTTAGTCATCTGCTTACCCGCTACCGATGAGCAAGATGATCCCACACCCTGAATCATCCGGGCCGTCAACATCACCCAGAAAGACTGCCCAAAAGCAAACACTGTGCCAAATAAAAAAGAAATTAATTTAACATGTAAATCCTGAAGAGAAGTACTAAGAATGGAAGTCTGTTTGTTTGCATTTCTATCCCGAAAGTGTCTTTCTGTCAATTATTATTTGCCAGGAAGTGTCTTCCACACGCATCAACATTGACCCCAAAACATAAACAGTTCTACCTGAGAAGTCACCTTTTTTTCGAAAGCCCTTGCAACACTGTCAAGCTTAATTTGTCTGAAGTTGTGATCCTCATATGGGCAAATCGCTAACGATTTCATTGTATATGCACGCCTTCCAAATGCTTCAAAAGTTAAAAACTTCTCTTCGTCTAAAAACAACCCATCTTTGAACGCTTGATGGCGCATTTTTATCATGAGCCTGTCGTATTCTAAGGTCCCACTGAAAAGAAGGTAAACCATACAGGAAATTATTGGATTGCACTATGCTAATGAGATGAGCCAAGATTTCCTCCATGTATGGCTTCTTGACGTGTATAGTGTGGTTTCTGTATACCAGGAAAATGACTGCATGTGCAACTTGAACATAGTTCTTATTGTCTTTGAATACAGCAGTAAACAATGTAAAATAATTAGCATTTTATTTACCTAATGTAGATGCAAACATGATCAGGAATCCAGTAAACATCGGTATGCTGTAGCCGATTCTAAAAATATAGAATAACAAAATTATGAAGATGAAGTACAACAATATGTGAATGTAATTAATAATTCTGTCTGCTGTGAAAGGGCAAGCGATCGAAAAAGAAATTGTTTAGTGTGACGTTCTCAAACAAAACAAAAACCATAATGACTATAATGGGACGTTCCACAAAACACTACTGGCCAAATTTTTCTCATTATGTGACGTAGTTCATGCTATATGCAGTTCCTTTACATAGGCCCCTTACCTCCCACGTGTTGACTTTAAAATATCAGTGCAATAATACGACGGGCAATTAAATAATAAAAATGAAAACACCACACAATGCGAAATGTGCAGTCTTTTGAGCTTTATGGAATCAGTTCAAGGACGTGCATAATTATTAGAAATGTGACTAACTATGAACATTTTCTCGGCAGGTTTTGTACATCAAATTGTTCTATATCTATTTTAAACTGTTCTTCCAGTGTGCTTAAATTTTCCCTCAATTGGCAGGCCACCAATTGATCGAGAACTGCTTCTCGTGCAAGCCATCAACAGCTTTGGTCAATATTTACGCCCCAAGCGTTGACTTAGTAACCTCAGCTGCAAAGCCTTATAGCAAGAGATAGTGAACCTGGCTTTCTCTTTCATGGTCCACAATAGCCGGGTGGCAATGAAGACGTGCGAGGTCCTTACAAGGAAACTTGCCCAAATCGTCATGGCTTGTGTAACATAATTAGGAACCCTTTATATCAATGTAAAACATGAACTCGGTACATAGATAAATAAGAACAATCCCAATTCCGACTTGGGAGTTTTCAGAATGTAAAACTACCTTTACTGACCTGTTTGTGAGAGGCCCGACAAAAGGATTGGAAATAAGTTGAACTATTGCCTTGGAGGCGAATAAGATGCCCACTTTAAGATTGATATGTCTTAGAAGAAGGCTGTACTGCAACTGCTCTGCTGCACTCATAGTAGGCGAGGGGCCGTCCGTACCATTTAAATTACCTAGAAAATAATGTGACAAGAATGAAAACACAATCAGTTGTACTATTTTTGAAAAACTAAAAAAAACTGGAAGGAATGTGATTCTCCCAAAATATAATTATGTGCACTTTAAGAGTACTCCTTCAATGTTTGTAATTGTCAATACTAGCTATATCCGCACGTTTCGATCCCAAGCATTGTAAAACAAACCTGTGTGAAAAGTTCCAGCTAAATCAATCATAGGAGTCTTGAAATCAGTGAGAGAAAAAACGGTCTTCCAACATCGCGTATTGGCCTAATGTACAATTTAAATGCTTTAAGCCTTATACTTATGTCTCATAAACTACAGCATGTCAGACAATAAGTTTTAAAGGGAGGGTTTTCAATCTTGATACCATCTTAGGTTATGTACAAGTCTGTATTAATGTCTATATATTCCAATCTTACCAATGGTGTGAACACAATATAAAACATCAGGCTTAGAGTACCCTGTTCGAAACGTCGAAACCATATCGGCTCTTTTCAGAGCCAATTAACACTCCCGTCAATGAGTATTGTATCATGGTTATACCCGCAAGTTTACAATTATTTATATTTCATTAATATAAAACTTGGTTTTGTTGAAACACTATTTCACATTGTACTGAAAATTATGATACATTTAAAAATTGAAATAATGCAAAGTGGCAACGACTTTAAATCCATGTACAAATACGAACTTTGGTAACCCCAAATTATTTCATTATAGCAGTGGTAACCATTTAGCTTAGAAAATAGTATACCTTCACCTGTACTGCAAGAGGTTTTGCGGCTGAAGATAATCATATTACTAAATGTTGGGTCTTTGCCCGACTGAAGATGGTCAGCAAATTACATTTTAATGATGTATTGTCCAAGAAAGTATACATGTTACTATCTTGACATATTATGCAGCAACCCAACAGCATTATGAGTGCTGTGTAATCGAATCGTAAGCTCATTAGGATGATTTTCATAACGGTTATTTTAAGCACTTCCGATACTAGTCAGAAGTACTACCTTGCATTGATTGGATTTTCAGCACTGTGACTTATGCGCTAGTTCTTAAAGATTTTATTTTGTCGTAGTTTGTTAATGTACACATTACCGGTGGGAAGTAACAAAACTGTAGTTTCGTATTTCCTTTGATTTCGAAGAGTTGTCTCAAATTGTTCACAAGCCGAGTTAGGACACCAAACCTACGTCTCTTCGACTGTCCTTGGAGCATTGCAAAAAACAACTACGTACCGTATTATTTTATATTACTCGTTTGGTCACCATTAATACAAACATGTCGAGTTCGGACGTTGGAATGAATGCATCATGGTTGTATTTGTGATATTGTAAAGCATCACTTGCCATAATCTCCATCAAAGTGTTTAAAATTTCAGATCATAACTGCTAGGCTAGAATACAACCTCTGATTAGATATTGTTAGATTCACATTTGGTTTATTGCTACTTATACCCAAGTACACAACAGAAATTGCCTAAAGCTCTCTTGCTTAAAACTACAAATATGATAAACTTATACTTAAACAAGGCCGTTGGAGGCCTAAAAAAACAGATCCGGGGGGGGGGGGGGCACAATACAGAGGAGACAAAACATGTCCGGTTCGTTCACAGTATTAATTCTCAAAAGTTAATGATTTGTATTTACATTCTATCCACAGTGGGTCTGCCGATGACACTGAACCCACGGCTAGTTCCAGACAGCTTGTATTATTTTCACTTGGCTTGAGTCTTCCATTGACGTACTCCGGGTGTTCTTGTTCAAAAATAAAGTCTGGAAGGATTGGCACTGTAAGGCGATGAAAAAAGAGAGAAAAGAAAGTCTCATTTTAAGGTGCGATTCAAACAAACAACCACAGGCCTGTATGCGTTTTGTTTTTAGTAGCAAGGGCACCAAGGCATTTCCTCCTTGGTAAAGGGCACCCTTTGAAGGAACTGTACATTTTACTGTAGCACTTCAAGGGCACCAAGGCAAAAATAAGGGGGCATGGAGGCAATCGCCTTTGTTGTCTCCGTGAAGTATGGCCTGCAACAATAAAAAGCTTAAAATAAGCACTGGTATGGGAAACTGCCATACCTGGAAAGTCAAAGTCCTTGATATCCCAAAATGGACCAGTTCATTGTCTAAGAGGGGGATCAGGTTCCCGAGTTGTGTATTTTGTTCAAGAACGGTTTTGGTCTGAAGCTTATTGTAATAAAACTGTCCCTTACCCACTACTGTCATCAACATGTTGTCCAGTAGAAGCGCCACGAACACAATAAACAGAACAAGTTTCCGCGACTGCCGAAGGTCCTTCATGCACTCCAAGAGGCTAAAATCTCTCCACCAGTAATGAAGCGATGCCCGGTGCTGCTCGTAGAATGACGTCACTTGTTTGTCCGGCTCCATCTTGGTGGAATAGGTTCAGACACACTACCGCCAAATGTTCACTTTTTGAGCTAGTTCTACAGTTTTGAGAGAGAGAAAAATAATCACATTGTGGATCAAAAAGGAGATGAGAGAAAAATATAGCGTCATTCTGAAATTGGCCGAACAGTCATCAACACCATTGTTCACCAAATTTTCAAGTCTTACCTAGTTATTAAGAATGCATGAGAATTGATTGTTTCTTTATGTCAACATGTTTTTTGTGGTAATTAGTGTATTTTTAACCATGAGATATGTGGTTCGCCAAGACGGCGGCCGAGATTTAGTTTAATTCATTTTCCATTTAATAAATTTGTAATTATTGTTCAACTATTTTTGTTTAATTATTATTGTTTAAGGTTCTTCTGAAATTGGCTGATCTATCGTCAACATCTCTATTCACGAATTTTACAGATTCCGACAATAAAACTTTCAAGAGATCTGCCAATCCAGTTTCTCCGTGCCTCATTACAGTGACTTAACAGAATCTTAATAATCACATATATTTTTAACATAATGAAAGCTGAAACCATATTGAAGCACGTCTCTGATTAGGAACATCAATACACCGTTTCTAAACCATACGTTTCTCAAAGCCAGGAGTCAAGCACGCTCTTCACACGCAAAACGATATTTCAGGGTAAAATCAAGAAGCTAAGTCAACCCTATTCCTCTTTCTATTGTAGCAAAATTGCATACATTTTAATGAGAAACACTCCATCATGTTACACAAGAGCTGTCGACATACCGGTCTGCTCTGAAGGATGTTAGAATCACGTACGTTTGTATTCACACACCTCATCAGCGAATAAAAAAAAGAATGATTCTGTTCAATACAAAGACCATCACAACAGGCTCTTTAATTACCGCGTGTAGAAACACAAAACAAAACAGAGCACAGCTTGCCCGAGGCTCAATTAGTGGGGCCTGGTGGTCCGCTGACCAACTGGCAATTCAGCGTCAACTGTGCTTCAAAACATTGACGTCAAGAAAACAAAACAAGAGCTTGTGGTGACCGAGACGTGTGGGAAATCCTCCCGTCTTGTTGTCTAATTATGAGTTGGAATTATAAAGAAAACCCAATCAGTGAATTAGTATTGGATAAATCCAGCGAGCCTTTCTCAGTAAAAGTCTGTTTGAGATGCCTTAAGAAACCTTTACATCATTGGGGTATTTTTTTCTTCTTCGGAGTGTACATTTATTCCTATAAATGAATGCATCATTTTTGACACTTAGTATTTACCTTTGTATTTTTCACTACGGTACTTCTTTCTGTTCATGTAGGGCTTTTCATTGGTATGTGATTTTTAAATTATCATTAGTGTTTTTGTTTAAAGGCAGTGGACACTATTGGTAATTACTCAAAATAATTATTAGCATAAAACTTTACTTGGTAATGAGTAATGGGGAGAGGTTGGTGGTATAAAACTTTGTGAGAAACGGCTCCCTCTGAAGTGCCATAGTTTTCGAGAAAGAAGTATTTTTCCACGAATTTGATTTGGAATTTGAGGTTTCGAAATCAACCATCTAAACGCACACAACTTCGTGTGACAAGGGTGTTTTTTTCTTTCATTATTATCTCGCAACTTCGACGACCGATTGAGCTCAAATTTTCACAGGTTTTTTATTTTATGTATATCTTGAGATACAGCAAGTGAGAAGACTGGTCTTTGACAATTACCATAGTGTCCACTGTCTTTAAGCCTTAATCCTTGCTTATCTGGGTTTGGGAGACAAACGCCTTTTGGAGACAGCTAATTGTTTTACTCTTATGCTCTCCTGTGAATCCCACTGTTGTTTCTATTGTGAGTCCTATGCCCAAATAAAAATTTTAGGCCCTTGTGAAATGAATCTCCGAAACCCAATTGAATCTAACAAAAGAAAGTATGATAAATACAGAAACAAGTTAACAACTGTAATTAGAGAAGCGAAAAAGATTTATTTCACTGCTTCCTTTGATAAGGAAAAAGGTAATATTAAACAAACATGGAAAATGATCAATAATGTCTTGAACAAAAGAAGTAAGAAGCCGCCCGGTTCTGATTCATTCCTTGTCAATGGTACGACCGTAGACGACCCAAGACACATTGCTGAGCATTTTAACGATTTCTTTACTAATATTGGTCCTAACCTGGCATCAAAGATTCCGGATTCAAGACTAAACCCCACTGATTTTATCGAAGGCGATTATCCTAATTCTCTTTTTATTACCCCTATAACTAAAAGTGAACTTCTGAAGTGTATTGATGGTTTATCGTCTAACAAAAGTCCTGGCCATGATAAATTAGACAGCTATCTTATTAAAAAGACTGGCACCATTATTGCTGGGCCGTTGCTGAAAATATTTAACCTATCGCTGGAGTCAGGAATTGTGCCACATGATTTTAAGAAGGCTAAGGTTATTCCTTTGTATAAAAATGGTGACCCTAAATTAATATGCAACTACCGACCTATTTCTATATTACCATGTCTCTCCAAATTGCTTGAGCGCTTGGTTGCTAATCGTCTTAATACCTTTATAACTAAGTATAATATTCTGCATAACTCCCAGTATGGTTTCCGTGCTAACTTCTCAACCCAAACGGCACTAATAGACCTTGTTGACAAAATCAGTTCGTCTATTGATAAATGTAACCACACTATAGGGTTGTTCTTGGACCTTTCAAAGGCATTCGACACTATTGATCATGTTATCTTACTTTCAAAGCTTGAGAGGTATGGAATTAGGGGAAAGGCCTTGGACTGGTTCAAAAGCTATCTCTCTGATAGGAAACAATTCGTTCATTGGAAAGATTATGACTCTACATCTAAAACTATTAAATGTGGCGTACCTCAAGGTTCAATTCTAGGTCCAATACTCTTTCTCTTATATATAAACGATATCTGTAATTCTTCGAAATTGTTATCCTTTATTCTTTTTGCCGATGACACCAATGTTTTCTTTAGTCATAGTAACTTAAAGGAGGCAGTTTCAGTAATGAACTCAGAACTGCATAAGGTTTCATTGTGGTTTAAATGTAACAAACTATCAATTAATGAAAAGAAAACTTGCTTTATGTTATTTTCAAATATATGTAAAGATGACAACATCAATATTTATATAAACAACTCTAAAATAAGCCAAGTTAATTCTTTTAGATTTCTAGGTGTTATAATTGACAGCAACCTTACATGGAAGTCTCACTGCCAAAAGATTCACACATCAGTTTCCCAAGTTATGGGTGTTCTACGTAAACTTAAAAATATTCTGCCTAGAAATGTGCTTTTCTCTATTTATAATACGCTGGCGTTGCCCCACTTTCAATACGGGATTCTAGCCTGGGGAAATACTCATGCTTCTTACCTGAACAAGCTATTAATCGTACAGAAGAAATCCTTGAGAGTTATAGCCAATTCTAGCTTTAGAGAGCACACTGCACCCCTTTTCAAGCAATTTAAAACACTCGATATTTTTAAACTGTATAAATATCATCTTGGGGTCCTTATGTTTAAGTTTGAATTTAACTTGTTACCAGGTAACATAAGACTCCTCTTTACACGAAATATTGACATCCATCCACATAACACTAGATCAGCTACTAAAATTCATATTGGAAAGGCTCGGACCACTTTATTTATGAAAACAGTCAGACATCAAGGCCCCCTACTCTGGAATCAGCTCACCCCAATACCTTCATTTAGAACTGTGCACAGCTTCAAAAAATACATGAAAAACCTACTTATAACCAGTATCGTCTAAAATGACACCACCTGTAACTACACGCGTACCATGATTATCCATTCCAAATTATCAAGTTTTTGTAATTTCCTAAATAATGTTCTGTTAATTTTCCTTTTTGTTATCAATCTCAATATGTATTTATGGCTGCATAGCAAACAAATTTTTTTCAAAACAGTTTAATTACAAACAATCATTGCTTTGTGTTTTTTTTTGCTGTATGCACTATACCTTTCACCGTACCTTAATTTCAATAATCAATATTGTTATTGCTATAAACTATAACCTATTAATTTATATTATAAAGGGTCCAGGCTCTGTACAAGCCTAGGCTTTTTCCTGGTGCCCTCCTCTTATCACTCGTTGTTCTTATTTCTTGTATGTTTCATAATTATTTATAGTGATATTTGGAAATAAAAAAGCAAACAAAACAAACAAATGTAGAACATTTTGGGTGTAAACAAAATATCGAAAACATTACTTTAGGCGTTGCGGTTTGGATCATTGAAATTAAAACAGACTTTCTTAACAAACTATTTCCATTGAACTACAATAAGATGGAAACCATTTTCAGGCCAATTGCTAACTTCTCTCTAGCCTATTGCACTCCACTGCAGGGTTGTTATTTTATATATAAATTGTGATACACGAAGTGTGGGCCTTGGACAATACTGTGTACCGAAAGTGTCCAATGGCAATGGCTTTAAATCTTTCAAAATTTACCTTGTGTGAAAGGATATTGTTTGTTTCTAGTCCAAGTTCTCTAATTGCAAAATCTTGTCACACGTACATTGCTACATTTGACAACCATGCTGAAGTTAAGCAAGGGACCCTAGTTAAATTGGTATTGTGTGAATAGAAACTTATATTTACACAAGGATTCGCATGACGTTGTGTTTTGGGTTTTGGTGATCGAGCTTGTATGTCAGCCTTCACCACTTTCTCTCCATTTCAATCTATCCTGAGATGTCTGTGGCAAAGCAAATGCTCCTTACTTCATCTTTCCATCCTCTGTTTTGCCTTTCCCTTTTGTTCGATTTCTTGGAGTAACTTTAAACCACACTCTCTATTTTCAACAAGCACCTCATTTACAATTATCCGGAGAAGTTCAAATACAAACTAAATATAAACAGTACACACAGTTCAGTTTGGTATGGTGCCTATCACCATATAGAATTGAAATAACCAAACAGATAATACGAATTTGTATTTAAAGGCAGTTGACACTGTTGGTAAATGTCAAAGACTAACCTTCACAGTTGGTGTATCTCAACATATGCATAAAATAACAAACCTGTGAAAATTTGAGCTCAATCGGTCATCAAAGTAACCCTTGTCACACGAAGTTGTGTGCGTTTAGATGGTTGATTTCGAGACCTCAAGTTCTAAATCTGAGGTCTCGAAATCAAATTCGTGGAAAATTACTTCTTTCTCGAAAACTATGGCACTTCAGAGGGAGCCGTTTCTCACAATGTTTTATACCATCAACCTCTCCCCATTACTCATCACCAAGAAAGGTTGTATGCCAATAATCATTTTGAGTAATTACCAATAGTGTCCACTGCCTTTAAGGTATGTAAGCTATAGCAGTATACTGCATCATACCAGTTTTGTGCCTTTTAGTTTTCGTAATATTGTTTATACATTGTTGGCAACTGTTAAGACATAGAAAACATTTGAAAACATAGGCAACTGCATGCTGGATATAGAAACATTTGGAAACCAATCACCATATCATGTAAAAGCCATTGAAATGTAATGAGTCTACTTCACCTACACCTGTAGAGCTCCATACTATTTATGCATGTAATGTAATGAGTTTATGAATAAAAGAGTATAGACACATCTTTCATTTTCTGTTTTGTCTTTTCTTGTGGCAGGTTATGCTCACCACAAACTTACATTTGCAGGTTATTTATTGATTTTTTTTAAGAAACCGTAGGCCTAGAGAGACCCTCGTTTAGTGTTACTCTACGTCTGATTCAATTTCGTTGATTAATAATTACAGTTACTTTGGGGTCACGGCAAGTAGCCTAACAATCCACATGCGGTGGTTATGTAACCATGTATCCAAGCTTCATTGTCTCCTTTTCATTAAATATGGCGCATAAGCGGCGTTTAAAACACGGTGTCGGTGTTTGACTCACCAGGTGCTTTAGCATAACCGAGTTTCGTTTCGACTTTCATTTAAAAATTTAAAATTTATAATTAATCAGAAGTTCAATTAACAGTAATTGTGAAGTTTTCTTGGTACTTGGAACAGGTTGACATTGGAAATATCACCTCGATAAAAAAAATCCTCACTTGAAATTAAATGTATTTTCGCCAATGGTGGTAATTGTGTTCCATTCCAATATATGTTTCTGTTGTCTGCCGAGGCAAAACAGATAAAAGCATACAACGTGTTGAAGAAATTCAAAACGTTGTATCAGTAAACTCAAGATTTTACAAATGCCTTGGATATCTGCTAAAAACACGCATACATACATTTGAAAATGTGGGATTGTATTGTGTTGGTGTGTTTACTCTCAACCGCTCAAAAACAATGACTCGGGTTACTCGCAGTAAATGTTTAAGAAAAATGTCCTTTACCAAAACACATCTTACACACTCGTTTTACAGCGTGTGTTCCTCATTTAAGATTATGTTAGTCAGAATTCCAGTATCAGAAGACACTGCTATATGTGTATGGTCATGTACATCTACGTAAGCACTCACCGTTTGTTGTTCCAAAAACAATTTGATGGCATTAATCACGTCCTATACATTGTAGTATTCAACAAGTCAAATTAATGTGGTAATAGCTCTCGATCTGAAGCCCACATTGGCTCGACATGAACTCAAAACTCTCCCAACCAACGGGTTATGTTATGTTGCCAGACGTGATAATGTTGTTTTAAGTTCTAACCAACCATCTGCAGAAATATAGCACAGTCTTGTTTGAAATTACTGATGACGAGAGATAACTTGTTGCCGTCCCTAGCTAGCTAGTCTGATCTCATTAAGGCACTGGATCCACTACGAGTAACCCGAACGCGCACGCACCCGTCTTATCACGTCTCACACACGGTCAATAGTAAACTGCCCGCAGCTCAGATACAGTGTATCAATGCTACGCCTCGGCCGTGCATGGACGGACCGAACAGGGGGAGGCACAGTGCCCGTTCTCCACAGCTATTGCTACCAATAAACCACGCACCGGAACACTGCCTGTTTGCTCGAGTCGCCACATCGGAAATTAGTTCGGAAATTGCCGCCTCGACTCCGCTGTCAGCATAAGACGAAGCTGGAGACAAGCGGTCTGGATGTGTAGCGTGGAAAATATCGCTGCATGCCCACGCTAAACTTTTACGAAAACCAATGATCTTTTGAATGACAATAATCTAGCCGAGAAGTAGGCCCTGATCAGACATGCAACTGTTCGGCTGATCGCCTGATTTCCTTTTTCTCTTCAAAACAATGCCATAGAAAACTAAAAACATTGTACTATACATTGACAAAAAATCGATAGCACAGAAATCTGAAATTGTAGTGAAAATGAAACCAACGGTTCTTTTCAGAACCACCCCAACTCATTAGAGATTGGCATTACATTGTGTTACTGCAAACCTTTCCATATCGTATTTCCACCATGCAAAGTTTCAAATCCTACTTATCAATAACTTTGTATGGGGAGTGCTCTTTATTAATAAGTTGACATGGACAAAAATCGTCCATTTCTCACTGCGTTTTTTTGTGAAGCAACAGTGCCCACGATCACGTTTACTTCACGGTTTCATGCCAACATTTTACGCTCTCTTTTATCCAATGAAGTAAACATCGATCGCTAAGATTTCGTCGTGCCAGTGACGTTATTACGTCTCGGTTTGTTCCACAAGGTTTTCGTTCGCAGTCGGTATCCACTCCCGCTCAACTCCTAAAGTTAATGCCGTCACTAGAGGCACGATATCTCGAGGTAAACGTCTATCTATGTATATATAGTATTGTGACCTTTGTATGAGATTATCAAAGTAACTGAACAAACATAAATAAAGAATTACCTTCCTCATATTTATGATAACTCTTAGAGGAAGGCTTTGATGATGCTTTGTTTCTATTCAAAGGAGGTTTATTCTTTGTTCTAGTATTGAGCAAAACGAACTTGTTGAATATAACTGGTTTCGAGACATGGTGTATTCACGAGGTGAGGTTTGCGGCAGCACTTAGTGTAAGTCTCATTTGAGTAGTGATGCTTCTGATAAGAACCTGTGGTTGAAAACTCAACGTTTCTATCAGTATGCTCTGATTGTCTGCAACGTTTCAGAACCTACATTGTTGGCGGTATCATCATCTGGTATAAATACTTTGCTGTGTGGATTTTGTTTTACATTAACTTCAAATATTCATGCATATAATACTCGTTGTAGCGCTAAGGGTAATTTATTCGTCCAATTTAATAGAACATCAAAATGAGTCCAAAAACAGTGTTGTCAATCGAGGCATCTCATAATATTGGAATAGTTTAATGATTCTCTTAAATTTTCACTGTCTTTATCTGTTTTTGTTAAAAAACCTAAGAGCTCAGTTCCTCGACTCTTATTCAGAAAGGTGTAACATGTAAGTTGTGTTGGCCTTGTCTCATATTGTCTTGTCCGCTTCCTTTGTCCTTTGTCCTGTCACGGTTCCGTGGTTTTATGTTTGTTTGCCCATACGTTTTGCTTCACCTGACACCTAAATGTTATTTCTGCCGATTATTATTGATTCATTGTGCACCAAATATATTTATTATCTCATGTTACTGTGCTACTTGGGTAATTTCAACTTAATGTGTTTTTTGTAATGAATTGCAGCATTGAAATAAATGTTACTGAATTGAATTGAATTGAATTGAATTGAATTGAATTGATTTGAATTGAATTGAATATAATTTAAATATAAATCTGCACAGCTGATTACTTTAGAGTACAACAAATTAGATTACAGATGTTCGTCTAAAATTGGCTTCTATCAAAACCAATGAACAAGACGAGTAGATTATTTTACTTTAACGGTAACTTACGAAGGGCTTGCCGCGCCCAGTTCTCCTCGGGGTCATTCTTGTTACGGGACTTGGCGACAGTACTTCGGCTGAAAGAGCATCATATGCGTACTTGATACATCTTTGCTCAGTTTCCTTAGGCACGGCTTGCAAGATAGACTCAATCTCTAGTCTGAAACCAGGTCTTTTTTATCAACCGGTACTAGACTTTGCCCTGTGGTGGAATGTTGTCTGCTTAAGTAGAGGAGTAAATATTGAAGGAGGGGTCAGTCATGTCTGTGCATCCATGTGATTTATGGTCCGGAGAGCCCCAATTGATTTTGCGTAGTTTTGTAGCAATAAAAACAACTTGAAAACGGATTTGCAAACAGTTCATTATGGCTCCTGAGCCATAAAAATGAAAATTTTGGGTGCGGTAGTGTCAAGCGAAGGACACTTCGCCAAAGGGTCATTCAGTGGTGTGGTTGGAACATAGAGAAAGGACCAGGGGTCGATTTCACAAAGAGTTAGGACTCGTCTTATCTCGAGTTAGGACTCGTCTTATCTCGAGTTAGGACGAGTAACTCTTCCTAACTTAGGATTAATCTTAAGGTCTGCATGCTACAGTGCAGGGTTGGGACTCGTCCTAAGTCCTAGATTAGTCTTAAGTTAGGAAGAGTTTTGTGAAATCGACGGCAGTGCTCCTAAGCGGGTCTCTTGGTTGGAACCAATGTTTATTTGAGAGAGATTGGCTGTTGCCAGTTTGGTATTTATATCCCCTTTCTGGAGTTTGCCGAGTTCCTTGACGGGAAGATCGTACACCTTTTCGCAAATACCCAATGCGCAAGCGCTAACTGCTGAATGAGGTGAATGCTGGACTAGGTAGCGATCAAACTTGATAGCTATAGCTAGACCAGCAAGCACCGGATTCAACGCCTAATGTGCGTATTTACCGAGTATTTGCGATAAGGTATATTACAACAGACAAGACAGTTCCCTCCATGAGGAATCAAACATACTTGTGTACATTTGTAATTACATGGCATTATCCTGTTTTAATTGTATTGCCCTCAGGCTAGTACTTTGGGCGGGAGTGTAATGCAAACGAATGGGTTCACTCACGACACACATTGGTTGACTCGCCCCTTGCTTCTGCGACCGGAAATAACTCATTTCGTATCAAACGAGATTGCATTATCTGCTCTAAAAATGTACATGGCGACTGATTAATAGAGAATATTCTATCCCCACCCTCCCTCCCTCGATGTACGCCATATCGTTGGGTACAACGTTTCGGTATGACGTTCTGTATAGAATGACGTACACGATTCTCGAAGTCTATGAGTGTTACGTCATTATGCTCACGTGCCCGTGACGTCAATGAAAGGGCAAAGAGTGGAAGACGAACTTTGATCTATTGAAAATAGTCGTTGGTATCCATTTCCGTAAGTCTTCTTTAAGAATGCTAAACTGCCCTAGGTTTAACGTTACGGTTACCGTCGACCCGGCAGCATCGACTATTTTTCCTCATTTGCCGTGAGCGAAACAAAAGCTACAACCAACGGTTCACTGCATATAGACATTTTTGATCACGTTTCTCAGTTTGAGGAACCCTCTTCTAGTCATTATTTCATCCTATGTGTATCTTTTAATTCGGCTGTTTTTTTTTTCTCTCACAACTTTTGTATAAGCATTTCTGAAGGCCTGAACATTCGTGTGGTGGCTCCTCTGTACTCAATAAAAGGTATACTCAATCCCTTATCTGCCTATTCATTGTTTATTGGAATGTTGGACCATTGGACTGAGTACTAGGGCATACACAAGCTACCTGGTAAGACTGCAGCCAATGACTTGCAATCACAAGTCGAGTCCCTCAGCAAATAGCGGATTTTCTCAATGAATAGAATAAGTATTGAGGTATAGTTGACGAATCACAATGTCTTGGTTTGTGCGATTCATAATCAAACCACAGTTTGTATGAGAGAGATTGACTGTTGTCAGCTTAGTATATTATCTCATTTGGGGAGTTTCCCGAGTACCCTTTGCGGGAAGATTATTCAAACATACTGATTATGTTTTTCGTGTGTTATACTGTACCCCATGGTATCCATCAGTGTGGGTGCTGATTGAACATATTTATTTTAGCAGTGCCACCATGTTCGCCACCCGTAACAGAGATAAGTGAAAATTGTGATCACATTTGTACAATTGACGAACATAACAACAGATCGTTACACCAATTCTGATGTTCAAGTAATCATACATAAAAAAACACTAGTTGCTCGACATCTGCTCTAGCCTTGCAAGTTTCGTGGGTTCGCATCCCACTCGAACAATTTCTTTGTGGATTATTTCTCACCAAACTCGAGAAAGCACTGATGAGTAGATTTCTTAATACACATTGGTGTAAGGGTTAAATCCAAATTACAAAACGTGTGTTTTGTCATGAAATAGTGGCCAGTTACACGAAACAAAAAGCAATGCAATAATGATTAACTCTATTCAAACAGTGATTGACGTTAGCTCATTCAAATTAAAACAAAACTGAGCTTGAACGCTAGCCATACAGTAGACTTGATTCAAGTCCCGTTCTCGTGCGAGAGTAGTCCCTACAACCGCCGTCCAAATGTAGCTATTGGAAGTGTCGTGGCCGAGCGGTTAAGATCACCGAATTCAAACTCTGGCGTTTCTGATCAGCAGAGTGTGGGTTCGAATCCCAAGCCGTGACATTTGTGTCCTTAAGCAAGACACTTAACCATTGCTTCGTCCTTCGGATGGGACGTAAAGCCGTTGGTCCCATGTGTTGTGTAACGCATGTAAAAGAACCCAGTGCACTTATCGAAAAGAGAAGGGGTTCGCCCCGGTGTTCCTGGCTGTGGCTGCTGTATGCACCGTAGCACCTTGTAAATCATTATACGGTGCTAACTAATTGGGTCTCAAAATTCATCACTGCAATAATCTTTCTGAAAGTTTGTATATACCCAGCACCTTAAGTACCTTGTTTGGTAGATACGTGCGCTATATAAGACTTCGTTATTATTATTGTTATTATTATTATTATTATTATTATTATTATTATTATTATTATTATTATTATTATTATTATTATTATTATTATTATTATTATTATTATTATTATTATTATTATTATTATTATTATTATTATTATTATTATTATTATTATTATTATTATTATTATTATTATTATTATTATTATTATTATTATTATTATTATTATTATTATTATTATTATTATTATTATTATTATTATTATTATTGTGGTCCCCTATCGAGTGGCATGTCACAGGTTGGTTTTTCTGATAGGCGATGTGACTGAAAATAAAAGGACTTTCACGGGATGGGGACTTGGGTCAAGTTTAGCCATACAGGCGTATTCGTCATCCTGCCAGTAGACGTGTTTCACGTTTTATCAGTCATAGAAACCAATGGGGACAGGTCCAGGAACACGATCCGGAAATGTGTTTTCCTGTGTCGTATCAAATGAACACGTTGAACGTACATCATTCAATAATATAAAATGGTTTGGTAAAAAAGAGTCGAAGCACGTTGTAGTCCACTGCATCGAATGGTCATGATAGACCTTTATACCTTGAAGAACATACATGTGTATTTATTTGTTTATTTATTTATTTCAACAAAACCTCAACAAATAGAGACGATACAACAAAATAGTACATTCACAATAAAAGGTACATGGAAATGTCAAATCAAGTTCTTCATTAACAGCCTCAATTCGTACGTTAATAAGTGAGCGCTTCGCTGCAAAGGAAATTAGTCTGGAAGATGCAGCATGTGGTTTAGAAACTTTCCATTGTTAAGAGGTAAACAATCATGTAGAAGATTAGTAACACTAAACAATGTGTACTAATATTTGTCAGCATTTCCAAATAATTGCTTTTGTTGTTTGTTCTAAAGCTCACAACTGTACTCTGATACAATAAACCGTAAATCAATTACCAAACATTCTGTAATTATGTCATTTTGCCGGCCCACTTATCACAGATTGTCTAATACAAAAAGGTCAACTGTTACGTGGACACTGTCCCAACAAAAAAAACACAACAAGCGCAAAAATAAAATGCAATTATTTGCCAATTACACCACGTGTGTGATCCACCTAATTATCGGACAGTATTTTGCTGTTGCTTCAATAACGTGTGTCTATTGATGACGTGTGCCGTTTCCGTCTAATTAGCGGGCGATGGGGAAACACCCCCGCAATGGCTTACCGCGTTCATTGTTTCCTGAGCTCCAAAATGAGACATTGTTGCGCGGAGAAATCAAAGGGTACTTCACGGCCAATTTGTGGGAACACTTTCCCTCCTAAAATGATGTACAGTTCGTATTATCATACAAGTGTGTAAGATCATTCTAAGTAGTGTAGCAGCTACAGTAACCTTTTTGAGGTATGGTGGACACTATAGGAGTGCACTGTTTGGTTTGGGTGGATACAAAAAAACACCCAAACCTTATAGTGCCATAGTGATGTGTCCGAAATACCTTAAAAAGACAAGAGAAGTTGCATGGGACTGAATGTGTAGACTGGTCCCCTGTCATTCTTCGCAATGTATACTCTAGTCCTACGTCGGACTTGACTGCGAATCTTCACTCTAGTGTGAAGGTCATGGAAAGTTGATAAGAGTTAAAGGTGATTCACAAGTGTGACGTCTGATGTTCAGGCAATTGAATGTGATATATTTTGTAACGCTAGGTGCCAGCATAATAATTAGATCAATTTCCAAAGCGCTTTAAAGGCAGTGGACACTATTGGTAATTGTCAAAGACTGGCCTTCAGAGTTGGTGTATCTCAACATATGCATAAAATAACAAACCTGTGAAAATTTGAGCTCAATCGGTCATCGAACTTTCGAGATAATAATGAAAGAAAAAAATACCAATGTCACACGAAGTTGTGTGCGTTTAGATGGTTGGTTTCGAGACCTCAAGTTCTAAATCTGGGGTCTCGAAATCAAATTCGTGGAAAATTATACCTCTTTCTCGAAAACTAAGGCACTTCAGAGGGAGCCGTTTCTCACAATTTGTTGTACCATCAACCTCTCCCCATTACTCGTCACCAAGAAAGGTTTTATGCTAAAAATAATTTTGAGTAACTACCAATAGTGTCCACTGCCTTTAAGTAGTATAATCTGTTCACTTCGATCCTTTAGTTAGCAATTCACAAGACAGGTCCAAGTAGGCCTAGTAGATCCTGGGGCCGATTGGATACAGCAATACAATTCGTCGCAAGACACTATTGCCATAATAGTGATGTGTTTTGTTTCTTTTACTTAGAAACTGCGACTGATTTGCAGTTAAAATTAATCTTGGCTCTTTGTGATATCAGTCCTAGTCCTCTTGCGTTATGAACACACACAAACATTTGTACAATCTTCAAGCGGAACTATTTTCTTTCGAGGACTGGGTCAACCAGGTCAAATTTTGAAGTAAACATTTCTAGCTATAAACCACTCCTGTACCTTGTTTTCAGTATAATACTTTTTATGAAGTTTAAATAGAGCCAAGTGTATATCTCCATTATCACATGAGTTGAGTATAAAGTTCTTTCAATCTCAAAATGTATTCCTACATTGGTGAGGATACAAAAACAGATGCACGTGTGGCCAGCGTTTGATCGCCAATTCGCCCCTCGGCAAACCAATATACAGCGGGGGCATACAAACGTCCTAGATTACCCGACTCAAATCACATGGTTCTCAACCCAGCCCAATGTTTGTACAGTTTTTGTCTTGTAATCATTTCTGAGCATCCCCTCCCTCACCACGTAGTCGCACTTGTTCATATTCTGTTTACATTTGAAAGGCAATGTAGTCAAAATGATTGTTAGCGTTAAATACTTACTTTCTGGTAACGAACAAATGTAAGCCATTGATCTTTTGCGGCTCCCTCTGAAGTAACGTAGTTTTTGAGAAAGAGGTAATTTTTGTAGACATTCTGATGAAAGCACACTAATTCGTGCACAACTTAATTTTTCTTCTTCCATTATTCTCTTGCAATTTGTCGACTTAATGATGTCATTCGCCAATACAAACTGTTATGGAATTAGTCAACTCGCCTTAATGATTTCTCTCGCCAATACAAACTGTTTGAACCAAGTCGACTTGTTTTATTGAATGAGTCGACTTGTCTTATGATTCGTGTCGCTAAACTGTTTGAACCATGTCGACTTGAGTTATGGAATGAGCCGACTTCTCATAATGATTTCGCTTGCCAATACAAACTGTTTGAACCATGTCGACCTGTGTTATGGAATGAGTCGACTTGTCTTAGTGATTTCTCTTGCCATACAAACTGTTTAAACCATGTCGACTTGTTTTACTAATTGAGTCGACCTGTCTAAATAATTTCTCTCGCAAATACAAACTGTTTGAACCATGTCGACTTGTGTTATGGATTGAGTCGACTTCTCTTACTAATTTCTGTCGCCAAACTGTTTGAACCATGTCGACTTGTGTTATGGAATGAGTCGACTTTGACTATATTATTAATCTTGCCAATACAAACTGTTTGAATCATGTCGATATGTTTTAAGGAATGAGTCGACTGGTCTTAATGATTTCTCTCGCCACTACAAACTGTTTGAACCATAATAATATATAATAATAAGACTTGTAATGCGCACGTATCCAACCTGCTGGGTGTTCAAGGCATAACAACTACAACAACAACAGCACAAAAAAGTCAATACAACAGATGATGAAAGAATGCACATAGAACAAGAATAATTCCATTGTTTTAACGCTTACCTGTTGCTCCAATGGTTGTGTACGCAATGAAGGCAGATACAAATTAATCCTATTCAAAATTCGTTTGACGACAGACTAATAATAAAGCACTGTAGCCGCCACCATTCTCCTTCTTGGATGAACAAAAAGTAAACCTCCTCCCTCAGTATTCAATTTTCAGAAATTGTTGCAGATTTTGAGGTAAGCGCTGACTGCCCGGTATTATGGAAGAGGCCGCATTGGTACAAATTTAACAAATGTTATGGAGACAGAAAAGCTCAGTTTGGCCACAAAATAGCTGGCATTTCCTTTGGTTTGTTACCACTACAGCACGACATCAAACAGTCGCAGGGGTAAGATATATAGGGGAGCAGTCTGCATTTCGGCTGGCAATTTCTGGTCGACGGTTTATCGACCGACATGGGGTGCCCGAAGCGGCAAGTCTGTAACTCGAACTACTTCTGGCCTTGCTTCTATACAGTAGCCATTGATACACATCATGGCACAAGTTACCCCAGACCTGTTGCACAATTTTCATTTAAAATGCGGTTGCCAGTTTGCTGCCGGAATCGTACATTATAAGAGACTGCGTTTCGTGTACAGTATCAATATTGATTCAATTTCCACAATCCTCTTTCTATACGCGTTTTCGTTTGCCCTTAATTAAAAAAAAAACTACATATGATAGTTTCGTAGTCACTGGTTATAAGTTCAAATAATGTAAGTAATGGACAGGACATAATTATTGGACCAAATAAATGAAACGCACTGTTTACCAGAAGTTGTTTAGTTTTAAAGATCTTTTGCATGCAGCACGGAGGTATAGAGGACTAGATTTTGACTTTTCTTCATGTTGAGTCAAACAAATTGCAAAAGTTTGTTTTATTGTTGATTCTTGTTTATTGGTCGGTCATTGATGACATATACAAAATGAGAAAAGAGTTTCAACTCAGAAGTGACCTAATTTGCATATTTAAATTAGGTGGTTATTATCAAACTTTGAGGTAAATTCTCTTAAAATCTGTTCATTTTCAGGACAAACATTGTGTTAGAGGTGAATAGAAACCTGACCCTGAGAAACATATTAGTATGCTCGATTGACCTTTTCCAAACAACTAGGTCAAAGTTCAACGGGGTCAACATACGTTAAATTGGTTTTCTCAACTCAAAGACAGCGTGTATAAAGGTCCATGACCCGGCTGTTACAGTTTGAGAAGTTCCTCTTTTCTTTTTACCATAATCTGGATCCGCATATCAATATACCTACCCCCCCCCCCCCACCCACCCCAGTTTCAATGTCACGGATTGTTCACGTGGTTCAAACTACATTTAGCCTGTTCGCGTGGTGCCTTGCATATCAAATTCTGTATCAGCCATATATTTTTTTGTATGGGCATTCATTTTCATGTTTCGTTTCACTGTTTTTTTATGGTTTTATTTAAGTTAGTAAACACAATGTCCATTTCCCAAAAGAAGTCTAATAGTTAACATGGAGCATAAAACACTGAAACATGAACCGTACAGTTCTGCTTTCAACCAATAAATAAAATACCTCCCATGTTTTTTGCTTTTTGGTTCCAAATTCAACATGTTTAGACAAAGATTGTAACATTGCTAATAAACTGCTGCTGTATAGGTTTATGGTTTCCCATGCATTGTCAATGTCCACGTAAATATTGTTGTATATAGTGAGTGAAAAAGCTTCCTCCTATATCTGGGTGAAGGAACGATCAACAGGACCCAATTTTCATAGAGCTGCTTAAGCAGGAAATATTGCTTGACACTAATGACATTAATTCTGCTAAGCAGAAATGAGCATGATATCAGTCACAAATTCATAAAACTCTGCTGCTGGCAACGATTTGAATAGATTTTTAATAAACCATAACCGCCTATGAGCCTTTTTGTTATGCAAATTTGTTTGTATTTGTCTGCCGAAAGTCTTTCATGATCACATGACACAAGCAGGCCGACTGACGGCACACTTAAGTCAGGGGACAAGCCCAAAGATCATGTAGATCGCTACGCGATCTTCGGACCAGTCTATCGAGACGTATTACGACGTCACAGGCTTGCCGCCATTTTTAAAGCCAAATGGATGCGTCAACATCAAGTGCCTCATCAGTCTCCGACAAAGTTCAGTTTTTACCGAGTTCCAAGGACTTAACTACCACCAGACAAATGTAATGGTGAGTTGCTTATTTGATAAAGAAAATGAAGATTCTGTTGAAAGTTTTCAGATTCCACTGTATCCACAGACTGACTCCGGATCCGATCCCTCACCGAATGTAATGTTACTATTTTGGCCCCACGCACGCCACGGTGTTCAGACAACTCGACCGTTCGGATAACTCGACCATGTCGACCGTTCGGGACAACTCGACGGTTGAGACAACTCGACGGTTGAGACAACTCGTCCGTTCGGACAACTCGTCCGTTCGGACAACTTGATAGATTGTTGATTCATGGAGGTAGAATTCTACCTCCATGGTTGATTCAACCGTCAGACTTAGGACCAAGACAACTCGACGGATGGATAACTTTCCGTATGGCGCCACCACCTTTTCACTCATTTTTACAAAAAGGGATTATATCTCATTGAGGAAAGTTAGATAGGCCTACTATATTATTTCAATGAAATAATTTGATATGAAATTTTCATATCGAATGAAAAAGTGGTGGCGCCATACGGAAACTTTTCCCTTTTAATTGTGCGTTTTAATTAACAAGTGCCAACAATTTCCCTAGACACCCCTGCACTCAATTTGACTCCTGAAGTGGTGAATTTGTGCAGGCTTTCTGGTAAATTAAGCACACTTATTTTTTTACTTTGTTTATAACTGACAGTGACAGAATTAAATTAGTGAATGAGGGCACCCAGTCCAAATATATAAGCAAGTGTTGTTGGAATTGGATAACATGCAGGCTGTTTGACTGATTCATTTTTTAGACTAGAGGGCCCATACCAGGCAAGGGCACCAGGACATGATGTCTGTCACTTCCCACCCAGGTCACTTTATACCCAAGTCACTTCGTACCCAAATTGTCGTACCCGGGTCACTTCGTACCCGAATCATTTCGTACCCAAGTCACTTTATACCTCAATTGTCTGACTCTGACAGAAGTGGGTGACCTTCATTATTTTTTTTCGGAGGGCATAGACCTTATCCCAAATACTCGGTACATGCGTTATTTGCATGGATAGAAGTGCACGCTGATCAAGCTAGCGAGACCAACATGCACCTTATTCAACAATTTGCCCTTCCCAAAATGGGTATTTATGAAAAGGCCTTTGGAGGCAATCACCTTTGTTGCCTCTGTGAAGTATCAATCAGGCCCCTCCTTGAAGCAAATTGTTGCAGCAATTAAAGGCAAACAGAAACGCATCCTCTTCACGAAAAGTTGTTTTATTTTGTTTGCATTAGGTTTTCCACAGACACACCATTTTCGGACACCACCACAAAAGGATGCCTGATGCGAGGATGTCTTTTCCAACAACAGGTAAACTTATAAGCCACCTTAAATATGAATGCAATAACAGTTTCTGGACAGTTTGATAATACAACACTTTGAGAAAAGTATTGAGTTGAAATACCTTTTACCAGTTTGAACTCTGCATTTTGCTTCGTTCACTGGAAGGGGCGTCAAGCTGTATCAATTTGTATGTGAAATATGTAAAATAACACAGCAGTAATTAAGACAGACAAAGGGCTTGCCCCTGTGCTTCTTGTATTGTTTGGCAGCAAGTTGCGCCATCGTTCCATGCTTCCCTAGTGGGTGCTTTAATGGTTTGCATATATTAGTTTCTTCTCAACGTATCCCTTACTGCTTGATTCTCTTTCAGGCCTGATCCCACAGGCATATGCCGCATTGCCTTGCTGCACTTAAAATGCTCAAGCAGAAATTTACAATTTATTTCTACACAGGTTGCCTTTTACCTAGGAGTAAATGCTTTGGTGCCGGTGTCGTGTCCTTTGAAACACAAAGCACACTACCTTATTGGTAGTTCATCCATTTTCACAGAATACAGTTCATTTGTTTGCGTTGAATAGTTTGACTTATGTGTAGTTTATAATTTGTTTGCATTTAGGCCAGCTGCAGACACACCGTCATCAGATGAAGTCTACCTCTCTTTATGTAGATGCATGAAGCCGACCATCAAGATGCAAGGATGTCTTCATCAACAGGTAAATTGAAATATATGAACAATCATTAACTGGAGATGCATCAAGAGATTTGGGATTTGTTTTGTGTCCTGGCTTGTAATTTTGTTCAAACATGTTGAGACCTGTTCAAGTACAAAGATTCATAAAATAATTGAAGGAGTGGAAGTGTCATACTGAATCCCACACAACAAAACACCCCCAACATGTACGTGCAAGAAAACAAAATAAACATGGGCCATATTTCTGCTATAATAATAACTGTGGCTTCTTATATACAATGTAGTGCACATGTACGTCACTCAGTGACGCTTCTGGCGCTGTAACTAACAGTTTTTCCTGCAAGATGTGGGACTACGTTTGAATTATGTTACCTAATCTTTTAGTTATCACCATGTTATGTTTTACAAGGTGCTGCGACGTAGTTTGCAACCGATCAGACCAGGAAAATCGAGGCCAACTCCTTTTCTTTTTGATAAGTGCACTGGGTTCTTTTACGTCCTATCTGAAGAACAAAACAATGGTTAAGTATCTCGCTTAAGGACACAAGTGTCATAGCTGGGGATTCGCACCCACACTCTGCTGATCAGATACACCAGTGCTCTTAACTGCTCGGCCACAACACTTACACAATAAACTTATAATTAAAAGCAAGTGTTTTGAGATAACTTGTATGGCGCCCTCTTATGGTAACAAATATTGTCGAGTTGAGACACCACTTATGATAATGAGTATCAAATTGTACAGAGAAAGAACACAGTCAAACTCTTTGCCATGGTTCCAGGTACATGTAGTTTATCCATTTTCACAGAATACAGTCAAAACTTGTTTGCATTGAATAGTTTGATTATGTGTAGTTTATAATTTGTTTTCATTTAGGCTAGCTGCAGACACACCATCATCAGATGAACTCTACCTCTCCATAAGAAGTAGATGCATGAAGCTTACCATCAAGATTCAAGGATGTCTCTTTTTACAGGTAAATGAAACTGTAAACAACAATTAACTGGCTTGTACATAAATTGTCATCAAACATGTGAAAACCTGTGAAGTGCAAGGTTCACCAAAAAACTGAAAGAGTGGAAGTGTCATTGAATCCCCACCCAACAAAACACCCCCAAAGTGTACGTGAAAGAAAGCAACACAAATATGGCCTTCTTTTGCGCTATCCTTATTGTTAAAAGCAAATGTTTTAAGATTACTTAAATATTGTCCAGTACACTAATTTGAGACACAGCTAATGATAAAGAGTAATCAAATGGCACAGAGAAAGAACACAGTCAACCTTTGCATGGCACCAAAACATGAACAAATGGAAATCTTGCATCAAGCCTGAAGCTTGCACTTCAGCAATATTGCCCCATAATTAAACACAGATAATTTTCTTGATCCACTTGCCCTTGGTGGAGTTCTAAAAACAAATTGATGTAAAGCTCACCACTAAAATTGGTCTAGCCATAACCCACTTACTCAACAATACTTCCCCAGCAGATAACCAAGAACGGTATAAGAGGTTCCATCCTCTCTTTAAATTGCTCATTGTTTAGGGCATAATAACCAGGAAGATATAAAGCAAGTATATTCAGATTACATGTACCTAATGCAGGCCTGTATGCTTTCCAAGGGCACCAAGGCATTTTCTCCCTCATAAAGTGCGCGAGATGAGGAATTTTGTACGGGAGCATTTAAAGGTTACCAAAGCAATGACCAGGGGGCGTGGAGGCAATAGCCTTTTTGCCTCCGTGAAGTAGCAGGCCTGCTAACGACGCCCTTATGGTAAGAGCTAATTGATGCGACAATTGGTGGCAAACAGTAACACACCCTTTTCACAAACATTGTTTTTATTTTGTTTGTATTAGGCAAGCCACAGACACACTATTGTTGGAAACCACCACAAAAGGATACCTGATGCGAGGATGTCTATTCCAACAACAGGTAAACTGATAAGCCACCTTAAAGACAGTGGACACTTGGTAATTGTCAAAGACTAGTCATCTCACTTTGTGAAAATTTGAGCTCAATTGGTCATCAAAGTTGCGAGATAATAATGAAAGAAAAACACTCTCGTCACACAAAGTTGTGTGCTTTCAAATTTCTTGATTTCGAGACCTCAAAGTTGTACTGTCTCGATTTGTTTGTAACGCGTGTAAAACAACACAGAACACTAGTTATGAAAGGCTTGCCCCCGTGTTTCTTGTATTGTTTGGCAGCAAGTTGCACCATCATTCCAGGCTTCCCTAGTTGGTGCTTTAATGGTTTGCATAAAAGTTTCTTCTTAACGTATCCCTTTACCTGCTTGATTCTCTTTCAGAACTGATATGCAACAAAGGCCTCCGTGTCCCCTGGTCATTGCCTTGGTGCCCTTGAAATGCTTAAGAAGAAATTTACAATTTCCTTACAGGCTGCCCTTTACCAATGAGAAAATGCCTTGGTGCCCATGCTCTTTCAAACACAAAGCATACAGGCCTGCTCTTTGTTCCATGGCCTTGATACCTTATTGGCAGTTCATTCATTTTCACAGAACACAGTTCATTACTTGTTTGCATTGAATAAAAGAATCAATGTGTGGTGAAGAGGTTTTCAACTAGTGGTTTAATCCCAACGAGGCCTGGTTCTTGATAATTTTACCGAGACCAAGTCGAGGTAAATAATCAAGAACCAGGCCTCGGCGGGTTTTAACCAATAGTTGAAAACAGATTAACACACTAGGAGCAAGTTCGAGTCAGGCACTATAGTCGACTATAGTCGACCATTGGTTGATTTTGCCTGGCACCCAGGATGTATTGAATGCATAGGTAACCATGGAACATTGACCAGTGGTTGACAAATGGTCGCCACCGGAACTTGCTCTTTGATTCCCAATTATAAATACCTTTTGGGTTAAAAGGCATAATGAAGTTAGAAACTCTGTAAAACTTATCTGTTTCCGAGTGCTTGAGCTCTGTATGTTTCCACCTCCATGGTGTGTTCAGTATACATGTTGAATGTACATGTAAGATGTCCCCTATGCGTGTGTTTTCTGGATCCGTGTGGCACATGCGCGTATAGTCTTGGTGCATATTCGCTGGTTTTCCTTTCACATACAGCGCGGCCAACTCACCGACAGCACCTGCATCGCCCGTAACAAGTCTTGCATCAAGACTAGCTCAGACAACACTGGTCATTGACATTGTCAACGGTTTAAACACCCCCACGTGACGCGCATTCCACCTATAGGAATAGCGAAACTGTCTGAGGTATTATGAATAGTTTGATTATGAATAAATTATAATTTGTTTGCACTTAGGCTAGCTGCAGACACACCATCATCAGATGAAGTCGACCTCTCCATCAGAAGTAGATGCGTGAAGCCCACCATCAAGATTCAAGGATGTCGTCATCAACAGGTAAATGAAACTATATATGAACAAACATTAACTGGCTTGTATGTTAATTTTGTTCAAACATGTTAAAACCTGTTTAAATTCAAAGATTCACCAATAAACTGAAAGAGTGGAAGTGTCACTGAATCGCCACCCAACAAAACACCCAAAAAGTGTATGTTGGAGAAAACACTAAAAACATTGGCCATCTTTTTTATTATGCTTTGTTGTTATTGTTTTAAAACAAGTGTTTTGAGACTTCTTGTATGGCGCCCTCTTATGGTCAAAGTATTATCAAGCATTAGGCCTATTTGATGCAGTTGAAGCAGAAACAACACTCCTCTTTCACAAAATATTGTTTGTATTTTGATTTCATTTAGGCTTCACTTACACAGACACGTCATTGTCAGATGAAGTCTACTTCTCCAGAAGTACATACATCTCCAGCAACAGGTAAGCAACAGTTTCAACATATGGTTTCAGCAACTATCATTATCTATCGACCCTAAAGTTCCTTATGTTTTTTTTCTTCTAACACTTCTTGTAGACTCGAGTCATTACTTCGAAAACACTTACAAAGAAATGTGATCAATATTTTGTATTGTGCTTTTAATTAGCCTTCTTATGAGCACATCATCTTGAGAAACAGCACGCGTTTTCACAAAATATTTGATTTATTTTTGTTTTGTTTGTTTGCATTTAGGCTACCTGCGGACATACCTATGTCGGATAAAGTCTTCCTCTCCAGAAGAAGATATATACATGAAGCTTACCATCAAGGTTCAAGGATGTCTTAATCAACAGGTAAATTTAACTCTTTGAACAACCGTTAATTTGAGATGCATCAAGGGATTTCAGACAGTTTGATGATACTAGGCTTAAAAAAAAATACTTAAAAACAGATTTTTATTTTACTCTAGTTTTATTTCAATATGGTTGACCCTTAAGAGACCATTCCTTGACGTATAATCGTCACCATGCCTCGGTTAACACTTGTCCTCTGGCCAAAAGCCAGTTCAAACAATGTAGCAACAATCAATATTTCACTCTATGGTCGTGCTGGCTTAGTTCATCTCTGTAACAAGTTTCAATAATTCACTAAATAAAGCTTATATCTCGGTCCACGTTGCATAAAAAGGCATCAGTAGAGCCTACCGCATCATTTTAGAGCATAAATTCAAAACTCAAAATTTGGCACAAATTTGACAAAATGCCTGAACTTACCCCTTGACGTTTTTTCAATTCTTGACCCTTTTTTCAATTCTTGACCCTTTTTTCAAGTTTCACTAATTCACTAAATAAAGCTTATATCTCGGTCCATGTTGCATAAAAAGGCATCAGTAGAGCCTACTGCATCATTTTAGAGCATAAATTCAAAACTCAAAATTTGGCCAAAATTTGACAAAATGCCTGGACTTACCCCTTGATGTTTTTTCAATTTTTGACCCTTTGTTCAAGTTTAAATAAGTCCCTTAATCAAGCTTATATCTAGGTCCAAGTTGCATTAAAAGGCATCAGTAGAGCCTACTGCATCATTTTAGAGCATAAATTCAAAACTCCAAATTTGGCCAAAATTTGACAAAATGCCTGGACTTACCCCTTGACGTTTTTTTCAATTCTTGACCCTTTTTTTCAAGTTTCACTAATTCACTCAATAAAGCTTATATCTCGGTCCATGTTGCATAAAAATGCATCAGTAGAGCCTACTGCATCTTTTTAGAGTATAAATTCAAAACTCAAAATTTGGCAAAAATTTGACAAAATGCCTGGACTTACCCCTTGACGTTTTTTCAATTGTTGACCCTTTTTTCAAGTTTAAATAATTCCCTTAATCAAGATTATATCTAGGTCCAAGTTGCATTAAAAGGCATCAGTAGAGCCTACTGCATCTTTTTAGAGCATAAATTAAAAACTCAAAATTTGGCCCGAATTTGACAAAATGCCTTGACTTACCCCTTGACGTTTTTTCAATTGTTGACCCTTTTTTCAAGTTTAAATAATTCCCTTAATCAAGATTATATCTATGTCCAAGTTGCATTAAAAGGCATCAGTAGAGCCTACTGCATCATTTTAGAGCATAAATTCAAAACTCAAAATTTGGCACAAATTTGACAAAATGCCTGGACTTACCCCTTGACGTTTTTTCAATTTTTGACCCTTTTTTCAAGTTTAAATAATTCCCTTAATCAAGATTATATCTAGGTCCAAGTTGCATTAAAAGGCATCAGTAGAGCCTACTGCATCTTTTTAGAGCATAAATTCAAAACTCAAAATTTGGCCAAACATTGATAGAATGCCTGGACTTACCCCTTGACGTTTTTTCAATTGTTGACCCTTTTTCAAGTTTAAATAATTCCCTTAATCAAGATTATATCTAGGTCCAAGTTGCATTAAAAGGCATCAGTAGAGCCTACTGCATCATTTTAGAGCATAAATTCAAAACTCAAAATTTGGCACAAATTTGACAAAATGCCTGGACTTACCCCTTGACATTTTTTCAATTTTTGACCCTTTTTTCAAGTTTAAATAATTCCCTTAATCAAGATTATATCTAGGTCCAAGTTGCATTAAAAGGCATCAGTAGAGCCTACTGCATCATTTTAGAGCATAAATTCAAAACTCAAAATTTGGCCAAACATTGATAGAATGCCTGGACTTGCCCCTTGACGTTTTTTCAATTGTTGACCCTTTTTTCAAGTTTAAATAATTCCCTTAATCAAGATTATATCTAGGTCCAAGTTGCATTAAAAGGCATCAGTAGAGCCTACTGCATCTTTTTAGAGCATAAATTCAAAACTCAAAATTTGGCCAAACATTGATAGAATGCCTGGACTTACCCCTTGACGTTTTTTCAATTGTTGACCCTTTTTTCAAGTTTAAATAATTCCCTTAATCAAGATTATATCTAGGTCCAAGTTGCATTAAAAGGCATCAGTAGAGCCTACTGCATCTTTTTAGAGCATAAATTAAAAACTCAAAATTTGGCCCGAATTTGACAAAATGCCTTGACTTACCCCTTGACGTTTTTTCAATTTTTGACCCTTTTTTCAAGTTTAAATAATTCCCTTAATCAAGCTTATATCTAGGTCCAAGTTGCATTAAAAGGCATCAGTAGAGCCTACTGCATCATTTTAGAGCATAAATTCAAAACTCAAAATTTGGCCAAAATTTGATAAAATGCCTGGACTTACCCCTTGACGTTTTTTCAATTTTTGACCCTTTTTCAAGTTTAAATAATTCCCTTAATCAAGCTTATATCTAGGTCCAAGTTGCATTAAAAGGCATCAATAGCCTACTACATCATTTAAGAGCATAAATTCAAAACTCCAAATTTGGCACAAATTTGACAAAATGCCTGGACTTACCCCTTGACGTTTTTTCAATTTTTGACCCTTTTTTAAAGTTTCACTAATTCACTCAATAAAGCTTATATCTCGGTCCATGTTGCATAAAAATGCATCAGTAGAGCCTACTGCATCTTTTTAGAGCATAAATTAAAAACTCAAAATTTGGCCAAAATTTGATAAAATGCCTGGACTTACCCCTTGACGTTTTTTCAATTGTTGACCCTTTTTTTAAGTTTAAATAATTCCCTTAATCAAGATTATATCTATGTCCAAGTTGCATTAAAAGGCATCAGTAGAGCCTACTGCATCATTTTAGAGCATAAAATCAAAACTCAAAATTCGGCAAAAATTTGACAAAATGCCTGGACTTACCCCTTGACGTTTTTTCAATTTTTGACCCTTTTTTAAAGTTTAAATAATTCCCTTAATCAAGCTTATATCTAGGTCCAAGTTGCATTAAAAGGCATCAGTAGAGCCTACTGCATCATTTTAGAGCATAAAATCAAAACTCAAAATTCGGCAAAAATTTGACAAAATGCCTGGACTTACCCCTTGACGTTTTTTCAATTTTTGACCCTTTTTTAAAGTTTAAATAATTCACTAAATAAAGCTTATATCTAGGTCCAAGTTGCATTAAAAGGCATCAGTAGAGCCTACTGCATCATTTTAGAGCATAAATTCAAAAAACTCAAAGTTTGGCCAAAATTTGACAAAATGCCTGGACTTACCCCTTGACGTTTTTTCAATTTTTGACCCCTTTTTCAAGTTTCACTAATTCACTAAATAAAGCTTATATCTAGGTCCAAGTTGCATTAAAAGGCATCAGTAGAGCCTACTGCATCATTTTAGAGCATAAATTCAAAACTCAAAATTTGACAAAATGCCTGGACGTTACCCTTGACGTTTTTTCAATTTTGACCCTTTTTTCAAGTTTAAATAATTCCCTTAATCAAGCTTATATTTAGGTCCAAGTTGCATTAAAAGGCATCAGTAGAGCCTACTGCATCATTTTAGAGCATAAATTCCAAACTCCAAATTTGGCCAAAATTTGATAAAATGCCTGGACTTACCCCTTGACGTTTTTTCAATTGTTGACCCTTTTTTTAAGTTTAAATAATTCCCTTAATCAAGATTATATCTATGTCCAAGTTGCATTAAAAGGCATCAGTAGAGCCTACTGCATCATTTTAGAGCATAAAATCAAAACTCAAAATTCGGCAAAAATTTGACAAAATGCCTGGACTTACCCCTTGACGTTTTTTCAATTTTTGACCCTTTTTTAAAGTTTAAATAATTCACTAAATAAAGCTTATATCTAGGTCCAAGATGCATTAAAAGGCATCAGTAGAGCCTACTGCATCATTTTAGAGCATAAATTCAAAAAACTCAAAATTTGGCCAAAATTTGACAAAATGCCTGGACTTACCCCTTGACGTTTTTTCAATTTTTGACCCCTTTTTCAAGTTTCACTAATTCACTAAATAAAGCTTATATCTAGGTCCAAGTTGCATTAAAAGGCATCAGTAGAGCCTACTGCATCATTTTAGAGCATAAATTCAAAACTCAAAATTTGACAAAATGCCTGGACTTACCCCTTGACGTTTTTTCAATTTTTGACCCTTTTTTCAAGCTTATATTTAGGTCCAAGTTGCATTAAAAGGCATCAATAGCCTACTGCATCATTTTAGAGCATAAATTCAAAACTCCAAATTTGGCACAAATTTGACAAAATGCCTGAACTTACCCCTTGACGTTTTTTCAATTCTTGACCCTTTTTTCAATGTCCATGTTGCATTAAAAGGCATCAGTAGAGCCTACTGCATCATTTTAGAGCATAAATTAAAAAATCCAAATTTGGCAAAAATTTGACAAAATGCCTGGACTTACCCCTTGACGTTTTTTCAATTTTTGACCTATTTTTCAAGTTTCAATTATTTCCTAATAAAGCTTTCATCGCACATTGGGAAGAGGTTGAGATCAGAATATACTTCTTCCAACCCCAGCAATTTCAGTTGTGTGTTTTCCCACTAGCCTACAGATTGTCGCATGCAACACCTTTTTTATTCTGATTATTGTTTAAAGGAGTGTTTTGAGTTTACTTATATGGCCAACGAATACAGTGATGATCAAAGAATTATCAAATCATTGCTGCAAATGAAGAAAAACAACACCACACTCTTTTCATAAAATATTGTTCATTTGTTTTTAGATAAACTTGATACAGACATGACGATTTCAGATGAAGTGTACCTCTCCAAAAGATGCATGATGCAAATGCTGCCGTGACAGATGTGGTCTGTACGCTATGTCTACCTCTTCAACGGGTAAGCACCAGTTTCAAATTTGGTTGGTTCAGCAACTAATGGCCCCAAATGCTCTTATTTTGGCTCTTTACAAACTTGGCCCAACAAAAGCTACTTAACACAGATAGATTTATAAGCATCAATGATGTCTTCATCAACAGTTACATTTAACTATATGAACAACCCTCAGTTTGAGATGCATCAAGAGATTTTGAACAGATTGATGGTGACAAATAAAGAAACTTTTATTTGTTATATTATGTTATAGTGGATGAGTGAAAAATACAGTGAGCAATTCATCACATCGTGACATTTTGCAGATGCCATGCATTGCGATAATTAAAGATCCGCTTGAACAAAATCACATAAACTAATTTGACAACTTATCTGTTCATTTGTTTGTTGGTCATCAGTGTGGAGTTTTCTCCCTGTAATTTTCTTGAAAATTGAGTGGAAAAACTAGCCCCTCGAGTGTTTTATGGTCTGTTGTTTATCTTGTTTTAATCCAGTCCATTGGCGCTTGTGGACTTTTTTCTGTTTAGTAAAACAGTGAAAGTATTAGGATTGAGTTTACTCAATTATATCATTACACACTCTTTTACCTTTACACGTATAACAAAAGAAAAATAGTGTTAACTTTGTTCAAGTTGATCTTGAATGTGCAATACTCAAACTACCTAATCTAAAAGCTAAAAAAAAAACATAAATTTGTTCTTTGTTTGCATGACACAGCGAGGGTCGCATACTCCAGAGAGGTCTACTCATCAACCAAGTAGATGTCTGAGACCTGCAGCTGATACGCTTCCTAACAATGTACAAGTCTGGAAAATGAACTGCTCTCGCCTTGATAAAAGGTAAGGGAAACCTTGACTATTGAAACAGTAGTATCACTCAGTAGTTTAACCTACTGTACATGGCAGTGCAAGACTCAAAGATTTGGGGTCGGGGAAGGGCAAGTGAGGGCCAAAGAAAGTATTTCTGAAGATACAAAAAATAGTTGTGTGGAGTCTTATTGCCCTGCTGTTTTACTGCATTTTGTGCTATTATCGAGTGGTTCTAATGGTTTTGGTATTTTGTGCATTCTCCTTTTACCATTTTATACTGGTTTCATTTGAAATATTTTTCTCTTGTGGATCTCAGGGTAACTTTTTCAAGATCTCTATATTTTACGTGGTTTTTGCTGTTGTGATTGATTGCTTCATATCTTCAACTTTTACCCTTATTGTTTTAATGGATACATTTTGACCTGTTGATGAGTTTACGCTTCGTTGAGTGTTTCAACAATGGATTTGGCCCTACATGTATATTAGTGTGTTATGGAGGGTGCCAACATAGGGCTTAATCACCCGTTGGTGGAGCATCTAGGCATTTGGCCCTATATTAGTGTGTTATGGAGGGTGCCAACATAGGGCTTAATCACCCGTTGGTGGAGCATCTAGGCATTTGGCCCTATATTAGTGTGTTATGGAGGGTGCCAACATAGGGCTTAATCACCCGTTGGTGGAGCATCTAGGCATTTGGCCCTATATTAGTGTGTTATGGAGGGTGCCAACATAGGGCTTAATCACCCGTTGGTGGAGCATCTAGGCATTTGGCCCTATATTAGTGTGTTATGGAGGGTGCCAACATAGGGCTTAATCACCCGTTGGTGGAGCATCTAGGCATTTGGCCCTATATTAGTGTGTTATGGAGGGTGCCAACATAGGGCTTAATCACCCGTTGGTGGAGCATCTAGGCATTTGGCCCTATATTAGTGTGTTATGGAGGGTGCCAACATAGGGCTTAATCACCCGTTGGTGGAGCATCTAGGCATTTTCAAGTCCCGCACTAGTCAATTGTTCTTTGCTCAACCCAAAACTGTACAAACTTACCCAGTAAGTAATTGATTTTATTTGTTTGTATTTTGAAGGTGTGCCATGATATCTACTAGTCGATTCCTGACACCTGCAACAGTGCCCACTAAGTATCAAACAACCGAACAGAGGTACATGTAAATTCCATGTAGGTGTTTTACACTAACATCAAAAAGTGGTCTGTTTTTGCAGCACTTATACAAACAGAATACCTCACATGCCACAACATTGATGGGGAGTTTATGCGGACACCAGTCTAACCCATTATGCGTGGCTGGTCCCTACAGATTGATTACAGATTTAAAAAATAGTAAACATGTTTATGATTAACAACACCCTTATACATGTTATATAATTAATTGAGCACATTCCTTAAAAAGCATACTATTGTAAAAGTTGTTTGTATGGTACAGATATGGATGTTTTGTAGAGTTGAAGATCGAAATGCCAAAGTTTTGTGTAATACTAATTATATAGGTTGCAATAAATATCAAAATATTATCATTTCATATATATGAAAGATACATTTTTGTGTAAGTAAAAGTTGTAAGTAAAACAAACAGGTTTATTTAAGAAACCAAGTAACATTTATGGTTCTTGAGATTAACCTTGCAAGGGTAAATTGATACCACCAGGAGGGCCTGGTCATTTGACCTTTCCATTTTGCAATTTGCCTAATTTTGTACGACTACATGTCTGTTTTCGGTAATTTTTCATAGCACTTCATTCTTGAAGGCTTTTTGAGGGAGAAATCTAAAATGGAAGCATAAAATATTGTTCAGGTTATTCAAAACATCAAGTAATTGTGGATAAACAACTTTTGGACTCACTTGATTTGTAAGATTTAAGAAAGTTTAATTGATGTTAAGTAAGTCCCAGGGCCCAATTTCATAGAGCTGCTTAGCGGTAGATTTTGTGCTGAACGGGCGCACCTAGCGAAGTAAACGAGTGTCTAAAATACTTCAGAAATGGTGTAGAATGTATCTTCTACTTGTTTACTATCAAGTCATTTTAAGGGGCGCTTTAAACCACTACAAACAATACATATCAGACAGAGAAGGTGATGATTTTTTTTATCGCCACTCTGCATTTATTTCGCCCTTCATTTTGTCAGCACCTTCTTCTTTTTTGCCTAAGCAACCGATCTAAAATGGTGTGCCTCAGTTTGTTTACATGCTTAAGCCAGCAACCGCTCGTTAAACAGGTTTACGTTTAAGCAATCATTTTTGCTATGATAAGCAAAACAACTTGCTTGCCATTAAGCAGCTCTATGAAATTGGACCATGATGCAATCCTACCCATTGTTTGTTTAGGAATGTTTATTGTAAAAGTAAGCTCAACATTTACAAGCAAAGCACACATTGTGGTATTTGAAGTTGGAGATCATTGATTAAATGTATCTAATTTATATAACTGGGATGGATTTCACAAAGAGTTAGGACTAGTCTTATCTCGAGTTAGGACAAGTTACTCATCCTAACTTAGGATTATCCATGCAATTTGTATATCTCCTAGGACTAGTCCTAAGTTAGGACTAGTCCTAACTCTTTGTGAAATCGACCCCTGATTTCATAGTGCAAGTTATTTAAAGGCACTGAACACCTTTGGTATTCGTCAAAGTCCAATATTCTCACTTGGTGTATCCAAGTTCAAATGAAAATAAAAGGCTTCTGGCCAGAAGCCTTTTATTATTCTAGTGAAAAACTACCTCTTTCTCAAAAACTATGTTACTTCAGAGGGAGCCGTTTCTCACAATGTTTTATACTATCAACAGCGCTCCGTTGCTTGATACCAAGTAAGGTTTAATGCTATTATATATTTTAAGTAATTTCTAAACGTGTACAGTGCCTTTAAAGCTGTCATATACATGTATTATCAAATAAGACAATTGAAATTAGTCTAAAATAAAACTGAGCAAAATAGTGTAAAGAATATCATTCTCAATAGATTCAAAGTTATGAAAGTTTATAGCCTTAAAGCCATTGGACCCTTTCGGTACAGAAGAAGAAAAACAAAGTTCACCGATTTATAAATAATTTACAGGGTTTACAGAAGGTAATGGTGAAAGACTTCTCTTGAAATATTAGTCCATGAAATGCTTTACTTTTTGAGAAAACGGCAAAACAATATAAATTCTCGTTAGCGAGAATTACGGATTTGTTATAAACACATGTCATGACACGGCGAAACGCGCGAAAACAGGAGTGGGTTTTCCCGTTATTTTCTCCCGACTCCGATGTCCGATTGAGCCTAAATTTCCACAGGATTGTTATTTTATATATAAGTTGTGATACACGAAGTGTGGGACTTGGACAATACTGTTTACCGAAAGTGTATAATGGCTTTAAGTGAATATATTAATTGTTTGTATCTTATTATTTTGGAGTTTTTCAAATAAAATATATCTATAATTGTAGCAAGAAATCTCTCTTCTCTCTTATTTTACGTGCATTATTGTCAAAGTAATGTATTATGGTTACTATTAAAATCATACCTTAAAATAAACCATTTCAATATTTAAAAAAGTTCCACCCCTTTAAACTCAATTTGAATGTAATTATTACTAAACCTTGGTCTCACACCTTTAAGCCACCCCAAAAGACCCTACCTTTAATCATACCTTCAGATAAACAATTTCAATATTAAAGAAAGTTCCACCCCTTTAAACTCAATTTGAAAGAAATAATAACTTAACCTTGGTCTCACACCTTTAAGCCACCCCAAAAGACCCTACCTTTAATCATACCTTCAGATAAACAATTTCAATATGAAAAAAGTCCAACTCCTTTCAACTCAATTTGAAAGAAATTATTACTTAACCACACCTTTAAGCTACCCTGAAATACCCCACCTTTAAATCATACCTTAAAAAAACCAGTTTCAATTTTAAACAAAGTTCCACCCCTTTAAACTCAATTTGAAAGAAATTATTACTAAACCTTTGTCACACCTTTAAGCCACCCAAAATACCCTACCTTTAAATTATACCTTTAAATAATCATTTCAATATTTAAAATGAGTTCCACCCCTTTAAACTCAATTTGAAAGAAATTGTTACAACCTTTAATTCAAAATTACAACCTTTAAAATACCTTTGGCGTTAGGAAAAAATAATGGCTTTAAAAAAATACCTTCAAAGTTATTGTCACTGTTGCTTTAAATCAAGTCCCCCATCTCATTAAGTCTTCGATCGCCCCATGCCCTCATCCCAAACCATCCCCCAAAGCCCCCATCTCAACAAGTCCATCCAATCGCCTGTAGTCCTCATCCCAAACCATTCCCCCATCTCACGAGTCCCACTAAGCCCTCATCTCAACAATATCATCCCAGCGCCCGAATCCCCCATTCCAAACCTACAAGCCCAACCCACACCTCCAAGGAAGCCCTCATCCAAACCATCCCCTAAGCCCTCCTCCCAACCAGCTCAGTCCATCACTCCAAGCTCCAATCACAAGTCCAACCCATCACCCCCATCCCCCATCTAAACCATCCCAACCCAACACCCAAGCCCTCATCCCAACCCCATCACTCCTACCATCATCCCAACCAGCCCAGCCCATCATTCAAAGCTCTCATCACAAGTCCAACCCATCACCCCAATCCCCATCCAAACAATTCCAACCCAATACCCAAGCTCTCATCCCAACCCCATCACTCCTACCATCATACCAAGCCCTCATCCCATCCAGCCCAACCCAGTGGCCGACTTACTATCCAGCAACCTCCTTGGCCCCTCAGCACTTAGAAATTTTACTCCCAAAGCCAAGCTCCAAGGCCCTTGGTCACCCCTTGCTCAGCCCTCAGATCAGCTAAAAATCCAAGGGTCTAGCCTTGGAGAAAATATTTTGAAAAAATTTCTAAGTCAGCCATTTTTAACTTCATCACTCCAAAAACCGTTAAGTTTTTATAACAGCTCGGTAGCACAGCAGTGAGAGAGTGGGCTTACAGAGCTGAAGGTCCCCGGTTCAAGCCCTACCCATTTTTACTAAAAAATAAAATTTTTCTTATTTAATGGTTAAAAAAGGCTCCCCAGGGGATTTGAACCCACCCTGCTCACAGCTCCAGGATTCCTGGAGCTGTGAGCTAGCCCACTGCGCTACCCGGCTTCTTAAAAAAAATCGCTCGGAACTAATATTTAAACCTTAGAATGGGGGGGGTAAATTTAAAAAAAAAATGGATGCACCCCATGACCTTTGACCTTTACATGAGCAACAAGAGAAAAAACAAAATGAAAGATGGGTGTAGGATGTCCATTATAAAATATTTTATTATACCATTTAAAAATAGCATAAAATTACACATAATTACAATACATTTATTTCGCAAGTTAACGTACAGACTACAGAGCACCGGACTATCTTAACAAGTACTTTAACATTTACAAACTATTTAGTACATAAAATTAACAGAGTACATTAAATAACAGACCTTATGCACACGACATTATTTACATCATAATTTTACCTCTAATTCTAAAGTGTGTTGGTGCGCTATGTTAAGTACGAACTAAATTTGTATTAAGTTAATTGTCTCCCTTATTAATATTTTTAAAGCAAAGTTAAGTTTAATAATTAATTTAAAAAAACAAATAGAGAACCCGGTAAGACTACATACATAGAGCTTGCAATGCAAGCAGTTTTATACATACACATGTACATACTTAAGTATACGTAACATAACGCATAATTTAAAAATCTAATTTTACCTCTAATTCTAAAGTGTGTTGGTGCGCTATGTTAAGTACGAACTAAATTTTTATTAAGTTAATTGTCTCCCTTATTAATATTTTTAAAGCAAAACTAAGTTTAATAATTAATTTAAAAAAACCAAATAGAGAACCCGGTAAGACTACATACAGAGAGCTTGCAATGCAAGCAGTTTTATACGTACTTAAATATACGTAACATAACGCATAATTTAAAAAGCTTATTTGGTTACTGCGTAGAGGGTGCTCAACTATCCGACTGCTATTTTATTCATTCTTGATAACAGCACCCTCCTACACATGCCTCATTTAAAGAACACCTTTTAAAATTACCATTTCTTATAGTCATACACCGTATTTATTTAAATTCACAAAATGGCTACCAGTAAAGACTACAGAGAGCTTGCAATGCAAGCAGTTTTATACATACTTAAATTAACGTAACATAACGAGTAATTTTAAAAGCTAATTTGGTTACTGCATAGAGGGTGCTCTACTATCTCACTGCTATTTTATTCATTCTTGATAACAGCACCCTCCTACACATGTCTTATTAAAAGAATACCTTTTAAAATTACCATTTCTTAGTCATACAACGTATTTACTTAAATTCACAAAATGGCGACCAGTAAAGACTACAGAGAGCTTGCAATGCAAGCAGTTTTATACATACTTAAACATACGTAACATAATGCATAATTTTAAAAGCTAATTTGGTTACTGCATAGAGGGTGCTCCACTATCTCAAAATATTTTATTCATTCTTGATACCAGCACCTTTACACATGCCTCATTGATACAACATTTTTGTAAGTAAAATTTCCTACAACATATAATAAACGATACAGAAGCGAGGCTGCATTTTCGCACGGCTTAAGCGATCAATCATGACTCGTAAAGAAGTTTAAAATTTACTTTGGTTACTGCATAGAGGGTGCTCTACTATCTCGTAATATTTTATTCATTCTTGATAAGAGCACCCTACTACCACATGCCTCATTGATACAACATTTTTTTAAGTAAAATTTCCTATGATATATAATAAACGATACAGAAGCGAGGCTGCTTTTTCGCAAAGCTTAAACGATCGATCGTGACTCGTCTTAAAGTAGTTTAAAATTTACTTTGATCACTGCATAGAGGGTGCTCTACTATCTCACTGCAATTTATTCATTCTTGATAACAGCACCCTCCTACACATGTCTCATTAAAAGAACACCTTTTAAAATTACCATTAATTTCTTATAATTATACAAAAGATATAAAAGAATACTTAAAACATTTCTTTATCCCCAGGTCAAACATAGGATCATTTTGTCCTTAGAACACACTGATAAAATTTTCACAGAATTTAATTAGATAACCATGTGTTTATGTCATAAACACAGTTTTAAATTACACATTACCTTACAGAAACGAGGCTGCTTTTTCGCACGGCTTAATCGATCGGCGCATCAACCCGTATAACTGCGCATCAACTCGCAATACACACATTAATGGATAAATAGCATGTAAATGTAATACAAAATGCTTTTAAAAAGGGACAATGATTTGTTGTATCTTAAACAATACCTTAAATTACACAATACCTTACAGAAGCGAGGCTGCTTTTTCGCACGGCTTAATCGATCGACGCATCAACCCGTATAAATGCGCATCAATTCGTAATACACACATTAACGGATAAATAGCATGTTAATGTAAAATAAAAGCTTTTTCACAGCCTATGATTTATCATTGTTATTTCTTAACATTATTATGTTTAAATAAGCCTATAATTTATCATTGTTATTTCTTAACATTATTATGTTTAAATTAGTTTAAAAAGAAGTTATTAGTAGTAACCCATGCCTATTACATGTATGAGGTATTTAAAAGTGCAAAGGATGTTCAGTGTTCCTTATTTAAATTACATTCATACATTTGTTAGTTCAAAACCTAATTTAATTTATGGCATGTTAGTAGAATACACTACAGAACATTCATTAAATCTTCTCAAATTTGTTAGTTACTGGATTAAAAGCATTCTTATAAAGAACTACAAATTATAAATTGTAATAACATTCATACATTTGTTAATTCAGAACCTCATTTAATTTATAGCATGTTAGTAGAACATTCATCAAAAAACATTTTCAAATTCATGAACTACTGGATTAAAAGCATTCTTATAAGACTTTAAATTATAAATTGTAATTTTTTCTACTGATTAAAATATAAATTTGTTACTTTGTTTTATAAATTTTAATCAAACTATAGTTGTTTCATTTATTTTCATATGTTAGTGGTGAGATTTATTCTAAAGTAAAAAACCTCAATCATAATAGACAGACCTCGTTGTCAACAAAGCCCAAACTACAAATCATTTATGAATTTTTTTAGTAAATAAAAATGTTTCTATATTTTTTTATTTATTCCTTGAATTTGCCCAACTCTGTAACTTGTTAATGTTTCACCCTTGTTGTATGTCCATTTGTCTATAAATTATGGTGAAATAAAATAATAACATACTACAGTGCATTTATAGGGTTCTTTGATACCGTATGAAAGCTTTGATATTGGTCGCAATATCTTTACCGCGCGATGACTTTATGTCCAAACGACTTACACTCTGACACAACTTTTTTAACAGTTAGTGTTGCACAAAAATATAATGAATCCCTACCTAGAGGTTCAAGATTTAAAATGGGAAACTCTTAACATTTTAACGTTCATGTTTAATTCATTGTAGTTAGTATTTTAAAACATAAAATTGCTAGAGTTAGATTGTTGTTAGTTGTAACATTAGTTCATATATTGGAATTTTGTCATATAAATATTCATCAATTTTTAATAATGTCATCTTGTGCAACACGCATTAACACAATTATAAGATTTGTTAAAGGCAAAAAATTAACGATAAATAATATAGAACTTGTATTTCGATTGAGCATGTTTGAATTTTAAAAATAAAATTTTCATAACAATAAGATGTGTTAAAGGCCATACAAATTTAATAACATTGATTAATTTCATTAGTTTATTAATAGTAATTTTGTTTGTGTTTGACAGTATTTTTGTTTTAAACTTATATTTTGTGTTATATATAAATATTTTAGAAACATATAATTTTGGGGATTAATTTTTGTGTTACTCTTGGTGTATGTAAAATTTTGTATTATTAACATTTGTCTATGAGTAATGAAGAAAATACAATAACTGCTCCCATGCATTTAAGTCTTTTAGTCAAACAAGACCTATGTGATGAAACAAACGTGATATTTCTGTAACATATTCAACACACGAAAAATTTACGTCCGCACGGCGCAAGCTCAAACCTATCCGCAGCAACCTCGTTTCTATAACAACAAATTAAACCAGTGAATACTTATTTGGAGTCTTAAAACAACCAACCAAAGGTACTGTAAACAACATTGGTAAAGTTTAACATCAAAATTCACAAATAGTAATGTATATGCTTATAAATAAGTAAACCACTGAAAGCAATTTATTTAAGTTCAAATTTTTCCTATCTAATTGGGGGGATTTCTCCAACAAAATTAATTAATGGGTTGTCTTTGCCTGAGCCAAGGGAGTTTGACCATGAAGAAGCAGCACACACCTCCGCACAAGGCAGAAGCGGCACCCACTCTGCATTAATGCAGAAGCGGCATGCACCTTCGCATGATAAGTGCAATCTCACAATGTCACCATTATAGGAGCTGATACTCCCATGATAAGAGACAGACTATAATGGGATACACTGCAAGACATCATACTGGGGTGACACACTCCAACACGCTGTCGCCTCCCACATTAATGTATTTTTGTTAATAAGAAAGAGTTATTCAATTCTATTCTATATTTATCATTTCTTTGTGGGGGGATTTCTTCAACATTATAAATTAATGGGTTGTCTTTGACTGAGCCCAAAGGAGTTTGACTGTGAAGAAGCAGCACTACTTCCGCCTGAGGCAGAAGCGGCACACACCTCCGCTCTAATGCAGAAGCAGCATGCACCTTCGCATGATAAGTGCAATCTCACAATGTCACCATTATAGGAGCTGATACTCCCATGATAAGAGACAGACTATAATGGGATACACTGCAAGACATCATACTGGGGTGACATACCTTCAGCACACTGTCGCCTCCTACATTGATGTATTTTGGTTAATAAGATTAGATCAAGAGTTATCCGAGTCTATTTTATATTTATCATTTCTTTTGGGGGGATTTCTTTAACATAATAAATTAATGAACTGTCTTTGCCTGATCCCTAAGGAATTTGACTGTGAAGAAGCAGTACTACTTCCGCCTGAGGCAGAAGCGGCACACACCTCCGCTCTAATGCAGAAGCGGCATGCACCTTCGCATGATAAGTGCAATCTCACAATGTCACCATTATAGGAGCTGACACTCCCATGATAGGAGACAGACTATAATGGGATACACTGCAAGACATCATACTGGGGTGACATACCTTCAACACACTAATGCAATAGCAATGCAGAACATGGACTTATAAGCTTATAATTAAAAACTAAAATGTATATGTATTTGAGTAAACCATTATACATAAGTACACCATCGCAAGCAGCTTTTTGTCATCAGATTTTGCTGATTGTCATCCTGATAAGCTTAGTTCAATTAGCAGGGCTACCATCGTGCAGGTTCCAGGATACCGGCCCCACGCGCTTTCTGAGATCGTAAGAGCCAATTGCACCGCCCCTTAAGGGGACGGGTCCGGTCCACTGTCCCAACTTCGGCGCCAGGACAGCCTCCCTACTCTTAGTAACGCGGTCCCTAGTTGAAAGGACTAGGGACTACTTCCGTTGGTCAACCATACTTCTGATAACACCGGCACCATCCTAGCAGATGAGGAGCCCAAATGCACCTTTAAGATCAACCACCCAGTGGCCCGAGCCGGAAGTAGGACCCCACATGCCACGTGCACGTGTCCAGGTCCCTTTTCGACCGCCGCACTCCTCCGTCAATTCCTTTCGACCGCCGCACTCCTCCGTCAATTCCTTTCGACCGCCGCACTCCTCCGTCAATTCCTTTCGACCGCCGCACTCCTCCGTCAATTCCTTTCGACCGCCGCACTCCTCCGTCAATTCCTTTCGACCGCCGCACCACCAAGTCCCTAAGACCGCTCATTGCATAGCATAAAAACGCGTATGTGCTTGCTTGCTTGCAATGGTGTACTCATTTACAAGATAATAACGGTTTACAACAAAAAGAGTAATCAAACTATTAAAACAAACCCACATACCTTAAAGTTGAAAACAAACTGCTTGGTTGTGCATTCATGATTGCTTGATGAACATCTCAGATGTCTTGATACTGATGATTATCCATTGCTCCTCTGTGTACACTGCAGTGGTGAATCTCTCTTAAAGTTGAAAACAAACTGCTTGGTTGTGCATTCATGATTGCTTGATGAACATCTCAGATGTCTTGATACTGATGATTATCCATTGCTCCTTTGTGTACACTGCAGCGGTGAATCTCTCTTAAAGTTGATGACAAACTGCTTGGTCGTTCATTTATGACTGCTTGATGAACATCTCAGATGTCTTGATACTGATGATTTCATACACAGTGGGGTTGAATTTCTCTGCTCTTGATTTTAGAGAACTATCAGATACATCACTGGCTCTGAGAAGTCAAGTTTTGAGAAAATGCACCGATTCAACAACGACAATATTCAAAATCCCAAGGATGATGACAATTTATTGATGGACCCAGTGATGATTGGTATAAATTTTTTGGTTTGATAAGTCACTATTGGATTTTTACTTTTCAAAACCTTTATTTATGTTCATAGAAAAATCATTAGACCGTGTCAAACTGTTTAATAAGTAATTTGTTTTTGAAGCAAGGCCATTTGTTGTCGACTTAATGTAATATTGATGTGATTTCTTTAAAGCTCGAAGGACTTTTTGTTCCCTGAACTGCAATAATCATGGCTAGGTTAAACCATAGTAAATAAAACACGGTTGTGTCCCCAAATCACTAGTCACTCTAGAGAGTATTTCAATAAGTGTTAAACCTTTTGAAAGCTGAAAAAGGGCAAACACTTCACGTCTGTTGAAATCGGACCAACAGTAGACATTCAAATATAAAACAGTTGGGAACAAGGGAAAATAAATAAATAAAAAATTGTTAGTGATCTACCTTTCACTGGAGAGTGCAGCTCCTACATCTTGGATTGGTCATCTACTTCTCGTCAGGTAGATGTCTTTAGAAAAGCTTCGTCCAGCTTGAAAACAAACAAGTGCATAATTGGAAACAGTTTTAGAAGACTGCCAGTGATTAACAGTAAAGTAATGGAATCAGCCAAGGTTTGTTTGATACTACCAAGATATGGTGTTGATATACCAAGAACTGTAGCCCATTTGCCTGTTACGACAGCCAGGCAAATCCCCCATAGTCAGCCAGGAGAAAGGAGGGTACTGCCTGAATGACACACACAATAACTATAACTATAAGAAGTGTTGCCTCTTACAATAGCCAGTAAAATTCACCCAGCTGTTATGACTGCCAGGGGGCTAGCAACGAGCAATGGAAAACTGCCCAAAGACAAGCTAAAGCTGCGTTTGCTCTTACATTTGCCAGTACATTCCCACAGAATCCCCCTAGCTGTAATGACTGCCATGGAGGCTAGCCAGGAGCAAGGGGGATACTGCCTGAAGAAGAAACATTACAAATATAGCAGTGTTGCATCTTACAACAGTCAGTATATTCCCCCCAGAGTCCTCCCAGCTGTAAGGAATGCCATGGAGGCTAGCCAGGAGCAAGGGGGGAACTGCCTGAAGAAGACACATTAAAATTTAGCAGTGTTGCATCTTACAACAGTCAGTATATTCCCCCCAGAGTCCTCCAAGCTGCAAAGAATAAAATGAAGGCTAGCCAGGAGCAAGGGGGCTACTGCCTGAAGAAACATTAGAAATATAGCCATATTGCACCTTACAACAGTCAGTATATTCCCCCCAGAGTCCTCCCAGCTGTTAAGAATGCCATGAAGGCTAGCCAGGAGCAAGGGGGTACTGCCTTAAGAAGAAACAATAGAAATATAGCAGTGTTGCATCTTACAACAGTCAGTATATTCCCCCCAGAGTCCTCCCAGCTCTAAAGAATGCCATGAAGGCTAGCCAGGAGCAAGGGGGTACTGCCTGAAGAAGAAACATTAGAAATATAGCAGTGTTGCATTTTACAACAGTCAGCATATTCCCCACGAGGGCTCCCAGCTGTAAAGAATGCCATGAAGGCTAGCCAGGAGCAAGGGGGTACTGCCTTAAGAAGAAACAATAGAAATATAGCAGCGTTGCATTTTACAACAGTCAGTATATTCCCCCCAGAGTGCTCCCAGCTGTAAAGAATGCCATGAAGGCTAGCCAGGAGCAAGGGGGCTACTGCCTGAAGAAGAAACAATAGAAATATAGCAGTGTTGTATCTTACAACAGTCAGTATATTCCCCCCAGAGTCCTCCCAGCTGTTAAGAATGCCATGAAGGCTAGCCAGGAGCAAGGGGGGTACTGCCTGAAGAAGAAACATTAGAAATATAGCAGTGTTGCATCTTACAACAGTCAGTATAATCCCCCCAGAGTCCTCCCAGCTGTTAAGAATGCCATGAAGGCTAGCCAGGAGAAAGGGGGTACTGCCTTAAGAAGAAACAATAGAAATATAGCAGTGTTGCATCTTACAACAGTCAGTATATATAATCCCCCCAGAGTCCGCCCAGCTGTAAAGAATGCCATGAAGGCTAACCAGGAGCAAGGGGGTACTGCCTTAAGAAGAAACAATAGAAATATAGCAGTGTTGCATCTTACAACAGTCAGTATATTCCCCCCAGAGTCCTCCAAGCTGTAAAGAATGCCATGGAGGCTAGCCAGGAGCAAGGGGGGTACTGCCTGAAAAAGACACATTAGAAATATAGCAGCAATGCATCTTACAACAGTCAGTATAATCCCCCCACAGTCCTCCAAGCTGTAAAGAATGCCATGGAGGCTAGCCAGGAGCAAGGGGGGTACTGCCTGAAAAAGACACATTAGAAATATAGCAGCAATGCATCTTACAACAGTCAGTATAATCCCCCCAGAGTCCTCCCAGCTGTAAAGAATGCAGTGTGGCTAGCCAGGAGCAAGGGGGTACTGCCCGAAGAAGAAACATTAGAAATATAGCAGCAATGCATCTTACAACAGTCAGTATAATCCCCCAGAGTCCTCCCAGCTGTAAAGAATGCCGTGGAGGATAGCCAGGAGCAAAGGGGGTACTGTCTGAAGAAGACACATTAGAAATATAGCAGCAATGCATCTTACAACAGTCAGTATAATCCCCCAAAAGTCCTCCCAGCTGTAAAGAATGCCATCTGGCTAGCCAGGAGCAAAGGGGGTACTGCCCGAAGAAGAAACATTAGAAATATAGCAGTGTTGCATCTTACAACAGTCAGTATAATCCCCTAGAGTTCTCCCAGCTGTAAAGAATGCCATGGAGGCTAGCCAGGAGCAAAGGGGGTACTGTCTGAAGAAGACACATTAGCAATATAGCAGCAATGCATCTTACAACAGTCAGTATAATCCCCCCAGAGTCCTCCCAGCTGTAAAGAATGCCGTGTGGCTAGCCAGGAGCAAGGGGGTACTGCCCGAAGAAGAAACATTAGAAATATAGCAGCAATGCATCTTACAACAGTCAGTATAATCCCCCAGAGTCCTCCCAGCTGTAAAGAATGCCGTGGAGGATAGCCAGGAGCAAAGGGGGTACTGCCTGAAAAAGACACATTAGAAATATAGCAGCAATGCATCTTACAACAGTCAGTATAATCCCCCCAGAGTCCTCCAAGCTGTAAAGAATGCCATGGAGGCTAGCCAGGAGCAAGGGGGGTACTGCCTGAAAAAACACATTAGAAATATAGCAGCAATGCATCTTACAACAGTCAGTATAATCCCCCCAGAGTCCTCCCAGCTGTAAAGAATGCCGTGTGGCTAGCCAGGAGCAAGGGGGTACTGCCCGAAGAAGAAACATTAGAAATATAGCAGCAATGCATCTTACAACAGTCAGTATAATCCCCCAGAGTCCTCCCAGCTGTAAAGAATGCCGTGGAGGATAGCCAGGAGCAAAGGGGGTACTGTCTGAAGAAGACACATTAGAAATATAGCAGCAATGCATCTTACAACAGTCAGTATAATCCCCCCAAAGTCCTCCCAGCTGTAAAGAATGCCATCTGGCTAGCCAGGAGCAAAGGGGGTACTGCCCGAAGAAGAAACATTAGAAATATAGCAGTGTTGCATCTTACAACAGTCAGTATAATCCCCTAGAGTTCTCCCAGCTGTAAAGAATGCCATGGAGGCTAGCCAGGAGCAAAGGGGGTACTGCCTGAAGAAGACACATTAGCAATATAGCAGCAATGCATCTTACAACAGTCAGTATAATCCCCTCAGAGTCCTCCCAGCTGTAAAGAATGCCGTGGAGGATAGCCAGGAGCAAAGGGGGTACTGTCTGAAGAAGACACATTAGAAATATAGCAGCAATGCATCTTACAACAGTCAGTATAATCCCCCAGAGTCCTCCCAGCTGTAAAGAATGCCATGTGGCTAGCCAGGAGCAAGGGGGGTACTGCCCGAAGAAGAAACATTAGAAATATAGCAGTGTTGCATCTTACAACAGTCAGTATAATCCCCCCAGAGTCCTCCCAGCTGTAAAGAATGCCATGAAGGCTAGCCAGGAGCAAGGGGGGATACTGCCTGAAGAAGAAACATTAGAAATATAGCAGTGTTGCATCTTACAACAGTCAGTATAATCCCCCCAGAGTCCTCCCAGCTGTAAAGAATGCCATGAAGGCTAGCCAGGAGCAAAGGGGGTACTGCACGAAGAAGCAACATAAGAAATATAGCAGCAATGCATCTTACAACAGTCAGTATAATCCCCCAGAGTCCCCCCAGCTGTAACGAATGCCATGAAGGCTAGCCAGGAGCAAGGGGGTACTGCCTTAAGAAGAAACAATAGAAATATAGCAGCAATGCATCTTACAACCGTCAGTATAATCCCCCCAGAGTCCTCCCAGCTGTAAAGAATGCCATGAAGGCTAGCCAGGAGCAAGGGGGGTACTGCCTGAAAAAACACATTAGAAATATAGCAGCAATGCATCTTACAACAGTCAGTATAATCCCCCCAGAGTCCTCCCAGCTGTAAAGAATGCCGTGTGGCTAGCCAGGAGCAAGGGGGGTACTGCCCGAAGAAGAAACATTAGAAATATAGCAGTGTTGCATCTTACAACAGTCAGTATAATCCCCCCAGAGTCCTCCCAGCTGTAAAGAATGCCATGAAGGCTAGCCAGGAGCAAGGGGGGATACTGCCTGAAGAAGAAACATTAGAAATATAGCAGTGTTGCATCTTACAACAGTCAGTATAATCCCCCCAGAGTCCTCCCAGCTGTAAAGAATGCCATGAAGGCTAGCCAGGAGCAAAGGGGGTACTGCACGAAGAAGCAACATAAGAAATATAGCAGCAATGCATCTTACAACAGTCAGTATAATCCCCCAGAGTCCCCCCAGCTGTAACGAATGCCATGAAGGCTAGCCAGGAGCAAGGGGGTACTGCCTTAAGAAGAAACAATAGAAATATAGCAGCAATGCATCTTACAACCGTCAGTATAATCCCCCCAGAGTCCTCCCAGCTGTAAAGAATGCCATGAAGGCTAGCCAGGAGCAAAGGGGGTACTGCCTGAAGAAGACACATTAGAAATATAGCAGTGCTGCATCTTAAGACAGCCAGTACATTCCCCAGAGTGTTCCCAGCTGTAAAGAATGCCATGGAGGCTAGCCAGGAGCAAGGGGGGTACTGCCGGAAGAAGACTAACCAGAAGTAAAGCAGTGCTGCATCTTACGACAGCCAGTACATTCCCCCAAAGTCCTCCCAGCTGTAAAGAATGCCATGGAGGCTAGCAAGTAGCAAGAGGGGTACTGCATGAAGCAGACACATTACAAAATAAAGCAGTGTTGCGTCTTACAACAGTCAGTAAATTACCCTAGAGTGCTCCCAGCTGCAAAGAATGCCATGGAGGCTAGCCAGGAACAAGGGGGGTACTGCACGAAGAAGACACATAAGAAATATAGCAGTGTTGCATCATTTGACAGCCAGTCCACCCATCTTTAATGCTAGATGGTAGCAAGGAGGTATTGCCTGGAGAAGAAACACTGAACACCAGAACATTGCACTGTTGCCTGTTAGGACAGCCAGTTCTTCCCCTGGAGGAAGATAATGCTGGGTCCTGGTTGACTTTGCTTGAAAAAAGGCAAAATGATTGCCAAACAGCGTACAAGTATCTTGGTCTTAATTTTATTTCTACAAGAAAACGACCGATATTAACCGCTATTCAAAACAAGAGCAGCAACAATCGTTCTGCTTAATCATGTAAATTTCATTTGGGACAAGAGCTAAGTTTTAAATGTAAAGTTTTTAAGAACTTGCCTTTAACTGGATTGTGCAGCTCCTCTATCATGAGCCGGGCTGGACCTCTCTTTGGAAATACAAGCTCTGTAGCAAGCTCTTCTGCAACTCAAACAAAAAGCAGAATTTGCAATATCAGTGAGTGTGACCAAAAGCATTACCAACAGTAAAACAGTCTAAGATTGGTTTTAACTCAAAACATCCCACAAGCAACTTTTTTGAAGATATCAAAGCCCTAAAAACCAAGTTCTATTGAGGATTGCTAATGGCATGATTGTTATTATCAGTGATCATTCAAAAGGAAACTGGCATGCCCATGGCAAGCAAATTTTTATTACCAAAAACTTAAACGTGATTTGACACAAACATATTACACAAACTGCCACAATAAGTGTTTATAACGTTATCCATTTGCAAAATAGTAACATAAAATGTTAGGCTTGTACTAAAAGAAAACTGTGACAGTTTGAGGAACTTCAAACGTACAAACATATCTGTCAACATTAAATCAAGGTGGTTGGTCAAATGCCTGAAAAAGTTCTCACAAGGATTTGTGCTGGCATGAGCTATATTTATCAGTGAGCTCTCAGAATAAAACCAATCTATCAAACTGCCAGCAAAATTGAAATTATAAACAGCTATTTTTTTGTATCAATGTTTTGGTTTAACATGCAGCATCATAAGGTACCTTCCCAAAATCTTTAAAACCCCATAGGAAAAAAATGTAAACAAGCTCAACCTGTTAACGTTAAACTGACTCCCAGACATGTTAGCATCTTTCAACACTAGTAAACATACTGAACAACAAAGACTTTTACTTGCCAAGGAATTCACCATCAGCCTGGAGAGTGTAGCCACTCTGTCATATAGGTTTGTCTTGGACATCTTGTTGGCTGGTACATGTTCATGTAGATCTTATTGGAGATGCTAAACCCTCTGCAACACAAACAAATTTGAACAACTAAAACATTATGCATCAGTCAAACAGCTGGAATTAGATATGAAGCTTTTACTAAAAGAAAACTGTGGCAGTTTGAGGAACGTCTGCACACAATAAATCAAGGGGGGGGGGGTCAAATGCCTGAAATAATTCTCTCAAGGACCTGTGCTGGCATGAGCTTATTTACCAGTGAGCTCTCTGGATTACAACCAAAGGGACTTCTCCCAAAAACTTTAACGTAAATCATAAAAAAAACTAAAAAAACAAGCCAACCTGTTTGAACTTGAAAATAGTTTCAAATCATTGAAACCACTTTAAAAGAATTGTAATGCAGCAAGAAATGACTATTGGTAACATCTTTTTAAAGACAGTGGACACTATTGGTAATTGTCAAAGACTAGCCTTTACAGCTGGTGTATCTCAACATATGCATAAAATTACAAACCTGTGAAAATTTGAGCTCAATCGGTCACCGAACTTGCAAGATAATAATGAAAGAAAAAACACCCTAATCACACGAAGTTGTGTGCGTTTAGATGCTTGATTTCAGGACCCCAAGTTCTAAATCCGAGGTCTCGAAATCAAATTCATGAAAAATTACTTCTTTCTCGAAAACTATGGCACTTCTGAGAGAGCCGTTTCTCACGATGTTTTATACCATCAACCTCTCCCCATTACTCGTCACCAAGAAAGGTTTTATGTTAATAATTATTTGGAGTAATTACCAATAATGCCACTGCCGTTAAGCCTGACCAACAACGGACATTCAGCAAGGACAAGGGGTAAATATTGAAAGTTTATGTTTGGCATTTACCTTTCACTGTAGAATGCAGCTCCCACATCTTGGCTAGTCATGGACATCCCCACCCCACAGAAGTGTGGGTGGGTCTACGAGCGAAAACTTACCTGTAGAGCGAATACTACAATTGCATTGTTCCCTATGCCGGCAGGCAAATAGCTAAGAGTTTTACATACAATAGCGCCTGATAGAGTCCTATCCCGACGCCCTGTGACATGCGCGTCCTCTTTTTCCTCAAGCGTCAAACAACGCCGGCCGAAAAGGCGGTGTTGTTGCAATAAAAAGCTTCTGATGATCTGTACGAAGTGACCTCGTACGGTTCATATACCACTTGAGTGCCTGAACGGGGCACCACAGCTTATCCTTCGCCTCTGAAGAAAAGGACTTGATGTCCGGGACAAAAATGTCCGGGGGCGTAAAAGAGCTGGACTGGTTCTTGGTCAAGAAGCTGGTCGTGGGGACCAGGCGAACGCCGCCTGGTTCCCATTGGATGTGTCCTGCCCCCACTGACAGGGCGTGTAGCTCACTGCGCCGTCGGGAAGTAGCGACAGCCAGGAGGAACGCCACTTTGATGGAAAGCTGCAACAGTGTTGAGCAGTCCATCGGTTCGTAGGGAGGTTCTGTCAAAGTCGATAGGACGCTAAATAGGTCCCAGGACGGGACAAGTTTGCGTACTGGAGGATGGGTAACAAACATCCCCTTGATCAGTTGGCTGATGGCCCCGTTATCCGAGAAGGAAGAACCGTCCGGGAACCTGGGGTGGATTGCGACGATGTCTGACCGGTAATTCCTTACCGTGCCCGTCGTGAGGCCGCTGTCCAGAAGATATACTAGGAAATCTCCCACCTCCCCTACAGACGTATCGGGAGGATGGAGGGATTCCCGACTACACCATTTAAAAAAATGGTGTAGTCGGCTGTTGTATACCTTCCTGGTGGAGGCCCGGCGCGACTGGGCTGCGATTGTTGCAGACCGTCGCGAAAGGCCTGCTGAGCGGAGGGATCGCGTGACAGCACCCAACACGTCAGGTGGAGATCCCCCGGAGCCGAATGAATCATTCCCGAGCTGGGCTGGTGCAGGAGATCCGCACGCCCCGGTAGGATTACTGGGCGATGGACCAGGAGCCTGACGAGTCGTGGGAACGCATAGGCCAGTAGGCCATCCGTCCCCTTGAGAGAGCGTCGGCTGTGACGTTCTCCACACCTGGGATGTGGGCTGCTGCACCAGTGGATGATGTCCCAAGCCAGTGCACACAGGCGTCCCAACCTGGTGCCCCCCTGGTGATTGATGTAAGCCACGACTGTGGCGTTGTCGCACCTCACCAGGACCGCACGGCCCCTGACGTCCGACTGGAAATGTCGCAGTGCGTTGGAGACTGCTAACATTTCCAGGACCTTGATGTGGGACGATTGGTGTTTGGAACCCCACACCCCTGCGATCTGTCGCAGGTGGAGGGTTGCCCCCCAGCCAAGGAGCGAAGCACGGGTCGTGACTGTCACCGAAGGACGGGGCGAGCGGAAAACCTGGCCCTGTGAAATGTTCGCCTCGACTAGCTACCAGTGAAGGTGGGGGACTAGCCAGGGCGTGGTCGGCACCGGGTGGTGGATTGGGTGCCGGATGGGCCAGTAAAAGGAGAGCAGGTGAAGCTGAATGGGTCTCATTCTCAGCCTCCGAACATCTACCAAATCCACCATACTGGCCATGAAGCCCAACAGCCTGAGCCAGGCCAGGACTGGGGCCACCACCGTTGGATCGAGGAAGAGTGACACGCACTGCCGAAGGTTCAGCAGGCGTTCCTCTGATGGGCAGGCCAATCCCTTGCGCAGGTCGAGGGACGCACCGATATAGGTCAGGGAACCTGCGAGGGGATCGGGTGGGACTTCTCGGTGTTGATGATAAACCCGAGGTCGGAGGTCAAGTATACTGGAGCGCTGCCTCCGTCTCCTCCGGAAAACGGCCCACGATCAGCCAATCGTCGAGGTATAAGAAAATCATAATGCCTCGCCTCCGCAGCCCCGCCCAGATGTTCACGATCCAGGTGAACTCCAGAGGTGAGGTGGAAAGTCCGAATGGGAGCACCACAAATTTGTACAGGTTTTTTTTGTACTGGAAACGTAGGAGTTTGTAGTGCTCCGGCCTGATAGGGACGTGTAGGTGCGCGTCCTTCAGGTCGAAACTGATCGCCCATGCGGGCGTCACAATAGAACTCAGTATAGAACTTAGCGTCTCCATGCGGAAACGCTTCGGACGGAAGAACTTGTTGAGGGGTTTCAAGTTCAGAATCGGGCGCCACACGCCAGCCTCCTTTTTGGGGGTCAAGAAGAAGGTTGACATTAAACCCATCCGAGCCCCCGAACGGGGGACCATACGCACAGCCCCCTTTAGGAGGAGGGCGTCTATCTCCCCCTCGAGGGGGACGCTTTGCTAAGTCGGACGGTACGGGTGTTTGCCGACTGAACATGTCCGACGGGGGGGGGTTCTCATAAACTCCAGCGCGTAACCGCTGCCGATTGTTTCGAGGACCCAGCGGTCGGAGGTCACTTGACCCCAGGACCCCAAGAAATTCCGGAGGAGGCCCCACACAGGTTGGTCGGTGGGAGGGCGCTCCGAGTTTGTTAAGTCACTTGCGCCACGCCCCGGTACATCGGGGGGCGGGCGCTCGGAAACCACGACCCGACTGGGTGCGTGGTTGGCCAGGTTGGCTTTGTGGATAACGTGAGCCAGCCGTGTTATCGGCCAATGAGGAGGACGAGTTGGTCAGCTCGATCCAACGGATGTCAATCTCCGAGACTGAGCTACGCCTGGTCCATATGATCAGAGTACTGAAACTTCCCTGTGAACCGGAGCCCCCCTCTGGTGAACGTCAATCCTTCAAGAACAGGGCGGGCCCCGCAACGGGCGTGACTAAACCCTTCCCGGTGATGCCTCTAGATCAGGTGTGCAGCGACCGTATGGGCGGGGTAATGGAGACAAAGAAATGGACCCCATGCTCCAGACGTACAGAGCCATACTATCGTTTTCCTCCAGCGGACTTCAAAAAATATTTCGCCACTCCCGTCCTGCCGGACTCGGCCTCAGACAAGCTGGTTGCGGACAGGGAATCGTCGTCATCCAAGCTCCCGTTTGCGGACAAGAGCCGCGGCAAATTGGAAGACGTTGCCCGAAAAACGGACTCATCGGCGCGCATGGGTATGCGCACGACATCCTTTCTTACGAGGTGTCCTTGAGGAATCCGATTCTGAATTAGCATCATCGCAGCGCCCATGGTCAGACTCAAAGGCCGCCGACGGGTGCAAACTGGGTTAGTGGGCGGGTGTGGCAAACCAGGGGGGGGGGGAGGGGAGGAGGTGGTGTCCGGCGCACGGCTAGCCGTGTGCGGGAGTCCCTGTTGGCCCGACGCAAGCCATCACCCATGGCTGTGTTGACTGTGGGGCACCGGTTCGGTGGCCAAGTCAGGCGGGCCTTGTCCACCACCCTCGCGTTGACCCGTAATTGAGGCCGCGAGGGTGTGGAACGCCTCCAAAAATTCCTCCCTTGAAATCAGGTCGAGCCGCTCGAGCCTGGGCTACGAGGGCGGGTCTTATTGCCCTTCTTTGAAGGGGGTCCCCGACTGGGCTCAGATGTAACATCGTTGGCCGGTTGCGGGCGGGAATACCGGAACAGCGGGTGAACCCGGAAGTCGAGGCTGACCCTTCAGAACGTAACGTTCCGACAGGGCCCCAAGGGGCCTGCTCGTTGCCAATTGCCCGGGCAGCCGACAGCGCCCCAAGCCCGATAGCATAGGCGGTGGCTGCCTGGTCGAGGCGGTCGTACAAAAGGCCGTCCCTGGGCACCGCGGTATTTGCGTGTGCACTGTGGGGGGCCGGGTGCACTGAGTCATGGAGGGGTAACCCCTCCAGCTGTGCGTACCCTGTACTCAGCCCTGGATGCACCGAGCCTTGGAGGGGTACCCCCTCTGGCTGTGCATACCCTGTACTCAGCCCTGGATGCACCGAGCCTTGGAGGGGTAACCCCTCCGGCTGTGCATACCCTGTACTCAGCCCTGGATGCACTGAGTCATGGAGGGGTAACCCCTCCGGCTGTGCATACCCTGTACTCAGCCCTGGATGCACCGAGCCTTGGAGGGGTAACCCCTCCAGCTGTGCATACCCTGTACTCAGCCCTGGATGCACCGAGCCTTGGAGGGGTACCCCCTCCGGCTGTGCATACCCTGTACTCAGCCCTGGATGCACCGAGCCTTGGAGGGGTAACCCCTCCGGCTGTGCATACCCTGTACTCAGCCCTGGATGTACCCTGTACTCAGCCCTGGATGCACCGAGCCTTGGAGGGGTAACCCCTCTGGCTGTGCGTACCCTGTACTCAGCCCTGGATGCACCGAGTCATGGAGGGGTAACCCCTCCGGCTGTGCATACCCTGTACTCAGCCCTGGATGCACTGAGTCATGGAGGGGTAACCCCTCTGGCTGTGCGTACCCTGTACTCAGCCCTGGATGCACTGAGTCATGGAGGGGTAACCCCTCCGGCTGTGCATACCCTGTACTCAGCCCTGGATGCACTGAGTCATGGAGGGGTAACCCCTCCGGCTGTGCATACCCTGTACTCAGCCCTGGATGCACCGAGCCTTGGAGGGGTACCCCCTCTGGCTGCGTGTGCCCCTCTGGCTGCGTGTGCCCCGCCGGCTGGCCTGGGATCAATGGAGCGAAGTCCCACTTACCAACTCGGGTGGATCCTGACAGGGACGATGAGACCGTAAGGTCCCCCGCCCAGCCGGTAATTGATCCGGCAGCCGACGATGGCTGAGGGGGCTGACTGGGGGATTGCTTGGGCGGCGACGTAATGTCACCACCGCAATCCCCCCCGAGGACTCAGGCTGTCTGGGAGGGATGTAGGTCCCCCCTACGGCGAAAGGCCCTTTCCTCCATGATTTCTTATAAGAACTCATATTCTATATAAATCTCTCTCTAGAAAATCTCAAACAACTCTACAAACTATCCTGCTACTGGATAGCCACTAATAATCACTCTTATCAAGCTAAAAAGGCAGTCAAATCTCACCAATTTCGGGACAGAAAATTATTCACGTCCGATGCCTTTGCCAGCTAAGAGAAAAAGAGGACGCCAACGTGGTGCGCATGTCACAGGGCGTCGGGGATAGGACTCTTGAGAGCGCTATTGTATGTAAAACTCTTAGCTATTTGCCTGCCGGCATAGAAAACAATGCAATTGTAGTATTCGCTCTACAGGTAAGTAGAGTGAAGTAGACCTAAATATTGATCGAAGGGTACATGTCTTTGGAGATACTCAGTCTGACTGCAACAAAAACAAATTTATACTGTGCCAGATTTAGTGTTTTAAAACATTACCTAACATTAAAACAGTTAAAGACACTGGACACTCTTGGTAATTGTCAAAGACTAGCCTTCACAGTTGGTGTATCTCAACATATGCATAAAATAAAAAACCTGTGAAAATTTGAGCTCAATCGATCATCAAACTTGCGAGATTATAATGAAGAAAAAAAAACACCCTTGTCACATGGAGTTGTGTGCATTTAGATGGTTGATTTCGTTACCTCAAGTTCTAAATCTGAGGTCTCGAAATCAACTTCGTGGACAATTACTTCCTTCTCTAAAACTATGGCACTTCAGAGGGTGCCGTTTCTCATGTTTTATACCATCAACCTCTCCCCATTATTTGTTACCAAGTAAGGTTTTATGCTAATAAGTATTTGGAGTAATTACCAATAGTGTCCACTGCCTTTAAACCTATCTAACTTGATCTTTCTACAACACAAAAATAAGTCAAATTGTTAACTTTTCAAGTTTCAGAACATTTTCAAATGTTGAAATGGGTTCAGTTATCTTGCCTTTACTGTTGAATTTTATTATTATTTTCAATCCCAATAATTGACGACAAAACATTTGAGCAAAATAAACGATGTATTAATGATCTCTCAGAATTAAATTTATCTATCAAACGGTAAACAAAATTTAATTATTTTGGTTCAACATGCAGCTTCAAAAGGTAACTTCCCAAATCTTTCAAACCCTGCAGGAAAAAAAGTAAACAAGTTCAACCTGTCAACTTTTAACTGACTGCCAGACATGTAGACATCTATGAATAAATTGTAACCAACAGCAACAGTAAATATTGAACAACAAAAAGTTTTACTTGCCAAGAGATTCACCATAAACTGAAGATTGTAGCCACTCTGTCATACATGTAGGTTGGTCTTGGACATCTTGTTGACTGGTACATGTACATGTAGATCTTATTGGAGATGCTAAGTCCTCTGCAACACAAACAAATTTGAATAACTAACAACATTATGCGTCAGTAAAACAGCTGGAATTAGATTAAAGGCTTTTATTAAAAGAAAACTGTGACGGTTTGAGGAACTTCTGCACACAACAAATTCTTTCAACAATAAATCAAGGGGGAGCGGTCAACTGCCTGAAATAGTTCTCTCAAGGATTTGTGCTGGCATGACTATGTTCATCAGTGAGCTCTGGGAATAAAACTTATCTAGAAAATGATGTTTCGAAAGAGTTAAAAAAGTCCTTTAAAGGCACTGGACACTCTTGGTAATTACTCAAAATAATTACCAGCATAAAATCTTACTTGGTACAAGTAATGGAGAACTGTTGATAGTATAAGCCATAGTGAGGATGGCTCCCTATGAAGTAACGTAGTTTTCCAGAAAGAAGTATTTTTTTCACAAGTTTAATTTTGAGACCTCAGAACAAGGGTTTTTTTCTTTCATTATTATCTCCCAACTTCGACAACCAATTGAGGAACGCCTGCACACAACAAAATCTTTCAACAATAAATCAAGAAGGAGGGGGGAGTCAAATGCCTGAAATAATTCTCTGGCATGAGCTTCAGTGAGCTCTCTGGATCACAACCAAAGGGACTTCTCCCAAAAAATTTAACAACAACAAAAAATAAATAAAAACAAAGGCCAACCTGTTTGAACTTGAAAATAGTTGCAAACCATTCAAACCACTTTTAAAAAAATTGTAATGCAGCAAGAAATGACTATTGTTGACATCTTTTTAAGCCAGACCAATAACAGAAATTCTGCAAACTTATAACTGAGTTGGGACAAGGGGTAAATATTGAGAGTATATGTTTGGAATTCACCCTTTACTGGAGAATGCAGCTCCTACATCTTGGCTAGTCTTGGACATCTAATTGTTGATCAAAGGGTACATGTCTTTGGAGATGCTCAGTCCGACTACAACAAAAACAAATTTATACTTTGCCAAATTTAGTGTTTAAAAACATTACCTAACATTACACAGTTAAGCTCATCTAACTTGACCTTTCTGCAACACAAAAAATAAGTCAAATTTTGGACTTTCCAAGTTTCAGAACATTTTCAATCATTCAGTTATCTTGCCTTTACCGTTGAATTTTATTAATATACCAATCCCAACAAATGAAGACGAAACATTTAATCAAAAAGAATGATGAATTAATGAGCTCTTAGAATGAAATTTTAATTATTTTGGTTCAACATGCAGCTTCTAAGGGTAACTCCCCAAAATCTTTCAAACCCCACAGGTGGGAAAAAAGGTAAACAAGCTCAACCTGTCACCAACTGACTGCCAGACATGTAGACATCTTTGAATAAATATAACCCATAGCAACAGTAAACATTCAGAACAAAGAGTTTTACTTGCCAAGGAATTCACCATAAACTGAAGATTGTAGCCACTCTGTCATACATGTAGGTTGGTCTTGGACATCTTGTTGACTGGTACATGTACATGTAGATCTTATTGGAGATGCTAAACCCTCTGCAACACAAACACATTTGAACAACTAACAACATTATGCATCAGTAAAACAGCTGGAATTAGATTAAAGGCTTTTACTAAAAGAAAACTGTGACGGTTTGAGGAACTTCTGCACACAACAAATTCTTTCAACAATAAATCAAGGGGGAGCGGTCAACTGCCTGAAATAGTTCTCTCAAGGATTTGTGCTGGCATGACTATGTTCATCAGTGAGCTCTGGGAATAAAACTTATCTAGAAAATGATGTTTCGAAAGAGTTAAAAAAGTCTTTTAAAGGCACTGGACACTCTTGGTAATTACTCAAAATAATTACCAGCATAAAATCTTACTTGGTACAAGTAATGGAGAACTGTTGATAGTATAAGCCATAGTGAGGATGGCTCCCTATGAAGTAACGTAGTTTTCCAGAAAGAAGTATTTTTTCACAAGTTTAATTTTGAGACCTCAGAACAAGGGTTTTTTTCTTTCATTATTATCTCCCAACTTCGACAACCAATTGAGCTCAACATTTTCACAGGTTTGTTATTTGATGCCTTTATTGAGATACACCAAGTGAGAAGACTGGTCTTTGACAATTACCAGTAGTGTCCAATGTCTTTCAAACATACAAAAAAATTAACCCAGCCTGTCAACTTGCAAGTGATTGCCAAACATACAAGTCCAGGTATCTATTAGTTATTTGTAATACTGTAGTAGAAATACTTTGCATCATTCCAGTTACTTGAAGATGCTCCACAATTATCCTGCATAGAATCATGGAGCAATAAAGACTTTTAAAAAAACATCTGTTAAATGCAGACGCTTACTGGTGAAAAGAAATTCAAAGAATTTTGGTCGAGCAGTCAAGTGGGGCATTGTTTTTGTTTTTTTGTATCCAATAACAGTATCCAAGTTATCAGCACTTGGGTTTCAGACCTTGCACAATGTTGGACTCCAACCAACTGGGCTCCAATTACAGTGTAGTTGTACATGTTTAAATGCATGCATAAATGTTGACAAATGGTGACTTTCTAATGAAAACATTAATCTTCAAATAGTAGGTTCCTTAATGGTTTGATTAGTCTGTTGGGCTACATAAGAGCAAGGATTGACTAGCCATCGGCACCCATGGTGAAACCAAATGATGAAATACAACACACGTTAGGTATTAATCCCACAAATAAGAGAGTAACAGCAACAATCTCATTATTCACTCACTGACTTAATTCAGTAAACTACCTGTAAAGCTTGTTCCTCTAAATAATGTCTCAGCCAATTCAAACCTTCATAACATTTCTCTGATATTGGTTTGTAGGATCAGGGGAGGGGTACATCTTTTGCTGAGAAGATAGCTCCATCATTGCATTCACCACACCATGACCACACTGAATGATGACAGCCTGCAAGGTAACTAACAGAACATGCCTTTACAAAATCGATGAAATAAAAAAATTATTTTAAGAAGTGATGAAAATCTCAACAAGTTGCAAAGGTCTCAGACTTTGTACATTCTTGGTTTCCCCATTTGCCTTTAGTTAGCTGTACATTTTTAAAGGTCTGCATGTTTTATGAGCGACTGTTATGTAATATTCTCATGAAAATTTGAATCTTCAAATAAGAGGTAACTTAGAGGTTTGATTAGTCCGTTTGAAAAAGCAGGTTAGACTAGCCCTCATCACCCGTGGTGAAACCCTATGATAGAAAACAATACATGTTGGGTATTGATAGCATGAGAATAGCGAGTAACAGCAACAATGCTATTATTTACTCACTGACTCAATTCAGTAAACTACCTTACCTTACACGCGAATACAAAAATAGCACATTTAGGCCTACTGCCAGGGCCCAATTTCATGGCTCTGCGTACAATCAGCAAAGTTCAGGAACAAAAATAACGAAAGCAGGGAATTCTAAGCATATTTCATGTGATAGCAGGGAATTTTTGCTTGTGCACATTTATGTTCCATGTTACTAAACATTCTTTACTTTACACAGGTACATGTAGCGCAGCTGAGAAATTTGGCGCTTGCACAGTAAGCGCGAATGGAGATCGTGAGCGCAAAACGGACAAAAGAAAAACATTGCTTTTAAAGCCATTGGACCCTTTCGGTTCAGAAAAAAAAAAAAGTTCACAGATTTACAAATAACTTACAGGGTTTACAGAAGGCAATGGTGAAAGACTTCTCTTGAAATATTATTCCATGAAATGCTTTACTTTTTGAGAAAACAGCAAAACAATATAAATTCTCGTTAACGAGAATTACGGATTTATTTGAAATACATGTCATGACACGGCGAAACGCGCGGAAACAAGGGTGGGTTTTTTCCGTTGTTTTCTCCCGGATCCGATGACCGATTGAGCCTAAATGTTCACAGGTTTGTTATTTGATATAGAAGTTGTGGTACACAAAGTGTGGGCCTTGAACAACACTGTTTACCGAAAGGGTCCAATGGCTTTAAACTGGCTTTTAAATGATGATCAACACTTTTTCACTACAAAATTATATTTGGCCATCAAATGTTGTGAAATTATTAGCCCCTGCTACATCCCAGGTGAATTAAAACAATTTCCTAATGACTGAGTTGTTTTGGGTCTAAGCCTAGATCAGTTAATGCAGGGTTCTCCACACACAGTTTTGTCCGGTGCAGCGCCCCCTCCAAAATGCTCAAAATGCCAAATGCACCCGTTCATAAAAGGTAGCTCCAGGACAAAATCGATAAGCGACAGGGCAACAAATTGTGTGCCGCAACTGGTACCAAGAAGTCAGCTATTTTGTAACTGCATTTCGCATGCATTTTTCTCTGTGTCGCACGTCATCCTGACTATATTTTTGGTCGATGAACGGAACCTTGTATCAAGAACTCAAAACTGAGTAGATATTAAGTAGATATTATTATCATACATTGTCAATGACGGGCCAGAGGTTGACAGTTCTTTGGATGTTGAAACAAACAGCGTGGTATGAGACAATCACAGATTGAAAAATACCTGGACACAAATCTGAAACTTGCATTCTGAATAGAAGCTATCGAGCGATAGTGCACAAAGTGGATTTTTAGTTCAGCATCAGTGGTTTTGTTCGTGCTGAAATGCTTTGCACAAAAATGTTTGCACAATCGGTCAATCTTGCAGGAATGGTTTGTGCAATTGGCTTATCTATCGTGAAGGAATTGCTTGGCAATTTGCCACTAGTGCTGAATAGTGCGCGCAGTATGTCGATAGTGCAGTTGTGCATGAATTGATAAATGGCAGTCGTGCATGAATTATTTGCGCAATTTGACAACAGTGCAGAAATGGTTTGCCGATTCAACGATAGTGCAGGATTGGTTTAGCGCCCAGCAAAAAATTGACCATAGGTGGAGAAACCTGATTATGTGTAGCCTTCACCTTGAAGTGGCCGTCCGGCCTTGTGATGTAAGACACCTGTGATCTACAACATCATATAAACAAAGTGGTGCCTCCAAGTTGCCCTAAAAACTCAGTTGAGTGGCAAGGCAAATATTAGTCCAATGGGCCTTTGTAAGCATCAAATGACAGTTAAGTTAAGTATTGAAAGTTTTATAAATTGACTCACCTTGAGCAACTTGAGGTTGGATGTAGCTGTAGTGCTTGCATGCTTCACACTGCAGGAGGGACACTTGGAGCATGTACATGTACAGTCGTTCTTTTGGTGCAGCAAACACTTGAATGGTAACAAGCATCATTCATACAACCTGGTAGACTCTGTATATGAAGACATGATAGCCAAACAGTTAAGACATGTATGGCCTACAATATTCACATTATGTTATGTAGACATCAAAGACACTGGACACTATTAGACTAGTCTTCACAGTTGGTGTATCTCAACATGCATAAAATAACAAACCTGTGAAAATTTGAGCACGATCGGTCGTCGAAGTGGCGGGATATTAATGAAAAAAGGACACCCTTGTCGCACTATGGTCACACGAAGTTGTGTGACTTCAGAGGCTTGATTTTGAGACCTCAAATTTTAAGTCTGAGGTCTCGAAATCAAATTAGTGGAAATTACTTCTTTCTCAAAAACTACATCACCTCAGAAGGAGCCGTTTCTCACAATGTTTTAAATGATTAAAGGCAGTGGACACTATTGGTAATTACTCAAAATAATTATTAGCATAAAACCTTGGTAACGAGTAATGGGGAGAGGTTGGTAGTATAAAACATTGTGAGAAACGGCTCCCTCAGAAGTGGAGTAGTTTTCGAGAAAGTACATGTAATTTTCCAATAATTTGATTTAGAGACCTTAAGTTTAGAATTTGAGGTCTCGATATCAAGCATCTGAAAAGAAACAACTTCTTGTGACAAGGCTGTTTTAATCTTTCATAGTTATCTCGCAACTCCGACGACCAATCGAGCTCAAATTTTCAAATGTTTGTTATTTTATGCATATGCTGAAATACGGCAGAGTGAGAAGACTTGTCTTTGACAATTACCAATAGTGTCCACTGGCTTCAACAGCTGCCCATAACTCGTAATCAAGAAAGGTTTTATGCCAATAATTATTTTGAGTAATTACCAATAGTGTACACTGCCTTTAATGGTCAATAGCAGTGTTTTTCGTTTTCAGCAAAAAAGCACGGGCCTCGTCAATGATTGATCTTTTGAACAGGAATTTCATTGTTTTTCTTACATGTAAGCCCATTTCACAAGAGGTCTCTAAATGATGGTCTTTGGGAATGAAACTGCATCGGTGTACTTGTAATTTATCACAAAAGTGTGTGGTGTGAAATGAATCCATGTGATAAAACTGCCAAGGACTTGCATAATGAACAACCAGGATCATGACCTCCTCCAAAAAATCGTATCCCTGTTTAGAAATGCCAAGATCAGTCATGTGGAAACACAAGCCTTGATAACAAAGGTCCCAAGCATGGCACAACAATTAACACATGTACAATCTAAGCACAGGTTGGACTCCTCCAGAGCAGGCAACACAACAGAGTCCAGGGTATAAAGGTTCCGTACCATTGCGAAAAAATTGACAGCATTTAAAAAAACTATTTCTACCTAACTCAGGAAGCTGAACTTTTGCGAACACAAATTTGACTACAATTTTCTTTATTTTTTACCTGATTTGAGAAGCTGAAATTCCGTTAATATATTCATAGTGTCCCTCACTATATTCTCAACGAGTTCACAGCTAGTTACAAATATATCCATGGAAGAAATAATTTCCGAAAATATGTCGAAGTTCTGATGTGATCATCATGTACCAATTGATAGTGTGCGCCCAAGTGCGCATGGCTTTGAGTACAGCGCATTATCTTGCCGCTATTTGCCGTCAACTGGGTTGGTGGTGTCAACTCGCCTTCAACTCCTCCAATATACATTTTAAAATCCAGGAGGCATAAAACAGCAAAATTTTCCAGCTCAAATAGAACTTTTGTAAGTTTCAGGTTGAATTTCAGTTACAAAAATTAAGGTTTTTTTTCTTGTGACAAAAAACATTTCTATGCAGCAAAGCCGTCTGCCGCCATCTTGCTTTTTCACAGGGCTTCTTAAACATATGTGCGGACAACAGAGGGCGATTCCTGCGCGCGTATATTTTTTTCCTGAGAAGGTAGCATGCGCTATGGTAAAAAGTGGCTCATTTGTCCTGGGAAAAATATACGCTTCCAGCACATAGAGTCTTGGCACAAGACGTCAAGGCTCAGTATCGCATAGTTCTGCACTTTGTGTAAATTGCTCGCTGACTATTATCATGCTTAGTGTTTGGTTGACGCAAGTTAAGTTGAAGGCGATTTGGCTGCAAATAGTAGGCCGCCAGTGATCAGTGCAAGAAAGTGTTTAACGGAAGTTAGTGCAGGACGTAGAATGGAGAACGTCAATTTCAATTTTCTTTTCACAAAATATTAACACCAAAGGAGACAATTCAACAATTTTAAATAATGCGGGCTTGGATTTCCAACTACAAGGAACATGCGAGTAAAAGTTCAGACTCCCGAGTGAGGTAGAAATATTTTTACCCGAATTTTGAAATTTTTTCGCAATGGTACGGAACCTTTATACCCTTGACTCCGTCGCGTTGCCTGCAACGGAGGAGTCAACCCTGGCCTAGGTCTATTCCATCATCCATGGCCACGGGTTAGGCAAACTATTTGTTTGATTGAGACAAACATCGACAATTTTAAAAATTTAATTTAAAATAGATTAATTATGAAATGAAACCTTTAAAAAATATTTATGAAGTTCAAATTAAACTCAAAGTTCCACCTAACAACAAACGAATAACCACCATCCCTGATTCCTCAAGTAAAGTAGTAAAATAATAATAGTTAGGGCGACTTTGTCGGGGACAACTCTGTCAGGGGGCGACTTAGCCCCATAAATCGGTCCAATCCACTCGGTATCCTTGGCCCCAGCACCACTGATATCAAAACCTTTCGCTTCCTTGAAAAACCATCTGCAATGTTCTGCATCATGAAACTTACCGATCTAATGCTTCAGAAATTGCAGATAGCACTACACTTGGAATTGTTTAAATAGGTATCACAGATTTTTAGTAAAAATCAAGTGAATTATGCGTGTGAATTTTCTCAACTAACGCTCTTTTACCGCTAATGCCGCGTGCCGATTGTCCCCCGACCGTGCGCAGATTTTTTTCTCCAGGACAAACGTGTAGAATTATCTCAAAATCTGTGATACCTATGTGTGAACGATTCCAAGTGTAGTGCTATCTGCAACTTCTGAAGCATTAGATCGGTAAGTTTCATGATGCAGAACGTTGCAGATGGTTTTTCAAGGAAGCGAAAGGTTTTGATATCAGTGGTGCTGGGGCCAAGGATACGGAGTAGATTGGACCGATTTATGGGGCTAGGGGCGACTATGCTGGGGGCGAGTTCACTTGCATTCAATGTGTGCACAGTCACAGTGTGGTGATGATGTGACGTTACGCTACGGCGGGTAATGTCGCCATTTTAAAAACAAAATCCGCTACTCACTGACCAAAAAAATTAACATACAATTTATCGAACTCTGATATACTAAGCAAGAGTATTAGTTTGAATTTTGAAACCAGAAATACCTGAAGGTATCTTGTTGTTCATTTTAAGGAAGAAAAATGTATTTTAAATGAAGAAAATTTACATTTACCTTGACCACTTTTTTTCACACGTTGACCACGTTGGAAATCCAGGATGAAAAGGGGTCTGCGCAGGCGCGGATTTAAAGGGCTCGCTCTGACGTCAGAGAGCCGTATGGCTACGACTACCAGCGTTGCTATGTGTGATACTAAGGAGTGTCGTATGCTTCAACGCATGATCACACGAAAACCGAAGCCGCATACCTCGCACACGGCTTAACCGTACAATCTGTCCACTGGTCTTAGTATAGCGCCCTCTTGGGACAAACTTCAAAGACACAAAATGGTTTCCAAAACTTGTGTTTATAAGATAAGATAAGATAAGAACTTTATAAAAACAAATAGGCTAATCTAAAGTGATTTAAAGAGAATGTATTCAATATTTGATAACAGATAAATGCATGAATGGTCTCGAGTAGTTATTCAACTACCATTGCTCATAAAAAAGTATTAAAGAAAAGATTTTAAATGAATAAATAACTGTTATCCTTCACTAGAGGCTTGACGCAGTTTTTTAAGTTTGATTTTGTATTTGTTGTTTGTTTGCAAGAGGGAAAGCACGCAGGCATCCGACTTGGTTTCGCAAAGAGGGGCCAATTTCATAAGAAACTGGACACTATCGGTAATTTTCAAAGACCAGTCTTCTCAATTGTGTTTCTCGCCATAATTAGGCATACACAAACAAACCTGTGGAAATTTGAACGCAATCGGTCGTCGAAGTTGCGAGATAATAATGGGGAGAAAAAAAACCTAGTCACACATAGTTGTGTGCTTTCAGATGTTTGATTTCGGGACCTCCAAATCTTATTCTGAGTTCGAAACCAAAGCTTTCATCCTTTGTGGTTGAACTGTATTTTTTTTTTTTTGGGGGGGGGGGGTCGGGTGGGTGGAATATCTTTCCTCGTCTTCCACATCTAGGACCCCGGTTCAAACCCCGCTGTGGAAATATAATTAAGTGGATATTAGTTTTCAGTCCCTAACTTTTTTTCGCATTGGAATAATTCCAGTGAGTTTTCCTCCTGAATCTGTATTTTTCTACAAGGTGGCTCTAACCTCCCATAATGAGCTTTCACAGTTGTTTTTTAAGGTGTGGTGGCGGATGATCCCCACAGACAGACTTTGTGCACAGTCACTGGGGGTGGGGGTGGGGGTAATTAAAACAAAATCGGTACAATCTGCAACTAATTGCTACGCCCAGTCACTGGAAGGTTTTAATGAATATGTGTAACTGCTGGGCTGACAGCTTGACATACAGCTTGACATACTAAGTGTTTGACACTTTTCCTCGTGACAAACAAGTAGAAAATAAATAAACATCAAGTTGTATACGATTACGGACAAAATTAATTGTGTCATTCAGTCGAACAGTACTGGACCGTTTGCCAGCCGATCGTAGTTCTGGACAGGTCAACCACACTGACAAACAACTTCGTTCGATCGTTGTTCTTGGTCCATGCATCGTACATGTTTTTGTACGCCAAAATAGAAATGGCAGCTTGGTCGTAGCGATGGGTATAAAGCGGTCCGGCCTTGTTGAGATTCAGCGTACTGTGGTCCGGTGCTATGCACTGACGACGCAGAGCACAGTCAACCCAGGGCGTTATCAACTTCTCCCGAATGAGGGTACTGTTGATGAAGAGTAGACGATTGGCTTCAAATGAAGGGGCGTGGTCCACGTCCTTTGAGTATTTGACCCTGTCCACGCCTAACTCCTTGAACATCGCTGGGTTGGTTCTAGAGATGATTAGTTTAGGGTCGTAGCGAACGATTCGCCTCATGAACCCGTGTTGCTCCTTCAAGTAGGGGTACATGACACGAGGGTCTCGTTGAAAACGGGCCGAGGCATCGCACCAGAAGACGACATCAAATTCCCGCAACGCCTCCTGTAACAAACAATTCATTGGTTTAGCGAGTGCGGTTTTTCCCCTCTAGACTTGATATCAAGTCACTGTTTCCGGCAATTCGTATACGATAATCTCTACGCAGGAGTTGGAATCGTGTCTGATATCTTCGTTTTTATTCACACGACAGCACTTAAAATGGGATCTCTTTGCCTAATTTTAGCATGGTTGTAATTAATGATCACTTTTTGACAAGATTTTGCTAGAGAACTTGGACAGTAGATTGTTTTCCTTGACACGAGGTTCATTTTGTAAAATTATACGACCGTGCTAAAATTTAGCAAGGGACCCTTGCTTTGTGTGAAAGGGGCTAAAGATAGTGGCAGTAAGCTGGGGATTTGCTGAACATGTCATTACTTCTGAAACACTCTTGTACATGTACTTGCCTCGATTATGACAGGTTTGAAGGCGTATGTTAACAGTTTAGCCACATGAGACGGGTACTTGGAACTGTCGAATTTACGAAGCTTCACATTACACATACGTTTGACCTGTTAAAGAAAAGACAGCAACAAAAGAATATCATGCTTTGTATTAATGAAAATTACTGTGATGTATGACGGAAATTAGGTGACAGTCATGCACGGTTTGCAATTTGCAATGTCCTAGTATCTGTCGGAGTTACAAAAGTGAACTATGAACGGGATGCATTCAGGGAGAAATTGAAAAGACCCTCACCTCTTTAATACTCTCCTTGCGCAGTCCAAGATCATAGACGATAATTTTGGTGTGTGGTAGAAACTTCTGTACGGAGCCTAGCATTCCTTTGGCCTCCTTAAAATGGTTCTGGGAGAATCCGGTGATGATCACGGTCCGGTTAAACAGCTCCTCCGGGTCCAGATCGACCAAATCACGGGCCAATTGAAGCTCTCCATCTTCTGGCAGATTGACTTCTTTGATGACCTCTTCATTTTTGCTCGTGCCGGCATTTTTCCATGCAACGTCATTGGTGTCGTCACTAGCATGTGCTACGTCATCATTACGGTTGGGGTATACGTTTATGTCATCATCGATATGCACACCCGGAGTGACGTCATCGTGTTTTGCTACGGCAACGAGAGCATATGGGCTCCTGTTGAGACCTGTGAAAGATTTTTGATGTTGTCGTAAAATATGCAAACTGTAGGCCTACTGATTTCTGGCGACAATGTGGAAGTAGTCGTTCATTTCACGATTATTGGTGAAATTACGTACGCAACAGAAACACATCGTCTTTATACTCCGTCCTTATAGTGAATCTTTTTTAGGGCTCCTAGACTGTTTAAGTGGGCTTACCTGGTACATGTACCTTGAAAAGAATGTACAATCCAAGAATCGAGCAGATGCAAATGAGCATTTGTCTCCTTCGCAAGTATTGAAACATCACAGCCTGTGTAGTTCGAATGTCATCAGACTTAAGATCAGTTGATGCACACCTAATGAAAGGGGTTAAAGAATATATAAAGGTCCAAGTTGGGCAAAATGGTTGCTGACTCCCGTGCCTGCAGATGCAGACCAGTGAAACTGTGGACAATTAGAGTAATATTGTATTTCTTTAAAGGCAATGGACACTTGGTATTTGTCTAAGACCAGTATTTATCAGAGTGCTTTCAGATGCCGAAAAAAGGCACGAGTGAGAAGTTACTCAAATATCAAAAAAATATATGCGACTGAATCATACTACACGTACAGTTTTACGTATTTTGGGTTGCTCTCTTGGCATGAGTACGGGAACTATTTTTGTCTTTTTTTTTTGGGGGGGGGGTGATTTGTCTGATATTTTACACGGGTCTAAAAAGTTGTTGTTGTTATTTTCTTTTGTTTTCTCTCCCCTTTTTATTTTAGCAGTGTCGGTTTTTTTCCCCGTGGGGGCACCTGGGCTGCACATTTGAGTGACTGTTCCTCTTTTCTTTTTTGAGATTGCCTGGAACTGGTTGCCTGTAAATTGCCTAGTGAAATGGCTCTTATACATACCATAGAGCTATGCATACACACTCAGTACTATGTCCCCATAATGCACAATATCTAAACTTACGATTCGTCCGATGCAGGTAGCAAAGCAGAGAGAAACCGTCTCACAAAACACGCCACTGGTCCCCAATAACGCCGACAGACTATGTTGCGACGAGAGCTCTTTCAGAACTCACAGAATTCGTCAGAATCGGAAAAACATAAGGGAAAGCCGTGCTGTCGCTGTGGCCTATATATGCCTACACGAATTGTGCATCTTTTAAACTGAATAATTATTCAATATAGATCGCTACAACCATGCTACAACTGAGCGCTGTTACGTAATGGTTTGTTTGCATTTTTTATTTAGAGAAATCAATATTGGTGTTTGGGGATACCGGGTTTAGAAGTGGGGTTGAAGCCGCTGACAACATAGAAAATTTTTCGTATAGGAATGTGCAGCTGATGACTACATGCAACAAAATAAATCCGTAAGAACTAAATGCTAATAAAAGTAAACTTTTGCGGGTACAGCCGTGTATGGAAGGGGGTGTTCTTTACCGAGTCAACACTCTCTCAAGAGAGATGTTTCCAGAGCCAATACACGCTCAAAAAAGTTATTCTTAGAGCCAACACTCCCCCAAAAGAGATCTTCTCAGATCCAACACTCCCTCTAAAGATATCCTGTGCATGGTTGTACCCGCATAGTTACTTCTATCTCCCAATCTTCGGCAAAAAGAATTTACTGGGACACCGGTTTTTTTTTTTATATATTATTTATTTTATTCAAACGAAATTTAACATTAAACTTACTAATCCTTTATGAACTTGAGTTCATAAAGCTTGAGGTGACTTTCAACTGAATAATTGGTGGCAAGTTCGAATTTAAAAACTTGGCGGCCACCTTTGAAAGAAATAAAAAATAAAAAGGCCCTCATTCTCCTCTTTTTGGAAAACCCAGACGATCAACTGGTGTTTTCTTTTACTTGGCGTTAACAGTACGGCCATGACACATTATTGCAGCATACAAAAAAGGTGTGCGTTTGGATGGTTGATTTCGAGACCTCAAGTTCTAAATCTGAGGTCTCGATAACAAATTCGTGAAAAATTTCTTCTTTCTCGAAAACTATGTCACTTCAGAGGGAGCCGTTTATCACAATGTTTTATACCGCCAACAGCTCCCCATTACTCGTTACCAAGAAAGGTTTTATGCTAATAACTATTTTGAGTAATTACCAATAGTGTCCACTGCCTTTAACAGTTCGGCCATGACACATACATTATGGCAGCATGCAAAAAAGCAATGAACAAAGGTGATACATTTTTCAATATCTCGATTATGTAATCTACTTTTTATTTCATGAAATTAATTGTTTCATTGTTTGGGGACAAAGCGTTTTCTTAATCAACGGCAAGAGTTTTGTCCAAACCCACTTTGTGACATTTTTTCTTCTATTAGTCAAGTAGGTTGGGGGAAAACCTTGCAGAAACATAAAGACATTAGAAAGAGTTTCTGAGGGGAAAATGCAGAACTGGAACACTTGTAAGAAAGTTTGAGCATAAAGTATTCCTCCTTATAAAAAAATATAGGTACTTTCAGCGTGTATGCTAAAGAATACCATCAATTCAAAATCAATATAATTCTAAAATTCCATGAATACATGTGGTTGACAGGATGATGTCAAGTAAACTATTCAACCAAAACTAATGAAAAGCATAAAATTCAAAGTCCATTTTTTTTATCATTATTCATCACACATCCAACATCCCAATCCAATGAACAAGATGGATGGGAAACGAGAAGAAATGTTAAGTTTTTATTTTTTAGATATGGGAGGAAAAAAAACCAAAGATTCGAACCGCAGTACACAGAGGTGAAAGGCAGTGAACAAAACACTGAGCAAACCTGTTCCCTTTTCCCTAGAGGATGATGGTAGAAAGTCACAGATGCGCAGCTGAAGGAAAAGGCCTGATAAGCAAACAACAAAGTTTGAGTAACTGACACAATTTCTCGCTATGCTATACAAAGGAAAATCGTGCAATGGGATGGCTAAGACCAAAAAATGTAATTTTGTATCTCAAATTTACAATTAATTTATTTTATTTACATTGAATACTATAAAACATAACACCAGGGGCTCTCATTTTACACTTGTTAAGTGTCAGACCAGTAAGCTCAAGATAAAACATGTTCATTGGTCTTTTGTTTCTTCAATCAAACATCTTTGTGTCAAAAGAATGATGTTCAAATGTTAAGTTTGAGTCTCACAAACATCTTTCAATCCCGCCGAGTATCCACCACAAAGCAAAAGAGATACATGTAACTCTTCTTTGAGTGTTTTGTTCAAATATTTTTTTTTGTAGATTATACAAACTGTCTTCTCATTTTGATTCTAGTCTCTTTTTATTTTAATTCTTGTCTCTGTAAATAAAATCTTGACCTGGTAATGTTTCTGAGCTACAAGTGCTGAGATTTGTGAATTTTTGCCCTGAGTTTTAACCCCATGTAACACCTGTACTGTTCCTTCCCACAAGGAATAGACCGATCCAGTAGGCTCCGCCCACGACGCAAGAACACGAGAGGCTCTCCAATGCCTTTCTGCACAACTCTGCCACTCGCGCCAAGCATACGCGCACGATGTCGGACCTTGGTGTCGGACCTTCATTAATAATAATAATAATAATAATAAGACTTGTAATGCGCACATATCCACCCTGCTGGGTGTTCAAGGCGCTGTGATTGGTCAATACCCAGTGGGGCGGAGCTTAATGGATCGGTCTATTCATGTTTTAGACAAACGAATCATCTCAATCAAGGAAAACGAAACTTCAACGCTGTCACTGTGATTCCTTGATCCATGATTCTTTATCTTGAATACCTTAACCACTGTGAATACATACACCATGCACTGTCAAAACAAAATTCCCCTGCTAAAAAAAATATATAATTATGCTTCGCATGAAATACCATGAAATACTTGATAACCACGGTTGAATTGATATTGAATTACGCTTCGCATAAAATACTCGATAACCACTGCAAAATTGATAATTATTGACAATGCAGTCCAAGTTACAATAACGGTTTATAAACATGCGTACAGAATGTTGTACAAAGGTTCGTTGATGTAATATAATTTACACTATTTACAATTGTCAGTTTTAGTGGGCTCTACCACTTAACACCGCAACAAAACACTCCTTATAAGCATTTGTTGACTCACAAGGCTGAAGAAACAAAATGGTGTTGACTGCAAACCCCAACTTTCCAGAAGAGCCACCTTAACATCCTCACTTGTATATTGGCACATCCAAGGAAAACACTTCTCAATATAAATATTCTAAGAACTGTCCAAACGTGGCATTCAATGCCTACTCAAGTTCCGACTCTCTGAGTGTCGCGTCGCTTGGGCTGTCCCCATCTTCTGGTTTCCAGTGCTGTGCTGGCTTGGGATCTGCGACGCGGCCTTCTGCTTCAGAAGGGTCCAGTCAAAGACGTAGTCGTATGTGTGGTTGAGGGTACGGAACAGGATTCGGAACAACTGCCTCAGGTACATGTAGTCTGGATTCTCATCAAAGCGAAGACCCCTTGAGTAGTTCAAGTACATGGCAAACTCCGCTGGAAATCCCTGTTGAAGATTTGATAAACAGTTTCAGGAAAATAGGATCCAATTCAAACTTTAAAGGCACTGAACACAATTGGCAATTACTGTGTATTTAAATGTGCAGGCATGTGCCACAGAAATCAAACCAGGAATGCTGCGTGCTTCAATATATACGTGTTTAGATTGCATATGGCCTGCCCTACAAGATCGCCCCTTTTATAGCAACAAAGGGGCTATTCCATACGGTCTTTAACTGCCATGCAGCCAGGGTATCACACCCAAGTTTACGATACAACCTGGAAAGCAGCAGCCAGGGGGTCACCAGAAGGGGATGTGACTTATTATGGGCAGTAACGTGTGACCTAAACTGACCTTGCAGAGCACCTCTACGGGTGTAGACATCTTCTTCTCGCTAATCTTCTCATATTTCTGCTTCTTGGTTGCAGCTTTAAGACCTTGCCACGGTAGACTGGTCCTATTGAAGTACATCAGGACGTACCCTAGCGACTCCATGTCGTCTCGCCGACTGGAAGATGGATAAAGAAACAAGGAGTTGCTTAATGTTACTATGGTCTAAAAAGACGAACAGCTTAACATAGAGATGAATGGCTCAGTGTTGTTGTATTGAGGACTTTGTGTGAGAAGGAACAAAGAGACTAGGGCTCAGTTTCATGGCTCTGCTTACTGTGAGCAAAGAATCGGCGCTTAGAGAAGCATTGAAATTCAAGCCTTTTTCTTGGGTTAGGGGGGAATTTTGGCTTCTGCGCTTGCATACTCCACATAACTAGGCATCTAGGCTTACAAAGCTAGCACAGAAATTGGCGTTTGCATGTAAGTGGAGAATAGTGATCGTAAGCGCAGAATTCGGCAGTTAACAGAGCCATGAAATTGGGTCTAGCTAGGTGGACGAGGTATAGCGTATGATGGATGAGGTGTGCTTTGTACCATGCAAACCCCGTCTCGACACAATATGCTAATAATGCCTCCTGGCCACCAGATCCTCCACTCTTAAGGTTCGTACTGCAGGCTGGAAATAATAAATCTACAATTCAAAGTAATCAATAGAATGATCAACCATGGTCAAGTGGTTAGACTGCAGCACTTGCAATCACATTGTTGTGGGTTTTCGAATCCCTCAGTTAACAGCTGTTTTCACAATGACTAGAATAAATATTGTGATCTAGTTACTGAATCACAACTTCTTGATTTGTGTAATTCATAATCATAGACGTTAAACCAATGTTTGTATAAGGAAATTGGCTGAAGCCAGCTTGGTGTTTATATTACTTTGTGGGAGTTTGCCAAGTTCCCTTGACCCAATTCAACTGACCTCATCATCAGAATAATCTTGGGTGCGCCATATTGGTGGGCAATGTCACTGTGGTGTTATTCAGTGAAATGCACATTTTAGGCGATGCAGCGTTTCCACGTACACCTATTGACCACCCAAATGGTGAGCGTGAACAAACGCTGCGTGGGATGTGCGTGCAAGGGGTTAATATAGCCCAAGGTTGCTCACCTTTGTTCGATGCCAAGATGTGCGTTGATGCTGGCGTACCTTGCTGTCCCCGTCAGATTCTTGTCTTCCCTGTAAGGAATATGAGCCTTCGTTCTGGTGTCCCGATATTTCTTGGCAAGTCCAAAGTCAATGATGAAAAGCTAAACAAACAAAAAGGATATAGCGTCAACAATAAATGGCAAGACCATATATAGCACTTTGGATTTAAAGGCAGTGGACACTATAGGTAATTACTCAAAATAATTATTAGTATAAAACCTTACTTGGTACGTGTAATGGGGAGAGGTTGATGGTACAAAACATTGTGAGAAACAGCTCCCTCTGAAGTGACGTAGTTTTCGAGAAAGAAGTAATTTTCCACGAATTTGATTTTGAGACCTCAAGTTTAGAATTTGAGGTCTCGAAATCAAGTATCTGAAAGCACACAACTTCATGTGACAAGGGTGTTTTTTCTTTCATTGTTTTCTCGCAACTTTGATGACCAATTGATGAGCTGAAATTTTCACAGGTTTGTTATTTTATGCATATGTTGAGATACACCAAGTGAGAAGACTTGTCTTTGACAATTACCAATAGTGTCCAGTGTCTTTAAGAAACATTCATTACTAATCATCAAATACTAAACATACCTGGTTACAATGTTTCCCAATACCCATAAGAAAGTTATCAGGCTTTATATCTCTGTGGATGAAGTTCTTGTTGTGGACAAACTCAATACGGCTGATCATCTGCAAAGAAATACATCAGGAATTACTATAGTTTGGAGGAGGGAATTCAAGAAAGAATCAAGGCCTAGAATTATACAAAGATAATCAAAAGTACACCTGCCTGTGTAGCTGACAAACTACATAACTTCGGAGCAGATCAAAAGTGTACGTCACCGCAAGTTAATCCATTGAAATCATTGGGCCTGTAAAATGGGACCAGTTTACATTGGCCCATGCTGAAGTGTTTTGGCGCCCTCTTTCACACTGTCCCAAGAACTAACCTCGGCTTAGCAGGCTTGTAAGCTTCGTTTTTGAAAGGGAAAGGGTACCAAGGCATTTTCTCCCTAAAGATGAGGAAATTGAAAATTTAGACAGGAGCTGGTGATCAAGGGCACCAAGATTGATGTTGTGTCTAGCTTGCACTTCCGGTCCTCTGCATGCAGTGTACATGTGCGTAATGTTGTGTACATCATGTAGTGTTGTTTCATTCAAAATGTGTACTTGGAAATGTGAATTGACTGCGAATCTCCTTGTGAAATAATTGCAATGTCGAAGGTACCAACTGGCAACATCCGGTCAGGGTGGTATCTGGGCATTGTTCACAAGCTTCGAAGTGTGACGTCAGATGTCCAGGCTAGAACTAACCGAGCATGAACTTGAAACCATACAGTAGGCATATCACTGTCACAAATCAAATACCAAAACAGAATAAATTGAATACCTGATCTGCCAGCATCAAAACAGTCTTCATTGTAAACTTGCGACCACAGAAATTGAAGAGATCCTCAAGGCTAGGTCCCAGCAGGTCCATAACAAGGACATTGTACTCTTTCTCCTGACCAAACCAACTGGAAAGAGACAAACAAATCCTATTGATTAGATCAAGGGAACTTGTCATAACACTACATGACAGGCGTGTGGTTTCCACTCTGGAAAAATGGACAAAAAACACATTACGTACATCTTCATCATGTGAAAAAAATTAATGCTTTTTCCTGACTTGATGATTTTGAGCCTGTTCCAACTACAATCTAAGTTCAGTGTTTATACAGACTAAATGTACTGTACAAATGTAAATGTATCACTAATTTGAGCATTTGTATGTACATGTAGTAAGACATTGTAATGGCCCTCCCTAGATATAACCTGTGCTCTTTGTGATTGAGCCTGTGTTGAATTGAAAACACTTTTAAATCAGGGTTTTCAAAGGCAAAGTCAATGGACACACATGATGGAATATATACAAAAATATCCCTTCTTTTGAAAAAAAAATGATTGGAATAAATAATAATAATTGGCATTTGTAATGCGCCAAATGAAGTGTTCAAGGCACAGCAGAGACAATGTAAACAACAGAAACAATGTAAACAGCAGAGACAATGTAAACAAAACAAAACACCCAGTATACACATAATGACTGGACCAGCCATTTTATTTTAAAAATGTTAACCATCACTGTTTGCTCATGTCGTGTATGCATCTGTTCAGAATACACAACACTGCAGAGAGATGAAGAAGTTCAAAGGCATGCATCACATCGTCTAAGTAATGAATTGTACCTTCATTTCATGCATGCTACCACTTTGCATTACTGCATGGTCAGTACACGTACGTACGTGCAACCTAGAAACCTAGATTATGTTAATTGGGCCTTCTAATCAATAATTCATGTCAATATTAGTAATATGCACTGCATCGGCAAGACGCAAATTGATGCCTTTAGCCTGAATAATATCAAATTTAAAACATTGTAGTAGACAACAGGTACATTTTTATTTGTCTTAAAAAAACAAAAACATTTCCAAATTCAACCTAGGACTTGAATATTGAATACTTTCTAATAATCATGACAAATTTTGCCTTGATAATAATCTCATTCTTTTATGAGTTTATGTTCGACCATTGTACTGAGTGGCAGTTCAAAAATGATTACTAATATAATTTACTTCATGAAAAAATAATGTATTAATTAAAAAGGCTCTCAAACTTCGAATTTGATAATTTTGAAAATTTAGTGAACAAAAAGCTACACACAGGTGTAGTAATGATCACCATTCTGCACATCAAAAGCATGTTGCTGTCCAATGCATGATACATGTACTGTAGGCCTAAAATACTTCACTTTTACCTTAACATAAAAACAACAAAGTGCCTTTTATTATTCAGAAACTCTTTGGCTGATGCTGAAAGACCATTTAACAGTGTACATGTACTGTATGTATGTCAGCATTTCAATTCCAAGGTCATGAGATAGCTTTCAAGATAACCCTAGCCTTCAATCAAGCATGTCAAGACTTGGAAGAAAAGGCCAGGCAGGTAAAGTCCAAGTTCTTCAAATAGTCCTCTTAGTTAGCTCCCCTAATGTGCAGTTTTTATATTTTTTATGGGAGCGGTATTTATCATGACATTGACTCCATTGCAAATTTTGATTACAAATCAAACAGCACTTAGTGCCACAATGGATCGGAAATTAAAAGAACTACTTCCGTTTTAGATGTGGGATTGTGGGTGAAAACCCAAATTGGGAAAACCCAGGCCTATGGACATTGGACTGAAAACCCAATCCATACGCAAGGCTCTGTGTCTGAGGTGGGATTCGAACTAGGATTCGCAGAGGTGAAAGGCAGATAAAGAAACCACTGAGCCAACCAGATCTTCCAACTTCCCAGTGAATATCTACTTGATGAGCCAAACAAACGTGTTTTTATAACATGTTATGGAGGTGTGACCTTGTCTTGAATTAACCCATAATTGTATACATAATAAATATGGTGATTACATACACTGTCATTGTCAGACTGTATGTAGGTATAACAAGGACACAACCATCACTGTATGCACGTTGTTCACACTGAATGAACATAGAGCAAGAGCGAAACATATCCCTTCAAGGTAATAATTTGCCACCTTTCAAGAGTCCTTGACAGGTTTTTTTGTACCCTCTTAAAATGCAAAATAAATTATGCTAAAGAAATAAATAAAAACATAGACCCTTACAAAACAATAGAAATGAGACCTTTAAAAAAAATACTAAAAACTTTCAATTTACATTTATAATAACAGTGAACTTAGTATGCTCTGCACTAAATTTATGCGTGGCATTTTTTAGAAGTCGCTAGTTGATTGGTAAACTGGCTGGTGGTGCCATGCATTCACACGAATAATTATGCCAACAGTTATGCCTACCTGTATGTGTACAGTTCATAAAAAGGTGCAAAACTCTAATTAAATTATGCACCACTGGGTCAACATTGTACCATAAGCAGTGTACTTTTAACTTTTTTTGTTACACAACAACAACATTGGGAGTTGACTATTGAATCCTTAGTAGGCATGTTAGGCCTACAAGTATAGCCCCCCCCCCCTCCAATTTGACTGTACTGCTAGTTGCGTGGTACAGCTGAGGTTTAATGGCTTCCACAAACTGTCAAACAAAACAGCAAGGGTTGAATGTTGAAGGGCTTTAGTCAAGCATGCGTCAAGCATTTATTTTGAATTCATTAAATTGAGTGCTGGTTAGTACAAATGTGTGTACAGTACCTACCAAGCAATACTTGAGACAATCAAATATCAGTGTAAAAATGGGTGTGAATCCAAAACCTGATTCAATTTTAAATGGGAGGTAGGCCTATCTAGGGTGAGGGAGAGCACCCTTTTACCCCGCCAGCTGGGGTAGAGGGTGGATGAGGGCACCCTTTTAACCATTAACCCTGTGAGCTGGGGTGGAGGGTGGGGCAGGGTACACAACTCTGCCAGCTGGGGTAGAGGGTGGGGAGGGCACCCTTTTACCCTGACAGCTTGGGTGGAGTGGATAAGGGCACCCTTTAACCGTTAACCCTGCCAGCTAGGGTGGAGGGTGGGGCAGGGTACACAACCCTGCCAGCTAGGGTAGAGGGTGGGGCAGGGTACACAACCCTGCCAGCTGGGGTGGAGGGTGGGGGAGGGCACCCTTTTACCCTGACGGCTTGGGTGGGGTGGATGAGGGCACCCAACCCTGCCAGCTGGGGTGGAGGGTGGGGGAGGGCACCCTTCAACCCTGCTAGCCGAGACGGAGAGTGGATGAGGGCACCCTTTAACCCAGCCAGTCTGGGCGGAGGGTGCAGAGGGTGCCCTTCAACCCTGCCAACCGTGGGGGAGGGTAGGCTGCCAGCCATATGGTGGAATGAAGGAGACATACGTACCTGTTTTTAGGGATGCCAATACCTCCTTGTAGAATCTTATAAAGTTTGCTCTCGTACAGCAGCTGGGGATGTCTTGCTTTCAGAGACTCCAACTTAACTGCAACTTCCTGTGGGATTTGGGAGGGTCAGAGAAATTATGGATTCTTGGCAACTATTAAACTAACAATCAGAAAATCCTGGGGAAAGATATGTGAAATACATTTGTTAACCACAAGTGACTAAAAGTCAAAGTATGAATGTATGTTGTTCTTTTAATTCAAAATTTGGCAATCCATAATTAAGATTGTCATTGGATTCAACAGCTCCTTTTAGTTTATTGGACAAACTTGCTCTGCAGTCCACTGCAAAAATTCTCTTGTTACATTGACATTGGATGGACTTCCTCAGCAGTATAGTAAGCACATTTCTCAATGTGCTTACCAAATATAGTGCACATTTCAGAAACAGGTTAATACCAGTCATAATTACACTTAATTCAATTAAATTCTGTTCACTTTATTCCCAATCCATTCAGGTAAACAAAACACCAGGTAGTGAATAATGAATAATATTTTATAAGCAAATGCAATTAATGTTTATTAATATTATACATTGTTGTGACCATAGAGTAAGGTCTCTGTCCTTACTCTATGTTGTGACTGGTCACTGGTGGCCCATATGTTTATCGCGATTCAGAACCGCAATGCTTTGCCCCTTTGTGAAATTGTGGGAAGCATATGGGGCACGGCTCGCGCACGCATCGCCTATATCTTTGTGTGGGTTCAACAGCGCCCTCTTTTGATATTTTGCTATTGATTGGCGATAAAGTTAAACCTTAAATTCATTTATAAAATTGGACCCTGGACGCAAGTCTCATAATATTCATGGACATGGTAATCCAAACTCAATCTATTCTAAATCAGTCAATGGTAGTAAAACTAGTGGTAGTGTTGTAGTAATGGTATATATTGGTAATGATTAAACGCAATATCAAAAATTACTCAAGACACCAAATCAAATGTAACTTTACATGCTTTAATTTTAAAACATAATTTTAAGACTAAGAAGAGACTGTGAATATGACAACATATAAACACCACCATCATACCATGGGGAAGATTTCTTCCTCCATGAACAAAAACACACCGGACGCACATGCCGGACAGACAGACCATCTTTATTAAATGCCTGGCAGAGTATGGGGCAGAGAGATCATACTTCAAAGTCTACTCACGTCGCCATTGCTGATATTAATTCCCAGGTAGATGTCACCGAAGGAACCACTGCCTATTTTCCTCACGAGTCTGTACTTCCCACCGACTATAAATTCTGATTTCGTCGTTGAACCTGACATGGTTTTAACACAGTTACATGCAAACTATGCAGAGAGTAAAACTGTATGATTAAATCACCGAGGGACCATGGTCATGATGGTAAACAAATGTGTTACTTGTTGTTAGTCAAGGGTCCAAATGATTGATAGTTGTTTACACGACAACAACCATACACATGTACAGTGCTAGTGTAGTGTGAAAAGACGAGGTGACACGTAGGAATCGACTATTCGTATTTGATACTCATGACATCATTAAAATCGGTAGCTCCTTATAATCGAAATATACGTTTCTGTTCTTTTTTTCTCTGCAAAAGACAAGAGGGTGGGGGTGGGGGGATTAATTACATTTACCTCAACGGATGAGCACCAATGGACAAAGTTTATCTTCTTTGTTAATCGAATAAATCTATTCGGGGGTTTCATTCATCAGTTGGGGGTTGTGAAGAAAGGGCAGGCAATTCGCTTTAATGGGGGGGGGGGGGGGGGGGCTTCTACTTTTCAGAACAGTATTGTCTATATTTTTCTTTCTCATCCTTCTTTTTCTTTGCTCATCCGTTGAGGAATGAGGTAAAAATAATTAATCCTCATTTTTCCCTGCCGAAAAGAGAAAACAAAACTAGAAACCCCCCTCCACTTGTTTTTTTTTGCAGAGAAAAAAGAACAGAATTCAATATATTCCCCCCCCCCAAAAAAAGGCTTACAACTCGTGGTAAAGGGATATACAGGAGTAACAATTCTTAAGATGAAAATAACTCAGGGGAGCCAAAGGTAGAAAAAGATATTCCAGTCTTAAAGTAGTCTAGATTGTAGAGGCTGGAGGTAAACATGAACTTAAATTCCTATTAAAGAAGATAAAATCTGTGATTGAATTTGCTTCCAAGTAGCATTAAACCCTACCATATGAGAGGGGAGGCTCAAACATACAACACCAGTTCAAAATTTGTAATTTCGACACACACACAATAAGTCCACAAAAAAATGCAGATCAATATTTTTTTAAACACCTTTTCAGGATTACTTTTATTTCACATTTATCAACAAAACTTACTCCATATTAAGAAAATCCTTGTATGTGCAAATCAACAAACCCCCCTCCCCTTACAAAAAAACAAGAAGATTCATTATCGAAAACAGGAATCATGCTGATGAAAATATTTAAACAGCTTCAACTGAAAAAAAGCATCTACGAAAGTAAAAACATTTGAAAAATTTAGGAGTTTGTATTTTACTTGGTTAAAACTTGAGGATTTGTCCGTATGGATGGTTTGTTTACTTTGTATTTACACATGCCAATCAAATCATCTTTGCAGCCATCAAAAACCTATGACAGTAGCACACACACACACACACACATACAGAGAAAATAAGACAGAAAAAAACTCAGAAAAGGTATAAATAAACAGAGACAAAAAAAGCCATTCACTTGCAACTGACATAAATAAGGTTTTATAATAGAGAAGTGATAAATAACATAAAGGACATCTAATAAAGTTTACCCTTAACTAATGTCAAGCACCTCACGATAGAAAGCGGTCATGGTTGTCTGAACAATAAAACTAGTTTAAAGGGGGTGCAGAGTGCTCCTTTAATGTGTTGGTACAAAAAAACCACCAACTACTTCTTCAGAGCTACAGGAATTGGACTGAGTGTACTATTCCGCTAACTAAAGCTCAACAACCTCTTCAATATGCTCTTAAAAATCTCTCCATTTAAAAACAAGTTTTCACTTTAAAAAGAGAACAAAAGATCTTGTTTTATATTATGACATGTCTACTTCTTAAGAGAAAAATAATAACTAAACAAAGATGAATCAAAGAAATTAAAAGTGTATACATTATAACGACGACACAAGATAAAAAATATGCTGCACAAAGTTATTAGTAACGCTGAATGTTTGAGCAATTCAGCCTCCTGTATTGTATCAGTCAATCCATGCAAACAATTGAAGAAAATAAAATCATCATTTATCACATTTGCATGATTCATCAATAAATTAATATCTGTTGCAAATAACATTAATCAACTCACATAAGTAACCTAACAAGTTCATCATAGAAATGTTCCTATCCGCTGTTGGAACACATCAAATCTCCTTTACTATTTGCAATTATAATATACTATGAGTATCAACGTAAAGTTTCAAGGCGGGCAGGGTGACCAGTTCCTGTTGCCCCGATCTTGAACCTAATGCCCCTCCAAGAAGTTGCCGCAAAAGCTACTGATTCTCAAAACAGGAGCACCCTTTGCTCAGAGAGGTGACCACACCTCATCCATGCAAAATGCCCCTCACCCACAAAGCTAAATACAGCGAAAATGCAAAAGAGCATGATACAATATTTGTAGCAAGTCGTACAGCAGTGCCTTTAGATACAGAAAACAATCGAGGCTGAAGATATTATCAAAAATTGGAAGTGATTTTGTAGAACAAAAATCGAAAAAAAAAAATAAACAGGAAAGGAAATAACACAAATAATTTACTATTTGTGGTGCTCATCATACTGTTTATAAATACACTGATTATGGATTATTTACAAGGAAGGTATTCGCATATTAAATTATCAATGCCACAAAATATTAATGCACATTCAAGCTTTTCCATTGAGAAGATGACTACTTCTCTATATTATCGCTTTCTCTCTCAATATCTGTATGAAAAATGGGTGAGCTGTTAGTAAACTACACTTGTATAAGTGGCATCTCATCGATTCAGATAAAATGTTTATAAGCCAAATGAACGTTGGATGCACCTTTCATTGTACAGTGTCGCTTGAATTCCAATATCAAAACGCAACGGAAAACCTATAAAAACGTTTATGACATGCAGAGATATTGGGCTAACTCATTGTTCTAAAGAAACAAAGAGAGACAATACCCACATCAGGTCAAAGTCTGAGGATGTAAAATCTTAAAATTTATTTAAAAACAGACCTGGAAAGTCATCTTAGTAGATCAGACTACTAAGCTTACAAGCCTCTGTTGTGCTTTATTTTCTCTAATATTTGTGGCATGCGAATCAACATATTTCATGAAAAAAATAAGATCTGAAATCTTTTTTAAATTTTCACTGAAACATCTACCGTGACTGAAAATGAGACCTGTTAAAAGTTTGTACATTATGAAAAGCCCTACTCATTATTACAAAGATTACTTGAAGACTTACATGTACATTGTTTCAGTATATATAATATTAACATTTTATATTTATACGTAAACAAAACACAAGACAATGCATAATTTCTGACACCAACGGATTCAATTGGTTGTGCTCATTTGACTTCATTTTCATTTGTTTTTAAGAACTTTGGGGCTACCTGATCTACCCTGTTGGATCTTAAAATTTGAAACCACTGAGAATCCGTCGGGATGCAGAAAAAAATGCGTCTTTGAAGACGGTAAAAGACGGTCACTATGGTGGGTGGAATCCAAATCAAAATGTGCATTACTTCCATGTGACCATATTGTCTACAAGGGATCATCTCCCCAGTTTAAGACACGTGAGACAGGTTGAGTGATCAAGCTAAGTAAGTAGCTCTTTCGTAAACTTAAGTCTTCACAGTGTGCCGAAGTAGAGAGAAAAAAAATGCCGTAAAATAAGGACAAGCAAAGACACCCTTCAACGTTTACTCTTAGTTTTGCTTTCAGTGTGCTTGGTGCCCGCTGCAGTGCCAACATTCCCCTGGGACGTGACTTGCGATGACGCTTTCTGTTTCAGCATGGTCCAGTCAAAGGTGTAGTCATATTGGTGGTTTAAGGTGCGGAATAAGATACGGAACAGTTGCCGCAGGTACATGTAGTCAGGTCCCTCGTCAAATCGCAGTCCACGTGCATAGTTAAGGTACATGGCGAATTCTGCAGGGAAGCCCTGTTTAACACACACAATATTAAACATGTCATTAACAAAGTACTACTAAGGAAGGTGTAGAATGTTTTTCACTGCAAAGTTAAACAAAACTGGTTCGTTTTTTGTTTACCAAAAGGTTTGGGTGGGGCCAACTTACTCCTGGGACTGAAACAAGGGGTTACCCCCTACATAGTCAGTCAGGATGTAGACATACATTGTAGGTATCATTAACTAGGAGACTGGCTGGTAGAGCAAAATGAACTACATTCCAAATTTTTGTACAAAGCAATTATGGTTCAGTGCATTGCTCCAGGTGTCATGATGGGTATCAAACCCAGACTCTGCTGCTGACAACACCCGAGCTTGGGTCCAATAAACTAGACTGCTTGATATAATATTGGGCCAATTTCATACAGCTTTTTAAGCAGAAAACCCTTCTTTATAAATTTGGGACTCCAAATCGATATTGTGGACTTAAGCTTGGGACTTGGACTCAAGAATTGAAAACTACAACATGAGACAACTAAAGCCCAGTTCATACTTCCTGCGAAGGCAAAACAAATTTTGACATCACAAATTCACAACAGTTCAACTGTTGCGAAACATTCGCTACGAAAACAGGAAGTAAGGAGAGGGCGTACGCGTTGAACAAAACTGACCTTGCAGAGCACCTCTACGGGTGTAGACATCTTCTTCTCGCTAATCTTCTCATATTTCTGCTTCTTGGTTGCAGCTTTAAGACCTTGCCACGGTAGACTGGTCCTATTGAAGTACATCAGGACGTAACCTAGCGACTCCATGTCGTCTCGCCGACTGGAAGATGGGTAAAGAAACAAGAAGAAGTTGTCAAGGGGAATGTTTGGTTATGCCCTGTGAGAGCTGGATTGGGGGCGGTGGTCAATTAAGAGGACAAACTTCTAAGAGAAGTTTGCGGTAGCACCATGTGAATATCTCTTTTGAGCAGTGTTGGCTCTGGTTAACGACTCAGCATTTCGATCTCAACGTTTTGATCGAAATGTTGAGTCATTAACCACCAGAATCTTTTCAGAACCAACACTTCTCAAAAGAGATATTCGCATGGTGTTACACCACAAACCTCTCTTAGTTACATTATACTGCCACCATGCAAGGCATTCAAATCATACTCTGCAGTACTTGATGACATGACAAATTTACCAGTTACGCCCAGGCCCTGTTCCAAAACGGTTCAGCAGCTCTAGTTGTGATAAGAGCTGCTCAACCATTTTCTTCCAAGCAAAAATGAGCAGGATACCAGTCAGAGATTGTACATGTGACATTCCGTTTTGCGTGGTAGCCTGATTCTGGTAAACATAATTTTCATCTCATTGGGCCTGTAGGACCAGTCCCCACTTTATCCTTGTGGATAAAAAAGACAGGGGACCAGTTTGGGGGAGCTTTTTACGATCCTAAGCCTCCACTCCCTCGACAGAGACTTTCAAAATCTGAAACTGATGAGTCTGATGGTCAGAGGAGAACAACCACTCTTAATGTTTACCTTTGTTCGATACCAAGATGGGCATTAATGCTGGCATATCGGGCGGTCCCTGTTAGGTTTTTATCTTCTCTGTATTGGATGTGTACTTTTGTTCGTCCGTCCCGGTACTTCTTGGCAAGCCCAAAGTCTATCACAAAGAGCTGTTGAAGGAAAAAACAACACAGAATATGGATTATAATTTGTTTAAAAATAGCAACAAGGGAAAGCACAAACTAAGATTGCTACATGTACATGTAGAGACACACTGTTCCTGAGAAGAATATTTAGATCGTATGTAAATCTCTTTTGAGTATGTTATTTGGGCTTTCTTTTTCTCTTGAAGAGGAGCTATGTATACGGTTTGAAATGTTGAGAACAAACCTGCCCTTTTTAGAGCCAATATTCCCTCAACAGAGATTGAGTTCATGGTTATATGGAAATTGTCAAATTCTTCTTTAACATTTCAAGAGCACCAAGGCAATGACCAGGGAGCATGGATGCAATCGCATCTGTTGCCTCCGTGAAGTATAAGGCCTGAGCGAGATTGTTTACTATTCACACCATGCAAAGCTTTAAACATCACACTGTACCTGATTGCAGTGTCTGCCAATACCCATGAGGAAGTTATCTGGCTTGATATCCCTGTGGATGAAATTCTTCATGTGGACATACTCGATACGACTGATCATCTGCAAAGCAAACGCACAAATCAAAAGCATTCAACATAAACACAACCAGTACAGTATGTAGATTCAATTTCTAAAATTGTTTTTATTTTTTTATATAAGGTGTTTACACTGTAGCAAAAACCAGGGACTAATTTCATAGAGCTGCTTCAGCCAGAACACGCCATGTAGGATAGGAGACTTTCCAACGATAGGTGGCAGTAGACTTACCGGGTAAATTTCCATTGTTTACGTAGTTCTGAACATGCGCATAATTCTGAGAACATTGGATTTACCCAGTACGTCTGCCGTCCTCTATCGTCCCAGAATGTCTCCCATTGATTGGACAACTAATCTTACCTGGTCTGCTAACATCAGAACAGTCTTCATCGTAAACCTGCGACTGCAGAAGTTAAAGAGGTCCTCCAAGCTGGGACCTAGTAGGTCCAAAACTAGGACATTGTAGTCTTTTTCTGTGCCAAACCACCTGAGAACAGAGTAAAACATAAACAATTTTGGGTTATTTCACTTGGACTTTCTGCTGGAAAGTATTCAATGTTCCTCTTTATTTCAAAGTCGTTATTCACGATGAAGCCAACACGCCATAATGACACAGATAAGCTCCAGTGGGTTCAATTCCAGCACCTCATACTGCCTACCCCCTATTTCCTGACTGAGTTTAGTGATTGGAGATGGCAATGAGGCCCCTTGTAATCAAAGCTGTATGAGGTGGATTGATCTGGGCCCAATTTCATAGAGCTGCTTAAGCAAAAATATTTGCTTAAGCAGAAATATCCTTGCTAAGTAAACAACAGCTAAATACCAGTCACAAGCAATGTATATGTCATGAAATTTTGTCCAGTATTTTGTGTAAAATAAGCAAGCAAATTTTTTGCTTAAGCAGCTCTATGAAATTGGCCCCTGGGCCCAATTTCATGGCTCTGCTTACCGTAAGCAAAGAGTCGCGCTTGCGGAAGCAGGGAATTCTGTGCGTACGTCCTGTGTACGTCAAGCGTACTTCACAGTAACGTGGGTAATTTTGGCATGTGTGTGTGCTTTCTTCACATTAACTAAGCATTCTGCACTTTGGCCCTTGCTAAGTAAGCGGAGAATGGTGATCGTATTAGCAGAATTCTCTGCTTCTGTAAGCGCCGAATCTTTGCTTACAGTAAGAAGAGCCATGAAATTGGCCCCAGATGGTGAGCAGATGGCAGCATGTGATCACGTAAAAACATCCACATAAACGTCATCGTTGATATTCTCCTTGACCCAATGCAAACTTCCAATGACTAGAATCCCATATAATCCCAGACCATGAAACCCAAACCTCCATGTTACGCAGATGAAGCCATGCAAGTCATTGTGATGTTAGATCTGATCATGGACAATGCATGATGAACTGAAACATATTCAGAAGCCAAAAAGGTCCCAAGGTAGAGAGCTAGACTTTCCAAACCTTGTTCCTGCACCTCCCATAATGCCTTGCTACCATGTAGAACGTAACCCCCTCGGCCCAATTGTGTAGAGCTGGTAAAATCCTTTCTTAATAAAGTTAGTTAGCCGGCCAAGACTTTCCCAATTGTTGCTTAGTTAACCTCAGCTAAATACCAGTCCCAAGCAAAATGTAAATGACATAGAATTTTGGTCAGTAACATACTGATTGACACAGCTGTATGTATGGATATTTATAGATTTAAAATTCTGTGCAAAATCACAACAAAACAAAAAGTGGGTGGACTGTGGTACTATCATGTTCATATGAATTTGGGTTATTTGTTGTGAAACGTGACATGGCAGTGTTGCTTTAAAAACTCTTTGCTTGTGGTATGCCAATAGGCTAGATAATTGACCTGTCCTGTGCCTCATTTTGTGTCAAAAATGTTCAATAAATTGATCCGCAAAATGGTGGAAATGGTCTGCGTATTTTGCGTGGTCTCTTTCTGAGATGGGTCAATAAAAGAGTGAAATAAAAAATAATGTTCAAAACAGAAAAACAAAAAAGGAAACCTGTCTAGAAACGATGCATTGGGTACACTCTACACTTTGTTTGACTTTTTAAAAACATCTACGTACAAATGTATACTGCCGAGTCAAAACACACGTAAGCAGTTGATTGTTGTGGGTTTTTCTAAGAATGAGCAAGGAAAGAGCCAGATTTATGCTGGCTTTCTAGAATTTATAAGTCTAAAATATGAGTAATTAATCTTTTGGGGAAAAAGGATGTAGCTTAAAAAAACATACGTGAATGGACGGTCAACTGTGTTTCTTGGCCTACGTAATTAGTTGTTGTTTTTTCAATACTTTGTCCTCAATAGGTAATTAATAACATATGTTTGACATGATGTAAGGCCAAACACCCTGTTTTCATGGCTGCTGGAATATGTGATTGATTCATTTTGTTGATCCAAAGAAGAAGACAAAAAAAGTCGGCCTATTTTTAAAGTCTTCTCATTTAACCATTTCCTTTGGTAAGATGGCCTTTGTCTTTTTAATGAGTGACAAAGAAAGTCTACGTGTTCCAATGAAAATCTCTTGGATAAATGATGTCTGCCAGCTTGGATTGTGTGAATAAAAACAGCCTTCCTAAGAAGAGAAACTGTTTTTTGTTTTACTTGGCCTAAGGTCATTTGAAGTCACCACTTGCTTGGACATTGGATATTCAAGATATTTCCATAGGAACTTGTGGTTTTAATTCTGTGGTTGTTACAATATCACAGGATGTTTTCTTAATTATTAGCAGTCAAAACAGTAAGGAGCTTTTGGGGTGAACTATTGACGACCTTACAAATTAGCTAGACTTGTTCAGCAGTACTCCAGTCATTGTTTGGCTCTACTCATTCCTCAAGATTATAGGTCCTATATTCATGGTCTCTAAGTTCACTCTGGTTCAAGGTTACGGGCAAGCCCATAATGCTATAGTCTGGTCTTGGATAAATCCTGGATAACCAGGCTCTTTGGTTAATGCATGCAGTGCAGCAGCCAGACACACCCATGTTTGGACGTTCAGTATGCATATAATATGCAAACGCCAGGTGACAGTGCTCAGTGTGATGTTTACATCACAATAGAGCAGTGGGGGTCAAATTATACCAAGATTGTACATGTTTACAGTGTACACTACACATTACTTGATTACATACAATTGTTTCAAATACTGTAGGTACAATTGCTTGTTACTGTATCCAATTAAGTTTTAAAAGGAAAAATACAATGTAATGTAATCTATTTCCATGAGTTCATAATGAATTTTGGTGAAAATATTTGTCTAACATGTCCAAATGGTCCGACTGAACAAGAGCTTGCAGAATTTTCAATTGTCAATTAGGTCAATTCATAGTGCTGAATCATTATAGTTGATGATGGTGTTGGCCCTAACCTTCCCATTTCACTTTATTAAATTAAAAACAAAGCATTTCATTTGTGAGCTGATACAGTTTTGTATTTTAAAGGCGCTTCGTTGCTAGCCTGTACTTACACAATGTGTACAATCATATGCACAATAACAATACACAATGTGCAACATCATTGTTATTTTGACTGGGTGTGTGCAACTGAGAGAGCTGACCTTTGACTTGTAATCAATAAACACACTATTATACAATACTGTTGAATACATCTACAGTTACCTGATACCCATGCTGATACCATACATGTACTGTATTGTACATGTAGGCCATGACATGATAGTGTACACACCATATAACATGAAATAGCCAATAGAATGCACTAAGCGTGTACTTAAGTGGATAATAATAGTACACACAGCACAGGCCTGTCAGCTGGTATGCTTAATTTATTCAAGTGCAAGGGCACCAAGGCATTTTCTCTCCATGGTAAAAGGGCACCCTGTGAGGATATTGTTGATTTCTACATAGCATTTGAGGGCACCGATGCAATGACCGGGGGGTATGGAGGCAATCGCTTTCATTGCCTCCTTGAAGTACCAGGCCTGTAAAAGTACTATTACAGAAAAGCTAAGTTGCCAAGATTTGGATTCTGTGTTTGCCTAGCAGGTACACCTGATGTAATGCCAGTTTTTATGTGTTGTGTACAACATTGCTTCAAAACCAGCGTGCCATGATGGTTGACGATATTGCTTGGACATTTCACTCACAATCCTCTGTGCACCAATCATTTCTGATCGGGACAGGTGGTAAAATCCTAAAAAAGGGATCGTTTTTAAGTTTGTAGATTGGTTTAATGATGGTTTTCATTTTATGTTTTGTGTTAAATGTATCGACAAAAATGTATGCGTACCGGCACGCAAATCAGGCGTATTGGCCCCCAATACACTACAATACATGTAGCTTGTGCCTGGGAGAAACCTGATGATGCAACCGTGTTTTGTGTACCTGTAGCCACCAATTGGGAAACCTTCCATGTTATTAAATCGTATCGTACCATGTCTTTAGTGCTACCATAAAAATAGAACCTCAGGCAGAACTCTGAGTGAATCATTTTCCTGTGAGATTCAGTTCTGAAGGCAAATTATGGGAACAACCATTTTGAGTGGTCATGATTGTATGGCAAATATCAGCTTTATTTAAACATGAACGTCTTGTTCGTCTTGGTCATCAGGGATATAGACTTTATGTATTTTTTTTTCTTGGGGAGGGTGAATTTAGTTCCATTCATTCATTTGAGCATATTGACTTCAGCTTCAACAATGATATTGTGTCAGGCCTCAAATTTCCCGGCGGCCACGACAGCCATGGCCGCCGGTGCCCTGCTTACTGGCCGTGGTGCCCCGAGAAAATCGGACATTTTCGCGGCCAAAAAGACCGTGCCCTTTTTCTCCGATGGCCGCCGTGCCCTTTTTGAGATCAAAATTTATGTTTTGATACACCACCATCCGTCTGTGTGCACATAAAATCAAACACTTACATGTACATTCTATATTAATACACGCACACAGAGCGCGGTCGGTTGAATGCTCATCACACGGAATTTAAACAGACGGCAGCATATCCATGCAGTGCATGTGTGTGTGCACGATGCAGAACGAACGACAGACGTGCATCCATAGACATTGTGTACTCGAAGTTTATACACGGGCCGGATGTACTTGCAACGACCATTTGAGAACAATCGCACTGGTACTCATCTTGCAACACGCGTACCCACGCAAGGTTGTCCATGATGGGTACCAGCTAATCACAATTTCGGTTCCATTCGAGGTTGGGCGTCCGCCTATTCCACTGGTATTGTGCTTGTTCACTGGTACTCGTACATGTTTGTGCACGTGGGCCATGTTACGTAAATCACGCATCATGTACATGTACATGAAAGGTACATGTACATACATGTACATGTATGTCCGTTGAATAAATCTCGGCTCTGAACACAGTCAAGTGACAGCTCATTGTTTACGTCCGGCCGTCGCAACAAAATCTCCGCTGCACACAGTTAAGTGACAGTTCATTGTTTACGTCTGGCCATCGCCACAAAAAATGGATGCATACTTTTACTTCCCATTAATCAATAAAATTAAATACATTTAAAAATACTTGATGTTTTTTTGTTAAAGGAAAGCAAAAGTAATGAAATGGTTCATTAAAATAGCCTTCATGGACCTGAACAGAAATTGTTTCATGATCTTTATTTTTTATGGCCTTGATGCCCTTTTTGAAATTTTAAGTTGGCCTTGGTGCCCTACCCCATGGCCTTGGTGCCCTTTCAAAATTTGACAAATTCAAGGCCAAAGTGGCCTTGCCCTAAAAATCGGGAAATTTGAGGCCTGTTGTGTTCACAAATTGGTGTGTAATTGTTTTGTGGAGGTACATTTGTTATGTTCTGTTGTACCAATACACCAAATTGTACACTAAGTTCATTCATAATAACAAATATCATGAATGTTTTTTTTATTGTTATTGAGCATGCATTTCAAATTGTAACCTTTAACAAAAGTGAATCAATTAATTTAAACAAAATCTGATTCAGTAATTGTAATCAGCCTTGCAGACAGCTGAATGATCTAAAAGGATGAATTAAAAAAATCTATATTTGCATACAATGCATATTTGATGAAATGGTACATTTATGAGCTCATGATGATACATATGTAATGTAACACTATCAAGCATGTTTCAAATACTTTAGGCCTTTATGTTTGAGAAGAGGAAGGTGAATGGCACGCCTACACTGTGTCTGTATACAACAGCCAGTACCAAACCAGTAGACTGATCTATCGATGAGTCAATGGAGCTACTCTGACTAGGGGAGAATCCAGTCTGAGGTCTGAGTCTGCCCACTGAACAATGCACTGTGAGTCGATGAGTCAGATCCAGTTCAGTGGAAAAGATCCATAGGCAGTTGCCAAGAACTGTGGGCTGGCAACCTGCACGTACAGCATACAAATGTACGTACACTATACAGTCATAATATTGGTCTGCAACACACATCGTTGCTCATGAAACTACAGATGTCCACCCACATGCACAATAAGGAAAATGCATACTGGTGTTTCAACCTGAAATTCTGTGGCATACTTTCAACATATTGTGCACACAGGTCTAGAGTGCCCTATGATGCTTAAAGGAACACGTTGCCTTGGATCGGTCGAGTTGGTCTTTGAAAACGGGTTTGTAACCGTTTGTTATCAAATGCATTTGGTTAGAAAGATGTCGTAAAAGTAGAATACAATGATCCACACAAACATGCCTCAAAATTGCACGGTGGGATAACACGGTCCGCCATTAAATGGCCGACCGTGTTAGTTCGCAAAGTAACAGGAAAACCACGCAATTTCGAGGCAAATTTGTGTGGATTATTGTATTCTACTTTTAAAACATCTTTCTAACCATATTCATTTATAACAAACGGTTACAAATGCTTTTTATAGACCAACTCGTCCGATCCAAGGCAACGTGTTCCTTTAATTGCAGGTGTGCCCTTTGCAAGGGTTTGATACTAAAAACTAAAGTATGCAACCTACTTGTTAAAAATTATCAAATTTTTCCCCTATTTTCATAATGTGAATATCAAAAATGCTCATTTTATTGTTGATTGGTGTGAATGGTTGTAATCCTTGCCATTAACCAGAAAGAATGACAACACACACATGTTGAAAATATGGGCTATAAAAACTTCCAGGTGGCAGGGTGTGGTCATCCAAAACTACAGATTGGGAAGTAATTTTCTCCTCCAAAGAACAATGTTACACATGTGCCTTTCCTTTAAATGATCACAAAATCATACAAACAGTAGGCCCTAGTTGGTGTGCAAATGGTGAGGCTCGGTGTTCAAGTGTAAAGTACAACTTGAAATCATTCAGAACCAAGTTGCAAGGAACTTACACTAACAGTAGGCCTATAGTAGCCAATAAATAATTGGCATTTTTCGGTGACACATACAACTATATGTATGATGCACTATGTACTGGCACAAAGGTTTGCTCTAAAAGATTTTAGTAATTGGCCATCATGACCAGTTACATTGTAGCTTGCCATTTTACTAATCCATCAACTTTTCCACTCGTCCTTCTTTCAAATGAAAAATGGAAAGCTTTAATTGTCACTGAACTAGCCAGACTGACCAATTGGGGTGAACTTTGACTGGTCCTCAGGTGTTTTAACTGGCATTTGGCCAGCGAACCAATGCTAAGTGTGCAAAATGTACAATAAACTGTGCGTTGACAGAAACTGAGCGGCTACAGTGTTTTAGTTTGTACCATAACTGTTTTTCTCATCATGAAGTGGAAAAAAGCATGATATATTAAACGTATACGAAAGTTGCATGAGTTGACTTGTTAGAAACTGTGGTGATATACACTGGACATTGTATGGGTGTTACTTCAAAGCAGAGATATCTGACCATTGTGCGAGTCCTTCATCGATTGAACGGCCAGTACCAGCAAACACAAAACAAACTGATACTGGCACCCTGGAACAAGTAAATAAATAGGGACTTAATGTACGTAACCAACGTGCATGAACAGCTGACTCTCGTACGAGCTCACGTTCCAGACTCAAATGCCATGAAACTAATTATGTATACACTGTACGTGCAATACTAACTTGAATGCAAATAATGCCTATCATTTTCAACAGTTTTTTAACAAGACTACACTGTTTTCATTGCACAAGCTTATTGTTTGAAGTTTTTTGTTTGAATCTGCTTGACTGAGTAACTGCATGCCAGGCCTCAAAATAAGCCACGGCACACGCAGTAACTGCCATGGTGCTCTTCGCTTTTGCTGTGGTGCCGTCAGCAAGGTTTCAAAACAAGCTTGCAATTTCAATAAAAGTACATTTTACCCCTCACTGTACCAGAGGAAAATTGCTGTGCCACGTTAAGAGCAAAGCTCAATGTGGGCACCAAAATCAGTGTGCAAGCGTGCAACAGTTTGAACATTGAGTTTAGCCATGGTCACACTGGACTCTTTGAGGGTTTAAAGTACCGACACTTTTCTGTAGAACGACAAAATGAAATCCAATGGGGACGCAAGGTTAACTGCCCTCCCTGTCAACTTACCGCACCTGTGACGTTATAGTAACAGACCAAAAGAGGTTGCAGAATGTTGCAGAATGTTTCCGCGCAGCCACGGTATTTTAACAGGGCCGCTTAAGGCCAAAGTACAATGGGAATAGCTCCGCGCTGTAATCCTGCCACGACCATGCTGTAAAAATGCTATGCAAAAAGGTGGGAATGCATATTGTACACAAAGGCCAGTCACGGTAGCTTTCTGCGTGGCAGCAGAAGAAAAAGTCAAATGGGATTAAAGTTTTACTCTACTAGCAGGGCTGTATGCTTCATTTTTGAAAGGGCAAGGGCACCAAGGCATTTTCTTCTTGGTAAAGGACACCCTATGATGAAATTGCAAATTTGTACTGGAGCATTTCAGGGCACCAAGGCAATGACCAGGGGACACGGAGGCAATCGCCTTCGTTGCCTCCGTGAAGTATCAGGCCTGCTCTACAGTAAAGGATTATGTAAGAAGAAGGAAGGCGCCATTTATTACCTTATGTGCGGGATACCAGTACCTCCTTGCAGTATTTTGTAAAGTTTGCTTTCATATAGAAGCTGGGGATGTCTTGCTTTTTGTGACTCTAGTTTAACCGCAACCTCCTGCAAGGAAGATAAAGAAACAAACCTCTACGTTAAACACTTTTCCTAAAAGACAGTTTCATCCTATACTTCAGAGCTTTGTCCAGTTTTTGACAATACCAACCATTGCTCACAAAACAATGGCATAATTTACACGATTCACAACTTCTGCTATCAGTTATTTTGATTATCAAGTTGCAGAGTTTGAAATAAACAACGCACCACGGCGCAAAGGGCAGATTTATTGTGTCGCATTGAGCATTGGTGAATACCTGGACCAAATCTTTTTTATATAAGGACAGTGACTAGGCCCTACCTTTAAATAGTTTATAAAAAGACAAGTTATTCATTTCATAATTTTTTTTACTGCTACTAATATTTAATAATGGACTCGACTGTGAGCAATAAACTGCAAAAATAACATAAACAACATTTATTTTCAAAAAAAGGGTGTTTACACCTACAGACAGGATTGTTGTTTCTTTAAACAAAATCTAAATCTACTTATAATTTAATTAAATGAATACAATTATTTTAATTACTAGGCCTACTACTACGTACTGTAGTAGTAGTACGTACTAGCCCCGGAAAAGTTTCCGTATGGCGCCACCACTTTTTCATTCGATATGAAATAATATAGTATCTAATTTACCTCAATGAGATATCCCTTTTTGTAAAAATGAGTGAAAAAGTGGTGGCGCCATACGGAAAGTTATCCCTAGCCCCATATAGTTTATAAATTGTGGATTGTCATATCGAAGTTCAAAGGATATGACTTGTGTTTTTTGTGTATTGTATCAAGGCCCAATGATAATGAAACACAAGGTGCTCCACGACTGTACCATGGAGGAAGGATTGTACCAAACTATAAAGGAGTGGGGCTGTTATGTTACTATGTTGTTCCGTTTATTGTGTACTTTTGTTGTTCACTTTTGTGTAGGGCCTACAATGAAAGTTTATAAATAATTCAATCAAACCCGGCAAGTCGAATCATTATCATAGTCCAGTATCTCTTTTCACACGTTCATATTTTTATATTTAATAAGTATAAACACAACACACGTCATAATATTTAAACAATTTCACTCAACATACGGATGTCTTTGTTGTCAAAAACAAGAATTAGGAACTCCAAACTTTACCTCTCCATTTGTGATGTTGATGCCCAAATAAATATCGCCGAACGATCCGCTGCCAATTTTCCTCACAAGCTTGAATTTCCCACCGACCATAAATTCTGAGTTGGATTTTGCACTCGTCATTGTGGCCATGGTCGGGAGTGACCGTAGAAATGGAAAGAGACTCCGTAGGTATGGCTGTAAGAGGAAGATTTACAGACTAAAAATATCAGGACGGGTGAATCACCAACTACGTCTGCTGCTCGCCATTTTGTGAATTACGCATAAAACTGTGCACAGTTCTTCAATGTGGGTTATTCTCCCATTGGACTGTGCAGGTTTTACAGCTGTACGGACGGATATGGAAACAATGAGAGCGCTATGCATTGTGGGAGTCTAGTAACTCGGCCCTCTTTTCTTTGTTGCTAGAGGCAACATTACCTGATTTGCATATGGAAACGCCCCATTCAAAACTTTCCCGAGAATACTTAGCATAAACAACACCCTGTCTCAGAGTATTTGTCATATTTAATTAATATCTGAGTACCTCATGCGTTCGGGAACTAAACTATGGCATGAAAGAGTTGTACAGAAATTTGCTCGAGGAAAGTATTTCGTCGGCGATGACAATTACACACAAATTTGCATACGAGTTCCGTTTAATATGCAGGAATACGTCCCACCATGGTCACACTATACAAACCATTGTGGGTAAAGTAAAGTGGGGCTCCCCCGTGCATTGTCCAACAAAAGTTCTACCTTTTGAGCGGGTAATATTTCCTTTCAATGCAATTCTTTTGATCGTAAACCTCCCACATAATGACCCTGACCAAGACTAGTTGTGTCCCAAAGAAGTGACAACAAATTATGACAAATAATTCACAACAAAAGAACCACACCCACGCCTGTTCTTCAAAAAAATAATGATAATTTAGGGTGGGGTGTTGGGTGGGGCTGGTGGGAGGGGGGGGGGCTCAGAAGTAGCAATTATATTCCTGAAAATGTGTACTAGCTTCAATACTTCAGTAAAATCATCTCTGAGTGTGAAAGTATACATTTTAAACTTCAAAGCCGAGAAAGTAACTTTTTGAAGACGAGACAACTATCATCTGCTTCTTCCAGAACCGTAGGCCCACCTCTAGCTCTCAGCTCTCTCTCTACATGGCTTAAAATATTTTATTTATTGTTTGGTGTAGGCCTGGTTTCAATTTGCTTAGTGTCACTATTGCCTAACTAATTAATGTTTCGTTTATAAAAAAAAAAAAATAAAAAATAAAAAACAAAAAAAACTCGGACGACGGTCGCGAAGTGATATGATAAAAGAGATAATCGCCCTTTGTGAAACTTCGGTTTTATGGGCCCCGGTGTCCCAGGCATATCTGTCTGCCGGAGATCTTTCATATTGGAAATTAAAGTCATTATACACTTTCGGAACAAACAAAATAATAAAAGTTCACAGATTTACAAATAACTTACAGGGCTTACAGAAAGTAATGGTGAACGACTTTTCTTGAAATATTATTCCTTGAAATGCTTTACTTTTTGAGAAAACATTAAAACAATTATCAATTCTCGATACACTGCAAAAACGTTGGTCAAATAATTTGTTGGGCAAAGTAACTTCAACAATTATTGGTCGATAATTGCCCAACAAAACCAATAATTGGTGTTGTTGGGCAAACATTTTGTTTGCCAATTTTTGTTTTTAAGTGGAACGCAAGTTGGGCAAGTGTTGGGCAAATAATTCGTAATCTGAATTTATCATAACTGTTGGTTACACTTTTGCTTATTTATTGGGCAACCTTTTTGGTAATTTTAATTAAATTCGATTGTTGGTAAAAGTGATGCACATTAGTTGGTCAAAATCATCCGATCATGCGCACTACGATCAAAGAGTTGCCCAAAAGTTGGGCAAGGTATAAAAAAAAACATAACGATATTTTCCAACATGGCGAGTGGCGGAGTGGCTCTGACGAGCGGGGTTTTCCAGTAGATATAGATCAAATTTGAAGGTTAGTTTTTAACTAAATATGAAGTTGTGTTTTCTATTCAGTCGAACATAGTCGTGACAGTTGCAGAGGGAGCAACAAAGTGACACTACTGTTGAATTAGTTTCAGTTTTTAGTTTCAGTTTTATCATGCCATTATGTGCAACGCCGGTTGTGGCATGTATGCGTGTGCTTGCGCTGCAACTGTCACGACTGTGTACAACAACTGAACAGGAAACAAACTGTATTTAGTTGAAAACTAACCTTCCAAAGCATCTACAAACCACTGAGCACCCTCTCGATTTTGAGAGAGATGCCAAGGTCACATCTCACTACCGTTTGCCATCGTGGAAAAGATATTTTCTATGCCTGGTTGTATGACGTATCACAAAAGAAACTGTAAATCAAAGGGTTAAATATATTCACCATTTGTTGGATAACACCGAAAAAGGTTAAATCATTAATAAAATCATCGCCCAAAAAGTGGGTTATTGATAATGTATTAAATACCCGAGAAAATGGGTAAAAAAAACATTACCCAACTGTTGGTTACCAAAATATACCCAACTATTGATTACCCAATTATTATTAATTATTTGGCAATCAGAGTGCCTAACTTTGATGGGTAATATTTTGCCCAAAAGTTGGAGGAGTTCACTATTTGCCCTTAATTGGGTAAAAAGTTGGGAATTTTTTTACCCAATTTTTTTTACAGTGTAGCGAGAATTACGGATTTACTGTAAACACATGTCATGACACGGCGAAACGTGCGGAAACAAGGGTCGGCTTCCCCGTTATTTTCTTCCGACTTCGATGACCGATTGAGCCTAAATTTTCACAGGTTTGTTATTTTATATACAAATTGTGTTACACGAAGTGTGAGCCTTTGCAAAATACTGTTTACCGAAAGTGTCCAATGGCTTTAACGTGGGCTAAAAGGTGGCCTATCCGAAGAAGTTTCTACACAGTTCGCAATATGATGGACATAATCTCCTTTCACACCGGTTTGGACATTGGCTAGACTTCGAAATGGGCGCACGGCTCCAAATTTATAAGGGACACGGAAGTTGAGTTCGCAAGAGTTTCGACCTTCATCCAAGCATGGTGTTGATTAACCGTGACTGACAATATTCCAAGGCGACGTCATTTTGTAGTTTGATAGAATCTTTACATCAGTTCAAGGTTCACTTAGTCACTAACACACGACACGACTCGTGGATGTCCGTCTAAAAATGATGTCCACTTCTCAGACATATTATTTCCTGGTGTCCAGTTTTGATCTCCATTATCCCTAATGACTAAATCTTCTATATTGGGTTAATCCAGGAGTTAAATATTGACATGGAAGGCTGTACAAGTTCCACACAACTTGACATTGCTAGCAAAGTTTACCTTTTGTTTTGGTACCATTTGACTGTTTGTAATTAGGACTGAAATTGTTTACAATAAAACTACGTTAACATTTCATTTCAAAAGAAGATCACGTTTTTGATATATCGCGAAAATATCGAGCAAATCGAACAAACCTCATTAGGGACACACAGTGTAACAAGCATTACTGATAAGGGGTTTTAATATGTCGATCGAATAAGTCGATGAGTTGTTCTCCAATCATGTTTTGATTTAGTTGAAGCGAAGACGTCCTCACACGTTTCTTGTGTAAAAATTAAAATACCCCACACAGACACCCCTGTAAGCTTACACACTCACAGCACTACTAAGCCAAACATGATCATTTCTATTCATATACACCTTATATTTATTTACAACTACTTCATTAAAAACTAATGTATAACAAAAGTTAGAATGATATGTTAACAATTTGTGTTAATAATAATTATTTACAAAATTTTACAAAATTTTACAAATTCCTATTTTTAATAATTAAATCTGCTAACACCCAACCACAAACCCCGTTTAGAAAAATACTAAACATAAGCTACGCATACTAACGAACTAAAAATAAATGAGACTTTATGTGCCATTCAGAATAGCATAGTTAAAACAATAAGTATTAAATTTGTTTTTGCAGTAAACAAATATGTATATTTTCGCCGAGCTGGGAAAGATAAACGATTTCATTCCTGATTAATTTAGCTGGAAACTATTGGTAATTGCCTAAAAAAAAATGCACAAAATATTCCTTGTTTATACGAGAAATAGGAGCTCTTGATAGATATAACACATTGTGAAAAACGGTTCCCTCTTCAGTAACGTAGTTTTTGAGAAAGACGTTTTTTCTCACTAAAATATTTGAATAGATTTCAAGACCTCAGCTGAGGTCTCGAATTCACGGTATCTTATAAGGAGCACGCAACTTTTTTATTTGTTCGTCCATTATTCTCTCACAACTCCAACGACCAATGGAGTTCAAAGTTCACAGGTTTGTTATTTTATGCAAATACCTTCAAGCCAGATCAAATAAAAAACAGTGAAAACCGTTTAATACCCTTGATACAAAATATCCGGTGTATGTGCACATTGTCCTTTTAGTTGTAACTGAAATCAGGTGTGTTTTTAAGTTTTGAATATAGGTTTTCAGTAACAGTTTTCCGGAATGTAATTTCATTTCGGAGGGAACTATTTGACATAAATGTATGGCTTGAATATGAAGTTCTCATTTTAGTAAGCTTTTTGACTAAAATTAAACAGTGATAGTTTTCATCCTTACAAATTAAGTATAGAGACCTTTAGCATTATTCTAAAAATCTGAAAATTTACAAGATTTTGCCTGCAAAACACTTCACTTATACACACCCAAGGTTGTCAACATTGACAACAAAATATTACTACAATTAAGTTTGTTTAAACACCATGATTGTTTATTGATCAATTTTACTGAAAATATATAAAAACATCATAATTGCCTTTGTAAATTTAGTGTTGTCTAAATAAGAGCCTGGCTAGTTCAATCGAAAACTGTTGTAGGCTTCTAACTAGAAGTTTTTATTGCAATTGCATTTAAAAGTAATTACCAAACCTAAAATAAAAAGACGAAGAAGTCAATGTATGTGTTTTTGGCACTAAAATGACCAGAAATCTGGAGATCTATTTCTAAAACAATATTCTTGGAATGAATGTGTTCTTTACAGTAACCGTTTCATATTTTGTCTTTAAGGATTTTTGCTTAAAGGATTTGGGTACTTTTTCAAAATGTCCATAGATTTACATTAAACTTACAGGGTTTGAAGATAATGATAGTGGAAAGCTTCCCTTCAAATATTACTTCCTGAGGTGCTGTATATTTTGAGAAATGAGTAAAAAAATGTAATGAGTCACGATAAGTTCTTACTCATATTTTCTCACAAGACAGCATCAAATTCTAGTGCCAAATTATAACAACCGTTGTTCTCTTTCCTTTATCAAGTCAAAGGATATTGATAACTCCAGAAGCTCAAAACATTTACCAAGAAAAAAAGAACCGCGGGTGAGCATGGAATTTTTTTCTTCTCTCGAATAACCAATGTGAAGTGGTTAAAACAAGTCATATTTAAGACCTCATTTTGCAAAACCTTTTTCATAAAGTACTCATCTTTTTATCGTACTCATAGATCCAATTACTTGGTACTCGGCCGTTGGACACACTACTCGGAGATCAGAATACTCAAATTACTAGTACTTGTGCTTGATAGCCCAAGTACTTGTAATCGAGTACCACTCAGCTGCTCTAGTACTCGGCAGTACTTGATACTCGTCTGCCTGCTGCCAATAGATTGCTCACTGCTGTCGTTTTAGGATATAAAGGTAGTTCAAATTGTCATAATCATTCATGTCTTATCAAACAACCACTTGCTTACTGAAAACAGATGAATTATGACTAGTGGATCTCTACTGAGCTATTGCCTAACAAACTTTTTATAGTGTCATGGTCAAGCAGATAAGAGCGTTGCTGTATCTGTAGCTATTTCTCTTTCAATATTCTTTAAGATTCCCTTAAATCGTCTAGGAAAAAAAAGAGTCTTCCTCCGTGAATTTCACCATGGTTTCAGGGAAAGCTAGCCAAGCTCAAACCCATTTCAAGGAGAAAAGTAGATTTTCATCCCCATTTTCAAGAAGAAGATTTTCATAGTGATAGTAATACATATCATCTCACAACAGAGGCACTTCACTGTTTAGATTGAGTTGATTAACACACATGGAGAGTTGGTTTCTCTCCAGTGGCACACTCGTCTCCTCTTCATCAGCGGAAGTTAGGAGCCGCTATCTTGAGGCAGGTCTTGCCTTCATCTCCAGCCAGAATTAGAGGCGTGGTCATGTGATACTGGATCAGAAGTACTGGTGTGTCAAATACCTGACCAGACATTTGGAAAAACAGAGAAAGGAAGGCTTAAAGGTTGGTATCATAGACTGGTGAATAATCCAAAAGTTAATGACTGTAAAAAATCACTGTAAAATAAACTGTTTTGAAAAAATAAAGAATTTCCCATTTGGGGTTTTCCTCCCTCATCTACAACTGAACCAAGTTCCAGCCCGGGGAGGACACAATCAGCCAAACCACCATCCAGCAGGAAACAGCGCAACCAACCGACTGGTGGTGCCTCATTCTGCAATACTAGTCAAAACATAAACAAAATTTACTTAAATATTGGCTGTGTTTTGAAGAAAATTCATTTCAGTACAACTGAACCTTTCTTTTAAAAGATGGAAATTTGCATTGGGGTTAAAGCATATTAATTGGTTTTAACCACATACACCTTTGTGTGTTAGAACTGTATACTCGGCACTTTCCTAAGCTCGGTAGTTTAATTAGTATTATACTGCTGTAGAATTGCAAAAGTCATGGATTCGAACCCTACACGAGTAACATGCCTGTGATTTTGTTTTTTTTTAAAAGGGGGAAACAAGAAAGAATTGTTTTTCTCATTTCCTATTCGCTCTGCTTGTGATGTTGGATTGTAAAAAAAACGATGGGATACTGGGGTCAGTCACTGATTGTCTCACCTGTTCATTTTCTTTGAATTTTCCAAGGGCGTATTTGCCGTCACTCCGCAGCCTGATGTGTAGGTTTCTTGATTTGTTGTTGAACCAGAGTGAAAGAGAGTAGGGGGTAGTTTGGTCAGGCCTAGCGCTGTTCCGTACCACAAATGCACCGTCCTAGATAGGAAAGATTAAACATTAATATTAAATGTTAGTGGCTACTAAAACAGTACTAGCATGTCGTGGCCGAGCGGATAAGATCTCTGAACTCAATCTTGTGATTCTGTTCAGCAGAGTGTGGGTTCGGGAGTCAGGACACTTGTGTCCCTAAGCAAGACACTTAACTACATGCTTCTCTCTACCCAGGGGTAGATGGGTACATGTTAAGCAGAGATGGTTCTTGTGATTGATTTAGCCAAGTAGCAAATTTTTGTTGCACAGGCTGTATAATCCCCAGAGAGCTAAGATGGTTTAAAGAATGAACTAAATGGCCCAGTGACCAGGGGTATTAATTTTGGATGCGCATATTGAGTTCCCAACATGTTGGGGCTCAGCAGTTGTTCGACCGGCACAAGATTGTTTTACCTTCTTAGTTTCTTTGAGAATTCGGTCAGCTTCGCCCCTGCTCAGTTTAGCATCATACCATGGATACCCAGTCATATCACTCTGCAAGGAAAGATGTGAAATAAAATGGAAAGGTACAATAAGTGAGTGAGTGATCACGAGGGACAATAAAGACGAACAAGTGTGAATGCTCTCAGGGGCTATCATCAAAGGCAATGGACACATTTGGTAAGTATGTGTTAGCATAAAAACTTATTTGGTAATGAGCAACAGAGAGCTGTTGATAGTATACAAAATTGTGAGAAACTGCTCCCTCTGAAGTAAACTGACTTTTTAAATCTTTGAATATGAGGAAGAGTCAGGCATGAAGCCTTTCTCATGCATCTGAAAGCACACAAATCTATGCAACAAGGGTGTTTTGTCTTTTATTTCCTTGCAACTTTAATGACTAATTGATCCCAATATTTCACAGATTTGTTTCATTGATCCCAATATTTCACAGATTTGTTATCTTATACACTTGTACACCAAGTGAGAATACTGGTATTTGACAAATACAAAAAAAGAATTGCAAAGAAAGTTTTTGAAGCCAACAATTATTTTGAGCAATTACCAATAATGAAATGTTCAAGTCTTACCATTTTAGGAACCATTGGAACTTGTCTGATCGCTTTCTCTGGCTCCCTCCTTAACGGCGCTTTCTCTGGCTCCCTCCTTAACGGCACTTTCTCTTCCATTGCTTCACTCTTTTTAGGAATTTCTGGATGAGCCTTTGGTGAATGAGCTGCATAACAACGCATAGAAGATTTTATACATTTACACAAATAAATGTCAAACTTATGAAATACATAACTATACATTAGAACAACAGGCCTCCTATCCTTTCAAACAAAAAACTAATAGAGCTTTAGGTTTTCTAATTTCAGCATTAGTGCGGAATGCTATTGGCAAGACTGTACCATATAGTTTTGAGAACCAAAATGTTCTCTCACAAAACCCAGCTCCTCCCCCCCCCCAAAAAAAAAACAACCCCAAAATGAATACAATACATACGTGTAAACTTCTTGATGGGCTTGTGCAGGTCCTTGCCTGGAATTTGAGGCATTGGCTTCACACTATTTCTCTCAATGTCAGCAGGATCTGGCAAATGTGACCGAGGGGACGGCTGCGGCAATGGAAGTTTCGGAGGCTGGCCTGCTCTGTTGTCAGCCGACGCCAGGGTATGTCTTGTTGGGGTAGACAGGGGAAGGTTCACCTCCTGTGGTGGAGCGTGAATAGATTTCTGCCAGGGTTTTCGGGTAGGGGTTGGCTTAGAGGCGGGGTCAGGCTTCTTGAGCAGTGGCCTTGGTGTAAGCTGAGGTGGTTTAATCTCCGGTTCATCCTTCCTCTCAAACTTGTTCAACATTTTGGCGATCCCGTCGCCGTTGTTCGCAGCAGTGTTGAGCAGGTCTCTACTTCCGTTGGGCGTCTCTGGTATATTCTTTGGCAGTGGTGGTGGCTTCATTGTACTCACCGCTAACGGAGGAGGCGGCTGACTTAAACCTCGTCTTTCCTCAAGGAGACCATTGTTCGTGTTTATCCCAAATGCAAGGTCCCCGGACGTTCTTTTCACAATGTTTCGTATAGTTTGAGGGGGCGGGTCTGGAAGGACTTTGGTTGTGAAGGCCTTTGTTTCAACAGGAGATCGTGACGCAGGAGGCCGCACCGGGATCGGTGGAGGGAGGGCCTCATCCGAAGACGAGAAGTGGAGATCTGGGGGTTTGACGGGCCTTGGAGGAGGGCCACCACCACTAGACGGAAGAGGGGCTGGAGGACGTGATGGGAAACCAACAGAATCATTTTGTGGAAGCTCGGGTAGCCTTCTGGTCTTGAACCCTCTTGTTGTATCTATTTGATAGAAAACATCATAACTTCGCTGTAAGTAATCATTAAAAAGTTCTTCAGACTAAAAATTATTAGCAGTGACACTTGTGTCCTTAAGCAAGACACATAACCATTGATTCGTCCTTCGGATGGGACTTAATCTGTTGGTCTCATGTGTTGTGTATGGCATGTAAAAGAACCCAGTGCACTTATCGAAAAGAAGGGGGTTCGCGCCGATGCTCCTGTCTGTGGCTGCTAAATAATTGGGTCTCAGAATTCATAACTTCAACAACTTATCTTTCTGAAAAAGTTTGTAATATATACTCAGCGCCTTGAGTACTTGCCTTGAGTACCTTGTTGGTAGATACGTGCGCTATGTAAGACTTTGAGATTACTATAATTATTATTAATAAAGACCTTATGCGCATGAGTAGGACATTAACCAATTTTCAAAAACCTCTGTAAACTGTCTCAGAGTGATGCCCTTTCATTGAGGAGGATTGAAGAGGGTGGATCTATAAAGCAACACTGTGGCCCAACTTCATAGAGCTGCTTTGAAAAGCACAACAAGAAGCAACAAGCACAACAAATATGCTTCCAAGAATGAGGTTACAAGCCAAAATACCAGGGCCCAATTTCATGGCTCTGCTTACCGCCGATTTCTGTGCTTACGATCACGATTCCCCGCTTACGTGCAAGCACCGAATTTCTGTGCTAGCCTAAATGTATGCTTCCAAGAATGAGGTAACAAGCCAAAATACCAGGTCACATGCACAATTTGTTATATTCCAACCTGAATGCTTGAATTTGGTGAGTCATACAAAACAACAAAAGACAATTTCATCCTCTACAAAATAAACTCAACTTGTAACACAAGAAAAATAATCACACCGACAGTTGTCCGACGATCTCTGGATACGGCTGGAAATCGATTGAATTATTTATGGCGCACTGAGGAGGGTATGGCGTTATGTTTTATATCTATGCATGCTAAAGGGTCTTAAAAGCACCAAAAGTAGCCAAGCATAACAACATTTCGCTTGCCAGAATAAGTCACATGCACAACTTGTTCGTGGTATCTCGCTCTTTTCTGCTGAGCAAAAGATTGTTAAGCAGTATTTTCTGTGAAATTGGACATGCTCATCATGTGGACAGGTGCTCCCCCCCTCCAAATTAATCTCAAATACTTCCAACATTACAAACAGTATAACCCCCTGGTCACTGGGCCTTAATTTATTCCTTAAACCATCTCAGCTCTCTGCATAGAGGAGGATTAAGGGGTCGTCTGTGGGCAAATGGGCGAGGTACTACGAATCAAGAACAAAATTAATGATACTCTCAATAACAAAATGAGCATTCTCAATTCAGTGGAACAATAAAAATAAACATTCTCTTTCCAGAGGGTAATCTTACCTGCTACAAGGTACTCTTCCTCTTCTTCTTCTTCCTGCGATAGTAGAACAAAAAAATATGATGATTTTTGTTTTTAAGAAAACGGAAAGATCAAAGTCCGCTCCAACATCATGTTTAAGATAATCTTTGTATCTTTTTCTGGGAAGTAACTCTTGTTCTAGTAACCTTTCATGAGGAGTGCTGGCTCTAAGAAGAGTCCATGTGGTCTCAACGTGTTGGTACAACCGTGTGTAAATCTCATTTAGAACAATAGTGGTTTCTTGTAAGAGTGTGCGAATCCCTCACTCAGAGACACTCAAGGCGGTTTAAACATACAGAAGAAGTCCTAACAGCAACAAACTCATCCCAAATGCAATTTACATATGCAGTTATGTCTGTAAGTTTTTTAACAGAGCTTGGGAAAACACTGAGCATGCAGTGCTAACACACATCAGTGTATGGGTAAAAAACCCAAAATTATATTCTTTATCCCCAATGCAAATTTCCATCTTTTGAAGATGTCAGCATAGTTGAGGTTTTTTTTTTCTGCGCCAGGAGTGTCACTTTGCGGTAGACATGGCCCTTTAAAAGTCTCCCTTTTAACACACACAATAAATGACATAAAAATTACAAGGTGGACAATAACAAAGCAGGCATGACATCATTTTAATGAACATGTAATTTTGTCATTTCCTGTCCCACCTAATAGTATCTTTTGTGAACAGTAGATCATGGTATGTTCTCTCTCGAAGCAAACAATGTACCACACCCTATCCTGAGCCAATCATGAAGCTGCTAAGCATAAAACGAGCAGGGTACCATTCACAGATGGTGCACGTCACATGGTATTTCGGCTGGTAACTCTTTTCTGGTAAGCATAGTTTTGCTGTGCTGACTTAAGCAGCTTATTACGAAGCTCCAATAAGATAGAGCTGATTTATGAAACCATCCAACAGACAGAATAACTTAACATATTATTTGACTAATTAGAAGGGAACCAGCTACTAATAATAAACATTGTACCTTGGTTTTTGCCTGTTTCTGCTAAGTAAGACTTAGTTTTGCTCAACAAAAATGTGTGTTGAAGTGCTATATGAGACCATGGCCCAATTTCATAGAGGTGCTAAAAGCACAAAAAGTAGCTAAGCATCAAACTTAACGCTTACCAGAATAAGGTCACCAGCCAAACTACCATGACACAAGTACAATTTAAGACAAGTATCCTGTTCATTTCTGCTGATGAATGTTTTCTGCTTAAAGCCACCGGACACTTTCGGTAACAGTATTCGTGTAACACAACTTATATATAAAATAACAAACCTGTGAAAATTTAGGCTCAACCGGTCATCGGAGTCGGGAGAAAATAACGGGAAAACCCACCTTTGTTTCCACACGTTTCGCCGTGTCATGACATGTGTTACTATAATCCATAATTCTTGTTGTCAAGAATTGATTATTGTTTTAACGTTTTCTCCAAAAGTAAAGCATTTCATGGAATAATATTTCAAGAGAAGTCTTTTACCACTACCTTCTGTAAGCCCTGTAAGTTATTTGTAAATCTGTGATTTTTTTTTTTCTTCTTTTTTCCCTGTTCCGAAAGTGTATAATGGTTTTAAGCAGCCATGTGACTACACACTAAGATCACTCGCACTTAATCGTAGCGCTTTGTTTAAATCAGTTGCTTACTAATAAAGGGTCTTACCTGTTGCTCCATCATAGGGGCTTCATACTCGGACTGCTCTGGCTCTTCTGCTGAAAACAAACAAAGACAGTTTTGAAAATTGCGAAATGTTCTTCGGATCCTCGCAATGAAGGATTTCATCTCGAATGAAGCCACAAGGAAGTCAGCCACAAGATGCAAACAACGTCTTCTTTATTCCCGTCATCGCGATTAGTGTGAGGTCTACGTTTTACTCTGCAAAGTCGTGGAACTTTTGTAAATCCGAGAGGTTGGTTTGGCGGTTTAAACAGTTTTGGAATAATGTTTTTCGATGGAGGCAGCAAACACTTCTTATGGTGAGATCTTGGACAGATAAACATCTGGACGAGAAGCAGATCTGATGGCGCTCTGTGTTAACGTTTCTTTCGCGATGTAAAGCAAAAGATATTATCGGTCCCTCAACCTGCTTCAAGACTTGGTTTTTCTGAAAACACTCTGAGAATCAAAAGTACACCACACAGCGCCAGCCATCTCTACATCCCTGGCAGAGTGCGGCACCCCACCCCTCATTCCTAATAAAAACCAAAAACATGGCTGCAGATAGAAAGGCTCTAATAGATTCCACCACTCCAAGCTAAAAAAAAAACCACCGTTCAAACTGCATCAATGAGAATGAAGTGGTCATTATCGGACACCATTCTTGCCTTATTACGCGGAAGGGACTGGGCTTAACGAGACACAATGACCCAAATTACGAGTGGAAATAAGCCTCATTAAAAATACTTACCTAGAGACGGTACTTCATAATTCTCCTGCTCTATCTCCTGTGTAGGAAAATTGAAACGTTGGCTTAATCTGACAGCGGTCTTCAACAGGGGGCAGAAAAAACTACGCCCAAATTGAGTTACCTCATGTAGGGAAATGGTTTATGAGTCACTGCTTTGGAGTGTATGTAAATACACCAGCGGAGATCTTCCCCTACATGGAAATCAATGGTTGGTGTAAATGTGTCCTGTTTTTGATGGGTAGAGTTACAAGATATCCGTCAAAATTACAGTGTGGTTTGTAGGATGAGGTTTATAAAGACTGGCGACTTATGGTTAGGGAGTTGCCTTTTAAGAAATCAAATATTACATGCGTAAAGTGGTGCCCACTTATTTATATTCATTTAGACTCAATCGGTCATCGTAGTTGCAAGAGAATAATGAAAGAAAAATCACCCTTGTAGCAAAAATTGGTGTCCTTCAGATGCCTAATAAATAAAATGCTTCAGGCCTGAAGTCTTATATTATTTGGGTGAGAAACTACCTCTTTCTCAAAAACCTTGTTTTTTTAGAGGGAGCTGTTTCTCACAATGTCTTATATTATCAACAGCTCTCCATTGCTCATTACCAAGTTAGTTTTTATGCTAACTAATTTGAATAATTACCAATAGTGTCCAGTGTCTTTTCAGTAAGTGCACCATGAAATAGGTCAAAATGTGTGAACTTGAGCTGCATGGTTAACTAAGTTTCTCCCAGCAGAAATGACTAACATGCATTGACAAGGAACTGATGCCCCCAATTACCTAGAACTGGACTTGACTAGAACAGGATCTGAACCTGCGACTTCCAGGTTTCATGCCAGTGATCTACCAACTGAGCTTTCTAGTGCTTTAGTGGAAGTCTCCAATACTGTCAACAGCTTTGTTCAAAGGGGTGTCAAGTCAGTTTCCCATGTGGTTTACAATATAGGAAATTTGTTTTGGAAAGTGGGATGACACAAACTTGAGGGACCCCCTCATACCCCAAGTTCCACCCCGGGGGAGGACACAATCTGCCAAACCACTATCCAGTGCCATAGCAGGAAACAGCGCCACCAACTGACTGGTGGTGCCTCGTTCTGAGGATGACTAGTGATACTAGTCGAAACGTAAACAAATTTTACGTAAGTATTGGCTGTGTTTCATAGAAAATGAATTTGCTAAGTTGATATTTTACCAGCCTAATGATTTTCTTTCATAAATTTCATGGTACCAGTTTTGATGGGTGTCTATTTGATCAACTTTGACGAATGGTAATGAAGGTGCAAGTTTACCTCTTTTTGGGAGATCTCTGGTGCTCTTTTGTAGTGACGTGGAGACAGTGGTGGTCGAGGGCTGATTCTACCTGGAAGATCCAGCATTTGGGATGGATGTTGCTGCTGCTGCTGCTGCCAAGGGGCTTGCAGATGAGGAGGAGGGCATGGCAGGGGCCTTGGTGCGATTCTGAACCAGAAAAACAATGGTCAATGAGTGGAGACTGCTTTCTTCAGCAGGCGAGTTTAGAGAGTAAAGAAATATTGCAGCTCTCCCTAAACCTATCCCAATGATTGGTAGCATATTTAGACACAGCACCTTGTAAACCATTACATGGTGCTAAAGTATGTAGGAGTAGGTCTCATTATCAAACATAGTCCCACTGTGACCTTGCAGGAAAATACTGTATGTTAAAGGATTTGGGTACTTTTTCAAAATGTCCATAGATTTACATTAAACTTACAGGGTTTGAAGATAATGATAGTGGAAAGCTTCCCTTCAAATCTTACTTACTGAGGCGCTGTAGTATTTTGAGAAATGAGTAAAACAATGTCATGAAAATACTTTTGTAAATGATTAAAATGATTTTCGTCTCATGAGACGAAAATTGTTTTCATGACATTGTTTTACTCATTTCCCAAAAACTACAGCACCTCAGCAAGTAATATTTGAAGGGAAGCTTTCTACTACCATTATCTTCAAACTGTGTAAGTTTAGTGTAAATCTGTAGACATTATGTTTTTTGTCCTACAAAAAGTACATAGACCCTTAAAAGCACCTTGAGCGTCACTGAGTGCCGGATATGAGTGCTCTATACATGAAAGGTAAGAAGCCATTATTATATTATCCTGGATAACAAATATTGTGTAGGGTCTCATTGCCGAATGGTTTAGAGAATCAAATTCAAGTTCTGGTGGTTTAATCATGATGTGGGTTTGGGTCCTGTCCTTGAGCAAGATACTTTACTTTAATTGCTTCTTTGTATAAATGGTAAGTGGCAAGTTATATCAAAACAAATAGTATATAGGATTTGAGGCATTGCATGGTGAGGTATCAATGTATGACGATGACTAGAGCAAGCTAGTCGAAACGTTGAGACCAATTCCGAACTGACTCTGTGGCAGTACAGTTAATTACGATCCTATAAGCTAAAGTAGTAGTCCAGTCTATTTTGCTATACCATCCGCCCTGGTAATAGTTAAAAAGCAGGACAGTTCTTTTCAGAACTGAGAAGTCTCCCAAACCTCCGATTATCTACTCCGCGGCAGTAGAATATAGCAAGACAGTTCCCTAAGAACAACTCTACCTAGCAAGTAGATACACACATGGTGTTACGGCAAACCAAATAAACATCAAAACAAATATTGAATGCACTTCGTTCTTGCGTTATTACAGGATATAATCACTCCATGACAGCTGGCCCTTTCCATTCAAATCAACTTCACCTCGTTGTGAAATGGAAGAGTCCAGATTACACCTCATGATTGTATACAACGGCACAGCACTTAATAAGCATCCAATATTTGTACATTAGTGTTTTGACACTAAACTTGCTTGCATAAAGTTATCAACTTACACTTGAGGAAGTGGGCTAACGGATCTTCCCTGTACATGTGAAACAAAAAGGAAACAAACGACACAAACATATTTTTAATCATAAGGAAACGGATACTTGTAATGGGTTGTAAGTCTTTTCAAACGTTTGGATTATATCAAGGGAGTGTATTCTTTGGTAATTACTCCAGCAATTAATGGCCATTTAAAATACTTGGTAAAGAGCACCGGAGAGCTGTTGGTTAGTGTAGTATAAAACATTGCTTAAAAACAATACAAAACAACCCCGTTTGAGGTAATGCAGTTTTCGTGAACCTGAGAATCTGAAAGCACACAATTCTATGCAACATGTTTTTCTGTCATTTTTCAACCCCCACATTTTCACAGGTTTGCTTTTTAATGCAAATGCCTATGTTGATGGGATACACCATGTGAGGATACTGGTCTTTGACAATTTCCAAAAGTATATACTGCCTTTAATAGTTCAGTGTCCCAAATATTGAACTGTGTACTTTGACGCTGAACATGCAGTTTATTTCCTCAGGTGAAAGAAAGGAGTCTTTGCTCTACGCCTCAAGTTCAGTTGAACTATCTCAATTCACTTGAAATGCTCCAGTAGGAACTTACAACTCCCTCATAAGATGCCCTTTACCAAGGAGAAAATGCCTTGGTGCCCTTGCCCTTTCAAAAACGAATCACACAGGTCTGTAAGTGGGAAATCTTCAATAGTCTAAGACAAACACTAAAAGAAGAATTAATTGACTCACCCCACCAGGATGTCTTTTTTGAAATGCTTGGTGATTATCTGGAAGGCAAAAAGACAAAATGTAAATAATAATCAGCATGTTTTACCATTGTGGCCGACCCACTACACAAGCCCCTGAGGCAGGAGGTTCTGTCCCCCATACATTGAACTGTGTACAAACTTCTTCTGATAACGCCCTCTTTTGAAACATCCTCCTTCAGCCCATGTTAATTTCCCATATGAAGGACAGAATCTCCGTGGACAGTTCCGTAGGACACCTGCTCAAGTTAATCCGCAAAAGAGGCATCAAGTCATAGAGTAACTGGTCCACTCTCTTTCTTCTTTGGTCTTGCAATACACTAACTGTATGCAGTTTAGGCTGATCGTGTATAACTTAATGGGTCCGTAATGCCTCGTTCCTTCATAGTTCCTCAAATTTGTGTCAGTGTGACACACAACAAACCATCAGCCACATCATTCGTAACAAGAATGTCAAAGATAATCTTAAAGATGCGAGAAACTTACTTTCTTCTTCATCATGGGGTACATCGTATATCTCATCACCTGCATCTATAAAAAAAAATTCATATCATGATCAAATGAGAAACAAGTGTACATATTTTAAAAGGTAACTACAGTATAGACGATGTGACCTGTGACATCACATGTTTACAAAAGAGTCACCAAGCCTGGACCTCCTGCAGTTACAATTTGTACACAGCTCAATGGAAGACAACATAAAATCTTATACTTTGTGGAGATTGGCACTGTCTGATTTTTATCAACTTTTGATATGATGAAATGGGGCACATCTCAAATCTAAACTGTTACTTTTCTAACTCTTGGATTTCTGATGAAATTTATACAGTGATGATGCAGTATCTTGTCCAATTGAAAAACTCAATAAAGTACAAGGTCAAACTTATTGTAAACAAAGGTCCCAGGGTCTGTAAATGATGAGTAAACTTGCGGGTACAACCATGTTTGAAATCTCTTTTGTGTGAGTGTTTTGGCTCTGAAAAGAGCCGGTTCGGTCTCAATGTTTTGAACACTATACTCTGCTCGTCTTCTGCCAGAAACACCGAGGCAAACGCCTTCTCTGAGCAATAAGTGTAACCTGGGGTCCATTTCAGAAAGAGTTAGAACTAGTCCTAACTTAGGAATAGTCCTAGGAGATATTAAAAACTTAAGGCTAGTCCTATGTTAGGATAAGTAACTTGAGACAAGACTTGTCTTAACTCTTTGTGAAATCCACCCCAGGTTCTTTCACGTGCACTACGAATGGTTTTACATTGTATTTCCCATCCGAAGGATAAAACAATAATGGTAAGATGTCTTGCTTTTAAAGAACACAGGTGTCACGACCAGGACTTGAACCCATACTCTGCTGACCAAACACACTTGGAAGAATATCATGCCTGTTTAGTGGACAGTATTCTATGTAATAATATGTGTGTCAACACGAGGTCTCGAACCCAGACTCTACTGATCAGATACACAACAGCTTGAGTCCGGTGCGCTTGATCTCTCAGCTACGACAGGCCACAGCTTAGAAAGCTTAATAAGCAATTTTGACACTATTACTATACTTTACACCCAAACCAATCAGTACAAATCTAGCTGCACGTAACAGGAGCAAAATTGTGAAGGTGAATGTCAGAAAATTGTGTTGTTTCTAGGTGAGTTCACCACTTTGGGGCTTATTTCATGCTTACGTATGACGTCTGCGTGTACGTACCTGACATGAAAAATGGTAGCTTCACATATGCTTAAAATGTGAGATTTTAAAAACCAAAATAAATTGTGTAACATTCATGTTCACATCACTGTTGCAATTGTTGCACGCTTATTGTGCAGCTAAACCTCCCTAATATAGCATCCTCCATACCTCAAAAAGGCTATTGACCTTTGGCCCAGATGCCAAAGATCAATCAATGAAACCGTGGACCTGGGACGAACAAAATGGCGGGTTCCTGTGATTATGATCTGAAGAGGTGAATGAATTCTTACCATCACCATATGAGCTGTTCATCTGTTCACTCGGTACTTCATATGTCTGATCAAAATCTTCATCTACTTGTATGTGAATGTTGAGACCAGAGGGGGGTGAGGCAAAAACAATGTTTTATGATAAAGCAGTAAGGTGATTATATGATGTGGTGATTTTCATGCAGTGATTCGGGAAGAGTTTTCAGTGACAATATGGTAAATTTTGTTTATTTGAAAGCAATATAGGCGATTTTGGTAAAACCGATTTTGAATTTTTTTTATGGTGATTGAACCATTCATGATATTCGACAATGGAATGAATGATTATGATGTTTGATTGAGTTATAGTTAATTTGAAAATTGATACAGTTGATTTGATAGAAATGTGATTTTGAAAATGATAAAGGTAATTTTGATTGATTGATTTATGATTTTTGATAATGATATGAGTGATTATAAGATCATTAGTGATTTGATAGAAACATTTAAGATTTAAAAAAAGAATATATGGTTTTGATAGAATCACAAGTTATTTTTCAAATGATATGGGTGATTTGATGGAAATATTAGTGATTTTAATCAAGAAGGGTGATTTGACAGGAACATTAGTGATTTTGAAAATGATATCCAGATGATCAGAAACATCAGTGATTTGGTTAGTGGTTAAATGATCCCATTGATAATGATGATGGTTGTGAGAATGGATGACCAAAAACAAAAGTGCAAATAAAAAGCCAATGACAGCAACAAAAATACAAGCAAAATCCATCAGGTATGGTGGATGAAGGTAAAAGCAAGACATGATTGTGGGGGGTGGAAGAGGAAGGAAACATAAACAACATTAAAATCACAGCTTTATCTAGAGACACATTTTATGTTTAAAGCCATTGGACCCTTTCGGTAAACAGTATTGTCCAAGGTCCCCACTTCGTGTTTCACAACTTCTATATCAAATAACAAACCTGTGAAAATTTAGGCTCAATCGGTCATCGGAGTCGGGAGAACATAACGGGAAAACCCACCCTTGTATCCGCGCGTTTCGCCGTGTCATGACATGTGTTTAAAATAAAAACCGTAATTCTCGCTATCGAGAATTGATATTGTTTTACTGTTTTCTCAAAAAGTAAAGCATTTAATGGAATAATATTTCAAGAGAAGTCTTTCACCACTACCTTCTGTAAACCCTGTAAGTTATTTGAAAATCTGTGAATTTTTTTGTTTGTTTCTGTACCGAAAGGGTCCAATGACTTCAACTTGTCATGCACATTTTCAATTCATTCTCCCCAACATTAGTTAATGGCCTAACATTTGAGAAAGATAAGGGAGTGTTTTGGCCCAATGACCAGTGCACTAATGTAAAGGGCATTGATAGGGTTATTGTAAAATGGGAACTTGTTACATTATTAAAGGATAACTTGATACCAAATGAAAAAAAACACCCCTTTAGAGACTGTTCATTTCTGTCTAATCATCACTATACACCCAGGCATTAGGGATTTTTTGGGCCTGTTAATCTTTACGGACAATTACAGGAAAATTATTAAGAAATGTTTACTTGGTTTTGTTTTAAGAGTTTGTTGATTCAATGTTAACATGGGAAACATTGGTAACTTTTTTTTTGACTCACTCAGGAAGCAGGACATACATGTATCCTGCGACCAACCGTGGTTGCTATGGGCATTTTGGTACAAGCAGTTTGCGGCCGCTGTGGTCTCTAAACAGTTCATATCATAGTAAAAAATAAAGATCACAACACGGACAAACGTGGAAGTCTTCTGTTCAAACCAGATACATGTTTGTGTACTAACTGACTATTACTGCACACGTGTAGATGCATGGAAAAGTGGCTGGGTTGGGTTAGGGTTAGGGTTACGAAAAGTGGCTGGGTGGGGTTGGGGGTAACACATAGAGACCTGGACCCAAATTTAAGGAGCTGCTTGAGCACTTAAGGGACCTTATTATGCTTACCAGGATGAGGAACCATCCACAATGCCATTCCACATGAAAAACACCACCTGTGAATGGTATCCTGCAAATTTGTCTTTCTTATTATTGTGTAAACGAACACAGCAATAAGCCAGGCCTAGAATTACACGCAAGCCACTGAGGCCAGGGCCTCTGTTGCCGCTGGTCTTAATTGGTGGCGTTCAAAAGTTTCCAATTGACTTTAAGACTTTCCAGTAGAAGTGCCCTTTACAAAATGATAATGGCCTTGCCCTTTTCAGATGAAATTCCCGGTCTGATGCTGATGAGCAAAATGTTGTTATCAAGCAGCTCTATGAAATTTGGGCCCTGTTTATTTAGTTGGGAAAACAGTGTTACCTGTGTTGGGAGCGAGGTACAGGCTGGAGTCATCCTCCTTCCCAGATGCACTTGAACTCTGTAAATCAAAACAATATTTATATTAAACACTGTATCATTGGAAGTAGTGATGTTGAGAAGTTTTTCTTTAAAAAGCATGGTGAGTATATTAAAAATGTGTATGGTGTTAAAAACTGTAAAGAAGCACAAAAATAGAGTAACATTGAATTGACTGATGATGACTTGAGGGTACAGTAGCTAGAACAATGGAAAATAAGTGTGTATGAGGGGAACAAGCAAGTACACAAATTTAATCCGGGAATGAAACGAGAAAAATACCCCCAAAAAGGACAAGAAAAGTCAGGGACAACAAAAGTAAACTAAACCACTGTTGCTCGAAAGCATGTTGTCCCACATATGCATTCCTCAATTATGCAAGAAAAACATACATGAAAACAAGAGGGGTAAAGATCAAGTTCCCACACTTGCACGCTCCTGGGCCGATTCGAAGGGAAGAAAACGAAGACAGAGGACAAGTTACAGTACCATCACGGAGGTTTTGTGGAATAGCATCCCACAGTCTTGTGAAACGACGGAACGGAGAGTGAAGTAATAGGTATGTGCACAAGAGAACATGGCAGAATGTGAGCGTGTAAAGATGACGAGTGTTGATGACGATGTTGTGAATGAGGGATTCGCAATCTGAAATGCTGTGAAGAACCGCAAAAGCGAAAGGTAATTTGTATTCTGAAAGTTTCAAAAGCATGAAAAGCAATCAGAGAAATCAGCTGCTTTTTAATTGAATCATAAACTGTAGATTTTGATTTCCTTTTAATAATAGTTCCCCCCCCCAAACAATCATCCAAGACATGCCAGATGAATAGGATCAATAATGAAGGAGTCGATCCCAGTTCCTTTAATACCCTGGTTACACATAGATGGCGTTTCCTCCACGATAAAAAAGTGGCCAAGAGCGTGGCCAATCATGGGCCAAACATGGGAGGATCTTAGTTAGCATGGTTTGGTCGGGGCGGATCTCCTAGGCCGTATAGCTACATTCTCTCCCAATGCTGGTTTTGAATGTGTTCAAAATAAGCGTAGCCTGGTCATGGCCAAAAGGTGGGCAAAGTCTTGTTAAGAATGTAGTGGGAACGCCATTATTATCGTACAAGCAGCGAGGTAGCATCGTGGTGAGATCTCTGTGGATGAATAAAAAAGCAGCACTGTCGGCAACTATTTCGAAGTAGAACCACTTTGTCGGCATTGATGGATTTAGGTGTAATCATAGTGACAGCAAGTCAGCAAGCGATGCTTTCGAAATAGAAGCAGTACAACTCCATCACTTTTTGAGAACGTGGTGAATGGCATGGTCTTCATGAGGTTGCAGAGCTGTATGAACATGGTATAAAGGTCTGACCGTACAGTCAATCTTGAGACTTTACCCCCAGTCACCACAACTGGGGCCCTTAAACACCCATTCAATACTACTTTTGATATCAAGAGCTGCTTTATTATGTGCCTGTGCCATGACCAATGACTTGCAATTATGGGTCTTATTTTTTTGGAAGCAGAGCAATATTTCCTGTCTGATTTACTTGGTTCTGCCTCGATCGTATGTCCGGGTCACTTTTTGACAAGTCGTGTAGCTGTTGTGCAGCACCGCTGAGGAACTTGTTGTGCAATTTGGATGGTATTGCTTGGTTTTTTAACTGCGTCATCCAGGGTATACTAAATGGATTGATGGGGTCACTTAAAGGTCGCTGTGTGCAAGACACAATGTTTTCTAGCTTTCGTCTGAAGACAGACCCGGGCTGAAAAAGAGTAATTTGGGGATTTTACATTACTCGAGAGCTGTTGATATTATAAAACGTTGTTAGAGACGAGCCCCTTTGAGGTAATGTAGTTCTGAGAAAGAGGTAATGTTTCACCACAAATATTTAAAATCTGAGAAAGGCTTCGGGCATGAATGCAGCACTGTTTTTTTTTCTTCTTTCATTATGAGTCAAAATCTTTACAGGTCTGTTATTTTATGCATAACCAATGTTGGGATACACCACGTGAGGATACTGGTCTTTGACATTATTACCAAATATGGAACCAATTGCTAACTTCTATAATAAGTTTAATAACTTTAAGTGACTGTTGACATCATACACAAACAAGTCTACAAAATATTCCAGCAACAAATTTCATTCATGTCCCTCTTTATTTTTCTGTTTACTGTTGCACCTAGACTTGGCCTTAGGTGTCCCTTCAAAGGTTTCCAACGGAAATGGCCTTTGTGAAATGCATATGGCCAGTTGCCCTCTCAAAGTACATGTAAAACTCATGGGCTGTCATACTCAACTGACCTCTATGGCCATAACTGGAACAAAACCACACAAAAGGATTTCCCTTCAAAAATAAACTACAAGTACATGTAAATGTACACAGGCCTGTATGCTAAATTGCTTTTGAATGGGTAAGGGCACCAAGGCATTTTTCTCCTTGGTCAGTTGGTAAAGGGCACCCTATGAGGAAATGGTAAATTTCTATTGGATCATTCTAAGAGCACCAAGGCAATGACAAGGGGGCATGGAGGCAATTGCCTCTGTTGCCTCTGTGAAGTATCATGCCAAAACAGGATTTCCCTTTGGAAATAAACTACATGTAGAAATAAACATGTTGAGAATATTATCTGACTTACCAGATTGGTGAATGAGGAAGTAGATGATCCATTGTAGCTCACAGTACGTCCTGAAAAAAACATCATTGTGGGAGAATTGTTAAGTTTCATTGAAACAAATATCAGGAGAGAAACATTAATAGGTTGATTCTCGGAATAAATTTTAGACGTCTGTGTTGTAATAATATACAAAATAGTAATTATAGTGGCTTCTTATATAGCGCATATCCGTTGCTCAGTGACGCTCAAGGCGCTTTAGCATACAGTATTATCCTGTGTACATGTATGTGGGACTACGTTTGAATTATGAGATCTACCCCTTGTACACTACCCCCTTCCCCCCTTTAATTACAGGCACAGTTATTGCATGACCTTTCTGACCTGTCAAGGAGGGGAAGTGAGTGTAAATAGATCACATCCGATCAATTGAGGCCTGGGGAGAGAATTGAACGACACAAACACCGATTCATGTGGTGTTGAGGATTCTACGCATCCAAACTAAGTTGAGTTGTGCAATTCGTAATCAAAGGCATTAAAGGCAATTGAAACATTTGGTAATGATGGTAGTTGTCAAAGATCCTCACTTGGTGTATCACAACATACATGTATGTTTGTATAAAACAACAAAATTGTGCAAATTTGGACTCAACTGGTCATTGAAGTTGCAGAAGAATGATGACAGGGAAAAAACACCCTTATTACAACAAGTTGTATGCTTTCAGATGCCTAATAAAAGACTGAAGTCTTTTAAGATGTGAGAAACTAGCTCTTTCTAAAAACTATGTTACTTCAGAGGGAGCCGTTTCTCACAGTGTTTTATACTACCAACAGCTCTCCACTTCCCTTGGTCGTTAACAAGAAAGTTTACATGCTCCAACAACAATTATTTGAAAATCAGTTTGTGGTTTATTTACCTTGGGTATTTCCTTGTAGCAATGCTGGGTTGTCTTCTGCTTGCTCAAATTCCTGATTATAAGCCAGAGATGAAACAAATCAGAAAATTTGCAAATAATAATAATAATGACAAGGAATTTGTTAAAGCGCCTGTTCCTAACACCAGAGCTTCTTTTTATTAGTGCGCATTATGCATCACTCAGTGACGCTCGCGAGGAGCTTTTAACTTTCAGTATTTCCTGCAATATGTTGGATTACATGAAACCTACACTCATTTCACATACATGTTGTATCACCATGTAATGGTTTACAAGGTGCTGTGGCACAATACATGTATGCTGCCAATCAAACATGCCAAATGGCATACTAACCAGGAACACCAGGGCGAACCCCTTTTCTATTTAATAAGTGCACTGGGTTCTTGTGCGGTACACAACACACAGGACCAACACAGCTCATCCGAAGGATGCGAAGCATGTTTATTTTTTTATTTTACTTACATCTTCATCATTGCTGAAATCACTTCCCCAGCAGTTTTCCTCTGTAATACAAAATAACAAAATAAAAGAATAATGACAAGTGAACAAAGTACTGTATTTACTGAGAGAATAAGTTTAAATATTAAAGTGCTGAACAAACAAATTACATGTAAGAACAATTTACTAGAGCGGGATTTGAACCAATGACCTCTGCCGTCGATTTCACCAAACTCTTCCAAACTTAGGATTAATCTTAGGTCTATCTAAAGGATTAAAACAAAATGTAGAAGGAACTTATCACCATAAGCCTCTTACATAAAATGCACAAAACCAACAGTCACAATTTAACAAAGGGTATTGAAACAGATAAAATTATGAATGCAAACAACATTCGCACATACATTTACCAAGTCATCACACACTGTACAGTTGTGATAAACACAAAGTTATGTTTACTTTTATACCCTTCGTATAGAGCATCACAGGATAAGGTTTGCTAGAAAAAAACGCTATTCATTTAGTGTTAGTAAAACTATGGTCAGACTGCGAAAACACACACAGCCTCTTGCTCAGCCTAGAAAAATACATTTCAGAACAACTAACAGAAAGACAGATTTAGGAACAAAAATTAAACATGTACCAATACTGCAGACCATTTAATGTAAAGTAGCATAGCATCCCGACCCAACAAGCAAAGAAAACCACACAAAGAGGAGAAAATCAAGTACGTGTTTATGGCCTAGCCCCTAGAAACAACATAGATTTCGGCATGCATAAACACAGGCATTCTCAGATTATCTGTGTACAACGGTTACTTCACAGACACAAAATAATCATTTACCCTCGGCCTTTAAATGAAGATGCTAAATTCCTGCAGTCTGTCGGGTCAAAAGATGGAAACTACAGATTAAAGGTTTAAGAACATCATTGGATCATACACACATAGGCCTTTATAACTAACTATGGCAAATGGCTTCTGGGGCTTCTGCGTAGCCAGGTCATAGCCAGGTCATAGCCAGGTCATAGCCAGGTCATAGCCAGGTCATAGCCAGGTCATAGCCAATAATAAGCTACATGTAGGCAACGTCTTGTTAAAAACAATTAAAAGAAGACGAGTAAAAAAGTTTGAAATTGTTTAACATTGACTATCTTAATGACCCCCAAGAGATAGGGCAGGCCTCGAAATAACCTACGGCACACAAAGTGCCTTTGTTGTTGTGCCCTCTTCAAAGTTCAAAGACAAATTTTAAAAAAATAAAATCTTAGAGTGCCCCTTACCAGAGTTAAATTGCTGGCCCCCTTCAAGAGGGAATTTCAAGGCCGTTATGTACAGTATCTGAAGTGACAACTCATACGTTCATAGTTCATCATGAGAATCACAGAAGACATTTTTCTCATTTTGATTCTGGACTTGTAAAAATGATTCGGGTCCAGTAAACATTTTGAGCAACAAGCATTGTGGTCTTGCGGGATTTCCCCCTCAAATTCAAACCCTGTATGTGAACAGAACTGTACTCATGAGCCAATACATGTACTTCAATCCACAGTATAAACTTCTCCATAAGATTTATTTCCCCCCCCCCCCCATGTTACTCATCACCAAGTACCCAATTAGTTAGGTAACAATATCAGGGCCATACAAGAGACAGTAAGGTTGGCGCGGTCAAGGCCATCTTGGCACCCATGAATGACGAGTAACGAAGGGCATCAAAATATGCACAGCTCTAGTTCTATCTTGGCCTTTAGCCGGGGATCAAACCAGGGCCACAGTGGTGAGCGGGGGGGGTGCTTTAGGCACTTGCCCACCTTGCACATGATATGTGAATAACGCAAAATGCTTTAGTGCACAGCCAAAATCATGGGTACCCATATTTTTGGTCAATTTTATGAGCAAAAGTTTGAAAACCACTGATGTAGCAGTTATCTTTGATAATGTTATTTACATGATCCATTACATCAATCGCTGTGTAAATTATGAATAAAATTGTGTGAGTTTTTTTTCTTCGAATAAAAGATCGCCAAAGAGTAACTCAATATTTACCCGTTGTTCATTTGGTGTCTTTGTAATAAAAAGTATACAGATGATTATGGCTGTGCAACTACATCGCTCTGAAAGAGCAAACTTTCATCTCCTAGCATGCCTGGTCTTGTCTTGAAATGCATCTGAGTACATGTAGGACCGTTGCCAACTTTTCAATTTATTAGATGGAACTTTGCATCGGGGATAAGGAATATTGTAATTTTTGTTTTCCCCATATTCACTGATGTGTGTTAGCACTGTATACAGTACTTTCCCAAGCTCTGTGAACCTCGGGTGGGATTCCAAACCATGACCTGTTTAATTCTAGAGCAGAGTCTTACCTTACACCAGCGAGATTGCCCAGTAGCTAGAAACAGTTCAAGTCATATATGTTTTAGCAGAGAGTACTTTTTAAAATAGCTTTTAAATTATTAATAAATTAAGACAGAGGACTGTCTGTTCGTACCTTCACTTCCGTCATCTCGTCTACCGGGAGACGGGGGTGGTTGGTTATAATCCGGCTCTGGCGCTTGAGGTGGCCTCTTCTCACTGGCACCCCATCTATCAAATGGAACCATCTTAAGTTTACACAATGTACTATCAAAATACAAATCTTATGGAATCTTCCACAATGGGAAAAGGGTCGAGCCCCTGATTGGAAGCAGTCTGAAATTCCTTGATAAGCAAAAGACCATTCTAAATTTATTCTGGTTGTGAAGCCAAAGACTATTAGAAATAAAAACTTAACCACTGTACTAGGCAAGAACCCAAATGTAGAGAAGATAAGTAAGGAAGTTTAAGGTTTTTAGATATGGGAGGGAAACCCAAAAGAATTATTCTAGGAAAAACCATGGATGCAGTCAAGTAGAGACTGAAAACCCGAATCATACAGGAGGGCGTGATTCCAACCGGGGTCCTAGAGGTAGAAGGTGAGGAAAGATACCACTAAAGCCAACCCAAGGAGAGGCAGAAGTCCTGGAGGATTATCAAATAATTACAAACTCAAAATTTATAATTTCTTTACTTTGTATTGGTAATGTACAGGTAGGTCTCAATAATCTTGAACCTCTATTTTTTCAAAAATAATAATCTAAAACACCAGACAGAGCTTCAGGGAATTTTTTTTATGAATTTTGAATTTTTACGACACTTACCGTGATCCTGAAAATGGATTCTTTGTTTTTTTACGGTCAGGACGGCGATTCTCCTTCACTTTATTTATCTGTTTCCACAACATCCTGAGGTAGAAAAATGAAGAAAGGGGAAATATACAAGATGAAATATGACACAACAGATGTTCATAGAAACAGTGAACCACGCTGACTTGGAATGATCAGGACCTAATTTCATGAAGCTTGAAATCAGGTCCAGGTCTACATACATTTACATGTATGCTGTACCTTAACTTTTCAGTGTTTTTTTTCTTCATTATATTCTACACAAGTTTCTATCCTGTGAATTTTTTTCTGCCATCTCATGTAACGGAACTGCAACTGCCCATAGCAGGATCATACATGTTTCCCTTTCATTTCATTAATTCACAGTGTATTACTTACATCATACAAGATTTCCAAATTGTTGACAAATACACGTTAATGTATTCTAGATAACCAAATCAACTGATGACGATAATTTATACCAATGCAACATACAGTATAACGAATCTAAGGATAATTTCAACTGCACGCTGTTGATTTATTCATCGCTGACTTCCTTCCATTTAAACAGAAATAATTTGAAAGTCATACTCCACTGACTCAAGCAAAACAATGGAATGTACAACTCAACATTTCCATGGGTGATATGTACATATACATGTACTGCTGTGAGCAAGGAAGTAAATGTACGTCCGCAGAAACATGACAAATGGAAACTCATAAACAAAATTTCAGATGAATAATTCCTCACACTCACGTAAACCAGCCCTACTCAAACCGTTGCATTTAAAAAAATTTTTTTAGTAAGGACTCCATGTGAACAACTTTGAGATTGTTTCAAAGTTAAGATCAAGCTTATACCATACATGTACACGTGTAACTCTTTGTGGAAACGATCGCTCACGACTCTCAATTTCCCAATCCTACATTCTGGCTAAAGTCAAAACCTGAGTGCACCAGTGTACATTGCATATTTCCTGTTACACTTCCGGATACATGTGTACAATGTACATGCATATGTCTTGGTGCTTAAACATCAAATCTGGTATTTTATGGAGATTGCACTGTCTAATTCTTATTAACTTTTGATATGATGAAAGGGGGGCACATCTCAAAACTTGTCCAGCTTTTACTTTCACAACTCTTGGAACAAAATATAAACTTTCCCATAGGACCAGTGTAGTATCTTGCCTGCCAGACTAGCCAAAGAATGTGCAAGGTCACAAAGGTCTATTAGGAGGGTACATTGAAATGATGGCATGACCACCTTTTGATAACCCAAGTTCCAAGGAGCTTTTGCGAACAGTATCCTCAGCACTAGCTGAGTGGATCAAAGAGCCATTTTATTTGTTGTGAAGAAGCGCACCGCAGCTTTTGTCTATCAGGAATCTAAATTCATATAAAAGTGTGAAACTTCACATCCCTGTGTTGAAAACAGAAACACTTCTATCGATTCAACAGTTAGGCCTAATTTGTTATGCAGCCCCTATTTCCGTCTTATAAGGGTATTGTTTGTGGCAAAATGGTGGCGTCAGATTGAACTATTGTTTGTTGTAAAATATTTCTGGTAATGAAACCAAAAGTGACTCAAACATTCTTAAAGCCACTGGACACTATTGGTAGTTGTCAAGGACCAGTCTTATTACTTGGTGTATCTCAAAATATTATGCATAAAATAACCAACCTGTGAAAATTTGAGCTCAATCGGTCGTCGAAGTTGCGAGATAATAATGGAAGAAAAAACGCCCTTTGTCACACGAGGTTGTGTGCTTTCAGATGCTTGATTTTTAGACCTCAAATTCTAAACTTGAGGTCTCGAAATCAAACTCGTGGAAAATTACTTCGTTCTCGAAAACTACGTCACTTCAGAGGGAGCCGTTTCTCACAATGTTTTATACTATCAACCTCTCCCCATTACTCGTTACCAAGTGAGGTTTTATGCATGATAATTATTTTGAGTAATTACCAATCGTGTCCACTGCCTTTAAGTGAATAATGGCTCACAAGCCTAAGGAAACCTGTAAACAAGGGTGCTGGTTATGTGAACCAGGACCACCACTGGTTTTAAACCCTCTTGCATCAGTGTTCTGGGTTCTTTTACCTGCACTACCAATCCTGACCTTTATCCCATAGGACACTAAAGTAACTCACAAGGAGACAAAACCACTCATCAGAATCTGAACCTACATTACACTCTGCTAGTCAGAAACACCAGAGCTTGTGTACGGTACTCTTAACCACCCAGCCATGACACGCCATTGAACATTTCACGTTGCACTTATTCCATTGTCATACAAATGTAACCAAGGTCTATATTGACTCAAGTGATACATGCACATACATTGTACATTGTACATGTATGGATAGAGATCGAAGTTCATGAGTTTGGGCACTATACATGAAATCATTTGGTGCAGTTAGCCCATGGAGAATTTCTACCTCCATGGTTAGCGGCCTACCTAACACTCTCAGCAAAACATACACTGGTAGATGTTCCATGTATTTCTTTTCTTGCTTTACAAGGCAAGAGTTGCAAAAAACATGATGTATACTAAATGTAGATATATGATGTTTAAAAAAAACTGTACTAGCCAAGAAACCAATTGAGAAAAGACAAGAAGACAAGGAAGGAAGTTTCAATTTTTAGACATGTTACATGTAGCGGTGGAAGGAAATCCCTCGGTGAATTATACAGCTAAGGGAAAAACCCAAGCAGTCAGTTACATACATGTAGGGCATTGTAGGGACTGAAAACCCAATCCATGCAGGGGCATCCTCGATATTCAATATCAAACTGGGGTTCTAGAGGTGGAAGGTGAGAAACTGATACCAATTAATACTAGTGAGTGCTGGTGATGTGAACTTCCCTGTTAAAGGCACTGGACACTGTTAGTTAGTAATTACTCAAAATAATTGTTAGAATACGTGGTAACGAGCAAAGGAAAACTAGTGACAGTATAACAAATTGTGAGAAACGACTCCCTCTGAAGAAATGTAGTTTTTGAGAAACGTTTCTCAGAATCAAATGATTTTGAATCTCCCTCTCTCTAAAACTATATTTCTTTGAAGGAAAGTGTTTCTCAAAATGATCACCAGCTGCAGAACATCTTACCAACTAAGTTTTTTTGAGGTTGTAAATTTTCAGAGTAATTAACGACCGAATGTATACCCCCCTTTCTGCGCCTTGAACACCCAGCAGGGTGGATATGTGCGCATTACAAGTCTTATTATTATTTTATTATTATTAATATCCTGTACAAGGTACATAGTGTAATACTTACGAAGCTGGGTCACTGCGTCCTGTTGGCATATTACGTGTCGGATGCAACCTCCGTAGCTTGTTCTCTGATAGTTCCTGATAATGAATTGATATAAAAAAGGGATCTTTGTAACTACAACTAAGTCCGCAATATGTCACCAAGCACAAAGGTATTTCCACATAATCAGCAATTATACACAAGTACAGGTCATGTATGCCAATGTAACCGTGATGTGTTTCTAAGTATAGCGTTAGGAATAAAACGAAGCAGGAAGTATACTGACGTGCAGGTAGTTGTTGGGTTCTTTTTTAAGTGGAAAACACAGATAAAGTACAGTGCATCCTGAACCTGAGAGGACACTGCGGTCCTGACTCGTCAGTTTGTAGTACGCTTGGAGTAATAGGAGTGGGGGGATAACTAGGGGGTACCTTGGAGTCTCCAAAGTGCGAATGAGTTCTTGTCAATCAGTCGTCAATGTCCGCTCCACATTGTGCAAAGTTTAAATGCGTTATGTCGCAGTAAGGTCTTTACACACAATCTGCCTTGAGGAAGTGAAGTGCCTCACACGAGACTCCACGCACTTTCCGAGATCAGGGACACAATTACTTTCACATATGCATACCAGCTACATGTATGTTCTGTGGTTTACATGCATTTAAAGCAACACCAGCAAAAATGTACCAGAAAAGAAGGCAACATCCCCCCCCCCCCTTCAACAAAAAAATAAATCAACACCAGAGAAGGCCAATTGCATGCATTTCCTTGTTTTGCAATGGTTAAAGACCTTCAGACACTATGGTAATTGTCAAAGACCAATCTTCCCACTTGGTGTATTTCAACATACGCACAAAATAACAAACCTTTGAAAATTTAAGCTCAATTGGTCATCAAAGTTGCGAGATATGAATGAAATAAAAAACACCCTTGTCACGCGAAGATGTGTGCTTTTAGATGCTTGATTTCAAAACCTCAAATTCTAAATCTGAGGTCTCAAAATCAAACTAGTGGAAAATTACTTCTTTCTCAAAAACTATGTTACTTCAGAGGGAGCCGTTTCTCACAAAGTTTTATACTATCAACAGCTCTCCATTATTCGTTACCAAGTAAGTTTTCATGTTTTAACTATTTTGAGTAATTACCAATAGTGTCCACTGCCTTTAAGGGTCGCATACTTTAAGATCATTAAAAAAAAAAACGTGTTTCCTTCCTGAAAACCAATGTATGGTGGGACAAAATAAGTCATGAAACTACATTCTAACCCTGAGGCCAAACACAAAGAATCAAGTAGAATGAGGTTGGCCGAGTGTACACAAGGTATTCCAATACCACATCGTAGACCATGTAGGCCTAAGCAGTGACATCCAGAGTTCACAATAGAACCACATGATCATTATCAGCTTTTAACTCTTTCAGTGCCAAGGTCTTGTACACATTCTCATTATATGTATGAAACGCCATTATCGTAGTGTGACCTATTATATGTCAGAGGGCACTGGGATGTACATGTACCAAGGCAAGACGAATCAGCAAGATACCATTTGTTTGGTGAGGACAGGCATTAGAATTTTGAAATGGAGAAAAATACAGCCCTTTTTCTGGTTACCAGGCAGACTGTCATACACTGTAAGTCTTTTCTTTTCTTGTCACCGTGCAAAATGTATGCTGCACCAAAATTGATGACAGAGCCTAAGCTAGTACCCAAGCCGAAGACCAAGCTAGCACCCCAGCCGAAGCCTAAGCTGGTGCCCCAGCCAGAACCCAAGTACGAGCCCAAGCTAGTCCCCAAACCAAAGCCTAAGCTGGCGCCCCAGCCAGAACCCAAGCACGAGCCCAAGCTGGCGCACAAACCAAAGCCCAAGCTGGCGCAAGTGCCACAGCCGGACCCCAAGCCAGAGCCCTAAGCCAGAGCCCCAAGCCAAAGACCAAAATGGTGCCCAAACCAAAGCCTAAGCTTGCGCCCCAGCCAGAGCCAAAGCTGGTGCCTGAGCCGGAGCCAAGCTTTTGAAATGGGCCCCTGGACTTCCTGCACGCACAATTTAATTGTACAATGTCAGTTGAGGAAATGCCATGAAAATTGCATTATACAATTTTTTAAAGTTTCAAAGGGCCACAGGCACAGCTCAATAAACTTCCTCAGCTATTGATTAATGCATGCATGCCTGGAATCCAGCCTGTCTTTATGACGGCAAGGCCATTTTAATTTTTGCAAAGGGCAGTTCATACTTATAGGAAAACCAAGACTGGCAGGGCCGGGCAAGAATAGGCTATGGTTTCTGCTGCATTCGTGTTTATTCTTCTTGAAGATTGCCTGGAACTTGTTGAATTGAAATTGCCCGCCAACCAATTATAGTCGTTACCATGGTAATACTTACAAATAGCTCCTTGCCATTGATTCCAACAGTCTGCAATGGTTCTTTATATTCATAAAAGCCAATCTACAGAATCAAAAGAAAAGACAACAAAAAGGGTAAACTGGTAAATAATAACATCAAGAATATAAAACACAAGGGACTGGGTAAATCTTTTAGTTTTGAGCCATTGACCTCTGGTTTACTGTGTCAGTGCTCTAACAAACTGAGCTATCACATCCATATGTTGGCGGTGAGTGGTGGCATTGCTTCTCATTTTGATTCTGATCAAATTTTACTTTGAGTCAGATAAAAAAACTTCCAACTAATAAAATAAATGAGATCATCTTTTCTTCTCAGTGCTCAGTCAAGTAAAACGTTGTTTTAAAAACTGTGTTAAAAGTTGTTTCTCATTTTGGTGGAATGTATTTAACTAGATCAAAAAGTATGATCGGGGTTCTAGTGCAATAAACAAACAGTTAGGGGAGAGCTTAGGGCTAGCTAACGATGCGCGTAAAGTGTTCACATCATACATGATGGACTGAAACATTCAGTTTACAATTTCAGCAAAACACACTTAACATCATATAAATGCTAGACACCTGCCGGCGATTTCTCAAAACTCTTCCTAACTTAAGACTAATCTTAGGACTTAGGACGAGTCCCAACCCTGCACTGTAGCATGCGGACCTATCCTAAGTTAAGACGATTTACTCGTCCTAACTCAAGATAAGACGAGTCCTAACTCTTTGTGAAATCGACCCCTGTGTGCTCTACACAAAGGTAAGTTCATATAACTTAGTAAAAGGTGCAATTGAAATGAAAAATCAAGCTGGCTTGGCATTTATGATCCCGCTGTGAATCTGTAAACAATATCGACACGTTTGCTTTAATCAGGGAACTTCTATGGTGTGGGCTTGCAAAGACCCATCTCTGATGACGCTGTATCCACTATGCCAGTTTATGTGCCCCTAGACAACTCCACAAAGGAAGTGACTTCATACATGTAAAGTGTATTAGATTAATCAGTATGCCTTCATTCCCAAGGGCAAGGAGACATATTGTAGAAAAAAAGTCTGCACACTACAGGAAGGTCAGGAAGGTGTTAGGAAACCAATCTCAGTAAAGCCCCTAAGACTAATGGAAGACTTTGGTTGAGAACTTTAACATAATAACTTAGGCCTAACAGTTAGTGTTCAATCACATTAGGCCTATGACTTCAGCAGCTGCATCCATGTATCAAATCTTTCTGAAGAAACTTGCGATAAAATCATCACAGTAAGTATTTCAAAGAAGAACACTCCAATCTGTACAACCTGTTGGTTCCATTTTCCCTAAACTTAAAACTGCTTTTCGTCCAGGAAGCCTGTGGACATGGTGGGGTGGTTAGATCATCACGTCAAAGGTTATCTACTAAATACCCAATACAACAAACCATTCCATACCTGTGTACTCGAGCACCAGTCCGAGCCTTCACAGCTCAGACATTAGACAATCCAAAGACATAAGATTCCATAGTACATTATTTGTCCTGAATCACACAAACGGTGAAAAGAAAAAAAAGACAACTTGGGTGTTGTCAGCCGACTTCCCGCTCTAAACCCACACGACACTAACGGACACAAAGTGTTACATGGATCTGCGCACCCTGGCTGGTACACATTCCCCCAGCGGAACGAGAAATCAAACCAGACAGCTGTACAGTGACTCACATCCAACCCGGTAGCCATTTATAGCACCCAGGTTTATAATTGAGGCAAGGCAAAACCTAGAGAGAGTGGTTGCCATAGTGGGGGTATTACGTCAGCATGCAGCAGGTGGTTTAGGAAGAGGGATGTAGAGTGGGGCCCAGGGCCCAATTTCCTAGAGCTGAAAGCAGAAAATATTGCTGAACAATCATGACAATCGTCTGCTAAGCAGATATGAGCAGGATACCAGTCACAAATTGTATGTGACTTTGGTAGTTTAGTTGGTAAACATAATCTGGTGACCATAATTTTGTTGCGCGTGTAGCTATTTTTGTGCTTTAAAGGCTCTATGAAATTGGGTCCAGGACAGGACCGAAGAGTCAAAGCTGTTGGATTAAAACTAATCAGGGAGACTAGCCGGAGATAAGTGATGGGGGCATGTTGTACTGACTTGGTGGGTGTTTGAGCGGAAGAACATCATTTGATGAAGATGTGCAGACATTAGAGACTGCATGCCTGATTGCCTCCACTGGAAATGCAATCAGGCTTCACTGGAAAGTTCATATCAAATAACTAGACATCAAATTAAGATTCTTTCATAATGAACTTCTTCGTTTGATGATGATGTGAGGACATTAGAGACTGCACGCCGTCGCCCGATTGCCTCTTCTATACAATCAGGCTTCACTGGAAAGTTCTTATATCAAACATGTCGAACAGACAACAAGAGATAAAGTTAGGAAATTTCAAAACGAACTTCTCCGTTTGATGATGATGTGCAGACATAAGACTGCACAATGCCTCCAAAGGACTGGAAAATTCATATCAAAAAAATTTATAATATTACAAGAATATCAAATAAAGATTATTTCAAAATGAACGATGTAGACGATGATGTACATTGTAGAGACATTAGACATTGACTCTATTATGTCTGGCATGTCTGGCTGGGATATGCAGGAGGCTCGGGAAAACCTTCATGAATCAGTCACAAAGAATTAATCAGTCAATTTAATTTAAAGATTGAGTTTAAAACTAGAAAGTGATCACCAAATGTGAAGAAAAAAATGTCAGGTTGGTGGCATGATGATGTACAGGGTAATGACAATTATTAAAAAAAAATATAAAAAACAAACGCATTTCAAACATTGAATTTAACACATCGAGTAGGCTAGCTAATGGTTTTTCTCGAGTAGCAAAGTCTGACATTTTTTTGCTCTGCTACTGTAGTACACATGTTCACAAGAAGGAAAATCGTTCACTGAACAATGGTCTTGATGATTAATAAAAGTGGATAACCAACCAGAAATGATTGACTTGTTGCTAGCTTATTCAATCAGAAAGGTCAAATAAGTCTAATGCAACTAATTCTAGAAGGTCAAATAAGTATTTAATAGAGCAACAATCTTGCTAGTGGGTGGGTGGGGGGGGGGGGGGGGGCGGTGGTCATAAGTGGGCTGTTATGACTCATTTTTAACAACACTTGTCACTGTTAATGTACATCGCATTAATGTCATGTTTCTCAAAATACTGTTGTACCAACGATCTCCGGATTAAAGCCCCTTTCACACGAGAGCAATTTAGCAAGGGTCCCTTGCTAAATTGTAGCATGGTTGTAAGATTTTACAAAATGCACCTCGTGTGAAAGGACAATAATTTTTGGAGTGTCCAGGGTACCTTGTCAAATCTTGTCCAACATGGCTATATTTTGTCGGAGGTCCGGACCTACGACAAAATCTTACACTAGCGGAAGTTTTGACCAAGGACGTGGGCTACATCATCGTGAGAAAGGAACCCTTGTTTATTGAACGACGTCCTAGGTGAAAATGCCCATACAGCGCATGCTATTGTGGGTGCTATCTTGTCCAACTAAGGTGATCAGGATTACCAATTCGTCATATCACTCTCATGTCACACAAGGGTTGTTAGTTTTTTAACTTTGCAGTGGGAAAGCTCACAAAATCAGTCACACACGGTGATAACAAATAAACAATCCACGCTCGTAAATTTTGTAGCAAGGGACCCTGGCTACATTTTGGCCGTGTGAAAAGGGCTCAAGGAGCAGGCACTCTAACAACTGTTTCAAACAGTGTACTCTGCTTGTTTTCAGGGGAAAAACAAGACAAAAAGAAGATCAACAGAGTATACTGTTCGAAATGTCAAGACCAAACCGGCTAATTTCAGAGCCACCATGGTTGTCCTGTAAGTTTACTATTATATTCTATCTCCATGTTTATACTGGTTTATTCTGACACTGGTAAGTTTATGTTGGATGAAGACAACCCTATAAATTACATGTAGTTCCTGTTCACCATGTACCAAGGTCGAGTCACGTCCCTTTTGCTTTTTGAAGGCTGTAGCCTTCTCAGTCCATGGACTCAAACTGTGGAATAAAACTTCCAAATAGCAAATACATTGCAGGAACGCAATATTTTTCCATTAAGACACTTCTGGGATAAGGATAACTTTCAGTATGGCGCGGCCACTTTTTCACTCATTTTTACAAAAAGGGATATCTCATTGAGGTAAATTAGATACTATATTATTTCAAATCGAATGAAAAAGTGGTGGCGCCATACGGAAACTTTTCCCACTTCTGAAAAGCCTATGTATGTATTGTATGAGACGGCCTACAACTTCTACTAGTTTATACTACCTAGCAGAAGTTAAAAATTTGAACTTGTCTCATTTTGGCAATGCTTCATTTGATAAATACAACAAAAACTCATAAGATTTAATAATTCGAGATACAGAAAAATAGTAAGTTTACCCGTTCCAGCCAGTCGCCGACCTCCTTGACCGTCCAGTACAGGGCGTCATCGAAGGTTGCAGCATTTCTAGCCATGCTATTTCCAGTCTCTTGTCAAACTCAAACACTTCAGAAAAGACTTCAAACCTGGGCCTACTGTAAGGCTAAGCCCACTCATAACCTGGCCAGGTTTACATAATTATTATAACCCAAAACGTATCACGAACACAATTGTTCCAAAGATCAATGAATGTGGCCACAGTGACAGTCGCTAGTCGCACGGCAGCAGTAGCTATGTGTGTACAGTACACACCAGGTGGTTCAGGCAGTCGAGTTTGCGAGGGGTAGTCGGTCGTCGACTGACTGGTCGTCGCAGTGTCAAGACAATTCAAACTTGTATAACGTTGTACTCAGCTGTTCCTGGAATACTAAAGTAAAACACATCAGCAGATGTAAAGATATTTTCCCAAACAAATCAGACGAAAGAATGTTTATGTAAAATACCAACAAACACATCCGCCAAACATTGTAAACCACACACATTGAGTTCGATGTCCCACACAAACACACCCTCCATTTCCTGGTTTTCGAGGGGGGGGGGGGGGGGTCTTTCGCCGGTTCGCGGCTCAATATTCTATTCAGTATGCACACGTGCTCCGTACATTAGTGAATGCTATTTATACAAATGACGTCTGGGTACACGATACAATTCTGAACGTGAACCAGCGGAAACTTTTCTGGGTGACCCCCTCCCCCCCCCCATTTCTATACCCCCCCCCCAAAAAAAAAAAAGAATATCGATAGGGGAGGCTCACTTTATAAATTGTTGAGGGGTAGAATGTGGGGAAAAACCCGACAAATCCAAGTCCCATAGTGTGAAGAAAAAGCAAGCTAATTAAACACTCCCATTATCAGCCACACGCGTGACCCAACCGAAATGTTTCTCTCCCCAGTTGAAGTTCGGTTGTAATTGTCCAAACAATTAAAAGATTTATTTTCATGTATATCCTATCTGTCTGTCTTTTATCTGTGGACTGAGACTAAACTTTTGCTTCAGCTCAGACCTAGATGTTATTTTTATAATATACATTTTTTGAAGAAAAAAGGTATCATTTATAGGCCTACTCAGGTTTATGATACTATCTAGGCCTACTGTAATGGCCGGCCAGCTGCTAATTGACTTTCCTATTGTACTAATTGTGTTTAATTAGAGCAGCATCGGAAACAAACGTAAACGATATTCTTATGGTTTTTTTTGTTTTCAGGAATGGAAACAAAACAGTGTGGGGGATAAGGGGGGGCGGGGCGGGGGCCAAGTCAGGGCGCTCACCCAAACAAGGCCAACAGAGGGCCACGGGTTGGAAGCACTGATCTCAGTGGCAGCATAGACCTTTTCGCAAATACCGGGGCGCGCGCGTAAAGCTTGGAATTAGGTGCATTGTGGTCTAGCTGGTATCCAAATTTGATCCATATCTATCCCACAATGCACCTCATTCAACAGTCTGCGCTTGCGCATTGGTATTTGCGATAAGGTCTATGGCATCAAAAACACTGTGCGCCCCCGGTACACACAGCTTGGCGTCATTGTGGGAGTTGACGCTCTATATGGCCGAACTCGAAACATTGTGACCACGGGTTACTCCTGAGTATACCCCGTTATTTTGTGACCAATTACTTATCCAATCAAGAAATAGTCTAGGTAATGGTTATTGATAGATTTAACTGAGCAATTTATCGACCTTTTAATTAATAAGCAATTGCTACTTTTCTTATACGGTCCATTCTGTCTTTAGCTTCTTTTTCAGGGAACCACTTTGTGCTTCTTGGCCCCGGGGCTGGATGTATCTTAGATGTTTTTAGCCACAATATTGTGTGTTGTGTGTAAAAAAACAGTAACTATTGACTAGTATTGAAATTGCAAGGTGGTATTTTGGGGACGTAGTTGAAGTCATGGTGCGCAAGTAGAAACAAATCAGGCGTTAAGTAAACGTTTTGGTTGTTTCTTATGCAAATCTGTAGTCGCGAGAATATATGCAAATTGTTTGGCAATTCTGCATCAAAGTAAATAATTATTTTAAAACGTTTATTTCACGTCCGATTTCCTACTCTCGCACCATGACTTCAACTACGTACCGAAATTACCCCCTTGCCAAATTACGAGAAAATGCTTATTAAATTATAATGTCAATGTTGCTGGATGAAAACATCTACCCCAAACCCCGGGGGCCACTAAGCTCAAAGTGGCTCTCTAAAAAAGCTAAAGACAGATGAAGAAAATGCTGAAAACAACACGGTACGCAATTGACCAGCGAATGAATAATCATCTAGCGCTTCAATATTGCCACCACCCTCCAAAAGGAACCATTCTTTATTGCACAGGGAAAAGCCTGGCGTAATAAAAAAAAAACAATCCTTTTTACTTATGTCATAATTCACAATTTTGTTGTAATTACCTATTTCCTTGCCACAACTTGTTCCATTATATTTTTAAGCGACAAGTGAAGACTTTTCTTTTTAGTCTTGCTTTTATGCAATTGCGCCTGTATGTAGATTTGTTCTTGTAATAGATTATGGTGTTTTTTTGCCATTTCTACACATCTGTTGTTTTTGGTTTTACTTCTTGATGTAATCGTTATTATTATACATGTAAGTACAAACAAAAGAAAGCTGCTTTTGATTTGTTATTTACAGGCAATTAAAAAACAAAAAGAGGACTGTACTACCCCAGAACTGATCGTATTATAAGAAACCAAAATTGCCGAGGCTGTTTTGCAGTGGAAGGGATGATTTTAATTTAATGTGGCGTTTTGTACTTTTATATGTTATTATCTACATTTTAAAAATTCATGCTTTTATTTTCTGTATTTGTATAAACATGTATGTTTTTTGTTGGAGGGGTCTGGGAGGGCACATCGCTTTGATGACAGTTTTTTAAACTTTTGCCTTACACTGGACGGCCCCTGCCTACAAAGAATTATGTCCGAAGATTTAAAATAAATAAATAAATAAACTCCTCAAGGCAACAGGATAATATTATTATAATGAAATAACTGCATCTTTATAATGCATGTCCTCCAGAAACTCAGAGATCCTGGTTGGTCACGCTGATTATACTATTGAGAAAAGGCAAGGGGTCCACACACATGGTTCACTCCTGGGCTTGATAGTTGAAGCCTGAATTGCTCTGCAGATGCCTGGCGTTCTTCCCAAAATAGCGCAGGCCAGGCCTTGAATTTCGTTCTTGAAGGGGCACAGCGATTTTCCTCTGGGGCACTTTTTTGAGGACTTAATTATATTTGTGGTTTCAAAGGGCACCACAGCAAAAGCATAGGGCACCACGGCAAGTGCCGTGAGTGTCGTGGGGACGTTCACAAGCATGCAGGCTATGAATGCTTGAGGGTGTGTGACCTCGTTTGTTAAAACAAGATTAGTATAAATCAACCAGGGACCGGTTTCAGAAAGAATTCTTAAAGGCAGTAGACACTATTGGTAATTGTCAAAGACTAACCTTCACAGTTGGTGTATCTCAACATATGCATAAAATAACAAACCTGTGAACATTTGAGCTCAATCGGTCATCGAACTTGCGAGATAATAATGAAAGAAAAAAACATCCTTGTCACACGAAGTTGTGTGCGTTTAGATGGTTGATTTCGAGACCTCAAGTTCTAAATCTGAGGTCTCGAAATCAAAATCGTGGAAAATTACTTCTTTCTCAAACACTACTTCACTTCAGAGGGAGCCGTTTCTCACAATGGTTTATACTACCAACCTCTCCCCATACCTCGTTACCAAGTGAGGTTTTATTCCGATAAATGTCCACTGCCTTTAACTGTGATCAATCTTAATTGCTAAGCAAAGAGTAATGTCCCAATTCGTATCGACTAATAAGACAAGAACCCATCTTAAGATGAACCTTTGTGTTTTCTGAAGTCACTTTGAGCAGCAATGGACACCGACTCCGGATGCGGACAGTAAAATGCGTATGACCTGCGCACACAGTCCCAGGTACGGTGTCGTGCACAGACGAGATACGGAGTGCATTCACCATAGATCAAAGGTTATAAATACTGTTACCGCCTTGCTTTCACAGCATTTCTATAGAAAGTAGACAGAGGGTGGGATCGTTCTAACCACTGAATTTCTCTGACAAAAACTTCAAGATGGCTGGCTCAATGGCACTGCGCAGGTTCGTCGAAAAAGGTCGCAAGATAGTTGGGGTTGGTTTAAATTACAGGTGAGTTTATCCCAAATGGTTATCATTTTAATAGTGTGCATGAGTGCGGTGTATTAATTAATGTCACTGTGATTTGTATCATATTATTATTCTTTATTTTATATAAAATAAAAAACACACAAATCGTGGCCTTATGGTCAAACTACATGCGACTGTACAGAGAATAATATATTGTGACAGTTGAAACGACCATGCCAGTGATTGCATCCCTTCCCGTTACATTTTCACAAGGCGCTACTCCTTCAAGCACTATAGAAAGAAATTAACATAGCAAAAGGTGAGCCACACTGAAAGCCTTTTGATCCATGACTTTTTTTGCTCGAACGTGGGTGCCCTTCCTTTTTGGGGTAGAGGTGTTTGCTCAACCGATTCACACATCCAACATTTTATTCAATGCAGGCACTGCTGGCCAACTGAACCTGCATTTCTGACGTGCATTTTGCCCCCGCCTGTTCCAATTTTTTTTTTGCGTCCCAAACGTACAATGCACACGCGATAAGGTGCTTGTACGCCGCGGACAGGTACAGATACTCTTGCTATACCCCATTGTAAGAATAATCTGCAAGTATATAAATGTACTTGTAAAAGCACAATAATTGTCTTTCTGTATTGGTTATTCGAAAATAGTTTGTTTTAAAGGCACTGAACGTCACTATTGGTTATAAATCAATGATTGTTAGCCTCATAAAAACTTAATTGTTAAAGAGCATGGTGGAGAGCTGTTGGTAGTATGAAACATTGTGAGAAACGGTTCCCTCTGAAGTAACGTAAACTTTTGAGAGAGGAGTAATTTCTCACTAAAATATTCAAATTGAACTCGAGACCTCAGCTGAGGTCTTGAATTCACACAACTTGTGCTATACAAGGGTGTTTTTAAAGTATACCCTGACACTAAAAGCACACGTGAAAGTGACTCATGTCCATGTGGATGTTATTTTTCCTTTTCTTTTTCCCCAAAAAATATTTTTAGACAACTCGCCAAGGAATTTAACATGTCTCTCCCGAATGAACCACTGATTTTTCTTAAGCCGACAAGTTGCTACCTGGAAGAAGGCAACGGGGCTTTGATAAGGGTAAGTTCGGCATGTGTCACTTTCTAAAGGCTGATGTTCGTATTGAATGGCAATCCTGATGTATGGCCTTTAGTCACACGCGGCAATTTATACAAAATAAAACTTCTGTTCATGCATTCGTGCTGTGCAAGAATCTTTTCGTGAAAATAAAATGATGGCTTTATCATTGCATTCCTTTCAATTAGTAGTATATAAATGTTTTTTTTGATGAGCTATTGTTTTGCTTGTCCGAAGAATTAAAATAAAAATAAATAAATAAATAAATACAGCAGATTTTATTTCCCCAAAATGTGCTCAGACCGAGAGCTGCATAAAGAATGAACGTTTCAAGAATAACGCGCGCCCATCACTGTGTTATAACATTTTTATTAAGACAATAATTATTGGTATGCACACACGGAGCTAGCTATCTGGTGTCCGTCCTTCTTGTCTCTTTACGGATTTGTAAGAGCGTGTTTATAGTACAGGCTGGTGTGGCAGGAAATTATGTGCCCCCACCCCAATACGGCGAACTGTGATTACAAGCTACTTCTGAAAGCACCCTCTTTTGAAACGTCCACCTTCAACCCATCACGTTATTTCCATATTGGGGACAGTGTCCCCGGCGGACAGATTTCCCTGGGACACCGGGTTCTTTAAGGGTTCAAATGACTTTTCGTGGCACAAATTGTTTTAGTGATAGGTTTATTTAATGTAATTTCGCTTTCCACTGCAGGCTCCACCCGGTTGCAAAGGTCTTTACTACGAGGTTGAACTGGGTATAGTTATCGGCAAGAAAGGCTTCAAGATCCCTGCAGCCAGCGCTATGGACCACGGTGGAGGATACGCCTTAGCATTAGACATGACGTCCGTAGACTTGTTACTACCCCTCCAAAAGATCGGTCACCCATGGGCCATTGCCAAGGCGTTCGACACAGCACTTCCCATAGGCAAGTTTATAGACAAGGCAGAAATCCCGGACCCTCACAACCTTCGCATGTGGCTGGAGCTGAATGGGGAATTGAAACAAGACGCAAATACAAGTGACTTTGTCTTCAAGGTACCTGAAATGATCAGTCACATCACCCGGTACATGACCCTTGACGAGGGAGACCTCATCCTGACGGGGAGTCCCCCAAATATTCATCCCGTGAACGAGGGTGACGTCATCACATGTGGTATCGGTGATAAATATAAGATGGCGTTTGATGTCGGCCCACACCTTTAAGTGCAAAACCACCGAGCTTCGATTAGCGGTGTACCAAACGTCGTGTTCATAGTAGGCCTATGTTTGTTACAAATTTTAATCGCACACGTGGGACCGGTTCGGTAAACGGCCATTTTTAGAAAGGTGTCAAAATTGTATTTGCACCTAGCTTTGTGTGTTGAGTTTGTGGGTGCTGAAGGTGGCTGGATAAGAGCTGCCTGTATATGATGTTCCATCATGGTGTCCTCGTGGGAGTGGGACGAATTTACCGCACGTTAAAAGGATGTATTATTATTGTTTTCGATATCATTCAGTGCAAAGTTTTGTCAGCCTCCACAAAATAATTTTGCTCCTAAAAACAGCCAGGAATGAACCGAAACTAATAAAAAATATATTTACAGTGAAAACATGTTTTGTAATACCAACATTCTTTATTGCATATTGGTGTATATTAGTCATTTTGTTATATACATGATTTATGTTAATAAATTATGAAATTATTATTTCAGACGATAACAATTATAGCTGTCCTTTGTATGTTTCCGTAAAGGCACTGGTCACTGCTGGACACTATTGGTAATTACTAAAAAATAAGTAAGAGCTGTTGATCGTAAAACATTACGAGAAACGGCTCCCTCTGACGTAGTTTTTGAGCAAGGGGTAATTTCTCACTCAAACAATATTTAAAGACTTAAGGAGGCCTGACGCAAATTTTTATTTGGCATTTAGTAACAATGGCATCTTTTCTTTCATTATTCTCTTGCAACTGCTATTGCCGATTGAGTCAAAATTTTCACAGGTTGTTATTGTATCCGTTGGAATTACCAAGTGAGATTGTTGGTCTTTGAAGATTCACAAAGGTGCCAAGTCGTGCCTTTAAAAGCCAATTACCACTGAGACATGTTGAATGTTATTGCTTTTGAAGAAGGAACGCACTGACATCGCATGTTCGTAGTCCCGGAACTTTCCAGTCGTTCAACTGGAACTGCTTTAGCTGCACCATCAGGCAGCGATGGTGGTCCCACTCGAGCCGTGTCGTTGTCTTGCCATGCCACTCTCCCACTATTCGTAACCCTGCCGGTGCGGCCATGTCTTCAAGAAAAATCCTATTCTGGCTCCTGTATCCGGTGTAGAAGATACGTCTGGACATCTCGTCCTTGTTGTCGATGAAGAGAACGAAGGCACCTCTCCTCAGCTGCCTGAGAAGTTTGGTGACGGCACAGTGCCTGATATCGCGCCCATCCTTTAGGAACATTTGAAATGCAGATAGTGACTTAATCATGGTGACCAGGTCGGCCTGTCGAATCTCATCCTCCGTGGCAGCTGTGGGCAACTCGTCCAAAAGATCGCAAGTGATGTAAGAGCAGTATATCTGACTGTCTCTTAGAGTGGCGTTGTTGCTTCTAAGGGACGACCAGGTGCTCTCCCATGCGCCGTACTGATCCAGTACGTAACCCATGACACGCCCAGTGTTCTCCGGGTACCCTAGATACGATCCCATGGAACGAAGGAACACCAGGACCCCGATGATATCGGTACCGGGACCGCCTCCGATCGAGCAAACATTGACGCCCCTCTGGAGCCAGATCCTAGCGATGCTGATCGGTAACGTCTTCCACAGTATCTGGTAGACCAGATGGCAGTGTTTCACCAGGTACTGAAACACGTAGGCGCATTGAAACGCTGGGTCTGTAAAATCTGGTTGCGGGATGTATTGTGCCTTCCCAAGGTTTGTGTAGACCATGGATAGGTTGGTAAGGGCTGCCCCTATGCGCTGGTATGGAGTGGGACCACTGAACATCCCATATCCAGGAAATACTCGAATATTCTCTAAGAGTTGAGGTAGTGCGTCGATGAGAACTCGGGGCACCAGTGGAGGTGCCATCGGGTTATAAAACGCGACAGCTCGAACTAAAGGAAGATCCTTTGGATCTGAGCGCCTTCTTGCCATGGTGACGTTTGACAGTAAATTAATGGGGTATCTCCATTGGTTTCAAAATACTCCTAATAAGAGAAAGAGACAGAGAAAAACTATTTTAATGAACTTTTTGTTGTTGTGGATTGAGGCATTGCGGCAGTCGAGGGCTTCTTATTTTGCTTGTTTTAGTTTGTCTAAAAAAAATGGTTCGAAGGATCACTGAGCACAATGTCGGCGTACTTGTAACTGTGTTGTGGAGGCTTAATGGCTATGGTTTAGGCACATTGGATGGGATGTGCATTTTTTTACCACGTGAGGGCGTTTGTGAACCAATACTTATACACGAGTCAAGTAAAATGGACTGAATAATATAAATCATAAAAATATATTTTCCCATTGACACAAGAAAAACAACAGGCAGTCAATGTAAGATAAAATGCAAGTGTGATGCAAAGAAATTTACCGTTAAAAATACCCCCACGCGATCACGGTCAGTGTTGGATGGTGCCGCCGTCGATCGTCGGTTGCCAGTGCTGGCGGGCCCGACCGCGATAGTATGAAAAACACGCCGTGAAAGCATGGGCGAATCAAGGGTCGACACACACACACACACACGCCCACCCACACACAACGATGTACACTATGGCTCTGTACAAAATGCTTAGAGCCATTTTGAACCACACCTTACCTTTTAGGGTACAAACCGCCGCCTAATAATCCCACTGCAGCTTAGATCAAAAATGTAAATGATATTCTGCATGCGCAGTCTGACTACGCGCAGAAGTCAACGACTGTAGACAACAAGGTATGCCGGGGAATTCCCGTTTTAAAGAGGGGCAATGTGCGAAATGCCGTTCAAAAATGGATCCAACAAGTCCGAGTGCCCTGGGATTGGGAAAACAGGTGCAACAAAAAGCTTTTCAGTTTAACCGCTCATATCAGGGTCCAACTGTAAAAAACTGTAAACACTCTAGTTGCTTAGCACAGTGAGCAGAAGAAACTGCATGCACCAGCCATAATTTGCACTACTGTTGTGATTGGTAACCCACCAATTTTGTTGTGCTTAGCTAAGTTTACTCAGCAGTATTTTTTGCTGAACAGCTTGATCAGAAATTTGGTCCTTGTGTGGTGAAGGTATGCGTATATGGCGTGCGGCTGAGTGCACTTCCACATGCTCCCTCTGGATTGTTTTTGGTGAAAATGCCGATGCCAGGGCCACGATGGTCACGTGACAACAGAAAGTGTCTGGCCGCTACCGAACTAGCTGTCAAGACTTACGTAAGCTGATGAAGTGACCCAATGAGCAACTATGGAGACAGGTCGTGGCCCACCGGTCACAAGAAACCTGATGGAGGAGTTTGAGTTGTGCTTCCGCCGTTCATTGAATCAAAATAAATTGATTCTAAATTCTCTCTGGTGGTAAAATAAAGCCCATCCCTCTGATCCCCAATATTGCCTTTCCTTGTCCCTGTCAGATGCGATTGTGTCCGCCATGCAATACTGTCCGCTCCGGACACTTTTGCATATGCAATCATGTCCGGGGCTATGCAAAAACAGTCCAGTGGACATGTACATGTTTGTACATGTATGTGCGAGCGTGCATGCACAACCTATGCAGCATGATTACAGCGAATACACCCAGCGGCCGAACATTTCCGGAATTCCCATGTCATTCATGACATGCACTTAGCTTGCAAAAAACTGGAGAATGGGAGTACGTACGTGCCGTCGACCAAGGGCGTTTAATTTACTGCAAGGACGGTTTTGCATGGGGGCGGACACAACTGCATATGCAAATGTGTCCGGGCGGACACAATTGCATTATGCAGCAGCGTCCGGGCGGACACGATTGCATATGCAAAACCAATGTCTTTGCCAACACCCCCCCCCCCCCCCCGTCCCCACGAATATGCAGTTATGCACCCTATCGGATAATTATTAAGCAGGTACACTTTGGCAATCTGGAGGTGAGCATGACTGACTCAAGTCTAACCTTTATGTTGACATGACCACAACAAACAGGTAATAAACAGTGTGGGCTTTCTATAGAGCCCAAACAGGCTCAGTAAGCGCTGTGAGTGGCATCTCTTTGCAGATTTGTTGGGCTACAAGCGAGCACGGTATGTTATTGTAAGACGAAGCAACGATCCACTGGTTTTGTTCATCACTTGATTGATTGATCTCGAAGGTAATTAAATGAACATATTTAATCAAATAACGATGACTTGTTTTTACTCGCAATCTGATAGCACACATGATATGCCCCCTTGCTTCAACTATGGATGGAAAAATTCGACCTGAGTTTGTGTTCAAATCATAAATGATTATTAACAATACTCAACCAGGCTGTTGGTCGTATAATTCCGACACATGACATCCTGATTCCTGTTCCAATTAAATTTGTTCCATATTTCAACCAATTAAACATCATTACCATTTTATAAATTGTGTTGTATGCGATTTTTCGTATACTGTCACCATTTTTTCATTCATTATGAAATAAAAGTGTGTTTAAAAGTTTGCTGAAGAAAGTGGCACTGTTGGTTAGCAGGATTCTGACTGAGGTTTGCAAAGTTTTTCCTCCTGTTTATTATTAAATATTAAAGATAAAGGCCAAACCATATGCCAAACCTTTCAGGGAATAATTCTCCGAGGATGAATAACACATACAGTACATGGCCTACCACTAAGCTACCTTCTATTTTTTCTATGCTCGTGTTATATAAGTTACAATGTAACTTACATCTTTCTTTCTGCTTCCTTCTGATTTCTTGTCAGACCGGGAAAGATGTTAATCTTTGCAGCGACCTGTAGAATAATACAAGGTTTATTATAACGAAAGGTTTCCCGCTGAGGACGACAGCTTTGTAAAGAAGTTACAAGAACTGCAGTACAGCTTAACATCGATTCATCATTGAGAGAACGGGTCACCGGTTTCGGGAGAGGGATCACTGAAGCTAATGTTGCTGTTGCACTTGCAGCCCATTCACACAGGTAGTAACAGTAAGAAAACAAGAACCCAAAGCCTCAAAAACAGTGCACTCATTTAAGAAGAAGAAGTTTCTCAAGACGTTTTGATCGATTGGTTTGAGAAGTACAAGATGTCTGACTCTGAGGGGGAAGGACCCCAACGTGATAAGCAGCTCAAGATTGTCATCCTTGGAGATGGTTCCTCAGGGAAGGTAGTTATAAATGCTACTCTACGTTATTTCCTCGTGTTTTTACTCCCAAGTCATCAAGTCCCAGGGTTGGCTGGAAAAGGTCATTCTTGAGCATGATTGGAGTTTAACATTCCAGTTGAATTAGTCAAACAATTGTTGACAGTTTGCCAGTCTAATCATTCTCCTTGCTTGAGAACAATTGTTGTTCTCTTTCTTCCATAGAGCATATATGTTTATGTTTATACATATCAAAAAGAGCAGAAGCCAAAGACCTAGACGAAAAAATACAACTTACTGTCACCCTAACAGACTACACATGTATAGCCCATGAGATATCTAACAGTTTTAGTAAAAAGTAAAAAGCTAGAAGTACTGTACCCAAATCTTTCTTAATCCTCCTAGTTTGTCTTAGAATTGCTAATGGCCCAAATACTTCCAGATTCTGCTTTGAATAGGTTAAACTTATGATTTCCCGAAGATTTTTTGTGTACATGTATTCTTACAAAGAGAATCGCTACATTTTCATTCGTTTGCATGTTTTAATCGCAGACCTCTCTAGCTACAAGGTATTCACAGGACCAATTTGGCAAGCAATATCAACAGACTGTGGGTCTGGATTTCTTCTTGAAGAGGATAGTCATTAAAGGTAAAGTTGAATTTTCTACATCGTTCCGTAATTAAAATGCATTCATGGTGCTTCGTTGCTGAGCGGATAAGAGCACTTAACTCAAGCTCTGTTGTTTCTAATCAACAGAGTGTGGGTTCGAGTCCAAGTCTTGACACTTATGCAAGGCACACAAACCATTCTTGCTTTTTTATTCTAATCTTTTCCAAAGCTGTCAATATGATTTTATGACTTTGGTGTCTTTGTACTTTTTTGTGGACCTATACAGAAGATATGCATGTGACGTTACAAGTATGGGACATAGGAGGACAGACTTTAGGCGGTAAAATGCTGGAGAATTACATCTATGGAGCCAAGGTGAGTTCTTTTTCATTTCACTTGAAAACAGCCAGAACCTCAAGAAATTGGGTCCCGAGACTGGTCTTGATAGTTGATACTGAGACCATTCTTAAGACCTACAACTCTGCTAACTTCATGTATTTTGCTGTTTATAGGGCATACTCCTTGTCTATGATATAACAAACTACAACAGCTTTGAGAATGTAGAGGACTGGTATACAAAAGTCAAGGAAGTCTACAAAGATCAGGAACATTGTCCTCACATAGCCCTCATCGCCAACAAGAGTAAGTCCGCAGTTTGTCTTGTGCTTCTTCTGTTTTCAAATACTAATATGTTAATGGAGATCAGGTTGGCTCAGTGGTTTCTTTCCCTGCCTTTTACCTTAATGGACCCTGAGTCGAATCTCACCTCAGACTGGAGAATTGCATGTCTAAGGACACCAGTAACTAACAGTATAATAATCTTTGACATTACTTGTAGCAGTTTTGTAGCATTCTCCTACTTTGACAGTGAAGTTCAAATCATTGATTGATTTTGATTTTGTTTTCTAGTGGACCTTGAACATATGAGAGCTGTGAAGGCTGAAAAACATCAAAGGATGGTCGACAATCATGGCTTTTCAAGCCATTTTGTCTCCGCTCGAACAGGGGACACGGTTAGTCAAACTCTCATCTTTCTATGTCATTCGGTGTCTGAGTGGATAGGGAACACAATTAATCAAACTTGGTCCAACAGGGGACACAAAATTCAAACCGCTTTCTGATCAAATTCACATTATCTTTTCTGGACCATTCGATGTCTGGTTGGATAAGGGACACGATAAGTCAAAATTGCATGGGTAATTCTGTAAGTCAAATTAATATCTCTTTTCTGTGCCATTTTGTAGTGGGTTCGATAGGGGAATCAGTAAGTCAAACCCAATCAAACTGTGTCATCTGTGTCTGGTTGATCTGATCTTCCTGGGGTGGATTTCACAAAGTGTTAAAACTAGTCTCGTCTTGAGATACATTTAGGGCGATTTACTCTTTCTTAGGACTAGCCTTAAGTTTTAATTACTCCTTAAGAGTCCTAGTTCTAGTCCTAAGTTAGGACCATCCTGATGAAATCGACCCATACCCATCCAAATTTTGAGTGAAGAGGCAAACTTGCCATCACTGACTTAAAAAGACTCGGCTGTAAACCTTCTGTACGTTCAGGAAGCTTCATTTTTACACCAAGAAGAAAGAATTTTTTTAATTGTTCATTCTATCTCATCCTTGGCAGGTGGATCTATGTTTCCTGAGGATTGCTGCAGAGATCCTGGGCATCACACTTAACAAAAGTGAACTGGAGAGAACTGCTGTATCCTTTTAAAATATTGCTTAATCTTGCTTGTGCATTAGTTGATTCTTATCTGAAACTTTTTGGTATGAAACAAGATTTCAAGATTTGAAGTAGTAGGTTGCATTCGCCCCATATATTATGTTTTAATGCAGGCTAGCATAGTACATCAATCATTCAAAACCATACAAACTGTACTAAATGGTCAGTTACAAGAAGGGTTTACTTAAGATATCTTTTCAGTTACTTCCTTGACCTGCTAACACCACAGCGCGTTGTAAAAGCTGAAGTCGTAAACTACAACAGTGACCCACTGCCTCGACCACCGTCCAACCAGGCACGGAGTTCTATGTGTTCTGTCATGTGAGGTACCCACCTAGTTCATCAAGAGGTTCGTCAGGGAGGTTAGAGAACTCATCCTAAGGGAGTTGGCTGTCTGTAACAAAAGAGAAGGTCTGTGAAGCTACACGGTGTATCCAGATTGGACTTCACTTCTCTGGTTCATCCCTTCATGACTATTGACTAGTGTATGTTGTTTGTAGACAAGTGAATTCACCGAGCACTTGGGAATGTCTACACCTTTGAACCCAGGACTTTAACAAAAGGGATCCGTGTGTTTTGACTGAGCGAGGATGTCCATGTTTCTTTATGACCAGTGTATGTTCTTTGTAGACAAGGGGCTGGATTCACTGAGCACATGGGAATCATGGAATGTCTACCCGTTGAACCCAGGACTTTAACGAAAGGAAAGGTGTATTGACAGAGCGAAGAAGTCCTTGTTTCTTTATGACTAGCGAACATGTTCTTTGTTGTCACCTAAGGGGTGGATTCGCCGAGCACATGGAAGTGTCTACTGGTTAAACCGAGGACTATAACAAAAGGGATCCAGAGCAAAGACGTCTTTGTTTTAATGTGAGAGCAAAAAGAAGTCCTTCATTTACCGAGTTCAGTAGGTGTTACCTCAATGAGGTTTGACTCACTTGGTTGTTGTTAACTCCCATAGATGACGCTGACCCCACTCAGCTAGTTGAACATGGTTTTAACAAAGTATACACTAAGCTTCAGAGAAGTTGTTTAAAACTCACTGAGTAGAAGTAAAGTCATTGGCTGACTTTGTGGAAGCTGAGTGAGTTTGTGTAAGCTCACTGGGCTTACTTAACTCATTGAGTACAAGTAAACTTAATTGAGTGAACTTAAGCTGAGTGAGTTTGTGTGAACTCACTGAGTGGAAGTTAGACTCAATTGCTGACTTGGTGTAAGCTGAGTGAGCTTATGTAAACTCACTGGGTTTATGGTAACTCGCTGAAGTAGTGTAAACCGACTCGGTGCAATTTTACTGAATTGGTTTAAGTGACAAATTCAGTGACATCAATTGAGTTGATGCAAAGAATTTATATGGATAGTGAAATATTTTTGGACACGAGATAGCTTAGATTTGGTTAAATATTCTGCCAATCCACTTCCTAAGGCCCTATGACAATCATGCACATTGCAAGCTTTTGTGTCACCACCGTGTTTTGTTTATTGTGTTTATCATGTACAGTACATGTGTATTCAATTTTGTTTCAGAGAAAATCTAAGAAAGTCAAAAACTCGCCAGGTCACAAGAGATGAAAGGTTTTTGCTCTTGTTATGATCCCACCTGTAAATTTCTATAAGTGGTGATGTAAAGAGTTTTTAAAGAGGGGCTCTGAGGTCAAATTCAGCTTTGTGATCCACAAATTTACCGAAAGCAAAGCAACAGCAAAGCTGTTTAGAGTAAAATTAACAAAAAAATTCTAGTTGGCGTGCTTTCATATTCAGATTATTATAACAATATTACAGATATTGGCTTTAACTTTTCAAATCAAGTATAAAGTAAAATCATATTGGCCAGCTTAATATAATGCTTGATCACACCTGAGGGGGTCTGAAAACCCTTGGTATTTGTTTTAACAAGGTTGGGGTGTTACGTTTGATTCTGTTTGACCAATGACTGCTACTTAACTTATTTTGGGAAGAGTTGCTCGCCCCAAACTTAGTTAACTTTTTGAGAAATCAACCCCTGGCAAACCACCAATAGTTTTGATTCCGATTTCCGAGTTACCTTCAGGGTACAGGATTTGTTAATACATATATTGAGGTTTCTGTTCATCCAACTTGATGAGCAGTGTACAGTTTTGAAAACAAATTTGGCATTTCACCTTAGGCTACCTAAACATTTCCGAATTCTCTTTATTCCTTGTTTTTAAAGATGTATATATTGGAGTCATAAATACATTTACATGTAGTACTTTATATTGAGACACTCAGAGAGACTGTACATAAACTTAATGTATTTAATTATGCAAGATATGTATGATTCAGACAGTGTAAATTATGTTTTGTGATTTTTGTTTTCTTTCCTTAAAAATTATGGACACTGAGGTTAACGAATGCAGGGTATAATATCGACTGAAATCTTCGGGCGTGAGTTGCAAACAGAGATTGTTCTATCTGACAAAACAATTGAAACCGTTTGAAGTTTGTAATTAAGTATACCTCAAAGGGCGCCCTATATTACTCAAATAACATGGTCTCTCCCTAAACCAATGTTGTTCATATACATTTAAAGATGCAGATACGCAATGTGGTGGTTCTACACTTTACTATGTTAACAGGTAAAGATCAAATCTCCTTATTTGGGACTGTTTTCAAACCATTCTTAATAATTTATATGCACTTTGTGTCATTGGAATGTTGAATGATAATAAATAAAAAAAGTATACTAAACTATTACTAAACATAAAATCTTTGTGTATTTTTGTGTGATATTGCATGAGTTTAGGGTTGCCCCTTTAATCAATCATTTATTTATTCAGGGGTTGGTTTTATAAAGCCCCATAGAATGGAAATGTACTCCCAACTAACTTGTGTTCATTTTTTCAGTTTTGAAACAACTTTTAATGGCTTAACAGTTCCTGAAGGCCAAATAAAACTCAATGAACCATTAAATTTGGGAATATTAGGCTTTGTACTTTATTAGTGAAACTATCATTAAAAACTCAACATTCTACAAGCATCCTCCCAAGTGCAATGGTTGCTGTACGAGTTGTCCTGTTTCCCTAAGAATTTAAGATCTCATCTTAAGGCTAGTTGTCATAGTTATCTGTATTTGTTACATCACATTCGACTTTCACACCGTTGAGATCAATTTTAGCTCTTTGAGACATTGACCACTGATCCTCTTTAATTTGTTCTTATTTGGTATCCATCAGCGTAAACAGCTTTCTCTTTCGGGAGGCGTTGCCTCAGATACATTTCATGAATGTTGTTGAGCTATCCAATTTGTCAATGTAGTCTGGGTACCATACACAAATTACCGTGCCTTTCACAAGCAGATGGTGATCAGACTATTTCCTGTCAAAATGGCCGATGCAGTAGAAAGGACAGCTGAACTGGTCCGTGATTATCTCCTTTTTAGAGGATTTACAAACACTCTAAAATCCTTCGATGCTGAGCTGAAACTAGATAAAGATAAGAAGTTTAGGGTGAGTGAGGTGATTGGTTGAACTAATATTTGATCTATTATAAAATCGGGGATGAATAGTGGGATGATTTTGTGCCCAATTTCCGGACAGTAAACACACACGTTATTATGGTTCAATTTCATTGCTCTGCTTACCGCTTTACTGCCGAACTTTCCGCTTACGATCACCATTCTTCGGTTACTGTGTAAGCGTCGATCTTCTGCATTAGCTGTGGTCCGCTGTGGTAGTGTAGAATGCCTTGTTCAGTTGTGGTTATGTGAAGTACACAAGCCGCGCACAAACACAAGCCAAAAAAATTGCCGCTAACTCGTGAAATACGCTTGGACCAATGGTTGATGTAATTAAGCGCATAAATCTCTGCTTCTTCTGCAAGCGCCACTTCTTTGCTTTAGCAGAGCCATGAAATATGCGCTGGCCTAGGATCGCAGTGTACGGTGTATAAATTTAAAGTTTTTTTCTGCAATCCAAATATACTTTTAATCTCTAATCAATGTGTTTTAACCTGATTCCATTTATAACTAACATGATATGTTCTTAATGTCCATCATAACTACACTGTTAATGTCTCAACAATAAACAAACTGACATTATTATTATTCCAGAAAATAAATCGGAGATCCACTCTTCCTTTTTTTTCTGTTTTGTTTTAAATTACGATGTAGTGATTGAAAATGCGCCCTTGTCATGTTTATTAACAGCATGTACATTTATAGGGACAAATCTTACCATTGTGAAACCAGCAGGCATGGAGTAAAATAGCCTTACTACATCATTATTTGTTGTGTAAAATTACAAGGTTGATAAGGTGCTGGAACAGCTGCTTCAATCCATCTGGAGTTATGACCTCGCTGGATTACGTAGCTACATGGAGCACTTGGACAGACGAGTGTTCTCTCATCTTGAAGCTAATCAGGTGGCAAACGTCCGCAAGCTTGAAGTCAGTATTCTCAGGTATGATTTGTGTTGATCAGGTCCCCAACATCAATTTGCATTGGTGTGTCATGGCCAATGGAATAAGAGCACTGAACACAAGCTCTGGTGTTTCTGTTCTGCAAGTCCTGGTCTTGATACTCGTTGCAGTGTCCTTCGGACGGGACGTTAAGCCATTGATCCCGCGTGTGGTGTAATGCATGTAAAGGAACCTAGTGCACTTACACCGAAAGGGTTTGCCCTGGTGTTCATGGTTTAATAGATTCATTTTTTGCTAATACAAGGTGCAATGTAAAGGAATTGGTCTTACACTTTAAAAAAACCTTTGCTCCACAATACCTTGCCGGTAAAAAAAAAATGTTGAAGCAAATTGTCTACCGATCTTTTTTGTTAGTAAACAATTTGCATCAGCTAATTCTATTTTCTGTAGTAAAGAGTTATGTTTCTGAATTTCAACCACCTCCATCACTCCAATCCGTGCAGATTGTTTGTAGTCAACGCTCTTCAAAATAATCGGCAAGACAAAGTCACCGAGTTCTTTGAGAAGATGTGTAGTGAGATACAAAACCAAGCAGAATGGAAAGAGTGGTTCGGTAAGAATTCAACACTCTTTTGTTGTTTAATATGTGTTTATCTTTTTTTGGTAATATCTTTTGCTCTTGTTTTTAATCATGGTAAGGCCCTAATTGTTCCCCAAACGCAGTTCAATGTAACCTAGTATGCTGTAATGTCATATTTTCTAAGAAATAAATGACTACATATTATAAGAGGAATCTTTGGTTTCAAGAAGAACTAGCTTGAACCAATCTGATAAATTTGACTGTTTACGAACCATCTTGTTGTTGCAGCGTTGCCTTTCTTGAAGACTCCTGAGCAGAGTTCCACCTTTGAGCTGTATTTTAGCAAACAGTGGCAGGAGACCTTGACCATTTCCCTTCACAACTTCTTCAGCATTATCTTCCAGTCAATGCATATCCTTTTAATCATCAATATTACAGACTCACCCTTGAAGCAGTTTCTGTTTTATATTCTGTTTGCGGTAACTACCCTGTATACCTACGTGTACTTTGCTGTGAAAAAATGTTCTTGAGAACTTGTCTTGCCATAGAGGTGTTGGCTACAAGGTGTAGGCTACGTGTGACTGATTTCCCCGGTTAACCCAAATCAACTGCCACCAGGGGCACGTTGTTACCTACTACTGGGTCTAAAAAGGTTTACCCCTTTTTCTATACATGTATGCATGGGTATCATTCACTAGGACCCTGGCTGATATAGCAGAATGCACAACATTCTAGACTTTGTATGAAGCAATAATTGATGAGTGCCTTGCTCAAAGGCACAAGTGTCACGACAGGGATTCGAACCCACTCTGCTGCTGGTAACACCAGAGCTTGGGTCCAGTGAACTAGACTGTTCGGACATGCCACAAGTTGTACATTTCCTTGACTTGACTCTTCACCTCTGCCAGCTTTGCTGAACTTTGACGCTGAACAGCAGAGAATGAACGACTTACAAGATACCAATGCACTCCTTAAGAAACAGGTACCAATTAAGAACCACTTAAGACGAAGACAAAGTGTACTTTTGTAAATTGTCTTTATACATGTACTTGGGCCAAAAGAACTGCCACATAAAGGGTGTACATGTAGCAGGATGTAGTATGCAGTTTGTATGAAAACTAGTTCTTGTCTTTGAATCCCAAAATGTCTACTAGGAAAATCCATTCTAAATAATTTGTGAAGTAATAGAATAAGTATCTATTATTTATGATCTGGAATGTTTTGTTGTTATTTTTCAGAGGGAGGGGTTGCTCATTAGAGTATACAATTTGTGAGTAAATAAGAAGGTTATTTTGTTCTTTGACAGCTTTTAATATTGGAGCACTCTGAAAAGGAGAAAACAATCGGTTCGGTAAAGGAATCTGAAGACAACGTGCAAGTCATGGATGACTTTGCTGCCCTACCAACGTAAGACCACATACTAAAGTTACTTTTTTTCCAGCAATTCCATTTTATTATAATTTGGCAATGTTTGGGGAGGTTTGCACAAGCACCATTTGTCAATCTCTCTTGATTAGTGTTGGCTCTGAAATTAACTGATAGTTGAAACTCAATGCTTCGATCAGTATGCTCTGATCGTCTTCTCGAGAATACTGTTGCTAAGTGATGCTTTAAAGCCATTGGACCCTTTCGGTTAAGAAAAAAAAATTAAAGTTCACCGATTTACAAATAACTTACAGGGTTTACAGAAGGCAATGGTGAAAGACTTCTCTTGAAATATTATTCCATGAAATGCTTTACTTTTTGAGAAAACAGTAAAACAATATAAATTCTCGTTAACGAGAATTACGGATTTATTTTAAACACATGTCATGACACGGCGAAACGCGCGGAAACAAGGGTGGGTTTTTCCGTTTTTTCTCCCGACTCCGATGACCGATTGAGCCTAAATTTTCACAGGCTTGTTATTTGATATAGAAGTTGTGGTACACAAAGTGTGGGCCTTGGACAACACTGTTTACCGAAAGGGTCCAATGGCTTTAAGGCCCGGTCACACAAGCCTCGATAACAAGAACGACATTGGCTGGAGCTGGGACTAAACCTAACCTGAAACACACTGGGAGTGGGCAGGGAGTGTGTGCTTAATGAACTGAACTAAAAACTTTAAACTCTGAGTTTTTGTTTTCCTTCGATTGTAGGATAATTGACAGTAAAGACCCTCAGTCCAAACTCAATAAAGGAAGTATCTCCAAGAAGACGGTTTCACCAGGGGCAGCACGTCGTCTCATAGGCAGCTCAACACCAGGGGCTGCTCGGAGAGCTCTGCCTGCCTTCTTAGGGGGCGCTAGAGATAAGGAATCCACTCAGGTTACCAAAGGGAAGGAGATCCCAGCTGGCAAGAGGATAGAGGCCTCCCAGGTACCTTCAGTTGGTACCCCAGCTCAGGTCAGTCATTTGGCCCTGATTTCTACACTTTTAACATTATTAACCCTCCCACTGTTGAACCATTTAATGTCATCTGCAGTGGCTTTGAATAATGGATAAATGCCAGCCTGCAATATGAAATCACATAAATACACAGCCTCTTTACTTTCTTTCCCTAAATATGTATTTTTCCCCGTTGCAGAGTTCCATTGTCCAATCCAGTCAGCAGCAGCAGCAGCAGCAGCAGCAGCGCCAACTCAAATCCCAACAAATCCAGATCGCCCAGCAGCAGAGGCGAGAGCTCTTAAACCAGTCAAACCAAGTGAAAGCATCGCAACGGATACAGTCGCAGTCCAGTGTGGAGGAGTACGGCTTGTCGGAGACAGTCTCATGGAAGCAAGCGACCAAGGGTAGCTTCGGATCCTCCATGCCGCTAGTCCCAGAGCCCCTTCAGCAGGATGCTGCGTCGAGGAAAGAGCCGGAAGTAGTCTCACCCAGGATTTCATCAACAGCTGGTGAGACAACGGAGCATAAAGCATCTGCACCAACTAAAGGTACGTACTGGAGGCGATCAGAGCAAACTGATTCAAACTTTGAGCCGTCAACCACTGGTTGTTTTTAGAGCCATCACAACTTAAAAGAGATTTACATGTACACATGGTGCAACCTTTAACCAAAGGAGCCTTTATATGACTGTAATACAAAAAAGGGCTTGTTGTTAATCGTAGCATTCACAGATTACGAAGGTGGAGCGCCATTCCTTGTGCTCAGTCAAGATGAATACACAGAGCATCATTCCTGCATCACAGCCTGCAAGTTCAATCCTTCGGCTACTACTGTAGCTAGTGTAGATACAGACGGTGTTGTCAAGTAAGTGCTCTCCCTCTTCTCTGAAGTTTCAATACATGTAATGCATTGCTGAATCACAGGAAGTGATTCTTTCGCTTTAAGACAGAATTCCGACTTTCTGATTTCAGCCTGGCAATTTGACTGGCAGTTTGACTTTTGGGATGTGGTGGTAAAATCTCAAAGAGAAGTTGTCTTCAAGGTCGTAAAATGGTTTGACAGTTCTTGATTATGTGCTATATGTAGATTTAATGTTGGTAGGATCGTTAGAAAATAATGTACAACGACTACAAACTTCAGCAAAACAAAGCAATTAAGGAAATTGTCAATATATATACACTTAATGAGAAATGTATATATGTTTTGAACAGAGTGTGGAAATTTGCACCTTCGCCAATGACGACTGCTACAATCATGTTCAAATCACCCGTACTCTCAATAGAATGGGCTTCCAAATCAGATCGCCTGGTAAGAAAAACATATTTTTATTATAACACCAATTTTTTTATAACACCAATTTAGTCTCCTGACGATGACTAGAGCAAGCTCGCCGAAACGTGGAGACCAATTCAGAACTGACTCCGCGACAGTAGTAGTCCAAGTCTATTTTCTATACCGTCCGCCCTGGTAATAGTTAAAAGCAGGGCAGTTCTTTTCAGAACTGAGAAGTCTCTTGAACCTCCGATTATCTACTCCGCGGCAGTAGAATAAAGAAAGACAGTTCTCTAAGAACAAACTCTACCTGGCAAGTAGATACACACATGGTGTTACCGCGAACCAAATATACATTGATACCTCACCATGCAATGCCTCAAATCCTATAAACACCAATTTAATTGTAAACTGTGTATGTTTTTTAACAAGTTCATCTCAAGCCACTCTGGTGCTCTAACCAGAAATTGATTAACATGAACGTAGTTAGTTTGGCTTATGGTTTGGTGTGTTTTTCTTTGACAGTTATTATTGGGGAGCTCAAGCGGCACTGTCAAGGTCTATGACACAGAAATGAAGAAGCCACTGTTTGACATCGAAACAGATTCTGCGCATCCAAGGTCCGTACTTTTTTAATATCTACGTGATTCAAGTCTATTTTGTGTTCATGCCGGTGGTGTAACCAGGTATCCTACAACAACGATTGAAAACTACCCAGCTCACTTCCTTAAACCAAAAACCATCTTAGGTCTCTGGGGAGTATACAGTTTAACCCCTAGTATGTAGTGCACCATCTAAATCAATCACTAGAATCACCTCTGCCCTCCCAGACGCCCATTTACCCCTGGGTTGAGAGAAGCAATTACAGTTAAGTGTCTTGCTCAAGAACACAAGTGTCATGACCGTAATTCGAACCTACAATGCAATGATTTTGCCACAAGGAATTGAACACGGTGCACCGGACTGCTAAACAAGGACTTGGCAATTGAAAGAAAACATAAGACATATTTTACGAAGACTTACAAAGTTTCCCTGGCCAGGTCTTGGTATTTTTGTCAGTAAGGACGCCTATGTTCTATAACGTTATCAGTCTGAATGTTAAAGTCTTAGAGGATCTTGACCTGGTCGTTTATTATTACTCTTATTAGTATTGTTATTGTTACCCACTATGGTGAAAGAGCATTCTCAGTTGCTGCACCAACTTGCTGAAAGAAGCTCCCTCTACACATCCGTGACTCATCTTACAAACACATCTTTTCAGACAATGTTAAAGTGCTGTGAAACGCCTGTGGAAAGCGCTATTTAAATATTTATTACTTTTATTTTCATTATTGTTACAGGGTTGTGTCACTATGCTGCAGTCCTAATGGATCAACCTTCATATGCTCAGTGGGGAGTACATCTCAACTACAGCCATCAGGTCTTCCCGCTACAGCTCTGTCCTCAAGACTATTACTTTGTGACATCAAACAAATGAAAGTATTGGTAAGTGCTAGAGTTGGGACATTTAAAGGCAAATTTTTCTTTTTTCTCCCAAAAATTATGCTTTGATTTGATGAGCAGACTGGTTTCATGAACATCAGAGGTTGTTGTTGTTATCAAATCCCTCAAAGGTTTCCATTGCTTGTTTATGTTTCTGGAATTGCAAGGACCGTGGGTTCGAATCACACCAGAGTAACATGCCTGTGATATTTTTTCACAGGGCTCGGGAAAGTACTGAGTATACAGTGCTAGCACACATCGGTGTATGGGCAAAAACCAAAATATAATTATCCCTGATGCAAATTTAACATCAGTTATTGTTTATGTGTTTTTGTTGTTGTTTACAGAATGAACTTGCCATGACTACAAACTCAGGTTGCGTTAACTGTATGGCGTTCAATCACAATGGACACCTTTTGGTAACCGGGGCTGCGGACGGCATGATCAGGATTTTTGGTAAGTTCCCTGGAGTCAGGAGTAACAGTTAGAGAGTTGACCAGGGCTCGATACCATAGATCTGCTTAAACCAATGGGCTGCCGAGGACACTATAACACGTAGAACTGTTATGCGACACAGCGATGGGCTTACAAACTGGCCATTCAAGTTTCTGTGTGTGTTGGCGATACATGCAGTACATCATTACATTGATCGACAACAAAATAGATTTTGAAAACTAGTGTCGAAAATCCTGATCAAGAAGGTATGGAAATTCCCACAGAAATAAAGGGAGAATATCACAAAATGGCAGTGTATAAGGAGTTCAAACAGGGAAATTAATGTAGGGGAAATAACATTTTGCAGTGTTAGATGTCGATATCTCTTGAGGAGCAAGGAATGGGAATGGAGAAGCAATACACTTGTGGCACTTTGAGGTGTTGAACAAGCTCTCTGTTTTCAAAATCCAAATTGATTAAAAAAAAAGAATATTGCCAGCTCCATTACGCAGAAACATATGGCTGGGATGTCCTTTTTGTGAATAAATCGGATGTCAACCTCTTCACATCAAAGATAAAACCCAATCAAGTTTAACTTGATTCTGTCTAAACGCAAGGTACAATGTTATTGTATTGAAACTTTACTTTTTGATGTTATTATTACTTCTGAAGATATGCAACGAGCTGAGAGTCTGCTGAGTTGGCATGCACACTCTGGTCAGGTTTACGCAGCCCAGTTCAGCTTGGACGAGACGTCTGTTCTTAGTATGGGATCAGACAACAAGGTGAGTCTTCAGGAAAAAAAATTTCACAAAAATATTCTCACCATTACACTCATAAATATTCATTAGTTTAACTCCTACATATTGCTGAATTGTATTAAGCTGTTGAATGAATCACTGTAATGGCTGTGTTTCACTCATTGGAAATCTGTAATAAATGAGGCTATTTTGTTTTACAATGTTCAGTTTACACAGTGGAGCATAAACCGAGTGGGTGAGAAACTTCAGCAGCTGCTAATCCACGATGGGGCGACAGGGCCATTTGTTATGTCAGGTTTTGGCGGTTACAAACAACAACAGGCACCACGGGCCAAACTGTTCGCATTCGATAGCACCGGTACCCATGTGCTGACCTGTGCTCCGTATGGTGGTATCATTTATAAGGTAGGCTTCTTTCAAACTGTTAATGCGAACACCCACACACAATTCTGAATAAATGTTAATGGCATGATGGTACCATCTGGAGGTTGCTGTAGACTGTTGTTCTATTGTTGATTAATATAAATAAAACATGCTGGTTGGCATGGACCGCCGAATGTTAGTAAAACATTCAAACTAGTTAACAGGGGTTCTGACAAAATTTTACATTTTCTGCAGAATTTCCATTGAGTAAAATATTACTGATGATTAGTTGCCTTGTTTTAACAAGTTCAACGCTATGTTTAAATAGTTGTGTGACATTATTACAAACTGTGGCCATCTGTTGTTGCTTTGCATTTATGACTTTCCATAGTTTTCCAACCTCGGTTGGCAAAAACTCTGGCTGGGACATTGAAATAGAAAGGTCTGTGCACAAAGTGACTGTCTGTAGTCTGGGGCATCCGATTTGAGTGTTCACTTGTCACCAATCAAGTGAAGGTACCAGACATTCAAAATCTTACTCACATTAACGGCTTCTTGAAACCGTTTCCAAATCGTACAATAAAGTAAAACACTTTGAATATCTTTTGTCTGGATTGTTTTGCAGCTTCACAGAGAGCAAGGGGCCTTGAGACTCTTGACAATCCTTGGACATCGGACACCCGTTGTGAGCGTTGACTGGTGTACGTCGGTGAATACCGGTATGTGCCTAACAGGGTCTATGGACGGTCGTGTACAAGTCACTACATTACTCACTCAGTAACGGTACCAAAGACATTTGCCAGTAATTTAGAGCCAAATAAGTAATCTATTCTGAAGAGCATAAATTTCCCGATATTTGATACATTTTTTCGAAGAGCATCGACTGAAATATTGATAATTTTTAAAGAAGCAGTAGTTTTTATTTTGTAGTTATTTTTATGCCCTGCAGTAAGTGAAGCCACTAAGGGTTGAATACCCTATCCGACATGTTCTTTTGTTGGTGTGGATGTGTGTGTGTGTGCAATCATAGTCTGAGCGATAAACTCAAGAACGACATGGCTTATCAACTCCAAACTTGTTTCCTTGATTGGCTAGTTCAGTAGCTTATTTTTTGTGTGGCTCCCCTCAGTCAAGGCAATTATGGCTAAAAGTATAGAAATGTTTTCCCAGTGTGTGTGGATTGGTCTGTGGATTGGTCTTTGGACTGTTCTTGGGACTGATCTTGGATCAGTTACATCAATTGTCAAGAAAGGTGCACTCTTTCCTGTCACAGTCAGTCAAAGACTTTCGCCAGCTGTGACAATCCAATGTTCTCTTCAGGCAGCCCTGATCTGACGCTGTTCCTTGAGACTCCCTGACTGCGAGTCTTGCATGTCCCGTGTAATGCAACTTAATAGCCTTTGCTGATGTTTGCATCTGGTTGCCATCTTGCCTAAGGCATTGTAGTGTAGAGCTCTCGCTGAGCCTAAGCATGGGACTACCATCCCTACTTGTAGATGCAAACTCATAGGAGATCATGTTGGCTTAGTTGTACCCGACCTTGCCCATCATCACCCCCCCCCCCCCCCCCCCCCCCCCCCGTTGCAGACCCACAGAACTGGGGGAAAGTATTGAGTATACAGTGCTTACTACACATCAGTGTAAGGGAAGTACCAAAATTATATGCACATATACATGTAATTACTTTCTTTGCTCACAGTTTTTGAGCTCCCATCAATTCTTTATCTTCTTTGATCTGAAATATCCCGTTTGCCTTGAAGAACTTGTCTTTCTTTCCTTGAAGGAGACAGATGGGCTCTTGAGCTTACTCCTACTTGTCTGCTGAGCATCTTAAGCTGGTGCCATGATCTTATCCTATTCTATGAACTTGTCCCCTTCTCGGTGCTTGTAAATGAAACAAATTTCCTCTTTTGTCTTTTGATATGTATGACCTGTTCTTGTGTGGACAGACCTCTACGCAGGGCAATTTTATCGTATCAAAACTTTGTGAAAGTCAGTTTTAATGCAAACAAACTTAAGTTAAACTATTCTCCTTGTGAATTCAATAGTGCTGATTGTGTAAAGGTATTTCAACGGGAATTCTCGGCCCAGTTCCACTTCCATGGCAAAGATGCACCACAGAATTCTATGCTAACTATTCTGATGATATGCCGCCATGTAAAGTGATTCTCTTCTATAGTGTTTTGCAGTAAGTAGCAAGCAGTGAAACAGGGCCCTGTGTCTATTTCATAGAGGTGTTTAAGCAATAAATAATGCTTGAATATTTTCGTCTAAGTGCTAAGCAAAAATAAGCAGGATACCAGTCACAGGTTTAACTGTTTTGTACCCTTACACCGATGTGTATCTAGCACAGTATACTCTGTACTTTCCCATAGTCCTGAAACAAAAATCCAAAATGGTATTTTGTTATCCCTGATGAAATTATGACCTCAGTTAACGGGATTGTATCTGTGTTGTTATTGGAACCCACTGTGCGCCTCAATCCTATGTGGTTTTCATTATTTTCAGTAACGCTTCTCAGATTCATGTTGGGGGATAATAATTTTTTCCATAATTGCTGTATTTCGATGTGAAAAGTTTCGCAAAATGCATTATTATCCACCCAAAGCTGCTGTTCTTCTTACCAAGTAAGTTTTATCCCCATTAATTTATCACCATTATCAGTCATTACCAACAATACGTATAGAGACCCCTACAAAGGTTATATAATGTATGAAATAACAGAGATTGAAACTAGGGCGATGGAGTTGGCTTCCAGGGTCTAGGGCAATGCCTCACCTGGGAGTGAAGCTCCTGAATTGCCCTTGGGAGATTAAGAGCTTCTCCCTGGATGACTATTCCCTCAGCACCCCTCAGCACCCCTCAGCAGATCCAATATCCCCCCTCAGGCTAGGCTTAGCTTAGATCTCCTCTTTTCAGTCTCGACAAAAAAATATGGGAAGGATTCTTTTCCAATTAGCTCGACTGGCTTTTTGTACTGTATTGAATTTTGTTTTTATTTAGCATTTAGTTTTATTGTTTTATCATTATTATTATTATTACAGTGAGGTTGTGTGTCTGGTTTCCTGTATTGCAAGTTCAATCTCAGTGCAAGTTATCAAGTTGACAAATGTGGCCACACTATTTTCATCACAGCCTCCTTGTCGTCATCATATTCACCATCAGCAGTAGTCCATATAAAGATTTGTGAAGGATGATCTTTGCCTTGTTAAGACCATAATTTCCCTGCCGTACTTTTGAAAAATCGACCCTATACCTCACTCATCCACGAAGACGTAAACAAAACAAAATCTAGGTCAAAGCTCGACTGTAAAATCTCATTACTTTGGCAGCCTGTCTCTGGTGGCATCATAATGTTTTGTGTACTGTTGCAGTCTAGTGAGAAGTGCTGAACTATTTATTGCAAAGTGTTGACTGAAGCTGTCACTGTCAGCAGAACAAGGATCCATCAACAATAGCTTATGAGTGTGGGGTTGAACGCATCGCAAGTTAAATGCAACCGCCGTGAACTGGTTTTTAACTGAGATACTTTACTAATGCACCTTTCTCATTAAAATTTATTAATCCATTGCACTGACGTCACAAATGTGTACTTTCTGCTGACGTCACAAATGTTCACTTTCTGCTTGTGGTGTGCTGTCTTGGGATTGATGAGACATGTCGTGTACATCCTCGGTACAATTTGACATCATGAAACAAACTACTGTTGTACAATCCTAGTTCTCAGTTTTCATCAGGTGACTGAAGCTTTGTTTAGTAACCGCCAACGCTATGGAATTATCTCCCCTGTCAATTTCTTACACTTGACTCCTTTAAGATCTTTACAAGCCAGCTAAAGACTTGTCTCTTTAAATCTACTTACTTGTATTTCATTGCATTTGTCATCTTCTCATGAGCTTTTGTGAGCTATGTGTCTTAAAACTTGTCTTCACTTTGCTTTGCACCTCAGAATAGGTGATTAGATTGATGGTGCTATACAAATGCCCATTGATCAATTGATTGATTGATTGATTGATTGATTGATTGGTTGATTGATTGACTGATTGATTGATTGATTGTTTGATTGTTTGATTGATTGATTGATTGATTGATTGATTGATTGATTGATTGATTGACATCTTAAGCCTTTTCCTTGCCTTGTGAACTATAAAAGAAAATACTCAACTTCACAAATTTGCTCATTGGTTTTTATTATTTATTGATTTATAAATTTTAGTACACAAGTGCAAAAACCTGTACGCATGCAGCGCATACATGTACATGAAACATATCCGACACCATTGCACTTTTTTCTGTCATGTTATCTTCAAGAAGTCTGCAACTAATCCAACACTGTTTTTTTTTAGTGGTGACCACTGTCATCAAGATTGCCTTTCCCTTAAGAATCGATGGTACACCCTCCAGCAAAGTCTGCAGTCGTGAGGAAGATGCTATCAGCCACTGGGGCTTCAAACAGTAGACATACAGACCACTAGTCAATAAGCAATAAGCAAAGTCATCCTGAAATGTCACTTCTTACAGATGTCTTGCTTCCTGTCCTCTGGCGTCTTATCCCCGCCCACCCTTCCACCCCTCCTCCCCAACAAAATCCCAGAAAGTGGTTTAGTGAAGACCTCGTTGGAAAAGCGAGCTCTGCTGTGACTTTTTTAGTTTGTATTGTCAAGACCTTTTCCAGGTCATTGTTATTAAGATGATGAACTCATTAGTCAGATGTGCTCTTGTTTTTGAGGGAATACTTTCTAATCATCTGTTCGGATGACTTCTCATATTTCCTGGTTCTGTATTGATTTAGTTAAAGGGTTTGGATATTTTTTGTTCGACACAAAACACAATGTCCACAGATTTACATTAAACTTACAGGGTTGAATAATGATAGTAGAAAGCTGATGAGGTGCTGTATTTTTTTAGAAATGAGTAAAACAATGACACCAACAAAATTTGCGCTTCAGAAGGCGAAAATTATTCACAGTGAGAAAGAATTGATTTCATGGCCAAAAAGTAGATCTACAAAATGTATCCAAACTCTTTAAGGAAGTTCTCTCATCTGCTTCAGTGGTTTTAGTCGTGCCTCCCCTGTCTATCAGAACACTGACATAGTATCGTTTACCCACATCTACCTGTTTGCTTCATTTTGAGAGGCTGCAAGCGCAATTGTCTTGTGGCGATGGGAACAAAAAAGAGAGAGGTAATGAACCGATAGATGTTGGAGATAATCAATAGGTAGGCTTGTGTGTTTTTATTAAAACATCAGTTTGGTTGATGTTTGGAGGAATCGTAGGAGCTTAAGGGATGGCCTGGACTGTTTCTTGTGTGTAGCAATGAGGGGGATGAGGTTGTGTTAAGTTTAGTCCGGGTTGTTTGTCTGATGCTAGGGCATGTTCTCAGTTTTGGTTATACTGTAGTAGCTAACGATGCATGCTTGATTATACATGAGGTCTTTGGCCACAAAATGTAGGAGCCTTGACTCAGGAAGCAACTTGTACAGGCAACTTTGAAGCAACCAACTGCAGTGCATGTTACAGGACCTCTTTGGTAGCCTATTTTATGATAAATGTTGATGTTTGGATGAGAAAAGGACGTCTTCCAATCAACAAGTATGTGAAGTATAGTGTGTGAGCATTGACATGTTGATGGCTTTTTTATCATGAAGATTGCTCAGATATGGTTGGTTGTAAATAACCTCGTGTGACATGGCCCTTAGGCCGCATTGGAAAGGTCGCCTTTGAACAAGTTAATCAGACTGTGATTGTACAATTTCTGTTGTCAAAGTTCAAAAGGGGGGAGGGGAAACAGCATTATTTAATCTAAGAACCAATTTCATGAAACAAAATCTAGCTTGATCCTCTCGGCAGATGTCATAATTATCATTGTATGTATAAATGAACAAACAACGAGGGTATGTAGTGCACAGTGTATAATTGTTTTTTTTTACAAACATCTTATAAGTAATTCAAGTAAATAGATTTCCATCCACAAAATGTATAAAGTATATCAGAAGGTTACTAACAATCTAGAAAGTATCAGAGAGAATTTATAAATGTAAAATAAGATTATTTTGTGCACATGACAGTTTTTTAAATAAAGACACATTCACAAAATGTTGGTTTCTGTTCCTTTTAATTTGATTAGTTCCTGGTTCAACTTTGGATTGCTTAGTTCCCAGTTCACTATTAACCAGAAGTAAACGATACACAGAATAGAGCTTGTTCTGTACTTAATATTGTAGTTCAAGTTTTCTATAGGTTACGGTCAACGAGTATTAGGCTGAATTTAATTACTATTTCGTATACCATTACCAAGTGTAAACGTTTCAGCTTGCTCTATATAGTTTCAACTCCATCATGTTGAAACTGAATAATGTGTTCACACGTTTTTGACAATGTGTTCTCACGTTCTTGAAACTTGACAAATTTGATCATGGAGCTACATTTTATAGCTCCATGATTTGACCCAGTCCTTGTTTCTTTTGTCATATTTTTAAAGTCAAGTTGCCATGTAATATGATTAAAGTGTTGGGCGGAATTGCATATTCGGGAATTAGTTTAAGGTGTCGCCATTGCCTTGTACGGGTTTAACCTAAATGTGTTAACTAATGAACCAATTAAAAAGAAAACATATTGATGTATTTTCACACGTTTTCGACACATGATAAATTTGACTCGCTCCACGTTGGACATCATATTTTTCAAGACAGTTTTTTTACATGATCAACATGTCAGACAGATTAACGCATGGAGATTATTTCCGGAGTCATTACTGTCTCTCCTTTCCAGCAAGCTCTTTAGATAATGATTCAACCCAAATAATATCCATCCTGCAAATACCAGACATGGTACCGTCCTAAGGGAGGCTGCAGCCCGACACTATGGGCGTTTATCCTCGGACCAAACAAAAACAGAAAAGGAGAAAAGCTTTTACGCCAAATTGGCGAATGGGACAATATGAGCGCGTTATTAGCTCAGATCACCGGCCTAAGGTTTTTGACCAAAACACGGTGGAAGTGTCTTCCCCAAATCAATACAATTCAATTCCTGGTGTGGAAGAAGATTTTGAAACAATCTAAAACCTATGTAGCCGGTAGCAGATGAAATTTGTGGCTTTCAATTACGTTCGTAAAAAATAACAAGAGGGCAGTATTGATACCTTCTGTGGGGATAAAACCAAAACCCCCTCAGGTGTTTTTCTCATCACCACAAAAATAGGCCTAAACTTAACAGTTTTTCACGGAGCAAACAAAAAGAGCCCGACAATTAATTTGTTACTGACTATTGTTTGAAAGCTAGGCTTCTGAGGACTTTGATTCACTGAAATCAGTGTTCGTCCATCATCCCTCATTCTTTATGTAAAGATAAAAACTCAATCGTGGTATATAAGAAGGAGACACCGAATAGTTATTATGAGACAAATTGAATTAAAATGGTGAAACGCAACCGTTTCTAGCCGGGCTGCAGTCCGGCCTGACTTGGTAAAGTAATTCGTTTACCGGGTCCAGCGTGATGGGAGCTGCCCGAATAATAATGCACCAGAAGGAAGTGAAATGTTGGAATCAAGAATGCCCGGGCCCATTTTCATAGAGCTGCTTAAGCAGAACAAAAACTGCTTCACAATATTGTCTGCTAAGTAGAAATGAGCAGGATACCAGTTACAGTCACGTGACATGGCAGTTTGGCTGGTGACCTAATTCTGGTAAGCAACCTTTTCTAGCGCTTACCTACTTTTTGGGCTTAAAGCAGCTGTATGAAACTGAGCCCTGAATAAGTGGTGTCCGGGGGGTGGGGGGTGGGGGGGTGCTGAAACTCTGAATTCCCGCTGAGAACCCTTGCCCCTACCCCTCTTGTGCCCCATGGGTTCTAACCTATCCACATAAATGAAGCGCTAGATACATGAATTTTCTGTTGGTTGGTTGTTAATGACCGCTGATTTCACAATTACTAGAACAAGTATCTGTCGTCGTATATAGCTACTGAATCACACTTTCTTGATAACGTGTTATTCATAATCATAGATGTTAAACCAATGTTTGTATGAGAAAGATTGGCTGCTACCAGCTTGGCGTTCATATCCCCTTGTGGGAGTTGGCCGAGTTCCCTTTGACAGGAAGATCATAATACAAACCATCAAACAACATTGAGCTCGTCATCTAAGAAAATCAGTATAGGGCATAATTTTTATGGTAGGCACACCCACTCTCTATAAGAGTGGTGTTCAATTACCTATGTCTCCAATCTGCTGTTAACATTTCAAAATTGTATTTTATTGTCTAATTAGTTAAGTTATTTGATGGCGTGATGTCTAGACGTTGATTAATGATTACTTCGATAGGTCTATACTGAAAACACCCACCCCTTCATAAATAAATGGATCGACTTTCCAATTGTTCATACAACCCATTAAGTTTGCCTTGCCGTTTTGCTCACTGACTAATTTACATTCTGGTGTAGAAATTAGGGGCTTATAAAAGAAATAGCCTCGGTCATTGTTGATCAAAATGATCTAATAGAAATTAGTGGGAAACACTGAAATTCCATTTGTTTTAACGGATCATTTCGTCGTGTTTATTCTTTGTTCCGGTTTTTCAGCATCAACAGTGAGTGGTTGTATTTAGCGTTAGCCATGTAGTCGCCGGAGAGCAGTTTTTCCCTTTCTATTAAAGTTGCAACTGTCGTACTGTTTTTCATTCATGAAAATTGATATATAAAAAAAGGAATCATTAGAAGGAAAAACATCGGAAATTTGTTGAGGATAACATTTCTGGTTGCACTCACACTCTGCCCGATTAATTGTATCAAATTGTGTATAGTCCTATCAGTGTGAACCTACAAAATAAAGGTGAGAATCGACACTCATAATGTTTCCAGTTGCCAAATGGAGAAAAGTCTGGAAACGCGAATGATGTTTAACTTGGAGAGATTTTTCACGCATGATTTTCAAATTATTCACCATGCATTCCTGGTCTCCCTCCATTTTTCACGTGTTCATTTGTATAGTTCATGCCGATTGACTCTTTGCTTAGATAATCTCAGGCTTCGCTAGCTAGATGGTAAAAATAGAAAAGTGTTTGTAATGACAGTGACGCCGTAGTGCCTGCATCGTGACTGCTGGATATAGTTTACCTTTTGGCAGCAAGGAATTAAGAGATAATGAAACACGTCTTTATTTGCATCAAGAAAATAAGTCCATAATAATATGATGAAAATTGGTTGCATATAATCGGCTGCATCTCATAACAGAGCTGCTTAGCACCCCACCCCAAATGGGGACCTTTGAAACGCTAGGTGGCAGCAGACTTACCAGATAAGTTGGTGATTGTGTCTCATGGTTAAGTATGTTGGTCTGCGCTAGCTAGGCCAGTATAAGCACACGTATACCGAGTATTTGCAATAATGTCTATGAAAATATACCTGGTATTTCTGCTGCCACCTAGCGTTCCAAAGTTTCCCATTTAATGTAATAGTGGTAACCAGAGGATATGCTACGGCACTCAGTAAAAGGGTTTAAAGTGTTCGCCCTTTTTAGTTAACCAAAGAGCAAGGTCTATAGACCCAGTTCGCAGACACATGAAAGCATATTGTGCTGTTTCACATCCCATGAAGTTTCATATTTCAACGCTACAATATTTGAGTTTCTTGAAGCTGAGATGATTGGCATGACTTAATATGCTTTCTCGGATCTCTTGATCCCTTTCAAATCTTGGGGATTCCTTTCCTTAATTTAAAAGATACCGGTCGGAAGAGTTCATTCATTCGAACACCTTTTGATTGAGTTTTTACTCAAATCCGTAGAAAACTTAATCAAAAAAGGTGCAGCTTTAGATTCGGAGAAAACAACACATCAATTACATGCGTTTGTTATATTGCTTGCTTTGTAACCTAATATGTCAACATCGAATCTAACCGTTGTAAGCCCGGCTTTCCTATATAAGGACAGTTTGTACCGATATTAGAGATTTGAAACCCTTTTATTTGACCAGATAATCTACTAAAGACTTCGCCTTAACCGTGTCTCAAAGGGGGTGCCCTACATGTTTTTGTAGCGTTCCGATCCCCTGCGAACTTGCTACACCGGTGCACTGTTTCACCGACAACTAGCACCGGAACAGTCATATGAAACCGGCTCTCGCACGCGTCAGGAAAAAAGGTCCCTCTTTAGTACTATAATAAGGCATTGTATAAAAAATAGTGAAGACAACCTTGTCGAGGATGCCAGAACTCTGCTATTCACGGTAGGCCCTACTTAAACTTTTATATTAGACTGAACTAGTGAGTTTTCAGGTTGGTTTTAAAGTCACATAAAGTGTATTTCGTCTGTGGTTCGGTGGAAGGGCATTCCAAAGAGATCCGAAGTTGAATGGGACACACCATAGGATATGTTGTCCCCACTTCCCGCATGCTTGGTTTACCCACCTTGTTACACTGAGTAAACTTATCGAACTAATCAATACGAAACCCCTTCTCAATTTCTGTTCAACTCTTCGCAAGAACAGGTAATTGATTCCGCACAAAAAGGCCGTTTAATCCACATTACTCATCGCGAAGACAGTCTTCTTTGGGAATACGAGATGCCTGCAATCTTAGCGTAGCACCTGCCTCTGAAACCCCTTGGCTATAAGTGTTTATTTCTCGCCGACTCTCTTCTTTTCGCCAAGGTGTGCCATTTTGCTTTTCTCGCAACGTTTTCTCTTAGTACATAGGCTTACATGCGTCTGTTCACTAACAAATCACAGCAGCTACAGCCGATTTACCTGGCCTGTATATAGCATACTTTGCTGCAGGCAGTCGTCTTCTGCAAACATGATAATGAATCATTTCTCGGCCCTGGACCAAACGAAGTACATCGGTTGCAATAGACATTATACATTTTATTTTTTGACCTGTGAATGATTTAAAACAATAGTTGAGCAACAAATATTTCCTATTATAGGGTCGTCGTTAGTATCAGGGCTCAATTTCATGAAGCTGTTCAGCAGAAAATGTTGACAAATTTCTTTGCTAAGCAGAAATTTAGTGGGGTTAGAGCCACATCAAAACAATGCAAACTTAATTAATGTTTGCTGGTAACCTGTTTCTGGTAAGCAATACAATTTTGTGCTTAGCCAATATATATAACCATATAGAGCAAGGACCTGACCAACCCGCTGACAAAGTAGATCCAAGTTTATATTTTTTTTTTTGCTACTCAATGCCCCCAAAAAGATGCTCTACCTTTGTAAACGAAAGAACAGGTCTACCCTATAATATTATTAGTGAAAAGGAACTAGAGAAAATTGTATCGGTCAGTATCAGAAATGATTTATTTCGGTCACAAGAAGTGGGCCTAAGCTAATAGCGCCGGGACCCCTCCCCCCGACCCACAAAAACTTTGTTTAATTCAGAGGTATTTTAACCCAAATTCCTATCATCCTTTTTAGTTTGCAACCAACCAATCCTTCACTCACATTTTAAAATCCTATAATAAAAGATTGTGTCCGAAATAGCTTCTTACAGCATACAACAAACGATCCAATTGACACATTATTGTGCTATTGTTTAACATGTGTTACATTGCGTAATGCGTGTTCGTATTGTATTCCGTCCCGTTGCATTCCTTTCGAGATGGTTTCAAGCATGCGCAGTTAAACGAGCATGTCGACCTTGTTTTGATACCGTCGTTTGACAATGGGCGTGGACATTTCAACAGGAATATACAGTTGATTCCGCCTGGAAATGTGGTTTTAATTGTTCCATGTTACAACAACTGATGTATAGATGCCGGAGGACAGTTTTTGACTTTTATTTTGAAGCACTTTCGTCATAAAAATGCAGTAAGTTGTACTTTTCAAATTTCACGGACAACAATGAACTTGCCACTTTTTCACTTTTGCGGTGTGTAGTATGGTGAATACAGACACGTGGAGACTGGCACTGTGCGACGCGTCGCGACGTCGGACTACCAGACTGTGACATGCGGGCCTTTTAAATTCGTGTGGGGCATTTAAACTTGCGCGTATTGTGGTGGTATGAAACTTCTTGGCATGTGTGTTTATTTACCAACATGTGTATGCCAAGACCGGACCAAACTTGGACTATTTCATCCATGTTCTACCTGACACATGGTTTTGGAATAGAATGTGGAGTGAGAGCCCACACCTACCGGAAGCTTTCTGCAAACTTGGAGCAGCAACGGACCCTATAATTTTGGATTCAGACTACCGTAGGAGATGTTGTTACAGGAGTAGCAATTTTATCTGGAATGAATGCTGCGGATCCATAAAAGACACGTCTACAAGGTTTCAATTTGTGAGGGTTCATCTGGATTTGGGAGAGAATGTTCGACAACGACAAAAAGACAGCAGAAACTTGTTACGGTAAATACAGAAACCTCGCTCGGAGAAAATCCAACGTACACACTGCTGTCAATTGTGGTTTGACCTGAATCCACAGTTTCGAATACAACACAACAAGTTGTTCACTTTGGCAAGGGATATAAGGTAAGGTGAATATTTACACTCTCCCTGTTTCAACAAAACATGTCATCTCTCTTGATAGCTTCATGCATTGAAGAAAGAAAGCATTTTCCACCAAACCCGCTACTAAAGAAGTGACTCTCTTTTGCCTTCCAAAAGTTTCAAACGCCCCGCCCTCCTAAAATTTACTTTTACAATATTCTAGTTATTTTTCTCTTTTCTAAAACTGCATGCATGGTACTGTAAAGAAATGCCAGGAGCATTTCACGGAAATTGTTGCAGTTGTAAATTTAACAAAAATGCAGGAAAAGTTTTTTTCGTGTTTCCATGAACGACCGGGCGATTGAGGGCGTGCACCTGCCCCTAAAATATTACCTCTTGTCTTCCAAAAGGTTTAGGGCATACAGTATTCTGGTTATTTTTCTCTCTTCTTAAAATGTGTTCACGGTACTGTAAAGAAATGCCAGTAGCATTACACGAATATTTTTGCCGTTGTAATTTTAACCATATGAAAGGAAAGACCCGTTGAGGGCGTGCGATAAAAAAGAAACCCCGTTCTAACGAGACTGCTTCCGGTAACTGCACTCTGCGTTTCCGGTACCGTGTGGAAACATGGCAATTAATTACCGCTGAAGAATATTTTTGTGTTAATTTCACTTTAGAGCTTGCCTTAAGACCACAATCATTTTGTAAATCTCTTTGGCTCTGCGGAAATGTAATGGTTCATAAAAGTGTCTGGCGGCACCGTAACGTGTCTTCACCTTGCTGTTGTGTTTCCCCTTAAAATGCAGTGCGGTAGGCAAATTTTGTTGAGTGAATGCCCCCTACCCAGTAAGAATTCTGTTTTGAAAATTATTCATGTGCATTGGGGAGTTTTGTGGAAATGCTCTTGGGCGTATTGTAACGTAAAATATTATTTGATTTAAGTAGGCCACGATCCACAGGTTGGAGATATAAAAGTGTACGTATTTTGTTGTCTTCCTCTGGACTCGGGCATTTTTTGTAGGTTAATTATCCCTGGTTGGTGCCTGGATGGTTTTGTACAGTGAGTTGCAGTCCGGTTGACTTGTTGAATAAAGTAGTTAGGCCATGGGTACCTTATTTGGGTGGGCTGTACTTGTAGCGATGTTCAATCAGATGAATTATAACAAAAAGGACATTAGGATATTTTAATCGGTATCTTTTTAAATTTTAAATAAAATCAAAACCGAAAAATACCCACGAGTACATAAATCAGTATTATTCTTGAAGAACTGTTTCACTGCATTTAACAATCATCGATTAAAACACATTTTACAAAAATATTTCCCACACTTAATGATACTTAACTTAATAACATGTTTACAATAAGACTTGTCTATTCTAGGGGCATTGACGTACCCCAAAGAAGATTGTGATACAAGAACCATTTTCTGCCTGCAGTGATTGCTTCATTCGAACAAAATCCAACACCAACTTTGTAATTCAACACCTAAACTGTTGTACTGTTATATTACGGTGGTTTTGCCTGATCACATTATTGAGGTAGAAAGTAATATTCCATACCTCTGTTGAAGTAGAACATACCTATGTTGAGGTAAAAACATTATAACCCTCTGTTGATGTAGACAGCAATTGTTCTGTACCTCGGTTGCGGTAGAATAGACCTCATACGGGGGTCCATAATAATATTTGGAGGTGAACATAATTCCTCTATTGAGGTAGAATGTAATCTATACCTTTGTTAAGAAAGAAAAATATTTTATCCTATGTTGAGGTAGAACATTAATACAATGTTCCACATGATCCTATGTAAAGTAAGTGTAGTCCTCAGTCCAAAAGAATCAAACAAAACGTTGTTACCAGGCCTCAATGCCCGGCTTACAAACATGACTGCATAACAGCCTTTGTTTCACCACAGCTGTACCGGCCACAGACTGCATTCCACGGCTTACCACATACACAGTCCACAGCAATTATGCTGTACATCAACACCCAAATTGTACAGAGTCACTATACAAATAACTCTATACCTTTTTGCCAATATTAATGCAAGAAAATTTACTTTGATACAATGTCACCTGGTTCTCACACACACACACTCAACCATCATCAAGTGAACATGCATAACATTTTTAGTGATAGTGATGGAGAATAGACACCGGACACTATTATTGGAGATTGTCAAAGACCAGTCGTCTCACTTAGTGTATCTCAACGTATGCATACATAACAAATCTGTGGAAATTTTGAGCCAAATTGGTCGTCAAAGCTGCGAGATATTAATGAACGAAATATTGTGTGCTTTCAGACATTTCGAGACATCAAAATCGAGTTCTGAGGTTTCGAAATCAAATTCGTGGAAAATTACCTCTCTCTCGAAAACCACGTTACTTCAGATGGATCCGTTTCTCACAATGTTTTATATCCTATCAACAGCTCCCTATTACTCGATACCAAGTAAGGTTTTATGCCAATAGTTATTTTTGAGTGCACTGCATTGAATAGTTTGCTTTTTGAAATGGTAACGGTTTTTATTTAAAAAAATCACTTCTGAATAAAATAATACACTGTCTGTAAAACAGTTCAACGGATAGTGTTGCATCGCTGTGATTTTCGACTCAAGGCAAGTAAACCATAATAACATTATAGTTTTGTCAACATTTCAAGACCTTTTCCCTCTCTCTTACTCGAACCGATATGAAGAGATCTATATTTCAAAGTTTTAAGCTAACGAGATACGAAGCAATCAGAAAATATTATATTAGAAAAACTATAAACATCCTCGAATATCAATCTAGAAATATACAATTGTACCTCATTAGCATTTCAATTGTCGTAATTACATTAGGTTTGATTCGCTAGTAACAGCCACTTAACATTTTATCAAAAAATGTGACTGATGATGACTATAGTACATAAACGCCAGAAATACATGGAACTTGACACAATGAAATTGATAATTCAACTAGTACTTGGTGATATGACACTAAATACACGATGGTCAACTATAAGTCTGTGATTGCAGGAACATTGTCTCTTTTATATTTTTTTGTTAGCTTAGTTTGAAAGACTAGCATGGTGTGTGTGTGTGACCACCACAATACTTTTATTAGGGGTTGGTTAGAAGTGGCTTCCATAAACGTCAGAATGAGTCTACAATTTAAGTCATTTAAATCTACCATTCCATCATTTAGGCTAAGTCTACAATTCTTTGAATAAAGTGGGTACTGTACCTGATTTTGTTTATGTACGAAAATACCACTGAATCTAAAAAATAACTAAGACAAAAACAATTTTTTTGTGACTGTCTCAAATTCTCCCGTAATCGGATTTGGGATGTGGTTATTATCAATATTTTTTGTTCAAAGCAGATTCTCTTTGACATTGAACATTATTTTGACATTTGCCACATAAAGCAAAAACGTGCTTAAGACTACTATTTTTCATTTTCGTCAACTTATTTACATTTTCACTTAATTTGGGATACAGTAAAATAACATGCGGAAACTTTTTAATGTTAACATATTTTGATATTTTGGACAGAGTTGAATAACATGTCAACCTGTTGTTTTGTTGATTCTTTTTTGAATTATTTGTTTTCAATGTGAAAAGTTAGGACGTTGTATAAGTTAAATCGACGGAGTAATATTTTTATGTACAATATAAGTATTTACAAATCTAATCCAACTTAAGTCTACAATTCCTTCAATAAAATGGGTATGAGTAACAAATATTACAGTAAACCAATATTTAACTGAATTTTTTTGTGTACAAAAATACCCTTGATTCTAACAAATAACTGAGACAAAAACAGGGTATAGCATTAATTTTGTGACTTTCTCAAATTTTCCCGTAATCGGATCTGGGATGTGGTAACTATCAATAATTTTTGTATGGCCTTTGTAAGCTGCTGAATATAAACATATCAGGTACCTGTCCCCACTGTTTCATCAATGAACAATATATATCTTTGTAGATTAACGACGACGTATAGATTGTGTTTACACTTATTGTCATGCACACCATTTAACTATTAGAAGTAGCCTAAGATAAGTAATTGTAACACTGACAAATATTCCCCCAATGATAAATAGTCACAAAGCCTATACATCTATACGGTGGTGTGTCTATTAATAACTCTACCTCCATGGTCTATGGTAAACAAGGTTCAATGTGTACAGTCAACATGAAACTTGTTCCCCTTGTTTTCTATCCGGCCTCGTTTTTGTTACACTGAGATCATTTGAGGCAAAACAAGATGGCCGCACCACGAAAGGGTCTCAACTAATGTCATGCACAACGAAATACACCACACATACACTTGCCAACTTAACAAAATTATCTTCGTTCACACTGCCACTACTCTCCCCGGGTTAGCTCCAACTCACCCTTGCACCAGCAACAATCTAACATCTCAAAGAATAAGTCGCACATACCAAATCACCGTTATTCACCATATTCAAAACTTTCAAAACATTTTCTTTACCACTCTTTGTTTGTTTATAAATCAGGAGACTCGTATCAGTTACACACTAGAATGAACTCCTGAAAACGGTCTGCGTGTGAATCAGCGTAAGGGTAAAAAAATGACTCCATAGATTGGAATAGAGTCCAGCAACTTCTACTGGCCCGCAGTCGATTGGTAACTTTTGTAAACGCACACTTTGTAGCTAATGGTTTAAATTGGAGTAGCCCTCTTGCTGCTGATGGGCATGTTGTTGTAAAATGTTTAAAGTTCGGTTTGTTAAGGTCTAATCAAATTTCACTGTGCTACTAGAATCAGTTTGAGAGAAGTGTCGAGCACAAGTTCTTCAACAACTTCTGTAAATCTTCGCTAGTTTTTTTTTCCTGACAATGGTCTAAGCAAAAAACATGAACCTTTTTAGTTCGTATACTTCAGTATGACGTGCTTTCTGAATAAAACAGCAAAGACATAAAGCTGCCAGCTGCTTCTTCATGATCAAGGCTCCCACGTTATACATGAACACGTCTGTAATTCACCCTCACCCCTTCAACCCCCAGGCCAACAGGTCGAACATCTGAGTAGTAGTTCATGATTTCTCTACGACCAGCCGCAAGTGCTTTTTATCGACGGTGGCACGTCATGGGAATATTTTTAACAGTGCAGTGATCACGTCCACGCGTGACACCAACCATCAATCCGGGCATTTTCATACGCGAGCAAATTTGGCTGTGTGGCGTTGAGGGCACGCGTGCCGATACGTAAGGCATGTACACAAATACATACACACTTCCTATTCACAACCACGCTTTGATTTTTAAAAGTTCTTCATGGACTTGAGGGTTATTAAGACTTTTGTTTAATGTCTGAAAAAAGATAGGCCCGGGTCAACTTGATGTACCCGCACTTTCCTCTGTAAATATTAAACCGATATGGTCGGACTACTAAATATGAATTCATGTACAACCGATCACAGTAGTGATCCTGTCAATAAAGATCATGCAGATTGAACAAGATCATCCGAAGCGTAAAGGCGAAACAACTTGTTCAAAACCTTTCTTGTTTTTCCTTAATCTATCTGGAAAGTTTGAGAGACCCATCTTTCATCTTCCACACTATCTTATAATGTACTTTCCTGATAGGCCAACCAAAAAGAGCAACTTATCAAAATAACTAAGTTGCTCTACAAAGATGGAAAGCAGTTGGCGACAGTTACGCATCCTGTCTGTAATATTAATTAGTTTATTAATTAATTGATTAATTAGTTAATTTATTTATTTAATTTCTAAAATTATCTTCCTCGATCACCATACATGTATACACAATCCAAATATAAACCACATGGATTATATCACACTGCAAAACTAGGGTGTTCAAATTTACTTCATGGGTGAAAGTGGTGCAACTGTCTTTTCTATCTTTTCTATTTTTTTGTCTCCATCACAAAAGTAAACCTTCTAGCTTTCTCCACATATTTGCTTTCTCTCTTTCATATATTCACACTGTTTCTTCAAGTTAAAATAAGACGAACATAAATTGATAGTCTGGTTCTTTGCAGACATATTTCTTCTTGCATTGTAAAGGTCTTCCGGCAGTTCCAGTGTATTTTACTGTGTCCTTGTTAAGAACGACGGGATAATTTTTGAGGTATCCACTCAAGAGAGTAGTAACATATTTTATTTTTTGCCGTGAAGAAGTATGCCTTAGAGTGTTCTTTCCAAATTGTAAGTGAATATCTTATAAAAGGATACTTTCAAATGCTGCTTTTATTTTTAAATTATAAATCAAGCTATTCTTAATTCTCTATGGCTCATATTCTTAACAGAGTACTAAACTTGTTTGCATCTTCTGACGGATTCACTCTTTAAATTCATTCAATTGGCCATTCCTGTTTAAAGCCTCACACCGTTTTCCATTTCAAAGATCTGGTTCTTGATCACGCTATCTGCACTCTTTACACGACAATACCACTTAGTTCTTCGTTCCGTATTCACTCTTTCAAGATATTTCCACGCGAACTGATCCCAGCTCACCCTTTGAATGTTCACCTTGGTGCTTAACATTTCTGCATGAATAAGGAACTGGATGCATTGGTCGGCGGCGGCTCGCGGTAGTTACAAGAACACATTCCCTAAAATGTCAACGCGTAAATAAATGCAAAAGGTATAACTGTTCAAATTCATCTTTAACACTTAAACCTGACGAAAAACACCAACCATGTATTTATGGATAACCAGTGCTTCCCTCACCTTTTCTCAGACAAAAAAAAGTTTCCACCAAAAAGGCCACATTATAATTTATCTCATTACAGTGTGTATGTAAAAAATAAATGGAATGTTATGTGCACGTTTTTAAGAGGCCGATTGTTGTGTTATCTTAAGAACGAGAAGGCCCTTTCAATCAGGAAGATGGTTTCTTTCCACCCTACACTCATTATAATAGGAATATCAATTACTACCTCCAGCTCCATTTTGTTTCATGTTAAATATTTTTCTTATTGTATAGCCCTTTACCGAGAGTGGCCTTTACTCTTCGTTGTGGCGAACTTGCATACAATTTTTTATTAACAAACAACAAATTTCCTTAACAAAATTGGCTTTGGAAAGTTCAACCTACATAAAGACAATGGGTGCTACATTTTCATAAAATTATCAAGACTTCACTTTGAGGAGTTCCTGTGGTTTATATGTTGCTGTCACAAACTGTTTAACTTTGTTCAGGCATACCGCTCCAGCCAGCCTCCCCGGTCATGATCAGACTGGGGTGGGGAGCTCGCAATGACCCGCATTCGTATCCCCCAGACACTGCCATCAGGCTCCTAGTCTTAATTGTTAGAGTTAGTACGTGCATGTTAGAAGTCTAATTGTACGAGAAGTACTACCATGAGTATTTCATCGTGTGTTTTGAGTGTTTTCATATTTTGAAATATGCCTCATAAATTATACAAAGGCCTATATAGACCTGCATTTTGGAGACAGTGGCAGATTGCAGTAAAGTTCAGTTTGGTCACACCAGCGGTGCTCAAGCACTATTTTAATCTTAAACCTCGTACTCTCTGACGCCGTCCGTATCATCAATCCCAGTTGTGAGTTTCACTTCCATCTGGTATGTTTCGCACGACCCCGGGGATTTGCAGTTCGTCGTGCGCGTGGTGACCGATTCATAGCCACTCATTGCCGTCGTGTGCCTCTCTGTCGTGTGTGAGTTCTCATTGCCGTCCGTCGTTCGACCGAAGTACTTGCTGTTTCTCTTGAAATTGACTTTCAGGAACCAGCAGTGGAATGTCGCCTTTAGCTCACTGCGGAAGTTCTCATTCAGGAAGGCAAAGGCAACGGGGTTGATGCACACGCTGCACATGGCAAACCAGTGCAGCCAGAGGTACAGGATCGCGCTCTTTCGAGTTGGGATAAACTCACTGACGATAAGGTACATGTTGATCGGACACCAGCATATGGCGAAGACGGCCACGACCAGTACCAGCATGCGTATAGTACGCTGCTTGGCCCTGTTGTTAGCGGCTTGCTGTTGGGCGATCATGTCTCCAACAGCTGCTTGGGCCCACAGCTTCATCCCAATGCGTACATACGCTCCAGATGTCAGCGATAGAGGGATGACGTACTGACAGATGAACGTAGCAAGCACAAAGTAGGTTCTAAAGTATCCTGGTTCACCGGGATAGTTTGCGATGCAGACTAAGTGATCAGGGTTGCTCGGTCGTTGATGTATCTCTCGGTAGATGGCAAACGGAACGGAGAGAGTCAGTGCCAAGACCCAGATTAAAATGTCAATTGCCACGGCCGTTGCCATTGTGATTCGAGGACGGAGAGGATGAATAATGACGCGATGACGATCCAACGCTATCGCGGTCAACATGAAGGTAGACACATAGACTGACGTCATTCCAATGTAGTCCGCTAAGTGGCACATGATGGAGCCGAAAGGCCAGTTCACCGCAAGCTGGCTGTACGCAATGAACGGTATGTTCAGAACAGTCATGAGCATGTCAGAGAGTGCCTGATTGGTCAGAAAGAAGTTGGTGACACTGCGCATGCGTTTGTTGCGCACCACAACGAGGCACACGAGAGAATTACCCAGAAGGGACATGACAGATATGAGGCTGTACAGGGTGATAAAGACCACCCGTGCGGACACACTCTTGGGGTTGAGAAAGCTGTCATGTGACCCGGTGTTGCCCTCTTCGACGATTTTATCAACGAAGCTGTTCAGGAAGTCTATAGAGGAGCTTTCGGCGTACAGACCCATGTTGTCCGATCCCGTCTGATTGCTGTATCCAACTTCTGCACCCTCTTGCAGGTTGGGGTTTTGTTTGTCCTCGAAAAAATCCATGAGCTCCTCAAAGCTTATGGGCTGGACGAGGAAACCTGTGGTGGTGTCTCGCACGGTTGTCAAACCTGGGTGCGAAGCCATGGCGTCGTGATAGGTCCTCGATCCCTTTTAATGGTCACAATCCTAGAGCAAAGAGAGAGAGAGAAAAGTGCTGTGAATACGTTATACCTTTACCTTGTTCTGTATAGACCTGGCACACTCAAAACTCACAGGCCGGAATTGACCCGCATTTTGGTGTTAAACATGTCAAATTAATGGGTTATTCCAAGTCAATCTTGAAAACTTCGTCCAACAAAAACTTCACAAGATATTAAATATAAAAATGTTACGTTACCTTGGATTCCTTCAATATAAAATACCATATCCAATTGGATATACATTATTATTTAACTTACCCTTAATCAAAATAAAAAAGTCTGTGTGTGCGTATATCTCAAACATAAGGCAAACTGTTTACATTACCCTTGTGCAAACAACCAGTATTTAAATTTAAACATGTACATGTTCATATTCATGAACACACACCACACATTGTCAATAAACCTGTCAGTTTTCCTTTACCTCAATATAAAGTAAAGTTTCAGGAAATTATTTCCCAGCCTTGAGTTTTCCAAAAATGTCAAATGTTAGTTGTCTTTTAATACCGCACTGCGTTTCTCTTCTCTTGACAGTTGTTTAATCACAATTTGGCCCTGACGGCAAAACCGAAAACTGCTGCACCGACAGTTAAACAAACATAGATTCGCCGCGATAACCACAAGGTGGGGGTGGGGAGATTGGGTAGCTAAACAAATCCAACAATTATTGCAGCTTTATGTACTGTGACAGCTAATTACAGCTATCCAGCGATTTGCAATGCTTGGCACATTTTATACTTTAACAACACACCAAAAGGTCTAGCACCTGGGAGCGGCCAGGCTTGCCCCGGAGTAACAGCTTCTGCCTCTTGTGTGAAGAGCTGGTCCGGTGTCCCGGTGTTCCTGGTGTTTCCAGGTTCATCTGACTGCATCAATTCTGGTGATCTGACACACTTGGTGAGCCAACCGGATGAATTCCACAGGACCCAAGTATTTACCCCCCCCCCAAAAAAAAACAAAAAAAAAAACAAAGAACGGCCCGGATCGATACAGTATCCGCGTCCGTTTAAAACTCACTCTAGAGTGAACCCCCTCAGTTCCCGCAGATGTTTCACTCAGCGGGTGTTTTTATCTTTGCCGAAACTAAATCTTTGACAGTTGACACATTTTTTCTACCCGTTGCACTCCTCTTGTGCCCCGATGAGATGGGTTGCCAGAGGGACTATTATAGACACTGCGTGAAATAATCTACGTATGCTGCGAATGCAGTACTTGTTAAGCCCACACATTTATAACTACTTTAAGTCGAACAAATGTTTCAGTATGTTAAAAATATTTTACAAAATAATACACAAAAATGCTCAGAGGGAGAGAACGAGAGAGTTCTTCATTATCGTACACAAGAAAACACAAACAAAGTCGAACAACCAAACAAGGAACAGAAGGAAAGAAAATCTAAAAACAAATACTTTATTTTTTTATTGAGAAGAAATAATTTACTCTTAAGGAAAATCGGCAAATGCAGAAACATATGGAACGCCAAAGAGGCATTTAATCATCGGTGATGATCTTTTGCAACCGGTGATCAAATTTGTCATCGGTGGTGGTCCTATGCGATCGGTGATCAACTTTAGCGAGCGGTGATAAAACACGATCGGTGATGGTATATAGCGATCGGTCATGCATATTCATGATCGGTGATGGCTTTTTGCAATCGGTGGTCAATAGTGATCGGTGGTGGCTTTTTGCAATCGGTCAACTTTAGTGATCGGTGGTGGCTTTTTGCAATCGGTCAACTTTAGTGATCGGTGGTGGCTTTTTGCAATCGGTCAACTTTAGGGATCGGTGATGGCTTTTTGCAATCGGTCAACTTAAGGGATCGGAGGTGGCTTTTTGCAATCAGTCAACTTTAGGGATCGGTGGTAGCTTTTTGCAATCGGTCAACTTTTGCAACCGGTGATGGGATTTTGGGATATCTGAATTTTGCGTCCGGTCGGTGCAGGCCTACTTCAAAACCTATGATTGTGTAGATTGTGGATATTAGTTGTTGTTATTTTCTAATTCACACCACCATGGAGGAATAAATTACACTCACCAGCGGGTTGACTGACTTGCCAAACATTTTTAGAAGAGTACCATTTTATAACTATGTAAGGGGGAACGCAACAAACATCAAATTAATCAGCTCTTTCTAAAAAGATAATAATAATAATATTAAATGGGTAGGAGAGGGTGTGGAAGGGTTATCTATGTCCCACAATTGGTTGTCGTCTTCCGGAAATGGTGTATGCCGGGGAAATACAAATATTTATATTCAGTGAAGGGAAATGTTTTTGAACAAGAGTCTCTACCGATAGTTTTGTGTGTAAGGGGAAATCTGAAATCATACAAGTAGCCCTGTGTAAACAGACCCGGAGGTGAGAACATTATGACCACACAAAAACCGTTTTGATGGAAAACACATATTATGTGCATTATGAATGTGATGGACAAACACAGACCGGGACGCACTCAACACGTTTTATAAAAGGCTAGGTAAAGTATTATACAAATAAAGTTGACCGATTGCAAAAAGCCACCACCGATCACTAAAGTTGACCGCATGCAAAAAGCCATCACCGATCCCTGAAGTTGACCGATTGCAAAAAGCCATCACCGATCCCTAAAGTTGACCAACTGCAAAAAGCCACCACCGACCCCTAACGTTGACCGATTGCAAAAAGCCACCACCGATCACTTAAGTTGACCGATTGCAAAAAGCCACCACCGATCATGAATATGCATGACCGATCGCTATATACCATCACCGATCGTGTTTTATCACCGCTCGCTAAAGTTGATCACCGATCGCATAGGACCACCACCGATGACAAATTTGATCACCGGTTGCAAAAGACCATCACCGATGATTAAATGCCTCTTTGGCGTTCCATAGAAACATGGACAAAAACTGGCGTTGCTTTTGTTGTTACCATAATAAATAGTATAGTTCTTTTTATTTGTAAATCATACAAACTCAAAATGATTGCCATTTTTCGGCATGTTCGTTTGTTTGTCTTTAAGTTGCCAAAACTCACTACGAAAACATGTTGAATACACTTTAGAAAATGTTATATTTATTTATATGGATTTGTGTTGACACACTTTCTTGTTTGCCCGCTGCAATCAAAACCACCTGGCCGGCAGACCAGCCTAAGAGAAACAAACTGCAGTCTTCAAAGTAACCCCGGGGATAAAACTGACAACTTGACATCTTGAATAACACCCTCCTATAAAATAAAAGAAGGACACATCGGAAATTCAAGACCAAGGCAAGGGACAGAACCTCGAAGATCCAAGAAATGCGATCTGTAATATGTTTCCGTAGGTTTTTCAAGCTTCATCACAATAACAGAAAAGAAAAGCAGAAGGTGAAAGAAGTTCAGAATGCGAAATGATCTGTTGAATGTGCCACAGGTAGATTTTGCTATTAAAGACATCTTGAGTTTCATAAACCCCTACGAGCGATTTCGTACGATGACCGATGTGTCATTGTCCTGTGAGGGTCGGTACATGACGTCAATGACCGTGGAATAGTGATCAATCCTCCTGAAGACCATACTGGTCGAAACGTCAGTTTCATGAGGCCGTTTAGGCCGATAGGTTAAAAGGTTAGACGTCCAAGTTGGTGTCTCTGTGTGTCAAGTGGAATTATTAATTAGTTACATGAAGTCCTGATTAACATTATAAGACCGAGGGAAACTATTAAACTGAAGAAATCCAAAAACCCTTTACTGGAACTCAAAAGTGGTTTGGCATAATTAGTATACGCCTACAGTGATGGATTTTTTTAAACAGACCTTATGAATGTATTTTATTAATTTTGATTTTTACTCATACACCGATGTGTGTTAGCACTGTATACTCAGTACTTTCCCGAGTCCTGTGATATCACAGGGATTCGAACCCACGACCCTTGCAATTCTAGAGCAGTGTATTTAATACCAACTATAGACTACCGAGGTTGCCCGGTAGCAGAGGCAGTTCGAATCCTATGTTTTGGCAGCGGGTACCGCGACGATAAAAGATATGTATTTTAGATATGTGTTTGTTTGTTTAAAATATTTATCACTTGTTTTACATGTTTGTTTGGTGCACCTAAAGTAGGGGGGGGGGGTGCTGTTAGGTCTGTTTGTAAGTGTGATTGTATAATGCCAGGATAGCTACCAAAACTGCTTTATACTTCATCTCTTGTACGCCTGAACAGTGTATATCGTAATGATGTAAGGTTTTACTCGGTGATTCATCGGTTCTAAAGCAAAGCTGAGACATGATTTAGGTACAAAGCCAGTCTTCTTATCGTGCCCCCAAACAGCGAATTATCGTGTAGTATCGTCTGAATTATAGGACTAATTAGGACATGTAAGTGGGTTAAAAAGCACCTTGGGGAGACTATACAACATTACTACAAACCAGAATAGAACACAGCTCAGCGAATATGGTTCTTAGAGGAAATATTAAAATAATGAGCCAAGTTATGGCCGATTCAGTGGGTGGCTTCGGATGAGGAAATATGTAATAAACCAAATACTTTTGATCGAGCGTAGGAAACATTGGCTGCGCAGGGTACTGCAAACATAGTCACCTCTGATGGAATGACGCGCGGTTGGCCGTAAAGTGGTTACTTATAATGCAAATATTTCGCACTGGTTATTTGCAAACATTGCGCAGTGGTTACGTGCATGCCTAATAAACTACTGCAAACACTACGCAATGATAAAAGCGCGCAGCATATTGCTCTTCGTGTAAATAATGGTCGATGCTTACAATTTAACTCGCGTCCAACCGGGACAAGACCGTATCGTTAGTTAAAGGCACTTGTGAGACAGTAGGCTTACAACCGTAGGCAGCTGTGTTATTTGCCAGGTCGATAAACATCACGTTATTCGTTCCTGGCGCTACAAATTCATTACCAGTGAAGTGTATAAATTCGGCCCGTGCTTTTTGGTATTGTGAACTTGTCACGTACTCGAACCCGCGTGTTCGATGCGGGAAAAGTGCAGGAGTGCCATTTTTACTATGGCCCGACTATAAAGATTAAGAGTTCAGAGCGTAAGATTCCCAAGAAGTCTTGTTTCACATTATGTCAAAGTTAAGTCATCTCCTGTCACGTTCAGGAATTGATTAGGGACATTTGATGTAGAGATACAAGTTTGTTGGGTGTTTGTTGGTTTGTAAGTTTACAAACCTCCAAACACCCAACAAACAAACAAACAAACAAACAAACAAACAAACAAACAAACAAACAAACAAACAAACAAACAAACAAACAAACACACCAACAAACACACAGAGAACGATGTTGGTATTTAAATTTAAGATTATGTGTGTATCTTCGTACTATGGTTTGGACTTTGAACCAGTGAACTCTCAGTTTGAATATTTTTCCTCGATAATTACAAATGCTGTAAAGAGTACAGAAAATACAGCATTTCAGACAAAAATTTCCAGAGGAAGATGATTATTCCTCCAATACTTATGTACTGCGTCGTTGGGCAATATGTTGACCAGTATCAAGACAAACCATGTTTCTCAAAGAAGTGTAACTGTCCGATGTTTAAACCTTTTACCTGACTATATGGTGCCAATTGTTGTAGGTTGGTTTTAAGAATTGTTTCTTAAAATTTAAAGTGTTCGAATGGACTCTTTTAAAGACAGAGTATACTTTTGGCTTTTGGAACTGATTGGTTTAGAAACTGATATATTTTTTACATTTTTTGCTATAACAACTTCGAAGTAAATGTTTCTCGAAGATACGATCGAAGTTTGCTGCAACCTTTTAACAAATAGTTTTGTTTTCCATTAATATTTTAAAGAGTGATTACCAAATGTCCTTCCCTTCAAGGTATACGACATACGGTTGCACCTTTCCGATAACAAACATTTGTTCAGTTGTGTTTGTTCGTGACTCTTGTGTGTAATGTACTTTTAAAAAGCTGCTGGGATTGAAAACCTGCCAGCACGTTCACTGCATAAACCATCTCAATTTAACACTTAAACAAATTGTAAGGAATTGGTGCTCGTATGTTTTTTATCACCGTGTTGACCGCTTAAAATTTCATCGGGGCACGACGACGCGATGGCCCGCGGGGCTTTCCAGCCCTTAACCGGGTCCTACCTCGACATTTTCACACAAATAATTGCATTTTACCGATTGCTGTGGATGGAGTTAAAGCGAGATTTGGTTCGGTATAAGTTAAATTACCTTCGTGCTTAATCTAACATCTTGGCACACTTTCTGGAATAGAGAGTGACGAAGGTTGGAAATTTGCAACTCTCTCCCCACCCCCTTTTTTAAGCGGGAAGGGGGGTCTTATGTAAGGGAAATCAATCTAATCTTTACTGGATGCATCTTACTGTTTGATGAACATTGATGTATTCTTAAAAAAAAAAAAAAAACATACTAATAATTGTGTGATTTACACTTTGAGGAACGCACGCTCATTAGCCAACGACTGGCTGACATGATGTATACGCACAGATCGCGCACCAAACTGAACAAAATAACGTCTGCAAGTTTCCAGGGTTGAAAATAAATAGTTTTTACATTAATTAGACAAGGTGAGCTACATATTTGTAGATGTCTTAACAAGGTATTGAAAAGTAGAGAGAGAACATCGATTCATGACAAGGACAGAGTGGACTTGAAACGTGGAAGTGCTTTCAAACCAAACGGAAGATTTTACAAATACAAGTCCTTAGACGATTTGGTTTTGTTATTGTTATACATTTATGCGAAATGATGTACATTTTTTACCAAACGACGTTAATTAAACGGTTTTACATTTTCTTCTGCTGGTATTTTGGTGCCGCTCTTTGTTTATTTCTTTTCGGTTGAAACAGTAACATCAATAAAATCTCATGGGAATTTTTCGTATACAAATTTCGAAAACCAATAAGTCTCGTATCAAACTTGAAACTACTTTACCTTATGTCGAATTTTATGACAATCCTCCCTCTTTATAAGCAGCCCCGGCCACTCGTACACACTAAGTCCCGCAATCCGTTCTCAGCGAAGCAATGCCCATTAAATCAATCATTCTAAATCGATCATCGAGTACTGTGACGACACTCAAGTTCTCACTTCACCACACGGATAGGGACACACCTCCCCACAGAGACGCAATTATCTCACAACTGACTGTTAGAGATGCGAAGCTGAAGTTCCTCGTGACGCATATGAGTGTATCTTGGCCAGGGTCCCTGTTCCCCCGAGGGGGGGTTGGGACAGCGACGACTACAGCTCTCTTAAAGTTGTATGGCGAATGTGAAAACGCTACCATGTTGTTCGTACATTAAAGTTCACGTGTATAGTTGTCCACGGTATGCTTTGGTTCGCATCCACTAGTTAGAGCACAGTGCTATCAGTCGATGATGCATCAATGATGGAAATCGTCTCTTTCGTGACACAGTCAATGCCACGCCCATTTCCAAATTTTTTCTACTGTCGTGTATTCATAATTTTTTCAGCGTCAAATACTTGTATATCTTTGAGGATTTTTTTGATTACTGCCTACAATCGTCATGGTCTAGTCCCATTTACTCTGATTTGTGCTGCAGATCGACCTTTAAGAAATCCATTCTTTGTGTCTTTATTTGGTGATGAAATAAGTGTCTCGGCTGGGTCTGTTTTTAATAAAGATGTCTTTCATGAAAAGCGACGGCCTGTAGTTTTGTCCTCTCCAACTCTCAGCTGCCTGCACTAAAACAATTTCATCGCATTAGTGCAGGAGTGAAAAATGCACATTTTGTTGTCTACGTGATCAAGCGCGAGTACATAGTCACGGCCTCGCAACTACCACTAGGCTAAGATTATCGTTGTAAGACAAGAAAAAGGAGGTCCATCCCGATGCACCCAGCGCTGAAAACTGGAGCGAGAGTTCACGGCGATTTTAATACGACCAGAAGAATCATCCATGGGCAGCCTACAACTGCGATCACATGAGACAAGCATGTCTGCTCGTCACAAGCTACTTATAACGATTATAGACTTAAGCCATTTTTTCCCCAGCCTGCTCAGGCACCGTTCTCGTTCACACGGATAATATTAAACCATTTACGGATGTAATTTCAAAGAGACCTGACGTGTATAATTCTTATTTCTGTGAGATACACCAAAAGTTGTTGATTCCCTTTTGTGGCTCCCGGTCATTGAGCAAAATGAAACCTATTTTGTGCAAGAAGACGTGGAGAACTATTTGATTTCCAACTTGGGTGTACTCTTTGCCCACCCATGAGCAAAGAAGGATGCTCCGTAAAAGGTAATTAAGTTAGCCCAGTTATACAAAACGGGGAACGAGCAATATCATCAACTTACAATTCCAACTATCTCAGACATTGGTGGTTGTATGGTGTGGTGGGGGTTGAGCTGCCAACGTTTGCATCTTGCAATCAGGGAGACTTAGTTCAACAATCAGAGAGATATTTAGAATTATATATTCAACATATAGGGTGTTTTCATAATCGGTGAAATCTAGAATTTGTTCTTCAGATCATAGAAAGATTGGTTAAATTTCAGGGATTCAGCAGAATCAGGGAGAGTTGGCAACACTTGGTATGGGTGGGTTGTCCGACCTCACGTCATCAAATCAGTATTGGACGTGCATGAGATGTATAATAGAGATGCGAAATAACTGTGTACACGTCCTCTGAAATAATAACTCTCTCGCTCAAGTTGAATTCAAATAAAGCGTGAGTGACAGTGATGGTGGTACTTGCGTAGTTTCATACGTAAACAGAATGATAAAGTGACCGGTGAGTGTGGGACTGATTTTCGAATCGTGCCGAGGTATTGAAGTTCTTGTTAGTCGAGGGGATTATCATTGTGGACTATACACCTGTTTTGAACATTGGATATAAATTAAAACACATGAAGTTGATTTACCCCTTGACTGCATTTTAGAAACTACAGAGGTTAGTGATTTCAGTCTACGTGCAGCGAGATATCCCTTTTCAACCAGGTGATGTCCTAATGCCTCTGGATTTTGATCTGCTGCAATGTTCATCTCCAATTATATGTTAGTTACCAGGTGCGGTACCATATAAAGCCTTGCTCATAGTCGGGGGAAGCATAGTCTCCGCGAATACTGCATAAAAATTAAGATTGTTTTAGTACAAAATAAATATATTTACAACCGCCGAGATAGCCGGATTTTAATGTTTAATAATTCAATGGTTTGATTATGTAGGATCCCTACTGCCTCAATTATTCAAAACAAACGATATGAGTTTATGTAAAATCCATACTGCCTCCATCAATCACAATTCTAAGTCATATAGACACAATCAATCGTTATGAGTTAATGAAGGATCTGTATACTGCCCCAATCCTTAAAAAAACAAAAACATAATGAGTTTATAGGATCTCAAAATACTGCCTCAATCCGAGTTCGAAATCTACCGATTTGAGGGTCTGTAGATCCCTACTGCCTCAATCCATCACATCAAATTTTGGGGTCCCTAAATCCTATACAACCGATTTTAGTTTGTGTAAGATCCCTACTGCCTCGATCCTCTAAAAATCAATGAGTGCCTGTGTTTTCCTTCTGTCTTAATAATCCTTCTAAGTCAACCTATGATGAGATTTGTTAACGCCCCATCCTGTCGCCTAGATAGATGAATGTCCAACGTACCTCAATCTGTCCTCTCCATCCTCCAGGACACAATTTCATGACTCTGCTTACCACCAAATCCTGTGCTTACGATCAATCACCATTCCCCGCTTACTGATGTGCAAGCGCCGAACTTCTGCTCTAGCTGTGTAAACGAAGAATGTCCACTGCAGTATTGACCCCTTGCACGCGCGTCACAGTACGCGGCGACTGATCCACGCTCACCATGTTGGGGGGCAAGTTAGGTTTACGTGTATCAATGCAACGTCGCCTAAAACGCGCACTTTCACTGCGTAACACACACCATAGAGTTATATATAAAAACGGACAGTGAAATTGGCCACCAGTATGGCGCATTCAAGATTTTTTTGATGATGACGTCAGGCGAAATGGGTCAATACGCGCACAAGCAAAAATTCCCTGCTAACCCGTGAAATACGCTTGACGTGAGCGCGGAATTCCCTGTTAAGCAGAGCCATAAAATTGTGGCCGAGTGATTTTGAATGACTTTGTTTTTTATTTTGCTTCTTAATTGTTTTTCCATTAGAGGCCACTTTGCTCAGGCCGAGTATAAAAGAAACACCGCACTGAGGGGGGGGGGGGGGGGTTATATACACTCAATGGAGCGACCGTTTAAGTTTTTTTTTTTTATGAACTTGACTTTGTACAAAAGAGTTTACTACCTCAGTACGAAAGAGTAGCACAACATAAACATGCAAAAGTATGCAGATTTAGGTCGACTCAAACCTCCAAGGCTAGGGGCACCTTCGTTCGAGAGACAACACACAACGGCTGCCCCCCCCCCCCAGACATAAGCCATTGTCGAAACACACGACATTTTCTAATAAATGGGTTACAGATAATGCAATTCTTCTATGTGTGTCACTCTGTATCTGCCATTGGCGATCTTTAAAAAACACACACCGCAAAATAACGATCGAATACGCCCTGTTTCCCATAGTCGCTTAAGGCATGTTCTTTTGATACAGCAGATGAAAGCCATTTAATGACATTTTTAAGGACGCTCAATTACCAGTGACCGAGAGTACATCATTCTTCGTATATGCACATTTCAAAGGTGCAGTTATAGGCTCGTTGGAAGTTTATTATTGCTGACAAGTCTCTGCTCTTAGAAGTTGTTTTGACTGAGGCATGTTTATTTTCTCATTTCATTTCATTATTTGAACCCCCTTGTACGAAACTCTCACTCATATTTGCTTTACATTTGCATTTTGTGCGCTTACCCCATGGTGTACGTCATGCCCTGTCTTTAATCATTTCCATCTTTGAGAGGGCAATGCCAGTTTCATTTTACGAAGGGCCAGTCGATTGGCAAATGTTAACGTTTCTGGGAAAGACCTTTCAAGGGGCACCAATACCACGACAGGGGCAACAGAGGCCATTTCCTCAATATATAGCATTTGTAGTTATGTTGATGAATACAGACATGTGACAATGCAGGGTTGGCGTCGTATTCTCTTGAGCGTTTAGACCAAGGAATCTTAAAGTGCGGCACAACAACTACATCTTTCATAAATGACGTAGTTGTTATTCGTGAACATACTCGGTATGAAGTTGGCCTGAGCACCATTGTGACTCGAAACGGATGAATCTCGGAGACTTGATGGTAAAAGTTATAAGGTTTCTCGTCTTAGATTGTTAGTTCAAAAAGCATGAGACTGTTTTGGGCTTTATGGTCAAACATCCTAGGCACCTGAAGTGAGTGGTCGAACCACATACTCATGTTGTTTGATGTAAGCGATATTTGTCGGTTGGAAATGAATAAAGTGAGCTCGCGTTTCCGTAAATAAACTCAGGATGTTCCATTCTTCTTTAGGTAATTTTTATAGTTGGTTTTGTGGACAGAGCAGCGGTTACAACATTTTGGGCCGGCAAACCAATGGATATTTCAGACACTCGGCAGTGGCCACCCCCTGCCCTGGTCACCAGTAGATTGAACCCCATTGCTACAGAGTTATTGACATAAAAAGGGCTTAATTTGACGGGGGGTCAATTATTAAATTGAAGCAGTCTAATTATGGTGTAAATGGAGTAATTTAACATTTGAAAAAATACTATGTTTGTGACGATATTGATCTAAACTGCTGCGGTAATTTAAAACGTTTCTGACAAAGTTTGGCGACTACTTAATTTTTGCGACTCATCGTTTGCAAAATGTCGGACTAGAGTTGGCTATAGTATTCCAATTCAAGAAATGTTGAATAAAGGCTTCTTGACAATATTCGTTAACGTTTTCTGTTTTCTGTTTTTGAGAAATTAATAAAACACTAGTAGCTTTGATCTGGCGAGTTTTCAACATACTTTTAGTGAAACTAGTTATTCGTTCTTACTATTCTCCTATTCTCCGATGACCCCGTTTGTTCATGTATAATTTGGTCCACACAAAGTGTCGATAATGGTTTTTGAAAACCGAAGTTCGCAGTGTGCTTTGAAAAGCATTTTCACAATTCATACATTTATATTTGGGTCAAGTCCTACGTTTTGTCGTACCCTCTTAAAAATTTCAAGGATCTTCGGGACATAAAGATAGGAAATTTGAAAGCAATAAAAGGCACTTATGCGCCACAGTATTCATTTATTTTTGAAATGATTTTTTTTCTTTTTCTGGGGGCTGGCCTAGCTGTCCACAGATGGAGCATGACCCATTGGTTTTGACAGAGAGGGGATATTGAGGGCCGCTGTCGGCACATGTTGGCATATTTTAATGTTTCCACATTTAACCACATTACTCAGCTCATATGCAACGAGATATCCTTAGAAAGCGAACACCATTATTTTTGCAAATTTCACAAGGAAATTCTTGTGATCATGTCCCTTGCAATAAATATCATGTTAGATTATCGTATGCAAATTGTAAAATTGTTGACTTGCCTTTGTCATAATTCTAATGTGCACGGGACTCCTGACCTTTTGCTCTGATCAGTAGAGTATGGGTTCGAGTCCTGGTCATGACACCTGAGTGCTGTTTACCACGGTAAAGCACTACGCACTCACATTTGATACCCATTATCTGATCATAAAGACCCCTTCCAAAGTTAGTCTACAGCTCCCCATAATCTGGTTTCAGGGTATCTATAATTTTGGCCTTGACGTCTACTTCTGTAAATTCAATATCTGTCAGGATCTCAGCTGTCTCTTCTTTGCTCCCTGTCAGCTCGCCAGTTTGGCATTTTCCAATTTACAATATTCCTGCTTTCACATTTTGTTGCACTCTCTCGGCTATAGCAATCAATTGCTTCCCGTTTCTCCTTATAAGTCTTTGATGAGATATTACTTGAGCTTTCCTCTCTTTAAAACTTGTCAAATGAGAATTTCTATGAATCTTTTTAAATATCAAAATAAACCACAAGGGAAAATCTTTTTAAATGTAAACTTTAAAATAAGAATTTCCTATTTCTTATATTATCTTGACAAATCATCATTTCCTGTTTCTTTTTTTCATTTATCTTTTTTTAATTATAAATAAAACCTTTACATTATCATTTCCTATTTTCCTATTATTTTTGTTCAATCTGTTGATGTATTGTTCCATACTACTTTTGTGTGTGAGTATGTGTGGCTGAGCTTTTAAAGTTAAAGCCATTTACTAAATTTCCCATGTGATGGTGTACGGGTTAATTTTGTTTTACTCGGCTGTTATATTTCCATGTTTCCTTTCATTTCTGTTCTTACAATACCTCTGCGTCTTTCTGTGCGTTGGGAACAATACACGCTTCGTCTTCATTGGTTTCCTCGCTCTAGACTTCGTCCCTTATGGTTGGTATCTTCCAATAAAGGTCTTGTCAGGAGCATTTTGCTTGTTTTTTCCCCCTTTGAATCTTGGTCTTTAAGCATGGTGCCGAGCGACTAAACACGTTGAGTTCGCATTTTCGAAATAAAAGTGTACTCTTAATCAAAATATCTACTTAGAGTTCGGCTTGTTTAATGCAGTTGTATACCCGAGTTACACCCACACAAGTCCAACTTCCCTGCTTTCCCCGATGGACGTCTTGTAAGTTTCCATCCATGAATTCCTCAATGGTATTAAAAACCAAGTCTTTGACTGATGACTGTTGGTCTTCTCTGCGACTCCCTTGCCGATTTCCAAATTGGGGACCATTTTCTAAAGAAGGTCCGAAACTTCCTCATTCTCTCCATTTTGTTCTTGGCTTGTTGGCTTCACAAATTTTAGAACAAATGAAACTAAATTAATTGTGGATTGTGGCACATTCCCCGTATACTTCACATCTTTCTTAAGGTCCTTGTTGCGTTTCCTGCTTTTGGTGAACAACTGCTTGGATCAAATGTCATAATCCTCAAAAGTTGGGTTTAATTCACGATCCCCCATCCCTATATTTATTGTACTTTATCTTCTTTGATCCCAGTTCTATTTAAAGCTATTCTTTCGATGTAGTTTCATCATCATGATAGTTTTAGTAATAATATCTCAGTTCCTGTCTGACTTGAGACCATGGTTTACATGTTGACGAGACTTACTCTCTCATGTTGAAATATTTATACATTTCAACATCTTGACCACATTACTTCTCAAACTTTTTAGTCGTGGTTGTTGGAATCAGCACGGAGTCTGGTGCGTCCAAATCATGTATATTTGACAGTTTACTGCTGCATGACTACCAGTAACCTCGTGTCCCCATAACCTGCATTCTCTAACGTTAATTGGTATACAGTGGACCCCAAAAAACCTAACTCAGTGTTTCCATCCGAGTATGACTGAAGCCATCTTGTGTTCAGTGTTGTTGTCGCAGTTCTAGTGCGTTCACTTTGTACAGTTTTCGAAAGCTTATTTATTGCTACCAGTACTTTTAATTGCATACCGTACATTCTTTTGTGTTAATAAGGGACAGTGCGCCACCAACAGGATTGATAAAGCCCTAATGTTTTAATCGAAATAAATCCGCCATCTTTGATTTTCCTAACAGGGTTAGAATTTATTTTTCACATTCCTCCCACAGATTTCGATCTTCTATAGTAAATTTAAACACCTTTGTTTGGTGAAACCGCTTTCATACAACAGGTTATAAAGTATTAAATTAGTGCACTTTTCACCCATACACCGATGATAGTAGCAAGATTTACGAAGTACTTTCGAGAGTCCTGTGGACCCCCCCCCCCGGAAAAACAACAACAAAACAACACGACACATCACTCGGGTAGGATTCTAACCATGCTAGAATCTAGGATAGTTAATACACGCGATAGAATCGCAAGCTGCAAGTAAACAATAACCAACAGCTCAAGTGTGCGACCTTTCAACACTTTGCCCTTAAAAAGGCGTCCCGTGTATTAAGACCTGTTTATAAGCTTCTACCCTCTTGAAATCATGCAAGTAGATGTGTCCCCTTCGGACAGGCATGTGGTATTCATGGGTTTGACAGTGTAGCTGGCAGAGATATTTGCAGATTTCTTGAAGGTACAAAACCTTTACAGATGGCTAAGTCGGCGCGATGTCGGTGCGTATGAATACAGGGCTAAAGTGGTCATGTAGCTGCCGGCAAACCATTAGCATCACCTCTATACTGTTATTAATCGACATGTATAAAGCAGTGGGAAAGCTGTCATTTTCTGTATATATTTGGTTTGCCATGTGTGTATCTACATGCCAGGCAGATAAGGCCTGCATTTGTTTGAGAATGTGTCTTGCTTTATATTCTACTACAGCGGATCCAGTAGATTTATGGAATTCGGTAGACTTATCAGTTCCGAAAAGAACTGTCCTGCTTACTTCTGGCTTGGCAGGTTGTAGAAAATCGGCCGGGACTACCATTTTAGATTTAGTGGATCGAGGCATTAAAAACTTCACTCACGCAGACTGAGTCCTAATTATTGGCCCTAACGTTTCGTCTTACCTGTTTAGTCTTCATAGCAGACGATGTCATTTTCTGTTGGTAATGTGAAATGCTGGACTGTCGTTTATGGAAGATAAGTCTAGCCGGTGTTGGCGCTGTACATTATTAGAAGGCCCCTTTTCGAGGATGTTTTGACGTAACATGAGTGATGACATAACAGGGCTATTCGCGATAAGCACTGGGAGAATGGTAGTCTCTCTTCTCGCTTGACTCAATAAGAGCGTTGAGGATATAGATCCAAATGAATTTCCCCAGATGGATTTGTTCGTGCAGCCAATGCCAGCTGGTCTCCTCCCACAATGGAAGAATTTGGCACACTCAACTCAACAAATATAGAATCCAGCTAGTCTTATTGAGGAAAACGATCAATAATTTTTTTTTTTTAATTCGTTCATTTTTCAAATGTTAAAGCGAAGGGGAAACGGCTTCATTGTTTCGAAATTGACCGGGGAGGAAATGTGTTAGCCCCCTGTGAATTATGCAAGCTTGCCACCACACGGCGATGTTATTGGAATGTAATCAGGCCGGAAGGACGGTCATATGCATTGGATAATTCCTCATTCAATTCCATTAAACTCACATCCACATTATTTCCATACTTCTATAAAACATATCAACACGTCCGTGTAACTAGTTATGTAGTAAACAAACAAACCGACAGACATGCAATTAACCTTGCTTGAGTTGTGGTTTGTTTTGGTGCTCCTGTTTTTATTTTATTTTATTTTTTATACAATTTTTTATATGTTTTCTCTTAAGCCAAGCAGTGACGCCTAATTATTGTGCATGTGATCCCTTTTGCGCTAGAGTTACACATTGTATTCACGATAGCGACCTAATCAGAGGCATCATGTCCAGACCAACCATTGTAATTTAAGATTTCAATTAATTTCTGTGCAAAGGTTAGTTTCTGATGATGATACTGTTGCAGGCCACTTAAGTTTGTAGTGTGATATTCCCCTTAACCGCGGACGAGAGTATGGCACCAGTCACAAGTCCGTGTGGTCTCTCAAAAAACCTGAATAAATCATAGTTTAACATCATCCAAAATATGATATTTCCTAGTATGAAATATCTTCATTAACTACCATGTTAGTAGATTACATTGACAATCAATTTAATAGTAAATGGAGAAATTAAATGACCGTTAAGTGGCAACGCTACCCAAGTGTAATGACCTGTGTGTAACGGATGATATAACGTGTTGACCCCATAAGGGCAGACTCGTTCCCAGGTAGATGTAGAGAAAGTAAGGTGATCACCTCGGTGGCTTGGTAGGGATTTGTTAAAGCCGAGTACGTGATTAAGTAACACAGGCACCGGGTGATTTAAAAATCACGTGGGACCTTGGTTTGATTTCAATGCTGGATCCGGGTAAACATAACGATGGAATTGAATGATGAACTTCTGCCATTAATAGACACACCCGTGTAGAGTATCGGAGATTGATGGATTTGATTTAGGCCTACAGAGAGAAATTCAATCAAATAATTCGGTACCAAAATAAAATTAGTACTCTCGGACCGTTTTTTGTTTTTGGTTTAAAATATCATGTGATGTGTTGTGAGCATTTTGTGTTTTATAAAACAGTGTCCAATTGATACTATCGTTCGGTACACTCAAAAATTTACCCGAATTCCGGGTCCCATGCAGCCTGGCCCATTTCTGGGTCAGGATGGACCGGAAGTTGCGCCAAGTTTACCCGTAACTGACACAGAGTCTGAGTAAAAGTCCTTTAGAAAAATCAGTCTGACGGATCAGACTGGCGCATAAATGGTTTAAGACCGGGTCTGATCTGGTTGAGTTGAAATACTTGTGAAGACTGAACAATCTGTCCAAGTTGTTAAAAATGATAACTCCTAGTCTTTAGAGTATGTACATTTGTATACTCATTTTTCACGAAACCGACATTAAACCTGTGAAAATTCCATACGATTAAGTTGCATTTATTTGTTTTTGTTTTTATGGGATAGCAGATCAGCGTTGAGTCAAATTGCAATCCTAGATTGTTCCACTGCATAAAGTTAGTTTAGAAAATTAAAACGAGTACAGACCGTTAAACATCTGACATATTATAGGCTCTGTACTGTAAAGGGCAACCGGTACTTCTGTAACGTGTTTATTTCAAAGACAGGCTCTAGCTGCTTCTGGAATAATTGCCAATTGAATTGTATTAACCTTGACAGGATGTGCTGCAAAGGTCGAACATGGTGTACTAACCAAGCTGTTATTTGGTTTTGTCTCTTCGGTCACGTAAGCCTTGAGTAAAAGATGCACAATCTTTGTTGGAATTTCTACTAAGAAATCGAAACTTCGGCGGCATTTCTATATAAGTTTTAAGCTTGACAAAGTGATCTATTCAAAATAGAAATCCAGACGATTACGAAATGAGGCTTTTTCTATTGCTGCGTGATATCGTGATTTTGTTTAAGTCGAGGATGTGAAACCATAAAATCAAAGAAAATACAGATGCGCCAACCAAATTGATACCAAATGAAAAACCAAACTGTAACTTTTGAAGAGATGAGACCTATACTCCTAACATTGTTATAATGCGAACAAGAAATAATACAAAGTTGACAATAAAGAAACCAGCCACATGTTTGTAAGGCACGATGGGTGTGTTGGGGTCGTATGGTCTATGGTGCACATACACCTGGGTTATATTAACTGAATCACGGCAGTGTAGGTTAGAGACAAGGTCGTGACACGCCACTCTGCTCTGGGGCAAGATACTTTTGGCTGTCGGTGCTGCATACCCCCACAGGAGTTGAGAGATACAAGGAGCCCGATGAACACGGGTATGTCAGGTGCTTCAAAAGGGCTTACTTAGGTTGAAAAGGAGGGGTCCTCAGATGTGAGAGTCATCTATTTGATGAGGCATTAAGACAACGGCTGTCCTGACAGGATTCATCTACCGGTATCTGTTAATTAAATACCGTCTTGCAACTCGCTCGTTTTGTGTGCCATCATCTTTGGAGATGGTACTTACAGACCATGGTACTATCCACCTCGGATCAAGTTTCCGTTTTCACGATCAATGCAGAAGCTGGCCTCGGACACTGTGTCACTTGGAACCCTGGTTACCGTACGGCAAGAGGGCAGCCTCCTCGTGTGTGTGTAAAGAATTGGGTGCGACGATGCTTGCATTGCTCTGTCGTCCGTTCACGAAGCCCTTTACCCTTGCCTTCCTTCACTAACCGTTAAAGCGTGCCACTATGCTCTCTGAATATCCCGCCAAAAATGCAACAAGCTTGCTACGTTAAAGGAGCATCAGGCTAGTCTATTTGTTTTACTTGCACTGGGGAAGTTTAAGTAGCCCATTTAAAAGTTTTTTTTTATAAATGTATTTTTGTTCTGTATGTATTTATGGTATACTGCGATCACATCAGTAGTCCAAAGTATAATTCACAACTAAAAAATTACCTATTATTTTATCTGAAACGGGACAAATATGCGCATTTATACATAGTTTGTGTTTGTCCAAAGGGCAAGTTAAGTAATGAAGTTTACAAGCCCCCCCCCCCCCCCTTTATAGACAATGTACACCTTACTGGAAACACTGCGTTTAGTTCCTCACAAAACAACCAGGCTGTCCAGACAACGTGTCTTGTAGTTCGGCTGTACTTTGATACTCGTAAGCGAAATGTTGCACCCACACAACTCCTTGTATTTAACATAAATACATTTTGTACTACAAGTTCCAGGTATTATGCACGTTGTCGGGTGTTTCTATTATACTCTCTTGAGAAATTAACCATGGGAAAAATGGATTTTGATTTGGAGTCATGCATTTTTGAACAGAGTGAATTGCAAGTTCATGGCGCTGCGAATGAAGGCATCCTTGATCTTCTGTCTGCAAAGAGGAAGGCCGAAGCTAAAGTTTACTTCACAACTACAGTGTTTTTATAATGCACATCAATCTCTTATATCACGTAATCCGGTCCATAGAGAGATTCGAGAGGTGAAAATAGTGCTATAAATAAAAGAGATGAAAAATAGTGATCGATTTCACCAAGTTGTCCGGATGGGAGTCGATACTCTCTAAAGCCATATTATCCCCACGGGTGATTTGATGCTTACGGACCCGCCGCGAGACAGGGGGAAGGCGCGGTAGGACTCCGGAGTTTCGATACAAATCTGACAGGAGTTAAACCACATACTCATTGTGTTTGAGTGCCGGTATATTAATAATTTTCTAGATGATGCACTATGTATTTGAACAATTATAGGTAGGCATACTGTTGTATTGTGTGCAATTGTGTAGTTAAAAGCATTATGAAAGTGATGCAAACTGAAGACACAAATAGGAAAAACGTGATGGACTATTATTAGCACATTACGGGATTAAATAGTTGTCAATTCAAAAAATGTTTGTAAACTTAGCTGGTATTTTTTTAACGAGACGTTGTTTCAAAAGTGTTGCTTCAAACCTCCTTTAGAGGAAACTTTACCCAGGGACTCAAATAGCTGTGCTCACGTCATAAACCATACGCCTCAAAATGCCCTTGTATCTTTTTAAATTCAAGTCACGAAACGTAATGTTACCTAACGTAATTTACATTGACATGTTACATTAATTGCGTTGTTCCCTTACGCCACAATGTACCATACAATGGTTGAACACTAAGCTGGAAAAAGAGCAGAAACTCAACATGGATGTGGGAAGTTTATAGATTTCTTATCTGGTCTGTCCGTGGGAGATAGGTGATGCCAGCACGGCATTATCACCGACATCAATCAACCCAACTGCATAAAATGCTGACATGAATGTCAAATACATTTGGCTTACAACAAAAGAAGACATATCTCCCAAGTCAGATTTCAACCACTTTAGATGGCTTTCGCAAGAATGTTTTAGGCTAGTTTTATTTTAAAGCAAGACTTCAAAACAGACTTCATGAATTCTATACAACTTAAAAACAGGTCATCTTTAATTTATCTAGAAAAATGTAACGTCAAAACAAATAGTGTAACCACGACACCTCAATATGACAGCTTGCTCCTGAAGACGGTAAGAGCATATTGATCGAAACGTTGAGTTTTCAAACCCCCGATTTTTCTCAGATGTACTCCCACGCAAAGTTTAAAATCTACAGCTCTTGTTGAACTTGTTGTTTTCTGGTCAAAGTCAACTAAGGAAAAAATTGAAACAAATTTGGCATCGAAAGAATCATTAACAAGCTTTGGTATGTCCTTGTACACATGTAAAATTACAATCATTGAAGTCTACCGGAAAATTTAACTGATAATATTGTTTACAAATCATCTGAAACGTTTTGTTTCCTCTCTTTCCTTCTAATACGCCTTCAAGAACATATTTTCTGTTTGATTAAACAACCTTCGCGTACTGTTAGTGTCCTCACATCTTTCTCTTCGGTGGGCATTTCCACCTATCATTCTGAATCACGGGAAGGAGTTGTCCAAACAGAACAACCTGGCGACCTTGCCTCGTGCAATACCCAACTCACTAAACACGTCAAGCCACCCACTTGTAGCGAGACAACTCTCTCTAGACACAGTAATAATGTAACTGTAGATGAGATATACTTACCACCCCCACCCCCCGGGGGCCAATTGTAATCGAAATAATATTTGTGTTGCCGTCTACGTGCCATAAATTTGTTATAACACAAGACTTCTTTTTACTGGGGAATTCGGGGTGTATTGTGTCTTCTGCTGAACAGAGCTCAATTATATTTCGTCTCATGGTAACGTCAATAATAACAGAGAAAATAGAATTAGCTGCTTCGTGTTTAAACAGCATGGACTTAATAATCCATATAGCGACGTCATATGTAAAATATATACGTATAGTTTACGGATCAGCGCACGACACTTTGACACCAACTATAAGATGACCACCGCAGTAATTGATAGCAGATATTTCTTTGAGTCACGTATAAATACAGGCGTAGTGTTTCTCTTTGGGACATTATTTGCACGCCCACTTGCTGATTTTATCATTCACACATCATCTAGCAGAGAGTGTTGGTCCTTTAATACTATTCCTATGCCGTCATGATATCTTCGTGAGCAATCAATCCAATTTAATGCAAAGTAAAATTTGTTGCCATGCAAAATGAAGGAGAATGCATTTTGAAAATATGTAACATTAAATCAGAGGAAATTAATGAGAAGTTAATTTACAATGAACACCCCCCTCGAGAATTCAAATAGAAAACCGACGACCACAATGAAACGATAAGCAAAAAACACAACAAATAACAGTAAATAAATAACAAGACAATAATAACAGTAAACAAAATCAAACGAACCAAACAAATAAATACACACATTGATAAATACATAAGACATCAATAATTAATTACCTTGGCAGCGTGTTAACCTGTCCCGAGGAAACCGTGAAAAAGATGAATAGTATGATCTGGAATTTCTTCTGGGATGGTAAAATCGAAAAAATTAAGAGGGCTACCATCATTGGTCCAAAAGACTCGGGTGGAACGGGTCTTGTTGACATTAACTGCAAATTAATGAGCCTCAAATTAAACTGGCTAGCTCGCTACCCCTCATCTCAAGGGAAATGGAAATATTTCTTTGACTATTGGATTAATAAAGCAAGCGCCAATGATCACTTTTGATGGTATATATTTGCCAATCAAAAAAAAGCTCTGAAAACCACGTCCTTTTATATTGATGTGATCAATGCCTTTGATAAAGCAGGAGGTATTATGGATTGTAAACATTCTAGTGTTTTAGAAACAAGAGAAATGCCTTTGTGGAATAATGTTAGCGTCACCAAGGACAACGTCACTTTTGGTAGTACCTTGCTGAAATCTTTTGGTATTAACAGGATAAAACATATTGTGAAACAGGGTAAACTGATCTCTTTTAAAGAAATTGCTGAAATGTGTGCATTACGTAATATTAATGCCGGTAGAATGCTAGGTCGCCTTAAGCATCATGTGGATTATAACCTTGTTGAAGAAAAAAGAGAAGGTCCAGCTACTCCTTTATGTAATTGGTTAGTCATCAAAGATTATAACGGAGAGGAGTCTGCTCCGATGTATTTAACTAAAGCCAAGACCAACTACGGCAACCTGATTAGGAAAAAAACTGTCGTTCCTAGAGTTCAACCAATTTGGCAAAATATATTCAGTATTAGTCAAGATCTTGATTGGTCTGCGATATGGATCAGCGATTTTAAGAACTACTTAATGGATCCTGATGATAAGCAATTCATGTACAAACTTAGACACAGAATTTTACCTACTAAAGATGTTTTGCTTAAAATTGGTATTGTTAGAGAAGAATCTTGCCCGCTCTGTAATGTAGAAAGAGAAACTCATGAGCATATTAACATTTACTGTTCTCACACATTGGATGCTTGGATTTTTGTAGAAAGATTGCTTAGCAAATATACAGGTAACAAACATTTTTATTAAAACGACTCTAACAGAATTCTTGGATATGCTCTAAAACCGGTTCAGGCCATCGTTGTTGCTAAATTGCTTAGGCTGATCTGGAATATTCGATGCAAAAAGGTGTTTAATAGTTATTCCAGACCAGCCGAAATCGACATCATCTCACAGTTAAAGTTATCTTTGAAATATTTTCTTCGAATGGAAAAGAACAGGTTAAAACCAGAATCATTCAAAAATTGCTATACTAGGAACAATGCTTTGTGTTTCACCACTAATGACGAAGTCAGTTTTAATTACTAATTGCCTGTTTTACCAAGGGCCAAGTTATTTCCTTTGTCCCATATGTATCATGTTTTTCTAATTTGTTGTTGTTGTTGTTGTCAGTATTGTTTTTTCCCGAACCACGTGATTTCCGAGTCACGCTAAATTGTAGATATTTGTATATATAATAGAGGTATTCATTTTACTATTTTCTGAGCTTCTGTTACTTACTGTGCCTGTTATATATTAGAAGTATTTACTGGAGTGTCTTTTGATAGTGTGTTTATTTGATGTATGCCTTTGCTGATGAATGTTGAATAAACGGAGTAATATAACTCAACATCAAGAAAAAGAAAAGAAAAAAAAAAGACATCAATAAATAACTTTAAAGCAAAAAATTAAAAATGAGAACACTAAACACGACAAATACAAACATAGAATGATCGAATTACTGACGATACGTGTCTTATGCGGATTGGAACTTTGTGGTCAGTGTTCAGGTCAGGCTGTTAACCATTTTGTCATCTGTGTCAATCCCTGCAGGTTTATACCTTAAGGTACAATAAGGGTGAAAAGGGTATAACTCAATTCCATTCACCCAAATCCAGCTATCACCTTGCAATCGGTCGATACGGCATAACATATTTAACCCAATTATATTGTGTCGTATCCCAACAGACCTTGAATTGCAATCGTCCCCTTTCAAATATAATAGGTATCCTGACCAAACGCAAAAGCCACTTCATTAAAGATAGGCGGGTTGAGTCTCCAGTCGCGAGAGACCCGTATTTTATAACTTAAAGAAACCCTCAACCAATCTCCAAATTATGGAAGGGACTCCCAAAGAAACACCGTCCGTGGTATTCAATCAACGGCTCTATTTATGATAAATGCACAAGGGTGCCGCGACGATATCTCCCCCCTCCTACTCCGTCTACATTGACGGTCGCTACAGCTGCTCCGGAAAAACGTGTCAAATAAAGGATGAGGCGTGTTGTCTCTGACCGTATTCCAAGGTGTCAGCCTCTTTGCTCCCAATGGAAGATATGAAGATTTCTCTATGATTAAACGAACCGATGTCACTGAATGAGAACGACTTCCTCAACGAGGGAAACATTTTACTAGGTCCTCCATGATTTTTTTTTTATTTGGCAATCAACGCCTCGTTTGTGTCCCGAGAGAGTAAGTAAGTCTCCCGGAAAATTGGCCAGAAAAATCGTTCGAGGACATCTCGAACGTGGGCATGGAGTGAATTTACCCCCTCCTAATTTCCTCAGAATCGCGTACTCGTGGATTGTAAGCATCTATGAAAGAAGAACTTTGGCGAACTGGAAAGCAAATCCAATTTTCAGTTAACACCGTCATCTAAATCAGTCAATTGATGAAATGTGCAGCTACAGCTTCAGAGATAGGCCGTTGATACTCGCTGGCATAAGTGGATTTACTTTGGACAGAAGGACACGAGGGGAATTACTGCCCCTTAAACACGACGACCAAGGACATTTATCCTCCACAAACGCCAACGCAGAAAGCGTCTTGGGTTGGAATGGACGTAACAACTACACGCTCCGTGGGTTTGACTGAACCTCCTGAGCAGCAACACTAGACCATACCCGTATAAAAGCGCTTGCCTCTCACGACTATGGCCCTGGTTCGAATCAAAAGGTCATACATGAGTAGAGGTAACTGCGCTTGTCTCATCATGGGTAGGTTTGTGCGTTGGGCAATGAGGTTTATTTTGTCTGTCCCCCCGAAAATATGAACAATTTAAACCCCAGGCTGTGCTTCCTTGGTCACAAGGGTCGATGAGGTTGGCTGTCAAGGGCGCCCTTGCATGTTGTAGCCGCGTCCTTCGCAATTCAGCATCTCAGCTTCAAGTAGGCCTACGGATGAACCTCCCAAATTATGATTGTTTATAAATCGGGGCTATTTTTATGGCAACGACTGTTGCGAAGGTGTGGCTTAGGACGTCCTAAGAGGCAGAAAGCTAGCTGTAGACGCAGTTGTAGCCGCGAAGGGCAATTTCATCAAAGTGATATGCAATCCACGTGACTGAAAACGGTTTTAGATCCTTGCCATTTTTCGGCAATATTGATGAAAAAAATGTAAGCCTGTCACGTATTGAGAGGTTGCCCATTAAAGGCTCTTGCACACAGACGTAGGCAATTCGTGACGTCATCATGTTTACAAAAGAGCCATCAAGGTCAGAATTTACAATCGTACGAATGGTAAAACCATTTTTAATCTTTCTTTATGATAACAAAAAGAAAGAGGGCACGTCTTAAAACTGATTTTATGTGGAAATTTCGTTTTGTGTAAAACTTCCCGTGGGAACATATCACAATGCCTGACATACATACATGTACAATGCCACCGAACATTGAAGATCAGTCCTATCATTGCTGTTATCAATAAAATGCTGCGGATTCTACGTTTGACAGGTGGTATACGCCTCTCTTGATATTTGTACGTGACGTCACCATTCTATGTCGAAACGAGGCCACCGGCCATTGCAATCAATTAGCATACCTGGCATTATATTGACGGCATGCTATTTGAAAAAAATGCGTTTAATACTACTAATACTATACCATCGGTACCTGTGACACTTGCTTATTTGATTTTGTTTAAACCTTTATTTTGAATGAAAGCATAGTTTTAATGGAACTTTTCATTTTGTTCTTGCAGCTTTTTGTTGATATGAAACGACACTTCTGAAACTCGACACAACCTTCCGATGCAGCAATTACACTCACCCCAACAATTTGCGATAACAGGTAACTCGTTTTTGTTTCGTTTTAATTACACTGTGTCAAATTTGCCCCAACGGGCACAACCTTCGTCGACATATGTCGGCCTTTACCCAAAACCCTAGTCTGCAACGAACTCCTACTCAAGTTTAATGCGGCGTTCAAAGTGTACCGGCATAATTTCAAATCAACGGTTTTCGTTTCAGAATGACGTCACGAATGACCTTGTTTACGTCCATGGAAAATCTTATTGTTTAAAGGTGCAAATCGTCCTGTACCCGAAAGCTCCACAATTGCCTTCGACTCAATACGTGAACAATTTATTACGCCAGTCCAAACAAGATTACGCATGGTTTTATACTTAGTGTGTGTAACACCGTATCGACTCACCCGCACAGGTGTGTGCATGCTACATTAGCTGCAACGAAAATAAAGTTATCCAAACTGGCGGCTCGTTCGGAGACTAGGTTACACAATAAGAATCAATCTCTGTAGGACACAAACACTGTATTTTGCTAACTTGTTTAGGTTTTCACTCGATTGCAGTAGTCTTGCATTCAATACTGCTGCAGCTGTTACGTTTAGATACCAAGGTGACTCGTTAGGGGCCTTCAGTGAAGAGAGTGCATTGGTTAACTGGATCGTCAAATGCTCTAGTTCTTTTGCAGAAAAATCATTTAGCATGAAGGAAAAACGGCCACAAACAGTAACTTGTGGTTCTCTTCTGTAGTTTTCAGTTATACCACCAAATAAACAATGATAAACAAACAGCTGAGTTTATTTCCAACCCTGCGGATCATCATCGACCATGAGGCGGGGAACATTGAACAGTATTTGATCGCGTGCGTTTGATGCCACTGAATGCCCCGAAGCGTCAACTGTCGGCACTTCCCATGTAGCGCGGTAACTAAATAACATCATTGAATGCGTAGTAGAATACAAGCAAGACAAGTTCTTAAAGGTATATAATTATTCTACCTGGCAAGTAGATACACACACTGTTACCGCAAACCAAATATTAATACCTTACCATGCATTGCCTCAAATCACATTGAATGCCTCATCTTTAATATTTCCCGATTGTACGGGGTGTTAACGTTAAGATGCGCAATATTAAACATAGCCAGTTAGGCATTTATGTACACGTATGATATTGGAAATCTTTGACATTGATGTTGATCCGTAAACAGGATATTTTTCACACTTTAAAAGGAACGAATATTGCATTATACGTTGGCGCGTCCAATGATGTGTGGTTGCCACGACAACGAAGATGGTGAGCGAACACAGGTGGCTATTTGTATACGGGGTTGTCCTCAGACTTTTTTGATTTTTCTTTTACTCAAGTGTGCGTTGGGAAGGGACGACTGTGATGGAATGTTAAGTTCATGCCGCCGCATCTTTAATATAACCCAATCCAGTAGTTGTTTTGTCTCTGATGTGCGTGAAAAGCCAGTAGATGTCAAGTTTATAAATTCAACGCAGGTTGAATTTGTTTAAGTCGTTATCATGTCTGATTTCCAATTACAATGGATCAAACACATGGGCTTGTTATGTATGACCACGCTGGATGAATATGTGCAATCGCTTAAACAAAACGTTCAAATGTGAAAAGGGTTTACTCTAATCAGAATGTACTTTTTGTAATTAACTCACCAACTAATGACCGTAACAACTTACTTGGTAAAGATCACTAGAGAGCTGTTCGCATTATAAAACATTTTTAGAGAAGACCCATAATTCTAGAGAAATGTGTTAGATTTTACCCCCGAAATTAATTTGAGATCAGTCTCAGGCATGAAGCCGCTATCAAGCATCTGAAAAAACAATTTATTTCTTATATTATAATCCCAAGGAAATAATGTCCGGATATACTGAACATTTACATTCTGGATTTTATATTAGGAATACGGTAAAATCATATCCATACCCTTAAATACATTTTTATCTAATTTAACATACATTACCGAGAAATGGTAAAGTCGAAATAGTTGGCAGGGTGAGTCTCACGTTTTCAAGTGCACTTTTACGAAAGAAATTGTAAATTCAATTTTTCTGGTTAGGATCCATGTTTGCCAGCCGAATCCATTCCAGTTATGAGGTAAAGTGAAATACAGACCTCAAATTGAAAATCAATTACCGTAGAGAATGAGTATTACAGCCGGCTAATACACGCACGTGTTGAAACACTGCTCTTCAGCAAACAAGAGTTGCGTCACAGACGGTTGTACTCGATCAATCTCAAAGCAGACCATCGAGTGGGGCTAGACGAAGCTTTACGGACCCCCTCGTCTCACGTGCCCCCTTCCCACCCCCACTAAGCATCACTCTACCCGACAACTCAACCTGCCAAAGTACTCTCCCCATTTGCGAAGTTACAGCTGATGTACAGGGCGAAAAACAGTTCAATAACTGCCCGTGTTTTAAGACAAAGTAGGGGCTTGCTTAAGCTTATCGACTGCGATCTATCAGCTCCACACATTGCGGTAAGTGATGGATGTGGAAAGTGCTCTATTCAAGACGAGTGACTGATCCCCGTGCTCATCTTAAGAGCCAATTCCAGTAATGCGGTAGAAACCTTGTTTACTCGTTACAAGGGTGCGCAACGTTTAAACTATGAAACTATAAAGGGTTTGGGTACTTTTTGTACGACACAAAGCGCTAACGTCTACCGATTGACATTAAACTTACATGGCTTTAAAATGATGGTAGAAAGCGTCCCTTAAATATTACTTGCGGTGGTGTTGTACTTTTAGAGAAATGAGTAAACTATTTACAGGAAAATAATTCTCGTATCAGTTAGGCGAACCTTAGTTAAAGAACGTACAGCGGACTTACGCGACTCTCCTGAAGACATTGCTCTGTGATTATCACTTTATAGGTAAATGAGATTACAAACATCTTCATTCGGAGTGAGAAGGGATTCATGTCATGGCAAAAAACTTGACCTACAAAAGGTATCAAACCCTTTAAAGCAAGAAACAAGACAAGTGTAATGCTATTAACCGTCCAGTCAACCAGGAGACGGGAGTTGATAGTAAGGAACAAAAGCCGCTTGTCGTATGAAGACATAGTATTGCAATTTAAAAACGAAAATATAATCCACGAGTTTTATTTCAAGCGACTAACTCGGGTTTAAATTGTAATGCCATCGGCTCTTAATAATTCCAGTGACCTCGTCATTTCTGACTGATGCATCCTCTCTCCCTCCACAAGATAAATTTGCTAACTCCCTTTAGCAAGACGTGTGTGAAATATAATTTTTTAAACAGGGTATTCTTGTACTTGTTGTCAGTCTCGGGGAATAAGTGAGAGGTTTTTGCCTTTTTACTTATGGAGCGGAATGTTCTGTATCATGTTCTGGTGTTCGTGCTTTTGATGTTCCACACCAAGTGTTGCTCCGTGCAATTGTATATTACTGTATGATGGTGTTGGGTATACAATTTGACAATCTGCAACCAGTGTTGTTTTTACATTTCTGTGGTGTTGTGTAGCGTCTCTATGGTTTGTGCAACCACTTTTCTGTACAAGAGCAACTCTGTGGTGGTCTGTTAGTAACCACGCCACGTTTGATATTCTGCAGTGAGCGTTGTGCCGTGCAACTCTGTGGTGTTGTGTAGCATAATCGTAAACGCTGTTCTCTGCAAACGCACTGTTCTCTGCAAACGCAACGCTGTGGTGTTCTGTAACGGTTTTGGTGTTCTCAAACGTAATCGTACAATGAGGTATTCTGTATGCAATGTTGCACTTCAGCGCGACCAAAATGCTTCCATGCTTAATACTGTAACCGTAACATAACCAGTTAACAACCTGTGTAGTCTTTGAATTCGGATAATGTAGAATAGAAAATGACTCAGGTCCGAGTCATTTTATGATCATCCGCAATTTGATATGTTGCATAAGGAAAGTAAGGTTTCACATAATTTAATTATTGTTACTTGGTCGGTCCAGACTGTATACTCAGTAGACCCTACGATATCGTCTTAATGCCTTGCAGCAGGCACACGCTGTTTTTGTTAACTTTGCAGTATGACACCTTCAGGCCCTATCAACATTGGGATGAAACTTAATCAAAACATCGCCTCAACTGACTGAGGGCTCAACCCACGGCACAAAGACATCCAAAAACAATGCTATGTTTTTTTAAAACTATATTATTGAATCAAAAGATCCGCAATCAATTAGTGATTGATTTTTGAAGCATGGCTTGATGAAATCGGTTAAGGGATCCTTAGGTAATTTCTCTTATAACGAATGACTGCAAACAAAATACTTGGTAAAGAGCACTAGAGAGCTGTTGATATAATAAATCATTGTTAGAAACGACACCCTTGTAATTTTAGAGAAAGAGGAAAGTTTTCAATCACAAACTTGAATAGAGAAAGGCTCGGGCATGGCCTTTCTCAGGCATCAGAAATCACACCAACTTTATGCAAGAAGGCGTTTTTACTTGCATTGTTTTCTTGTAACTTCTACCAATTCGGAGCACGAATTTTCACTGGTTTGTTATTGTCAAACATATTGGGTTAAACCATGTGAGAATACAAGTCTCTGACAATGACCAAATGTATATCCTGCCTCTAAAATATAAAATTCACATTGACATTTGTTAACGGTTGCGCAGCTGATCGTCTAAGGCTTTGAAGAAGGTCGTTGTCTTATAGTGAAACAAAGGTGTATAAGACATCAGATTCAAAGTGCGCTTGGCATTTGGACTTGGCATTTTGTTGGTTCACCCAGTCATACTGCCTTTATGTGTCTAAGACCACGTGATACCCACAGGGCAGACACACACTCTCCTCTATTGATGGTTAATTCGATTGATGGCTTGGGATGGTAGTTGGCTTTGACAGTAACTAAATATTCCTCGCTATGTATAATTGTCGATAATGTTATCACAGATATCTCTGGTACTATTGTGATACCGCAACATTTATCTAATAATGTATGTTTATATACTCTTGCAGAGATTATATTAGGTCTTATATTAGGTTAGATTTGGTTTATCGTTGAATACAACAGGTTGGCTCTCGTGCTTGAGAATACATACACATTTGATACATGGTAAAATTGAACAACACAGAGGTTATCATTTTGTACGTTGACTACTATGTGATCTAGTTGCCCATCTCCTGTGCGATTATGGGATTTTGGGTACCGTGAAAACCCCCTCTGCGATCTTGCTCTCGTCTGACCCGTCTTTGGAAACAGTGGTCGCCTCGAAAAGAGGGTGTTAGTATTTTTGAACGACACTTGCTTTTAGCTCAGATAACCAAATCCGTGACGGAGCTTAATAAGCCACGGTGCTCAACATTTTAGGTAAGAGGAAACAAATATGAAAATAGTTTTGTTTTCTTTAACGTGATGCGAATGATATCGGCCGTGTATCCTACGTATGATCTCGGCTGTGTTTTTTGCACTTTCCCATCATGAAATATCACTCATCCAGATCAACTAATAAGAACGAATCGACAAAACTAGGTCAACATCTACGTCGAATTAAGTGTTTAAAATGTCCCCATTATATCACACGTATAGATGCATTAAGCTAAAACGCGGTTACAATCAGCCAGAGCCTCCATGTCCAAGACAAGAACACTGTGAGCAATCGTGCTTCATTTACTGCTGTAGATAAATGGATATGAAAGTCTTACCTTCTACTAGATTGAATAACTGACTTGCCGACCACTGTTGGTGCATCTTGAGTACGTTTAACGCAACGAATTGGAACGGTTTGCTAAATTGACTTACTACAACAGGCCTTTTATGAAAAGGAAAATTTACGAAAGATGAAGTGAAGTGATGCTCCGTCACGATGAGGGAAAGATTGCATGAACTCGACCACGGTGTAACGAGTCTTTCTTTATAGGGGCACTTTATGGAAGAACTGCTGTGATGTTGAGCTTGAACATCATTAGAATGTCTAATGTGGGGGAAATAGTTGGTTTGATTTGATTTGCAATGGTTTATTGCAATAAAACGACATTTGCAGCCGACAAATTATACACATTATTTTAAAACATATTATGCCCAAACATAAGCCCTATAAAACAATTTTCTAAATGAAGATGGGGAAATAAGCTCATGGCTTATACAATGAAATTATTAGAACAGAATACTTGACGTTAAGTTTGTAATGTTTAATTATTAATATTTGATCTTTCGTGTAACACTGAATTTCTTCTTTACGTGATGAAGTATTGGACACACTTTCTATGGTTACAAGTATCCAAGCCGTGTTGTCACAATTTTAATTCAGAGACACGTCCTCTTTAATAAATGGCAACACCTGTTGTTTTGGAAGTAAAATCACACCGCGGTGTTTTTGAGTTTATGCTTCTCCGGTGGAACTTCGCGGAACAAGTTGCCGTAATGTATATTCAACCAGTTACATGATACCTACTCGAGCTTATTAGAGGGACGGATACAAAAACAGACTTGGGCCAAACGCCACAAGGTCCGGGGTGTTAAATGTCATTGTTTGGATAAGGGAATGAAACAGTAACTTCACATTAAGGGGTGTTCGATATCAACGATTGGCGAGTTTGGATCACAATATTTGCATCTTTCTGTAATGTTGGGCATTCTATTGTGTTTGTCACAGTTGTTATTGCAGACCCCTTCTCTGCCATTCCATTTATAACGAAGTGCATAAGGATAATTTCCCTTGTATAGCAAAGCAAAATGCTACACCAAATTTAGCAATTGCTGCTCAAAAATTTCAATTTGCTTCTCAATATCAGCATTTAATGTACACTTAATATATTTTGCTATGCAATTTTGCTGTCCCAAATCGTTCCCTGCATGGCTACCACAAACCAATCCTTCATGTTCACCTAAAAGTTGAATTACTTTCATTTTAATAGCAAACGTGCACATCAGAAATCCAATCTGTCTGAAAGAAATCTAGCCGTTTCAGGTGATTTAAATGATTTTCATCTTGTGCAGCCAACAGTAAACGAAACATGTTAGGATAACATTCAAATAAATCACATTACATATAACATGCGGTTCTCAGTTCGTAGCTCGTGACGCAAATTCCCGCACATACGTTTGGGGGGGGGGGGGGGGGGGGGGGGGGGGGTCGTGTCATGACGCTTCAGTGTCCAAAATAAATTTGATAGTTTGATCAGGAAATCTCTCTACGTGCATTGGATGGTTTTTGCCACAGATCCTCCCGTCGTTTTGTGTCTTTTTTCGGCACCGAATGTTCTGATTTTCATATTAGCCGGATATTTGTTTTATTCTGCTTACGTTCCCCTTTTCAATGTTTTCCCGTGATTATTTGTAAAAGCTATTATTTGTAAGCTGCAATAATGAAAGATAGACAAAAAAAAAGCTTTCTGACATGAAATTAAAATTTGACCTTTTTTATGCGATAAAATCCCTCCAAAATTTAATAGTACTCGAGAAAGCTGAAGACCTAGAAAACAAAAACAAAAACGCAATTATATGATCTCGGTTGTTAGTACAACCAAAACCTATAAACAACACATTTACATCCTGAAAATTTGCATGGATCTCCACTCTATTTCCTAATAAGCCCATCATTTACACTGCTTTTCTGTTTCATGATTGATCAGATAAATTCTGAGTATTGCGGTTATTTTTTACTCTTCACCAAATCCCGTATCATACCTTTATTTTGATATGTACTGTATCCACATGTCTGTTTGTTTTTAAGACTGGATATTTTCTGCTATGATTAGGCTATTCTGTGCTTCAGTTCTTGTAAATCGTGAAATCCATAACCCGGTAGTAATGCTTAGAGTATTCTCTGATGATTTTAAAAACGATTCGTCAGAAAAATTGTTGATTGATTTCAAAACTCTGACGACTTCAAGTGCCGCAAACCTTAACGATAAGTGCGTGTCCATCAACGGAAGCGAAGTACATATATGCATAAAGGTTAAAATTGACTCAATTTATTGCTAATGTAACTTTTTGGTCAAGAGAGAGATGCTTAAACATTGCTTTGAAATTGAATGTCGATTAAATGAAGGTTCCAATCTTAAAAAAAATTTATTGTTTGATGATTTGAGACCATTTTAAATTTGTTTGTACAGGGGTTCATATTAAAATGATGGCCACCCTTACTGTAACAATATTCTTGGAAAAAGAAAATCAATCAGTAGTAAAATATTATTTTAAAACGCAACAGCACCATAAATTGTCGTAAATTTGTCTCGTTATACTATCAATGATGTGGGTAAACAAGTCAAATAGTGTTTGCATTATTATACTAATATTATCATTGCACATTTCTGGTAATGAAACCAAAGTACGATCAGAAGTGACTCGCAACGTGACGTAAGCCTGAAGATTTGTGTAGAGATGATCGTGAAGAAATGTCAGTTTTTCTATAAATAGTAAAAAATACTTCAACAGTTTCTACTTTTGAAACTATGTTGACTCTGCTCAGGGGAGTACGCAATTTGTAACTGTGTATCTTTAGTGGGCTTTAAGTAAGCATCCAAAAACATATTGATAGCTTTGACATTAATCAAAATGTGCCACCTACCACGGCTTCAGACGTCACGAGTTGCGATAAATGGCACCAATATTGCTTTCTATGCAAAGAACAAACTCCATTATCACGCACAAGTAACCATTGAGCTAATATATGCGTGGCGAAGCCATAGCGTTGCTTGGCAAAAGCGGATGAGAGTTATCAGAAACCTCTCATATTCATGAACCGAGGTGCTGAAAATCTTTATCTTTGTATAGCTTTATCTATCTTTTCCCCATCCTTCCAACATTCATCAGTCCAAAATTACAGCCTGTCCAATTTTGCAATTCATCACTTTTAATTTGCATTTTAAACCTTACATTCGGTATCGATCTTAAATGACAGTCATGGATCGGAATAAAATGCATGGGTTAACAGTTATCAAATGAATGTCAGGCACTTAACTGAAAGACTTGGATCTGGTTTTAGTTCCCATGTAGAAAACAAAATGGAAGCTGATGTTAAGCTACCTCTTAATGCGTTTGTTCCAATCTGACTTGAAGACTTACGAGTAAGTGTGAGGGGTGCGGGTTTTAAAGATGTAGGGCCTATAGTCAGATGAGTAACAGTAAATGATTTGATATCATGGAAACAGATCTAGAAGATCTGTAAACATCAACATACTTATAAGAAGAAACACATTGCCAGACGTCTTGGAATACCAAGTCTTTCAGGACCAAACGCATGTATAGGAATGCCAAAGCACATATTTTACAAAGGGTCCGACGGACTGGTTTTTTTTCCCGATCTGTCAAGATATAATATTCGTCTTGATCCTCATGCTCGCTATACTTAAACACAATGAACCAAATAGTTCATCTGTAATTGCTATCCAATCCCTCATTTAAATCGGAGTCTCGATGAGTTGTTCGTAATGGAAGTCTTATAGAGATGTTGACATTACGCAGAGCGTCAGTTAAAAGAGCGGCCAATGCTGTACCACTTGAAGAAGGAAATTCAATCAAATCAAAATGAGAGAGTCTTAAGTAGAATAAGGGCCATTCAGTTTCTAGTGCTTACCGCGAAATAAAGTCGTGTTTCGAAACTGTTTCTTGCTCACCAAATCGACTTCTTCTGAATGGGGATCAATCAGATGTTAGCTCGATAGAGAGCAGGTACGGATTGAGGCCGGCAGATTGATATTGTTACAACGAATTTACCAGAATGTGTGAAAAATAGAGTCCGAGGTTGAGCTTGACGGCTCGCTTATTTCCTCGTCGACTTCAAGCCATTATCGGGTCAGCTAATCAGGCCAGATAAACACTGAACGTAGCCTTCGAGTTAGGGCCCGTCGCTTTAATTTGATGACTTTTTGTCGGCTTTAGCCCCTTCCCCCTAAAAATCATTATAAGCCAGAGAGACGAACAGTTTCATTGTCAGCAGATCCAGATGTTTTTCACCGAGATTAAGATTCTCGTTTCCATTCTTCACTCTGGACACAATCGACTGATCTTTTTACTTTTTGCCTTTCAAGGTCTGTTCACAGAGTGCCACTACATACGCTTTTTTACCTGTACTCTCGATGGATGCCATGATACATCGTCGTTGCTCCCACCATTCTCAAATCAAATCGAGGCTGGCAGGGTGGAAAGGGTCAGACAAATTTATGACCTAATTTACAAACTGACATCATAGCAGCATGATGGATTCTCGAGAAAACCATCAGAACAATACTGATTGAAACCGTTGAGTCTTTACATGCACATGTTTTTTCTCGAACTCCCGCAACTCAAAGAGAGAAATTTCAAGTGGATGGGTTTACCACAAACTGTAGATGTATCTCTGCCATACAGTGGTTTCAAACCCTACTTAAAATGAATCTATACAACAGCTTTTTCGCATTGCACCACTTGTCCCCTTGGCTCCTCTGGTTTACTGTATGAGAAAACGAAATTCATTTCAAGTATTCAAGTGTCGCGTTTCATCCCCTCTGTCCCTTGAAGTGTTCCATATATCGTTTATTGTGTCTTTATGATTGATGAGTTGATCCGTTGGGGTTAAAAACCATCCTAATGGGTTTGGTTCTGCTGTTCCGGCCCATTTGGTTTCTGATATTGATATTGTTCATCTTTACTTAAAGGCAATGGGCACTTTGGGTAATTGTCAAAGACCTCTATTCTGACTTGGTGTCCCAACATAATTGTATGCATAAAATGACAACATGTGATTTTTGTTGCTCCATGTGGGCTCGCAGTGCCTCAATAAAAGCTGTGCTGATGCTCGTGCATTATACAACACACAGGACCTACGGCTTTACGTCCCACTTGAAGGACGAATTCGATTTTAAATTTTCTTGGAACGCTAGGTTGAAGTAGGCTTACATGTACTTCAATTGCTCTCGGACACTATGGACATGCTAGGTACGTGAGCAGGAATGTCGACTGCCACCTAGCGTCCAAGAGCCCCCCCCCCCAGTACTTGAGCCAATTTCCACAGTCTGAAAGTTGGCTATTAGGCACGTGCGTCACACGCAGTGACCGTCCCACGATCGCCATGTTGGGTTTAAACAAATTGTACTACACTGTGTAACACACAGGGAAATAATATACCTTCGTGAATTCATTGGCCAAAACATGGCAAGTGTTGGGCTTAATGACATGTGGATAGTGATATGTCTTTTTGTAGCCAACACGTTGGCAGGAGGATCGACGTCAGGAGGATCGATGCAATAACCGAAGTTGTCTTGACTATTCTTGTTTAAACGGCCCACAATATCTTTCAAATGCTATATGGCCTAAGCTGATCAGTTTGTCCCTCCCTGGTGGCAGACTGTATTAAGGTTACGCAGTTCTATCGAGGCCAACCCATGTTGGACATCAAGAGTGATGGACCACCTTCTGAATGCATTCTGTGAATTTCTGAAAGCTGTGATGCATCATGGGCATTCAGGCCCTCTTGGGCGGCATTTCATTTAAAAGTTGGTCCGCGTGTTCGCTAAAAACAAAAACGCATGACAAGAATACATGTTCAACAATTAAGGACTTGAAACTTGAGTAAAACGTCAGAATGATAGGGGAAAAAAAGGAAAAAGTCAGACGATAACATAATTAGTATCAGTAGGTCCGGACGAACGTCCAAAATGATCCACCGCAATTCGATTTCAGTTATTGAGTCACACTGGAATCTAATCATCCAATAAAAAGGATGGAAATTAAAAGGTATATGAAAGACGATATTCGCAATTAATCAAATCTATTTTGACATGATTCGGATGTGTGTGGTATCAACCGTCAGGACAAGTTGTCGCTTTGATGTGTTTTAATTAAATCTCAGTAGTGTCTTCCTCGGTTTTCCTCAAGAAGTCACTCACAATTTCTTCTTCCTCATAAACCAAGGCTCTCTTCCGTTTTGACACTAATCATCTGCTTCTTGAGGAGAAAGGAGATGACGTGGGAAAGTGATACAATATCTTTTTCTTCAGGGGAAAGGGCTGGAATCATACAAGTGGAATGTCTGCTTCTATAAAGTTTTGACGATCGAGGAATGTTTTTAATGGCGAAGGATTTCACATTTTTCGCAATAGCGTTACGTCATCTTATTATATTTTTAGAATAGCTCTGTGTTACTTTCAGGCAAACGTGGAAGTGTTTTTTTCATTTAACAAAACGTGCTATGTTTGAGTCATTGTGTGAATTGTCTTTCATTATGATGATGAATTTTACTAGATTCCGAGGTTAGTTGACCAGTAGATCGGGTCACCCCTGTGACCCATATGTACAGACCCTTTCTGGGTCAATTCATATCGCAAAATTTCAGACTGAAAAATGAGCAACGTTGAATGATTTTCATTCAACAGGGAAAGCATAAATTGAAAACCATATTTTGTTACTAACCCTGCTTCTGATTATAGCAGGAAGGGGGGCATTCAGTTTATCTAAAATTAAAATACAAATGGTTCAAAACCGAACAATGAACTTAAACGGAATGAAAACGATGTTGTACATGTAGGACAGGTCAAAATGAAATCTCGTTCAAGATTAAAAGAGGCTGATCTTGTAATTTAATTAAATAAACCATAAACAGGTTGAGCATTTTAACTCGTTCGATGAATCGTTATTTTAGTTTGGGTGATTTTAAATCAAACCTTTGCCGAACTTTGGCATACGGCGGTTGTAAAAACAATGGCATGTTTGGGCGTGAAATCTTTTTACATGAATAATGCGCCGAACACATTGATTTAACATGTACATGTCTTTAAAGGTAAGGATTGTAGGAGCTCAACAAACCTTATACATGAAATAACAAACCTGTCTGTTTGGTGAGTCATGAGAAAATAGCGAAAAAGGACGCTTTACTCTCAGCATATTTCGGTTGAATCCAACTGTTGCATTTTGTGTTAGGTTTTTACAAAAGGTTTTCACGAGCATGACTTTATTGAAGAAGATATATTTCACATAACAAAATATTGACATGTATAACCAGTAAGCTTTCAGACTAAATATTAAAGATTTTTTACCCATCCCGTGTAATATCTTTACATTGCTCTGCAATTATTGAACTCATCAGCGACGGGTCTACGGTCGTCGGCAGAACAGACTGCTCATTACTGCGCTGTTTTCATAGTAACTACTGCCTAACGCGCGTGAAATTTCAATCCTCTTCTTTAAGGCACTGGACGCCTTTGGTAATTGTCAATGACCAGTGTTCTCACTTGGTGAATTCCAATATATGCATACATAACACATCTGTGGAAACTTGGACTCTGTTGGCATGAAAATAATGAAAGAACAACACCCTTTTATAGTGCACACATTGTGAGGTTTCAGGTGCCTAATACAAGGCTTCAGGCCTGAAGTCTTTAATATTTGAGTGAGGAACTACCACTAAATTTCTCAAAAACTACGTTGCTTCAGAGGGAGCCGTTTCTCACAATGTTGTAAACTACCGACCAAACAGCTCTCCATTGCTCATTACCATGTAAATTTGTTATGCTAATAATAATTGTGACTATTTACCAATAGAGTGTCCAGGCCTTTAATACGCTATTGTTGAACACATTAAACTCGTCGTTTGACTCGTCGTGCGCGTTTACAAACCCCAAGGATCCCTTTGGTTTCAACCAAATTTACAACTGATGAATTGAACATAGTAACATGGAAGGCACTTCAGCAAATATTAACCCTTCTGTTTAAATAAAGTTCTCGGAAGCTCGTGCAAAGCCGCTGCCGTTGAGAGAGACGGAAACGCGCTCTAGTGAAAACAGGACGTTGCAATACGAGGGCCCTCGATCAATCATAATCCAACACTTTTACCGCTCAATATTATATAATTAAAGCTAAGTAAACCATAATGGAGAAAGAGAGAATTGAAGTAGCTAGGGAACCGCTCGCTCAGGGATAATATTCTGTTAAGATATATCACGATATACGGCTACTGTATCATCGTCATCATCATGTCCGCTTCCACCACTTCAGTTTTGAAATTAGTTTGCGTGGGGATTGTAGTTTATCCGTCCGGGTTTCGATTTAACAAAATACTAAAATATGCAAGATGGTTTGTTCATTTCATCCAGTGATCATGATGTATTATTTTGCCATCACCTGTTGCTTAATAATTAAGATTGATACATAACTTCAGATCGATCAATCTTGGCTCTTTTGTGAAATTCAGCTGAGGGTATTGACAGCTGAAGAATGATGTAATCAATTCCAGTTTAAGTATTTTAGTTTAAAGTATGCTTGTTTCAAATATTCTAGCTTCAAATAGTTTGGTTTCGTATTTCGCGCAGATTCCTCAACAAGTTACAAGGTTGGTTGGTTGGTCATTGTTGTTGTTGTCGTTGCTGCAAATCTCTTTAGACTTTTGGAAGGAGTGTTGGCTCTGAAAAGAGCCGGTTTGGTCTCGACATTTGAAACAGTATGATATTCTGCTCGTCCCCACGAGAGTTGTTGTTATAAATATTATAGCTATAGTAAACTTGATGGGTACAACCTTGTGTAAAATGTAAAAGTCTTCATTTATAATTATATTTGCTTCTAAATGAGTATTTCAGATACATTTTGGGAGCGATTTTGAATGCTAATTAAATCAGTATTTAAATGCAATTAGTAATCAGCACGTCTCCAATAAAATAAAATGAATTATGCGATGTACTCGTTTACCATTTAAAAACGAAATATTTAAACAAATCCCCTATTCAGAAGATTACGACCATTTAGCCATTGTCTCTTGAGGAATGGTTTGCCGAAAGCTAGAAAACAAACGAAATCTCAATTATTTGCACTACTTCAAGGAATTCCAGTCGGATATACGCTTCTCTTGCATTAATATTTACTTTTAATTTCCGCAAGCGGAAAATCAACAGTTCATCTCAGCTACGAAAGCCGGGCCAACCGAGCGGGAAATATCATGCAGATATTTTAAGTCTGTGCAAAGCGACTATGTCGAGCCTGGCTGGCTGCTGGACACGCCGGTTTGGCCAATCACGGCCTTGGAGGGACGTTGGCTCGTATGTCGCTCATGCTGGGTACATAAAACATTTCACTCCCCTTGAGAGAGAGAGAGAGCGTGGTGACTACCTGTATATGGTGTGGACACGACGAAGCCTCTGTTGAAGAAAATAGGACTTGAATATCTGGTGTGTAGTATAAATCAATGCAGTTGTTGGGCTTTGCTTTCTCCTGAAAGTGATGGTGAGAATTTGTACACCGCATCACAGTGTTCATATTACTAGTGCAACCGGTTGGAGAGTCCGAATAACTCACGAAATTACAAATGGTTCTTATTGAGTTAACTAGAGCAAGGGGTATGGCAAGGACATTATCCGTGACTTTGATCCGCGGACGGGGGGGGGGGGACTGTTCACCGAAATAAGGATTTGCCAATAATACACATCACAAATTGCTGTCAGTGGGAGAGGGGTCCTGGCCCTCATGGAACGAAAACATAATTTGCTTTTTGATGGTGCGAAGTACTCTCAGATCCCGACGTGTCGCCGAAACAGCAGTGATTTTAGTTTTTTTTTTAACAAATGAATTTGACAGAAAACAGTATTTCAAAACAAAACGGAATGTATAATTATTTTTGTTAAAGGCCAATTCTTGATGCAGTAATCGAAAGAAGCATAGCAGAATCCACCAATTGGTCCAACAGAGTGTCCCCTTTTTCCCAAGATGAAAATTACTACTGCTCAATTTGAAGCCATACAGTAATTCTGGTCACGACTGAATTTAAATTTGTTGTACATCTTGCGATTTTGAAGGAATTTATGCCCCCCTAATATTTGCCGAAGTGGCGCTTTCATTCTCTCCTCGACTTTCTCATTCTGTAAGTCACCCGTTTACTGGAAACCTCACGCAGTAAATGTTGAATTTGAATTATCCATAACGCCTAATTGAAACGTGTAAATATTGACATATCACGAGGAATATAGAACATTTAGATTTGATGCAAAACACACTGAAGGATCTTTTTTAATTTATGACAATAATCCACTTATTCTACGCGTTTGTTTCAAGTAGAAATGCAAAAAAAGGTTAATTTTATCTTAATATTCTTGAAAAGGAAAACGTTTGTGTAAAATCTTAACAAACAAATTAAAAGGCGCACTGCAACGACTTTGTGGTTGTTGTCACATAAATACATCTATAAAAAAGGATCAATACATACACCTTATACGTTGTAAAGGTAACTGTTATTTCTATCAAATTCCTATTTTTTTTTGTGTGTAAGCATTGTGGAACTTTGCTTACGGAAACGCTAAATTGTATTCAGTTGCTGCTGATTTTTGAAAAGAAGACCTAATAAAATTCGGACCCTTCTTTCTGGTCGTATCACCTTTGACAATTACCACAACAAAATAACCGAAATTGTAGAAGTTGAGACTGTTTCCACAGGTCTTGTCCTTATTCAAATAATCCCAAAACATTTGCAAATGAGAACCCCGAATTTATATCTTCAAATGGTGAACAAACCACCTGAAGAAAAGAGAATGTGTTGTGGAAGAAAGAAAAAACCTTCCCAAAAATAAAAACACATTTTGGAAAAATGACACTCTATTCATATTAAGGAACATTGCTACGTCAGTTTGTCTTCCATTTTACTAACTTTTCTTTAAAAAAAGTAGGGTTTGTTTCATCTGAAAAATTCGAAAATTAAAAACTTACCAAAACGACCAGTGTTTTCCTGTCCGTGTTCTACTTTGTTCGAAGCATCAGGAGCAATACACCAGCCCGTCCATTCATGAATTTAGGTTAAGTCCAATGAAAGTAACACCAAGGATAAGTCGCAATAAGAGAGAGACTGCTTTTCTCTTTGCCGAAACGGAAATATTAATATAGATATTTTTCTTCTCTCTTCTTTTCTGTGTGCTTCCTCAAACGCTTGTCTTGGCCAGAGTGAAAAGCGACCTCGCTTTTGTAGAGGTGCCTGGTTGCGTGGACTAGTCCATTGTGGTTTAGAGGGAAGTACTTACTTTGTGACGTATTGAGTTGTGCGTTTTGCAGATGGATTGTGACAGTGAGTGAACATAAGCATAAAAACCTACTTGGTGTTACGAGCAATGGAGCTGTTATAGTATGGAACATTATGAGAAACGGCTTCCTCTGAAGCAACGTGATCTTTGAAAAAAAGAGGCAATTTCTCACTCAAAAAGACTTCAGGCCAATCCTTTTATTATGCACCTAAAAAACACACACATTTTGTGCAATAAGGGTGTTTTTTCTCCTTGTATTATTCTCTTGCAAAACGTGATGCAAATGTTGGGATACATCAAGTGAGAATACTGGTCTTAGACATTACAAATTGTGTCCAGTGCCTTTAAATCGTCTTGTATTGTGTCGCCTACTCGCTAGACCTATTTTTCATAATCACCATCATACATAGAAGTACCGTCAAATATGGATTGCACAGCCGTTCCTATAGAAATCAATGTACTAATTCAGAGTAGGACGGGAAACATAACCTGGTCTGATTCGGTGTGATTATAATCACTGTACTAATCTGAGTAAAAAGCAAATGGTACCAAGGGTGTCCAATGCCTTTAATATCACTTTACAAATCATGAAAGTAATTCAAATATCTAAGAACGAAGAAGAATTCAAGATCATGGTCTGTTTAATTAATGAGTAACTAAATATGTTAACACGATTGTCTCCTTGTGGAAAAAAAATGTACCAAACCAGGTCTGTGCGTCGTCTGTCGTGTGCAAACCAAAGTGATAACAAAATAGTCCGTTCGTGAAAATGGTGGCTTAGGCCTTTCTATGTCACCCAAATTGTCTTTTCCTGTAACCATGGAGGAATAAATCTAATTTATTCCTCCATGCTGTAACGTACAATCCAGAGCACTGTTTGTAAGCTATGTAATTCAACAATTTGAAAATGGTAATTTTTGAGATTAGCTGTTCGCGAAAACCTGTAAATTTGGTTAAATCATCCATGTGCTAACTAGCGTAACTGCGAAACAATGAGGTTTCAACTTTGACACTTAGGGCAAATGTTGATATCAGCTAAAATATTGAACTTGCGCAAAATATCGCATATGCCGTAATTGAGGATATTTGCCGATTGTAAAACAAACTTTTGTTCACAGGTTCTACCTTAAACCCTATTTATTTAAGATGACAGAGCTTGTCTCTCTAAAGTTAATTACGGCACAGTCCCCACTATACTCATTGTATAGCACTAGCGGTGACCGCCTCCTTAAAATAATAAAAACTTAATTTCATAAAATTTCTTCATTTTACGGCAGTTTCTGTAACCCAAGCCTTGAACGTTCTCTCGGTGCATAGCACATCACACATGGGAATGTAATTTTGTCAATGTTCATGGTCAATCATTGCGCGAGGAGAGTATCACCTTGCAACCAATCTTGTAACTAATTATAGCACCTAACTCAATCTGAGCTTTCCCTCGACCATTCGATGGAAAGTCTCTGTGGAAACACTTCATTAGACCTGATTGGATCTCCAACAATCAATCAATATTAATATTGATGTTACTTTAATTGTCACAAGTTACCGACATGTATTATGTTTACACAACACTCCTTGTTTAATAATGTGGTTTTTTTTTTCATCCCTTTTTTTGTAAATTTTGCATGCGATTGAATGAGGTAATAATTCTTATGAAAAGTCAAAAGGACAATAAATCAATCGATCAATTAATACATTTACCGATTAATCAATAAATTCATCAAATAGTATCTGAAAGATACAGTGTTTTCACTAAGTGTGGACATAGCAAATATAAACATTTGTGTAATGGCCTAGCGGTTTAAAAGAGCACCGCCCTGAAGCTCTGCTGTTCAGCAGAGTATGGATTCGAGAGTCGTGAAACCTGTGTCCTTGAGCAAGACGCTTAACCACGATGCTTCGTCCTTCGGATGGGACGTAAAGCCATTTGTCTCGTGTGTTGTTTAACGCACGTAAAACAAACCAGTGCACTTATCGTAGAGGGCAGGTGTCCCAGTGTTCCCGGTCTGATCGGCAGCAAATTGCGCCACACCACATTACATGGTGCTAGGATTATGTCTCATATTCAAACAATAGTCCTACGTTTTGCATGAAATACTGTATGTTAATACTGCGTCAGGAGCGTCACTGAGTGACGGATGTCCGCGCAAAATAAGAAGTCACTTTTATTATATAATGCGTTCTTGTTAAGACTGCTTAGTATCTGCCTATAGTTCAAATGCGCTTGAAGTTTCGGTTATGCAAAATCGAGTTCAGAACCTAAGAGACGGTTTTCTTTATCATGTCGTTTGTCAGATGGCAATGATGGCATTCTGCTAAAGTGACTTGGCCAAAATTGCAAGCCAATCAATCAATAAATTCGCCAACAAGTTTGCTTAGTTCATTAACAAAAAACTGCTTTAACAGCAGGAAACTATGTTAACATGAATCATTTTCCCCTAGGGGTCCATAGCATGTTCAAGCTTGAGATTTTTAAGTGATGATATCGTGTTAGGAATCTCTGTGAAACTAGTCTGTGCTGTGTAAATAACCAGTATAACTGTCACTGCAGGTAAACGAAACGCGTGCAAATTGTTTGCACATGTCCTATTGCCAAGATAAATTATTAACTTTTACCCCTTATTGTTAGAATGTATACCTTTGGAAATACTTGCGTTTATGTTACAAGCCGAGAATGTAACCCCTGCAAAGATACATCATAAATATTTGGGGGTAAAATGTTCTACCTTACAATCCCTAGTTTCATCTATGTCAACCCCGGATAAGATACACGGGTGACCTTTTACGAGTTGTTGTAATTCCAGGCTGGAAAACGTGCATAAATCATACGCGCCATAGGCTTTTAGAAATTGACACCACGGTAATGCCTTCTGTAGTCATGATCAGGAGGCAAGATAGATCACATCGCTCAAATTTATAAAAAGAACCCAGTGGCATTACAATCTACTGCGACTTCTTATAACTCCTACATTGGTTTGACTTAGAGTTGCTCGCGGGACGCCTTTTAATTCTGTTCGTAACAAAGTGCCGGGGAAAAAGTTCGATATTCCGACCACTGTGGTGCTCCATGCTGGAAGCATTGCAGGGAATTAACTGACGTGGACGGGGCTTAGATGAGCAATCTAACCAGCGTAGACTCGTCCCCAGTGTGCTGGTACAAGCCCGAGTACACAACATACAGCCCACTTTCAGCACTCAATTTGGTTTTTGGAGATAAATGCTTTTCCGTTGCGTTATAATCAGCGACAAAATGCTGACGGCTTAAAAGGATGCACATTTTGTAAAACTAATGCTACGGACTTTTCTTGGCACATTTTTATTCTTGGCACATTTTGGAGTTTGACGTTGATGGGGAAATCAGCTTAGATGCCTTTAGGAGAAAACGAGAATAAAAGTAAAGGAGAATAATATTATTGAGAATGAATACCTGATATGGATATCAGGTGACTTTAAACCCGTAGTGATTTCTTTGTAACAAACCACCAACAACGTGTTTGAAACATGATACTGACATGTCAAGTTTTTAAGTAAATATTAAACAGCCAAATTACTGTGGGGGAAATAACAGAAACATAAAATTTATGACAATCAGCTGTATAAAGCAGTGGGCACTTAATACAAACCGGTAAGTCACTGATGAAACCAACCTTTGAAAATACACCCATATGTCAAACATACTTATATTAATCCAGATAAGAAGAATAAAAATAAGAACAACACTAAACCAATGTCACATAAACAACATCCATTTCAGACTTTCATCAGTTTTGTAATTTATCCCGTTCAAATTATTCTTAAAAACATAACACTTTGAAAGATGAAATGTATTCAAACCTAATAATGAGCTTTTTGAAACTGTCATTGAACCGACCTGATTATATATAAGAAATGTAATTGGGTTTTTTGTTTACGAAAAACCTATTTGCAAAACAAAATAATCTCCTCCGGTAATACTTTAATAGGCCTTCTATTGAATCATATATAATAAAGCAACCCATCTTGGAGGGCATGGTTTGTTATTGAGGACGTTTGTTGAAAAACAAGTGGATTTAATTAAGTTAGTCATTACAAATTGATGGTCATTCATTAGTTAAATATTTTGTTTTTCCTCCGTCAAAAATTGCAAAAAAAATAGAAAAAGAAAAACCCAACATAACTCACTTGTGGATTTACAAGTTAATCTCGCAAAAATAAATCTAAATTTAAACCCTGAAGGTTTTTGTTATTTTGTTGTTTGATCAGTAGTTCGCTACAGCAATAATTGCTTGACTTGTTTATACAGGATGTTTTCGTCTACTTGCGTATTTTCAAATTTCTCCAGATTTAGCTTTTTAAAGGCACTGGACACTATTGCATATTTATAACTCAAAAGAATCGTTTGCATAAAAACTGACTTGGTAAAGAGCAATTAGCCTTTTTGAGGTAGGGCGGACGCAATAGGAGTGCACTGCTAAGTTGTGGTGTAAACACCAATATAGCCAAACTTAATAGTGTTTTAGCATTATGTCCGCCATATCTAAAAAAACATTGCAAGAAACGGCTCCCTCTGAAATAACGTAGTTTCTCACTCAAATATTAAAATACTCCAGGCCTGAAGCATTTTATTATGCATCTGAAAGCACGCAAAATGTGTGCAACTATGGGTGTTTTATTCTTCCAATATTCACTTGCAAAGTCAATGACCAATTGAGTCGAAATTTTCAATTTTTATTTAAATCTTACAGAACAAATTTTGTTCATGAAGTACACATCCGCCTTGGTTTGTTCAACAGTTTGGGGACGAGTGGATCCCCCACAAAAAAACCTACAGGTTGCCCATGGGATTCGCATCGACCTCAAAAGGCCATCAATTAAAAATTCATTTAGCCGACCCGATTGTTAAGATCATTTGATCTTCTAAAGGTCAGAACTGTATAGGTTGAACAAGCTGAAGGCGAGCAAATACAGCTTCGAGCACCAAGGCTATCATAAGATATCAAAAACAACCAACTTAATTATAGGTCTAAACGGTGTTCATATGAATTCATGCATAACAGATTGTGAATGATGTTTTGATGCTCATGCTTGAGCAATCCTGCTCTTTGATCTACCTCTCTAGTACTAAAGACACTGTAAAATCTAGGGGTTAAAAATGTAGAATCGCCAACATTTCAACATACCCACTTAAGTGTGGGTAGCTTCAGAATGTTTTTGCCAGCAATGACTCTCACCCGTGCTACACCTTAGCAATAATCAACGTGTTTCTATGGCATCACTTTTGGCCTGTGGCCCAACGATATCAATTATTACGGGTATACCTTCCCTAACTCCACCAAGTACCAGGGTCGTGTATATTTCATCCCGTAAACTGACATTTTCTTCAAAGGTTTGAGGGAATTAATTGTTTCCAGTGGACGTGTATTTTGCAATTAATGTGAGCAAATATGGGTAAATGTCACGAACATGGCCCAAAGGCCACTGCTTGGCCAATGATTGATATATGGAGATACCATACTTGTCAGAAACTCCTGCATTTGGATTGTCAGAATCTAATTTGCAATAATATTCCCTAGCGTTAACCAGATGCAATGCATGTGATTAGGATATATTCTGAATCTAATGCTTCTTTAGGTGTACAATTGATGAGAGATGTGGTACTGTGTCACACTGCCTGAGGTGATGTCATTTTCAAGCAAAAATATAAGTATGGGATTGAAATAAATTTATTTAGTTAAATTTGAAGGAATGTGAGGATGGCAATAATAACTACTGATTCTCTCTTGGTCAGGAGTTTTTGATTTCCAAAACTTCATCATAAATTATCTCCGCAATAGTATTTGTAACGTATGACTTATGTAATAACATTGGCTGTATTAGTTATTTGCGAGAAAAGAAAAAGTATACTAAAAATAATGATGTCACTTAAATTTACAAAGACACTTGCGACATATTGTGATACATCTTTTGGCTACCGTACTATGTTCTGCTGATGTTAGGTTAATTTGATTTGAACTAATTAACGTTATGACTTCAGTATTTAGTGCGTTACACTGCCATTTAGCAACTGGCCAATTAATTTGTTTTCATTACTCGGGGTGTATAGATTTAGACAACCTCATATTTTCCATTCTAAGAGAATACGCTCAAGAAGCATCATTTAAAGTTTGCTGCAGAGTCTAAAACTAACACTTCCGTTCTTTTTTGTTCCACCGCTGTGATGTTTTAATTAACTATACCTCTAGGCTCTTTTGATTGTTTTTTTAGTCCACTCAGCTTGTACCTATCACCATTTAAAGCATCGGCTCTATTTAGGTTTTTAAGGCAATTCCATATGGCAATAAGTGTCACTTCGTTTTGACCGCCAACAACTTTCCTAAGTGCTGTTGGTCATGGACAGTTTAATACACACTCGTTGGGAGGACGTTCGTATTCTGTGTATAACATCCCCTTGTGATCAATGGTTTCCTATGTGCTGTTGGTCATGGACAGTTTAATACACACTCGTTGGGAGGACGTTCGTATTCTGTGTATAACATCCCCTTGTGATCATTGACTGAATGGTTCTCAAAACCTTCATAAAAACTTACATATATTTGAACACCTCATCTTTTCGAAGCTGGACCCCTTTTATTGTCATTTTAATTAAGAATTCTTTGAACAACACTCGGTAGTCTTACAGGAACACTACCCTTGATCGCTGTCATTTGATTGCTAATAATATTTGCGATTTGGAGCCGGATATTGAGAGAGTTGCGAAAACTTGCAATTAGAAGAATGGGTGAATTCGGGTGCCATACTAGTCTGTGTGTTGGGTTGTGCAGCATTATGATGGACAATATGTCCATCAATCGCTCGACCAAAGGAAACCTCATGTCGCAGCGTTCTCAATGCCCGGCTTTGAGATGATATTGAGTGTGTTTGGTCGTTTACATCACAACACCATCACTTCACATCTATCGTTCACTGTCGGTATTCAGTCTGCATTACTGTACACAGCTAGTGGTCAATATTGGTTAGCTAAAGCTGTACAGTATTGCTAACAGTCCATCGACACTGTGTTGCAACCATTCGTGAATACATCCGTGCACGGTTCGCCTGAAGTTTAGAGTACAGCTCCCTTGAGTGTTGCTCAGTCATCAAAACGAGGGATGCTGAAAAAACACAGGCAACGCTTTGTGGACCCGCCGTGGTTGACTGGCTAAGAGTGATCTGCCTTTTTCGAGGCCGGTCGTCAATTCAAGGAAGATTTTCTGGTTTGTTGCCTTTGGGACAGCTGTGGAACCTGTAATGGTGCTGTTTTATACAGACCCAACTTACCTGACGTCATCAACAGATTAATCTTGTTTGCCAATATTGGAGGTCAGTTTCCCTAGTACTGGCTGATCATGTAGATGCTCTACTCTACGGCCGCTTATTGCTTTCTTCTTCTTAAAGTAATGACTAAACAATATGACCCTGCTTGGAACAGCCGTTGGCAGTATTGACAATAATGCGTTATCACAGGTACTTCATCTATTGAAAGACATGGTCGGTCTTTATTTGAAAATGAAGTTCAATAAGTTTTGTATTCAAGCAAGTCAAGTTTAGACTGTTTTACGGATGTCAAGTGTCGGTTACTCACGTGGCACAGTGTCCCCTCGGATTCCTGATCCGATCAAAGCAATGCTTGATAAAGCACGACTCGATAAAAGCAAGCGTACACACACCTGAGGGACTGGCATGAGCTGTGGAAAACACGAGAACACCAAATTATATATAGTTCCATAAAAATAAGAGATCCTGAACGCTTAATAATACGCTGCGTCACAGGGGTATGATATCACGCAAACACCGACCATATTATTAACACAACGCCCGAAGTTATTTTCACATGAGTCTCCTATGTTCGCCAACTGCACTTAAAGGGTCGGTAAAAGTAATGACTCCGGAAGTTAAGGGCAACAAAAACGGACGTTGTAAAGCATCTTTGGATAGTATAATGCATTTTGAGAGTTTCACTTCCAAGTACTGCGGTTAGGGATAAAGATCACCTCCCCCCTAAAGAAATGAATCTGAGAAGCGTTACTGCAGTGCCGTTTCTCAGATTGTGTATTTCACTTGCAGATAATTTCTCCTGCGTGGACGTAACCGCACCAGATTTCGGCAATTATCTAAAAAACACTACCACCTTTGGAAATTAATTGTACACATGTTGGTTTTGTGGTCTACACCTCTATGTAGGGTTGAAACAAACAGTGGGTGCCAATAACCAAACGTATCAACCCTTTTAATGATGGATATTATATCGTCTAGATATTTCTACAGTGAGAAACGAGCTTATGATTGTCCAATCTTTGTTTAATCAAATTTATACGACCAAACATTTACTTTTATACCAAAAAACTTTCTCAAAACATGCATCTGATGTGAAATTAGACACCCCAAGCTTTCTAATGATGTATGATGTAGATGTGTGTGGGTGGGTCCTTTTAAACTTCGGAAACAAGCCCTTCTGAACAGGTTCACCGCTGACCTCTAATAGACGCCTTGCATTGACCGCCATCGCAGAGGTCAAATAATGCATGCACGCATGTGAACTCTCAGCCAATGAGAGGCATTCATTGACCCTAGTGAGGGCCTGTTTCGGAGCTTTTGACGTGCTATCCAACAACCAAATAAAAATAACAAATCGCACCACTGTGGATGGTACCTGCCCACTTTCAACTCTACTGTAGATGTGAACACGTCTTTAAACTGTGTATAAGATGAATTGGTTCCGAGTGGTTATCATACGCGTTTCCGTTCCCATCGACACTGCCTCACCTGTAACTGTGCAACCGGTACTTGTATGAATAAAGACTGATGAAGAAGAATGACTAGAACTTTGGTTCCGGCCTTCCTTATATTGTAACAGCTGTTTGTGTGGGAGTACTCAGTTGAAATCTTCATTTACATCCTTTCCTTTGCCATTTTTCACCTTTTGTTGAGAGTGTTCTGTGAGGAATCACCGCCACACAACAAATGAGCTTACAACAGTGTGAACATTTGTATAGCATATGTTGCAAACAATGAGTTAAAAAAACAACCCAATATAAAGTAAGAAATAGTTATGTGTAATGCAACCATGTTAATCAAAGCAAATAGCACTATACCGGGTAATGCCGTCAATCAACTCGATGTACTTTTGATGAGTGGTCACCTTTGACTTTTTGATCAAATCACTCTGCTTAACAAACGCGCCCACTCAGCCGATTAAAATTTATGTTCAACCCATCAGTTCCAACTATATTTTCAAGCAAATCTTGAGATGGATAAGCCGCGAAATGTCTTGTTCCATGAAGTGGTTTTCGAATACATACATCTTCAGTATAAAGATCACTGTTGTAAGGAGGTCCTGCTTAAAAATAGTACATTATTTTTATAGTCCCAAATCTAATCTCTACTTTGTATTTCTTTGCTTTGCCGTCCTCTTATAACAATCCTGTTATAAGGTAATTTGGCCAGTCCCGTCGATCTTGTTAATAAAACGAGAGTTGATAGGTACCTGCTAATAAAGTGTTTTGTAAATGTTTTGAGCTGCACGCAACATCCTCTTTAATAACAAGGCCTTGGCAGAATAAATCTATTTGTAGCATAAAACTGAGTGAAATTGAGTGAAACCTTGGTGACTGAATGACGTGGAGCTTCAATAAGAAGTATCGCATCTAGACCTCGGTTTAACTAATCATGAACTCAGGGTGGAAATTGATTGCAAGTCAAGAGAATTTACACAGAATCATTTGCTGTCGCCTTTATGGGAATCATAGGTGGTACCTCACTCTAGATTTGTGCGCTTCAATGCGACCCGTGAAATTACACGGTTCTTTGGAGCGTTTCCCTAATGGACAACGCATGTACAAAGGTAGAATTATTGAGCGGGTAGATGTGTGGTAAAAGATCGACAGATTCACCTTTAGCCATCCTGATCATTGGTGGAGATTTTAATGTAATTCGCTCAGGCATTGTTAAGGTCCGGGAACAAAAGCTTTCAACTTCCGTTTCCATGAAAATTAAGTTGTGCTTTTTGTGAGCGTACGCGGCAAACGACAAAACAAGAAACGAGCAGGTATAAAACCTGAACAAATGAGCTTTTATGGTTTGAAGGGACGTTTCATGTTTAAATGGAAGTGTTTCCCATTACTCACAGCCTACCTGAGGTTGAGAACTTACAATACAGCATGCACTTATTTTGTTTTATGTATTTAAAGCAAACAAATCTGATGAATGTTTGCTATAAATTTATCAAAGATGGAAAACACAAACATACTTGCTTATTGAAATGTACGCATACATGAAGTCCTGTCCATTCCCTCAATGTTTCCTTATTGAACCAAGTATCAATTCCCTTCGTGTTTATAAACACCACTTTTTATTAGTATTTACTATTTATAAGCTTGAGGCAACATATAAACTTCTTGTAACTGTCTACATATACAGCTACAAGCATTTCAAAGTCATAATGATTCAGCAATTACAAGCAGCGGTCATATTGCAATGACATAAGAAACCTATATTAGGCCGACTTGGAAATTGATTTTTAATGAAAAGAGATAGAGTAATGGCCCAGCTTGTTGTATTGTCTCGCGAGTTCTCTGTTTATAACCAATATAGGGCGCATACAGATCATAGATTAAAAAATCCCAATTCCGAAGATTGTCTCATTTATATGTGTGATATATGGAAATCGTTATTATTGCCCTTGGTCATAAAAGGAAGTCATTTCTGTAAATACAAGTCGTAAATCCCAATGGCGGTATTAGAGTTTAATAAAGACTGCATCTTGAGTGTGGCGATCATCAAACTGACCTCATCATTTTAAATCAAGGGTTCCATGGGTGATTTGTAAATGTGCCAGCCACAATCATTGATACACATTGTTTTGATTCGTCTATTTTATGAACAACAGTTTGAAAACCCCCCATGTATAGCAGTTATCTCGATGTTATTCATTTATCAGCTACCAATCGCTGTGTCAGTGATGAAAAGTGCTTGAGTTTGTCCATTACAAGATCTGCAAAGAGTTACTCAAAATGTCTACCTTGTTCATTAGTGTCTTTGTAGCAAAAAGTGTACAAATGAGTGTAATTTTGACAATCAACATTCCGATGAACACTGATCGTTTATAAGACTGAGTTTATACATCGGTGGTCATTTTTTGTGTTCATTTTTCGACCCCCTTGTCATGGTTTCCGAAACTGTAATTAAAAATAATACAATGTGTAGACACCACGTTAAACTAATTACGTCGGGGGTTCGTTTATCGACGTTTCGATCATGGGGCACGGCGGTCATTCGGATGAAAAATGCAACGCAATGCTTTTGTGACTCTCGAGAAAGTAATCAGAGCGACAAAATCACAGTTGTTCTCTTTTGCTTGTTGCTTCTTGAAGTCAGTCGTCATATTATCTAGACGTGGACAGAGCCATATTTCTTTACGTAGTACTCCTAAAGTAGACCATCGCCGTAAGATATTAACTAGATTCATTTCCTGGTACATCTTGTGGTAGGGTCAATTGCCTTCGCAAAGTACGTTTGACACTCCACATATTGTTTATGATAAAATAGGCCTGAAAGGGGGGCTGTGCATCCAGCCCTGTGGATAGGAGCTATCATACCGACGCCTTATCACAACTTGTATTCAAAGTGGAGGTAGCTGCAGTAGGTAGTGTTGCTCTTAACCCCAATATAGCTCACATCTTGGCCGATTGCAATGTTAGTCGATCTCTTATAAGCATATAATATATCTTTCTTATGACATTTGACAGACTCTGACGGTGTGCCAAGTTACATACTCGCATCATCACATGCCAGCCCATCACCCATCTGCCGTACTTAACAGGTGTATGTCCACGATGTGTTAACAGTCTTTAAATGGTATCTCGTCAATTCTCTAGAGAGATTCTTCTGACGCCATCCAGAAAAAAAACCTGTTAGAAAATACCGGGGAAGGGGGGGGGGTATGGATCGTCTTCGTCACGAAGATGCCTATAAAGTGGCGCAAATAATTGTCTTCAAGGACATTAGCCACGCCACAACGCGTAACACTTTACTGTGGGTTAAAATCAGGACCGTCAACATGAATGTACAGTCGACTCTAATTTTAAAAAGATAGCTGCGACTGGCCTAATTACCACTTTGATAACAGGCAGTACAGCAAAACAAAGAAACACAAATCAGTAATGAGATTCAGGATTTCAGAATGTAATATTTAAAAAACTGCAGAACTCTTTAAAACCATTCAGTTAGGGTTGACTGAAAATAACGACAAAACCAAGCAGCTTTAAAAACCGTATAAAAACTGGTCTCAAACCAAGCAGCAAACAGCACAGTGTCTATAACTCAATAAATTTAATCATCTTGTCGCAGCATGGGGCACCAATTATCTCGGCATGTTTTTCCCTCTCAAAACTTTTTTGCGACACTGTTTTTTACGGGCCCAGAGCATAATTGAAGCGAGTAAACATCGTCCAAAGGGTCCCTCCGAACCTCCCTTGGGGAGTATGTCCCTCCCCCGTATGAGAGGTGTAGATAAATATCAAACAAGCAAGTCCGCACACTTTATTTCCTCCCTTTTTTCAGCCGTGCCAGCCTCGGTATTAAGGTAGCGTTGAGATTAGTGATGATATTACAGTCACGTACATTACACATCCGTTCGCTCCTGTACCCGGTCTATCGCTTGAGCGAGCGTGTTAAATGCAATATCTCACTACTCTAAAAATAAAAATTCCCATTAATAACAAGTTGCTCAAATTCATAAACAGAGTTGAGAGAAAATGGTGTGAGGTTTGGTCCCTTTTTTTTTTTTTTTTTTGGGGGGGGGGTTGGTGTTGGTGCCCATAGTTCTAACATTTTCTGTAATGAATGGTCAGAGGTCGACGCACCTTTACATTTTTGCCGGCCTGTAACGCTAGGATGAGTTTGCAAGTAGCGCCAAACAAGGAGTTCGTGCCTCACAAGCTTTTTTGTTTCCAAAGAGGTCGTGTCGGATACTAAATTACTCCCTTGGGTTACAAATGGGACCTATCGAAATTGACTGTAAATATACATTTTAATGACTTATTAAGCCATTACTCTAAAGTGCAATGACCTGGGTAGTCATATTTTTTGACACCCATAACTGGGCTGTTCCACTTGTTTAGAAAGCAGGTAAGGTCTCAGATATGTTTTTCTTTGGAGGGGTTGACATTTACACGTACATGTACTTAGCGCAAAAAAAAATCTAAAACAGATCCTACCCTCTGATAAGTGGCATATAAGGAGCCGTCTGTTTGTGTATGCAACAGGCAGACGGTAAAGTGTTTTTGGTTTTCAACACACACCACCCTATGACATTTTGTTGTTAGGCTTATTTGGCAAAAACATGTCACTCATATTTATCTAAAATGAAGAGAAAGTGACGTAAATTTCATAGAAGCGGTAATTTTGATGAAATAAAAATAACTTAACCAAAACAACCATAAAATAACCACTGCGTGCCTTCTAGTGTTCCTTTAAGATTAATCTTCACCAATGTGACGCTGTACTTTAATCAGTGTCCCTTATATCGAGATTCATTTCCAATTTGCACTTCTTTAAGTTGGCCTTGATTGGGAAGAAAATATCCACGCTAGACAGTGTCCCCCACCCCCTTGTGTATAGGTATGAGCCTCAGATGTTTGCAGGCGCCTACCGTGTTGATCAAATGCATTGAAAGTGAACAGTTGTTGAATATTCGAGTTTGTTTGATATGTGCGTATGAACGATATAGGGATAATTTTGAGGTTAACCTGCTTCCAAACAGCGACAGTAGTGTCCTTTGCTTTATAAGACGTGCACGTTTCATGCGTATTCGAAAGTGAGCCACGTTAAAATGCGTACTGAGGTTGTTTCCTTAACACACAGAAGGCACAGGACACCTTTGTTAATTGTCAAAGACCACTACTCTCACTTGATGTATCCCAACATATGCATGAAATAACAAATTTGTGAAAACTTTGCCTCATCTAAGTTGCAAGAGAATAATGAAAGAAAAACGCTCTGGTTCAGATGCATAATAAAAGGCTTCAGACATGAAGCCTTTTATTATTTTTCATCTTTCTCAAAAACTACGTTACTGTGGAGGGAGCTGTTACTCATAATTTGTTTTGGTATAGTATCAATAGTTCAACATTGCTCTTTACCGAGTAGGTTTTTATGCACAAAATTATGCTGAGTAATCATGAATAGTGTCCAGTGCCTTTAAAGCAACGTGCGTATGTCCAAAGCGAAACTTGCACGGTCTATTGACATTAGTTTTACTTTTCCGTAAATGAGTTTTGCGTTTCTATGATTTATGACTAAGCTTAGCTTATTGTTTTTGTCATTAACGCTGTACAAATTCTGCCATAAGAAATATTACTTTCTTGCGTACTGCCCTATGAAAGATAATTGAACACAATATTTCCAACCGCGATCGAAATCCATAGCAATATACAATTTAATTATACACACCTTAAATCCGCATTCTTGTGTAACACATAACCACAATGAAATAGAAATTTAAGTTGATTAGAATGTTTGTCATTCAACTTTGAGACTTGAGATGCTCTTTTTCCTAAAGCAAACGTTGGAACCTCACATTATCTTTGTAATATGATGTAAAAGCTGCCCACATTATCAGCCTCAGTTTGGCCATTTTTATTCGGCTGTGAAGGTAAAAAATATGGACGACCAGAAATTTCTGCAGAATTCTTTCAACCTTGAGGGGAAACTGTAAGGCAATCTTTGTATGGAGTCATCGGTTCAACAAAGATCGGCTTCAGGCTATGCCGCAATAACAAACTATCGGAAGGGTGAACGTTAACGTTTAATTAAATTTCAAGTGATTTTCACAATAGGTAACGAAATAAAGTTGTGATATTGACAACAATGCCTATAACAGTGGGTTCGGAAAACTGAGATTGCGAACCCCTGACCTAAATTTTGAGTCATTTTTGGATAGTTCACTCTGATAGAAGCGGAGGCAGTTCCTGCGTGCTTGTGGTTCACCTTTAAACAAGACGCACCAAAATTACTTTTTATATACTCCTCTTTCTTAAAAGGTATTTGGTTATTTGACGATGACAGTTAATTAAACTTTTTAAAGCACCGAGTAGTACTGCGTATGTTATAATACCAACAGTGAAATTGCTTTCGAGTAGCAAGGTTACCAAAAAACCCAAACGAAAAAATGTAGTGTAACATTTGACTGCTAACCTGAAAAATAAATTATAGGAAGATAATAATATAATTTTCCTTTTTTGTTTTTGTTTCCCTTTACAGATAACTCACGAGATCCCAAGATCGCTCACCCCTTTCGGAAAGGTAATTACCGTGTTTGTTTTTCTTTTCTCAACAACTGCTGCTTTGACATAAAGTCTATTCATGTTGTCTCCGTCATCGATCAACTCTTCTGTCTCAGTTTCGGACTATTTTGAGTAGATCAGATATAATCTTTATTTAGCTATGACATTTGTTGTAATTACCCCCATCGATGCGTTGTGCAGTTTTGGGGCAACGTGGCAGATCCATCTGTCCGTTTGGCCATGAACCAGATGGTATCTCTGCCAATGGTATCTCCTTCATCAATAGGAGAAACATCACACTTTACCGCACCTGGCAATGACTTTCGTGATATCTACCTTCATCAACGGTCTGATTCATCAACTTACTGAACCATATAACACTCCTTGTCTGTCCATGACCCTTGATCATATCAACGACATTAGTGTCTATTTAGATCTTGGGGACCTGAGTTTGGGACAAGGTTAGCAATTGTTTTTGCATTTTCTGAACGGGAACAGCAGATGGACACGATGTGGTTTTTGGTTTTGTACGTGATCTTGGGGATTGTAGCCTTGATCTGGAAAGTTTTTTTGCACTAACAGTTATTACAGCATGTGAGCCATAAAATCAGCCTTGATCGAGCCTGATGGGGGAAACAGGGTAGACCATTCGGTACCAATTATCCGTGAAATGAAGTTCTGATTTCGAAATGATCAACCATAGAGCAATGAACGTATATCAACTATACACAGTTCTGTCTTCACAAGTACGGAACATTTTGCAAATGTATACATGGCACATCTTTAAAGCTGCATTAAAACACCAAACCACGTCCCGAAACATTGTATTCAAATACTTTAGAAAAACTTGTCCTCATTAGTGTCGCCGTACTGTCTCTGTAGTACGAGATTGGCCTGAATTCACTTCCTGTTTCCAACCTCATCGCCATTTCCGTACATTCTAGTCTCTGTGAATACCCAGCGGCCAGCCAGTACCGTTTATTAACAACATGCCACCGCATTTGCAAACCCCTTAATTCCGTTGCCTCAATCGGTTACTTAAAACTGCACTTGTCTTTGAGTGACATTTTATAACTCATCTTCTCTCTGTGCTCAAACGATCGCTTAAGTATTCTTCTTCAACAATTCAATTTAGCCCGCTGATCAAATTCACTTCCAAATGAATATACATGTTTCCATTGATGAACTATTTCCATTAGTGTATGGGGAAAAACGTATAAAATGCATACACAGAATTCCAATGTAACTTCCAAAGTAACGACAGGTTTGAGAGTTGTCTCTTCATATGTCACGTGCAAGGAAGGCTGGCGTGGATATTCGTAGTCACTTTTACAAAGTGACAATTGAGTCAAAATTCATAACGTTTTCCAAATCGCTTTTTTAGTGTATAAATAATTGAGTGTACTCAATGCCGTTAGTGTTTTTTATTTTATTTTTTTATGTCAGGACTTAGTACGTAGTATTTTCGTAATAACATTATCATAAAAGACGAATCAGATGTATCTAAAATGTTTGTACTGAAGACAAATGTCACAAACTGACATTTTTGTGGTTAACAAAACAGTAATTTTTTGTAATGGTTATTTTTGTCCTAAGCACATGCCATCTGTCATGCTTTGAAAAAAATAAGCTGCAAGTTCCGGAGATGTGGTGCTTTATATTTGATTAAAATGCTGATCCTTCCGAGCGGTCAAGACACGAGGTAGTGGTTTTGAAATTTTACAGCTTAAGTACAAGTTCATTGCCTCAACAAAACTCCCAAACACAATCAATTTCGTTTCCATGTAATGGAATATGTACAGGTCGTCAAAGCCCCTGTCAAAAGGTAAAGACCTTGACGTAAATGACAAACTTAACGAGTTTGTGTTATATCTATTATCCCGTGCAATTTAATTGTGAAACTGCAAACTTAACCGCTTGACTGCACTTAAACGATTGGATCTTGTTCTTCTCACACCGCAAGAAGGGGAATGACTTGAGTGTCCGTTCACTTGAAACAAATAACCTCACAAGACGTAATCAAGGAGAAGACCCATCATCCATATGAGCATCATTTAACTCATGGGAGCTGTAGAGAGGGAGAAACCCTGTTTCAGTCCCCAGGTGTAAAGTGGCCGGTTGCCCCGGGTAATATTTCACTTGTTTGACGGGCTCAGGTGCTCTTATAGGCTTCACTGCCACTGTGGAGTGGTCACTTTGGTCTTGTGATGGGCAGCAACACAATTTATATTGGAAACTTCATTTGTTCAGATCTTTAAACTAAAGTTATTGTGACAGAATATTGATAATTTTATACCACTTTGAATGTGGGGAGTTTGAATTTCAGGATAAGGTGTTCCATCCACGTTTTAAGTTTTGAAAAGTCCGTTTTCGTAAACTAATGTTGATTACCTGTATCAGTAAAAATTCAAACAAAATTCAAAAAACACTTTTGATGACGCGTTTATGATTTAGTGTACCAAAACAAAGATCGTTGTCATTTTGTTTTAGTTTTATTGATGACGATGCATTCTGCAATACAACCTCTGGTGTGAGATTCCTTCATATAATTTAATTTGGTTGTGCATGGAGAGAAAAACCGTCTGTAAATTGCCTACCGATGTCTAACGTAGAACTACATCAGGCAAGATTGCACGCGGTACATCGTTGTAAGTCCTGCATAGGTAACATGTTGCCCGAGGCCCTCTTCCCCCTGACGCCTTCTAGATGATGAAACATGACAGCTCACCAAAGACTCGCTTCTCTCTTCTTCCCCGCCCCCATCATAAGCGATAGGAAGATTCATTAGTAACGATTAAACTGATTGCTCAGGGAACATAAACACCTGCTGAAAGCCCGCACACAATAATTGAACCTTTGGTCAAGTTTGTGACCATAAATGGCTGACCTCTTTTAAGGCACTGGACACTATTGGTAATTACTCAAATCAATTGCTAGCAGAAAAGCCTACATGAACAATGGCGAGCTGTTGATACTATAAAACCTGGTTTCGGGTTCAGAAGGGTCTGGCCCGATTCTTGATCAATGTGACCAGGAATATATGTCGAAATTGTAGCCAACGCATGATAACGTGCTTTAATATTTGCGTTCGGACGGACACGTCACATTAAGTGTTTCTCACAACACCCTCCCTTATACCTCCTCCTCAATAGCTAGTCAAATAAGGCTAGACTATTTTGCAAAAAATATAACAAGATAAAGAGCAAAACAATATTGATGAATATTATTTATAGAAGAGCAACTTCTATTATTCTTTAGTTGCAATCAAAAAGTTAACTTTTGCTGGCACTTCCCGATAAAATAAATTGTGCGATTGTATAAAGATAGGCAATGTAGGTGGACTTGGTTGACACCCTTATTTATGTTAGGTTTGTTAAAGTTCGATAAACCCTGTATGTAGCAGGGTTGTCACGTCCCGTGATACGTTTATCAGCACATGATTCCAAAATCTTGTCATTCTTTAATTCTTGTTTATTCATTTTTCTCGTCCTTTGTTTACGAATGTTTTTCTTCTCTTCTTTGTACCTGAGTGTGCTTGGCATGGCTTGCATTCATCCTGTTCTGGGCTCGACTCCCTAAGGTGTTGGGTCACCTCCAAACGCGTTAGTACCACGGTTTAAGTCACTGTTTGTTTTGTCATGGATAAGCCACAATATGGATTTATTCGTGAACATAATGCACACCGATGTTAGTGTGCCAGGAAATTGACTGTTGCCGGTCCAGAGTTTCTTTCCCCTTTTGGGATCCTGTCGAGTTCCCCGTACCTCCACAAATCTATCTTAACATCAAGCTGCCAATCCCGTAGAAATTAGGTCACACGCATGAAATGCCTAAGCCCTAATCACTTATTATTCATAAGGAATCTTCGAATGTGAAAGATCCAGCCACCCTTCCCTATTTACAAAGATTACCAGCGTAATGTACGTCGGTCTCATGTTTCAAGTTGTGTGGAGACATTATTGTATTTGTTGGGGATGTTCACATTAATTGAGTGCCTACAGGTACACTGTGCAGCTTCCATGGAATTGTTTCCCATGACCTATATATGTTGAGTTAATGATTGAAGCTAAAACAAAAAATTACAACAACAAAACAGCTGTATATAAAGGAGCAATGAGCTAAAGTTGAGTTTCAAAGCAGTTTATTCCAGGAAAATATTTCTTGTAAAACAAAACAAAAAAATTGTTATCCGAAAACAGTTTCCAATATAACAACCCGAGGGGTAATTGGTCTCGGGTTTGAAAGTCACATCAAAGGTCACTATTTACAACGAAGAAGAAAAACAATGGGAATAAGTTTAACGTTATTCAGGTTGCTTTGCACTGGACGTTCCTATAGGTGGTGTGTGTTGAAGTGCGTGTCAACACAGAGTGTCAAGTCCCTACACTACATAGAAAAGAGTTTAATTTTTCTAGGTTGCTGTTTACTGGTCGTCCTTGTTGACTTTTGTGTAAGAACACATGTTGTTTTAAGTCCATACCTTATGTGGACCTCTGTTGTTTCAGGTCCATGGGCCTACTACGTATTTGTAGCGTTTAAGTGTTTGATACCCTTTGTAGATCAAGATATTGGCCATGACATGAATCTCTATACCCACTGTGAATGTAGATGTATGCAGTATAACTTACTAGTAGAAGTTTCAGCTTCATTATTCGTCAAGTTTTCTAACCAAACCCTTCAAAACACACGCACCTTTGTATTGAACCTTTAAATCTTCCCCCTCCTCCCATCCTTCGTCCAAGCCCCCTATATAGCCCGTGCAGTTGCTACACTGCAGGGTAAATAAGATGTTGTGACCGGAAAGACTACGTCAACACTGAGTATTGGGAATATTGTTTAATAATGCTCACTCTTCCGATAGATTGTCACTCGCTATTCCATTTTGAAAATGCACATTTCCAGTCCATGAAAACCTTCTCCAAATTGATCTTCCATTAATGCAACAACACCGCTGTGGGAGAAAACACACAGAGAGAGAAGAAACAAATGTGGCTTGGCGGATATTTGTTTCGACATATTTGGGGCTACATCTCTACTGTTCTGAACTAAGACGGGAAGGGGTCTTGCACTGTCCTTGTTCAGTCAGTCTGTTCGTCACAACACGTGCTCTGAAAAAAATAGCTTTTAAAGCGGTAACTGAGACAGTAAAATCACTGTCAGATTCAGTCTCATCTCTCATGAGCGAGCTTGTGCCACTGGTTGATGAAACCTTTCCCTTAGCCAAGGTTGTATTCGAACCTATGCTGTTTTTTAAAAATAAATACTTCACCAATACATTTTGACCAGTGTCAGACCATGATCATACTAGATGTGTGACGTTAAGGCGTGGACGCCTTCTATAGAGGAGCAACAGGCTCGCGTGATTGGAAAGACATGTTTTTGTTTGACATCAACATGCAGTCTTTTTTTGCTCTTCTGCAAAAACTTTTGATCGTACATGTTTGTATTTGCTGGTGTTCCCATTCTGTTGTCAATCTATACCACATGGCCGATACCTTGCTCAATTTCAACACATCCCCTTGTGAGTTTACTGTTTGTTCTATCGCCTTGTTGTTAGTGTGCCATGTACATACATTACTGAACAACCGTGGAATGCTCCCCATTTCTCGGTCAATAAGTCTGCCAGCGTCCGTCGACTTTAAATGAATCCCTCAGTGATTGGATAACCCTTAAGGGATTAAACTTGTCTAGAACCCGACCCTGCATTAAACCCAGATCCACTAACCACAAGGGGGAAATAAAAGCCAGACGATTTGCCAACCGATAATATTTGTTGTCAAAGTACGATAGATGACGAAGACGGGGGTGGGTCTTTTTCTTGAACGGACTTACCGTCGAGCGTGATTACTCTCTCGGGAGGGAGGTGTTGAACGACTTGCTGATCGATTTTACTCCTCGGTCCTCAGTAAATGTCATTTTCACCATTTGTGTTTGTTCAACCCTTGTCGTTTGAAGACTGTGTGGGAAACACGCCTGGTTTTTGTTACCTGCGTCAGTACATGATTGTACACGGCTGTATAATATTGGTTTAGGTTTGGGGTAGTTTCACTTGTAAGGGGATCGACATCGAGTCAGAGATGGTCTAAAGCCGTTTGTTGAAGCATTGTAGGCTTCTATAACATTTCTCTGCAAGATGATAATATCATAAATATGTCAGATCTCATCTGTCCGATATGTTTTGTCTTAAAGTAATATGATGTTTAAGTAATATGCAACAACACTTTACCAATTCGATCCAAGAGTGTCATGAATGTGGGATGCCGACTTCCCGAGATAATTCATCAAGTGATGATACCCTGAAAATAAGTCGAGAAACCAAGATATAAGTTGTGTTCGGAAAACATCCTACTTCCGGATGTCGTCAAACCAAGACGAAACATATCCGGAAGACGTCCTTGTCCTTACAAGATGATGTCATCCCCAGATGAACTACTTGGGATGTCTTCATCTTATCTGTGGTGTCATTCTCCCACACATAGATGATCTCATGATCCTAACAAGTTGGACGGCATTTTCATAGCTCCGTACAAAAAGCATAACTACATGCATGTTGCAATGAAACCGAGGGAATTACATTCCCGAGAAGTCTTGCCTTAAAAAAACACTTAGTCGGTTCCTCTGCCTCCGGTATATCTATCAGTTGCTTCTCCTGTCTTTAATTGTCTCCATTCACATTCTAGTCTTTGAACTGAATGTTGGGGTGAGGGTATGTTAAGAACATATGACTGCTGCGAAAGGAAATGATGTATCCAGTGCTCCAAATACGTCACATCCAGCGGATGACGTTGTATCTGTCCATATGGGGCATGGAATATTGCTGTAGATAAACATACAGCACAAACTTGCATTAGGCTGTTTTGAAGTCTCAAATTATAACATGTCTTTGTAAATACATGGGGCTACAACTACAAGTTAGAAATACTATGATAAGCACGTTCTATTGTTTACATCCATGCGGATACATTGTTCGTTCCTTTGTTTCTGTACCTTAAAACATCATCTCAAATACTTTGAACATTGCACACAATACCTTGTGGAGCTCCCCCGTCCAATACAATTTTTTTTAAAGTACTGTAACATCAACAATAAACAGTGCCGTGAAGGGAAAATCAACAGTTGTTCAAAGATAGAAAGAGTCTTCGTTCGTGTTTTGAATTGTTGTCATGTTTCAGGCTGTTTAACAACCTCTGGAAGACTGTTCCATAATTGAACAGCTTGAGATACCTTAAAATACTCCACTGCGATTGATCTGCAGATCATGTACCTCTTTTGTTTGGAAATCACTGCGGCGAGAACGTATAAATTATACCAAAGAACAGAGTACAGTGAACTAACTAACACCGGTAGCAATACACATTTTAGAAAGTATAATTATCATCGGCTCGAACTGGGCGTTTCTGTTCATTTTGGAACACATTCATTTAAAACAGTGAGTCAAATCCACGCAATACCACACTAACTTGTGAGTTTTAATTCCCCGCACTTAGCTTCCAACCCCCTCGATGTGCAGCTAGCACAGGTTGGCCAGTGGGTCAAATAAAAATCCAATTGATTTTTTATAATATTCACCGTGCAAGACATTCCTACCTAAAATTGACTCTGACATTTATCAATTGAGGTAGGTAAGATGAGCTATGCGGTCTCTTTCCGGTGACCTCACACAATCTGAGATGCATTCCGCTTCTCGAGACGCAGTGGCAATACGTTTTTTTTTTATCCCCAATTCGTAAGGTCGAATTAGAGAGAGGCAGACACAGAAGTCGAAAGATGATCCCTGCTACTTAGAGATGACTTTCTCGTCACCTTTCGGTGAAGGTTCTGGGGGTTTACAGTCGGCCCTTTCGGCGAAGAGCTTCCTAATTACCTCACTGGTGTAGTAGCGAACACGAACGAGGCATTGACCCCGTCTTTCAGGGCCGCCAGCACCGCCTCAGGAGGGTGCTACGCCCTCTGTTTGTTATGGGTGTCTTGTTATCGCAGTTCATGTTTCTCTCGGAGATGAGAAAGCTTTGTGTTAATGGAATTTACTTGTAAATTGAGAGATATGGGAAACCCGTAAAGGAAGGATGAGTTTGGAACAATTGATATGGAATGAATAAAGGGAATTTAATTTTCGTCGGCTTGCCCCAGCTGTGGAAACAATCGTAACGCACGGTGAAGGAACTGATATGATTATAGTCAAGATCACAGGCTACTCTGATTTAATAAGTTTTTTTAAAACAAGGTTATGTTCTCTTTGTAATATCGGTGAATTACCGTACATTTATTTATTTTCTATTTTTTTTTATCTATGTACTTTAAAAGGTAACTTGTTTCTGGAAAAATAGTATAAAAAGTTAATGAACTGACTGCCACCACACAAACGTCATTCATTCTCGTAATACCTAACCACTTTTGTGACGAAAATATTACATTCACTCGTTCCAATCGTCTCATGCAAATCTTGTGATGGGAAGGGCTGACGTTCGAGCGCTTTGGACACTGACCATATAACTCTTTATCATCTCTTCATAATTAACCCCGGTCAGCTCTTCCTGTATTCGAAATGGGCACCTTGACCCTATGACCTCGGGTCACTTCTTCCTTTTAACTCCAAGTCAGCTCTTCATATGTACGAACGACCTATCCACGTTTGACATTGACCTTTAAATTCCCGCGTCACTTCTTCCTGTTAACCTTCAGTCAGCTCTTCCTGATAACAAAAGACTAGACTATCCACGTTGGGACTTTGACCTTTTAACCCGCGGGTCAGCTCTACCTGTTAACCCCGGGTCACCTCTTCCTGTTTACGAAAAACTCGACTCGAAAGAACTGCAGGTTATCAAAATGTGGCCGATAGTTTTTGAATTCGTTGTCTTTTTGCACAACAACAAACCTGTAATAAATAATCTCTAACCGCACTTAGTTTCATGAGTGACACTAAGTCTGCTTAACGTTAATCCTACATTACTTTTTGATCCCAGGGATGATAAGCACGCGATCTTTTCTTGATTTTGTGTTTAAAAGGTATCCATTTCTCCCCCTTTCAGACTATCCTAATGAAATTGCAATCGTGTCTTTATTTGGATTGGGAGGTTTACTGTGATGGTTTATGGAAGTCGTAAATGCATGATTTAAATATTTATTTATTGAGGTCTATTTTCGGACCAACCTTGAGTGATCGAAGCTCAAGATTGCCGCCAAAACCTATTTTACTGGCCCAGGGATCGGTTTTTATATCTTCACCGTGCACAAGGCTAGTTTCTCACCAATCGATCCCCCGATTGGTTGAGCCATGGCGTTAGAATTCTACCTCCCTGATTGAGCTAAATAATGTGCTGCAACCCCCGTTGTCGCTAAATTTAAAAATGATACCTGGCCGATCCATTGTATGTGGTTGTCTTCATGTTTTATATATATTTTTTATAACGGAGTCACTATAGAGTGTTTTACGTTGTGATTATGTTGTTCTGGTTGTTGTTGCTGCTGCTGCTATTGCAGTGTATTTGTTGTTGTTTGTGATGACGATGACAATGAAGCCGTGTTGTTGGTGTTGTTGTTGTTTTTGTTGCTGTGCAGCTGTAGATTATTTGTCCGTGGAACAACTGATATTATGAACCGTACCCTTCAACGTTGATGAGCATTTTGGGGAACTCTGTATCGAAGCAGTGTCTTGCGTTATCGTAGCCCTCATCTTCCAGCTGCCTTCTGATAAAGCTTTGTACATAAAAACAAAAGTATATTTTATTACTAAACACACTCTGGTGTATTAGTAAGTCAAGCGTGTATGCCAAACGATATTGGTATGTAAAATTGTGTTTTTCATATCTTCGCAAAATTACATAGCCTTGCCGAAAGCTTCACCTGTATGTCTAATGCCCCAGAGAAGGTTGTGATGGATGGTCACTTTTAAAGAAATTTCGGAGATCTTGGTGAGGGCTCTCACAGGACTTGAATCTCTGTCCCTTTTTGTATAGAGGTCCAGTTGGAATCCTTGTATATGTGAATGTCTGGCAACTTGGACCCATCAACTCATTAGGGGACCCGTCGTGAATCAAGGTTGATTGAGGGTCTGGACACCCATCCCATTCATCATCCAGGGGGAGCTAGATCACCATAAGATGAGGCACCTTGATGAGGCGCGATGTGATGTATGGGACTAAGAGAGTACATGGTTGGTTTGCAAAGTACCGCAGGTGTGTCTGTACAGTAAATGAGGTATGATGACCACTGTGCTCGGTTATAGAGCAGCACAGTCATCACTTCTGTAAATCGCTAGACGAATATCTCATCGTCATAGAGCTGCTTGAGAAGACAATGTTGCTTAGCAAACTGCTTAGTAAATTGCTAGTACTAAAAAGACTTTCAAAATATGATTTAAAAATTGCTTCAGTTAGTTGTATTTTAGTAAACAACTACTTCGTTGGAATACACAATCCCATTAGCTGATGGGCCATGTATGTTATATGTGATTGGAAAATGTTGTTGCTTTAAATGTATCATTGCAATTTGGCCTGTAATGAATGAGTGAGAAACTGGTAATGTTCCTCTGTTGATGGAGGGTTATTTTACTTGGTCAACAGTGTACTTATCCACCAACCTTACTTTAAAATATTCCGCCGCCCAGTACTTAAGCAGCATGCAGCATCAGAGTCCAGCATTCTCCAGAAGACGATCAGAGCATACTGATCGAAACGTCGAGTTAATCCAACGGGTTTTTTTTTCAGAACCACCCCAACTCATTTAGAGATTATTATTACATGGTGTGACCGCAAACTCTTCTATATTTTAAAATATTCATAAGGACATTTTCTTAATCGTAAAGAAAATGGACGTGGCTATTATGAAGAAAAGCAGCACCGCATAACTTCATTGAAACCCAGTCAGCACCGACGAAAAGATCTACTAGTTGTAGACAAACTGCCGAGGAAAAGTCATTAACAATGCGATTAATTCCATGTGAGATGTAATACGCAGTGTCCTTTGGACATGACAAGATTAGCCGAATGTTCAATGTTTTATTGATGAACTCAAAAATTCATCTTTAAAGTTATGATCCTGATGTATAAAGCGTACCATAAACAAGCCCATGGAAATGCAATATACATGCTCAAATTGAGATCTCAACAAAGACATCTTCGTTCACCTACCTCTTGCTCCTTTATTGTTGTGCCAATAACTCGCTATTCAACTTTTGCAGAGAGATCATTCCCTGTATGGTCCCAAAATGTGGAATAAGCTTCCTACACAGATCAGAAATGCCAGCTCACTCACCTAATTCAAGATACTCAAGACTGAGTATACAGTGCTACACACATCGGTGTATATGGGTAAAAACCAAAAAATAATATTCTTTATCCCCGATGCAAATTTAACATCTATTAAAGTGTTTAAGTTTGTTCATTTATGTTTCCCCCGTGACTGCGTGGGGAAAATAATGCATTAGCTACCTCGATAGATTGTTCTTTGCAAAAAAGTGGCATGTCCCACGTGTTGGACAGTCAACTGAGAAGTAATGAAATTGGAGCGATCGAAATCATTTTAAAAAGTGTGTCAAGCCTACAAGCTCAAACAGGAATTCACCACGATGAAGTGAGATGGAGGTACAGACTTTTCCAGGAATGGAAGTTAAATATACACCATCGATTTGATGCCGACGGGTCCAGTGGTTGTGCTGCGACTTCATATTATGCCCAACCCCCCTCCCCTTGCTGGTGCACTCAGCTCAATAAGAGCCAAATAAACTGCTCACAAAAAGTAAGGAAACTTTTTTCAATCCAGTATATTTGTTATTATTTAATACTCTCTTTGTATATGGTATATATCAATGTAATCATTGCAATTGTGGTATCATTTTAAAGAGGAACAATTCAGCTTTGCATTGATATATACCATATACAAAAAGAGTATTAAATAATAACAAATATACTGGATTGAAAAAAGTTTCCTTACTTTTTGTGAGCAGTTTACATACCTGAATACATGATTAAATCATATCTGTGCTGTGATGAGTCCTTATAAAAAAGGCTTCATAGGAATGCACTTCGTTTTAAACTTCAGCCGTGTTTGAGCCCGGAGACACTAACTTGATACCTTTAACCGGGGCACCAGTAAAGTCGGAGGCACGCGTCATGTCTCCTGACTTCTCTTAAAGCTAGTCATCCCGGCTGCTAGTCTGCAGATTTTGTCTGTCTTCTTTTCAATTGAACGTAACCAAATACAGTATAATAAATATGTAAATTAACTCTAGACTAAACAAACAAAATTAATGCAAATAATCGAAACTAACCCCTTTTTACAGGTCTGTGTAAGAATTACCCCAGGAACGATGTATAATAATTAGTCAAGTTAAATGCAATATTAACTTTCTTTTATTTAACCTCGTGTTTCCTTATCAATTTCGGTCAATGCGCATTCCAGGTCTTGCTTGAAAGTTGATACGCCACACGCGCGGATTCGGTATAGATTCGGTGTTTGCGTGGTTTCATGGCGTACTTTTAAACTAGTTAGTTAGTTTACATCTCGCAGGTCCGAAAGTCATGTGTGAAAACAGTGAAAGAGACAAATGAGGCTTGTCAGTAAGTTCTCTAAACTTCTATGAACGATTGTTTTTCAAACTTTCACAATTTTGTTATTCCAAGTGCGAACACTAATCTGTTAAGAGTAATTTTTAACCATTCAATTTGAAATGAATGTGTGTTTTTATTTTGCATTACACTGTGATGATGCTGATTCCAACCGTGCTGGTTAAAAAACAAGTGCGTTTGAATGTTAAGTTCATCACTCTTTTCTTTCACATTCTTGTGAAAGAAATATACCTTTGATTGAAGTCATACAGAAGCAAACACACTGCGGTCTTTACCTTGTCTAAAATGTCGCTTGATCATTCCACCTGTCTTAAAATATTGTATATGGGAAGGCTGTACTGATCTCAATGAGATATTCTTGACTTATCTTGTTTATCTTACTTATTTTATTCCAGTTATACAATTTATTTATTTATTTATTTATTTGTTTATATGCGTATCCATAATTTTATTTTCCGGATTTAAGAGGACTGAGAGGGCACAACTTTACAAACAAGAAAACAATCCTACCTCGAAAGGAAAAAACAACATCCAGAATGTTATGAAACTTGTTTCCGGTGGTAAAATAACACCGTAATTGATACTCATTCCCTTTCATGTAATTTATATGGTAATATGAACAGATTATTAGCTCCCACGGGTGATATAGAACTGCAATAACGAAATCAGAAATGGACCGCCTTTCCGAAAAACGACCTCATGAAATGTGAGATGTTGATAATATTGCATGGATAATCTGCGTGTCACATCACATACATTCAGTTATAGAAACGACGTGTTTCCACCCTCAACCCCCTTTAGTCCGGAATGAAATTCATATGTGCAAAATGCAGAAACGATTATATGATATATCGTATATTAAACACACTAGGGAGCAGTTTTGCCAAAAAAGTCGGTAATTAGCGAGAGAAAATGTCTCACACACCGCCTTCTCACGTCTATGGCCGGCGGCACATTGATGCGTAGTCACGTCGCCGTAGACAGTCCTCACAGTTGTTTATGTGTCTGCATTGTGTCCCCTAATTTCCTTTTGTGTGGAAAATGGATTGTTTGAAATACATTTATTTATAAATGAAGTCCAGACTATGACATATTCTTAAACACGGGCTACAGGGTCATATCTAAGATATCAATTGGTATTTCAAATCTGTTTAAACTTAAACAGAAACAAACAGGTGTTTTTAGTGTGTACTTTGGAGCTACGTTAGAATGGTGGCGCTAGATCAAACTAAGCATTAACTAAGTTGAACATGGAGAGAAAGAAGAAACATGAAAGAGGGCGCTGTTGTGTTTTTTAGGTAGACGAAGTTCCACCTAGTGAAAACTTCCTGTCAGAATTAAACCGGATCTGCCCCCCCCCCCTTTTGGACCTGAGGGGATCCGGAACCTGTTTCAAAATTAATGACACAGAAAAGGGTAAAAAAAAGACGTAGACTCAAAGTTAAAACCTTATCATAAATTAGAGTTAGCCTCTATTTGGATATTTCAACTTTGACCTGTTTTTTTTTAGTGTAGCATTATATCTTGACACGATTTCACAACAGTAAAATGGTGTAAACAATAGAAGGCACTTAGAAAGCGCTATTTGCATAGTGTTAGAGCTCTTTACATATAAATAAAATGAAAGCAAACGTTTCGGCTCAGCTGAGTCAGAAGCAAATTTACAATATTCATTAACAATTCTTGTTTTATTGTAGTACAACTACGTCGGCATGTTTAAAGGTGATTGATTACACCTTGTCCAACGAAAAAGTGACAAGACAAATCTAATATTGTTTGACAAACTCTATCAATAACATGGCGTCTCAAACATCAAACGAAGCCCGGGGCCTGCGTTTTGTTTAAGCTCGTGAGGTTTGGAAATGAACCCTTGGAGTAAATACGTGTTGTATTCTGCTTTATCGTGCTTCGACGGATGAGTGCTTCTATTGGGCGAACGGTTGCATAGAATGTACCCAATTTAACCCGCTGTTGAATCCACATTCCTCTAATTTCAAGTTACACAACCCTTTTATTGGTGCATTGTCTAATTAAACGGTGGGTTTTGGTGGCGTGTCTCACTGGGGTGGGCAATTTGCTAGATACGACACCGTTAAGGTCGAGGGTGGCGACTTTAGGCTTGTGAGGCAGAGCTTGCCGGGCAGATGAATTTGTTGGGCTAAACCCAGTTTTTCGTCGATGTGTAGGCGAAAAGTCCAAGTGGCATTCTGCCAAACGGCCAGCCTAATTCTTCTGGGATGCAATAGCATAAGAACGGCTCAATGGAAACCCAAGGTTTTGTAAGTAGCTGTGTTTTGATATGAATTGTTTGTTTGCCTATGTTTGTTTGCCTTCTCTTATCTCCCTCCATTGCTATTCCTACATGAGATGAACGGTCACTTAACGGTAGTCGCGAAATGGTCGGTCAGGGTTCGGCGTTGCAGAGTTTCGTGTCCTAAAGTCTCGCGCGTATTCCGGCACCAGGTTGGTGCCAACCATAGTTTTACCTGTGCGAGTTTGGCTCCTACACACAACGACAAAGCACGATTTAGTGATGAAATATACTGAGCAAATCAATGGAGAAAACCTCCATACTCAAATTGGTAAAACGTTGATAGTAAGACTAATCGTCTTTTAGAGAAATGTTGTTGTGTTCGAGAAGACTGTGTTTTCAGGAAAGACCTTGCAAATATAGATAATTGTATTGTATTTCATTATCAACAACATCTGCAATAAACGTCCAATAACAGCAAGGTTATGATTGTTCAAATACGCAGGCCCTACAAGTTATTAAAATTGCATAATGATGCACACAAACACACACACACACAACGAAAACAAAAAGAAGCACAGGCCTATGCTTTATGCACCCAAAACAGGTAGTACACTTTGAGTCATAAGGCATCAAAACAAAATCGGAGAGGGTTGTTGAGCTAGAACCAACTTTTTTTGTGTATAGATAAAAAAAAAACGGTTTTTACTATCAATGTTAATTCTTTAATGTATTTTCCTTTTCAAAAACAAAATGTAATCCCTACATTTGCAATCTTCAGCAAACAACTTCACTGTGTTACGTAAGTTGTTATTATTTCTGGATGCCGCCGGATTTAATTTAAATCCGAATTTAATCGTTATCACTTAACGATAAAAGCTATTTGTTTTAAAATCACGGAGGGCTTCTTGCTTAGCTGTATATAGAGAGGACCGACGAAACATCGTAAAGACAGGGGTCGTCATTTTCGCTCCAGTGTACAACATCCAAACTAAAGGTAAGAAGACCATTTTATTCATGACATGTATTTTCGTTTCATTTTAGAGTAACATAAAGATGACCCCTACCACCCACCCTTAGATAATTTTTATTATGCTGGTTATTTCTGCAAACTTTGCTTTATCTATATTATTGCAGGTTACATTCAAGTATACTTAGAAAAAGTTGAGAACAACTTTAGATAAATCCCCTGATTTTGTTTTGATATTTTACCATAAACTTTCAAGGAGTAAACGAACCATGGCGAGACATGTAACTTGTCTTCAACGTTTACAGTTAGGAGGCACCATACCATTAGGCAGTGAGGTAGAACCAATCAACAATTAGGCTTAATATCTTTTAACGATATCAATTTTGTCAGACGATTAGATTTAGTATAGGGAAAATAATTAGGCGTAGTTCCTTTTAAGAGTATTGTAACTGTTAAAATTTGCACATCTCTGTATCCATTTGGGTTTACATCGAGTCTATTCTGTCTCAGGTAAATGTCGAACCCATCAAAATTGTACTTGTTAACGTTAGCCCATTAGTATTTTGTTCTGTTTGTCTACCTACCACAAGCTTTGTCATTTCTGGCTACGCCCTCATTTTCAATTATCTTCGTATTGTTCTGCGTGATCTTGTGATGTATTTGTTATTTGTTGGAGTGAAAATATATGTCCTGGAAATTAAATGAAATTGGCTTAATGACTTATTTACTAAAAAGTGTGAAGGTTGATGGGAGCTGATTGAATATTTACATTGTGTGTACTTGTTATCGATACAATGAAGTAGCATTGGTAAGGTACCTATTAACGCCATCTTGTAGCATAACAATACGCAACTACGTGTTCCAACAATGCAGAATTGATGATCGTGCGCCATATTGACTGGCTGCTATTGGTCAGTGGTAAAATCAAGGCATTTTGAAAAAAATTTCTATCATCAATTAACTCAACCTGGCGATTATCACACCATACAAATGTCATTTATTTAACGAGTACATCTAGACTCGTTTTACTCCTCAAACTGTTGACATCCTTGTTAATTTCTGACTCTGTCTGACTATTTGCAGAATGCAGGCTTATTCGGTAGCAGCTTTGCTGCTTGTAATCGCTATCGTCTCATTCAGCGGTGCTGAAGCCGGTAAGTTACATTGGGTTCTTAAAACCTCATTCACGCTATAAACTTATGCCCACAATAAGCAATTTTATTTTTAGTAAGAATTCAAAATGCTACTTATGATAGTTGTCAACCTTTGCCACTTGTTATGTATACAAAAAAATGTAACCCAAAGTCACCACTACTTCCTAAATAGACAACTTCAACGTAAACCTTTACAAGTAAAACTTCGTATAATAAGCTTGGTACAGCCACGCTAAATTATTTTAAAGAGAAACACCGGTTTGGTCTCGTCTTCAGGAGGAAACCGTCTAGTTGTAAGTCTGAAACTTGGGTATATAAATCAACCCACGATATTTTTTGGTGACAACATTTCTTTTCAATCACATCCCAAAACTTATCAATTTAATCCGGCATATCAATCTCCCGAGGTCTCGGATAAGTGAATAGTTTTGTAGATACCATCGCTACGCAAAACTTATTATTATTATTATTATTTATTAATATTTTCCTTTGTGTCCGCAGGAAGGTGCCAAACCTGTCCATGTTTGATGATGTCATCAGAGCGTTGTTTGAACGGTGGTACCTGCAGAATGAGTCACGGCACGGCCATTTGTGCTTGTGGAGTTCACTGGAGTGGTAACCGGTGCCAGGATGTACGCGTTCCGTCCCTCCGACGTAAGTTTAAAAGAAGTTAAAGTTTTTCAACTCTTCTTGTAAATTTTAAACCAGAAAACAAAAAACAAATAATCATTCATTAATCGTCGACAAATAGGCCTACACCAACTTGTGGCTTTTCAACTGTTTTTGCAAATGCCGTTAAACCAGAGGAAAAAAACATGGAAGTATGCAGAATGATAAATCCAATGTTCTCAGCAAAAGCGCATGTTCAGATCTACGTTCCCTGCTGCAACCTAGTTACCAAAAGTCTCACAATATCTATAAGTACACTCGTGGCTTAACGTTTTAAACTCTGTTTTTAACGATGGTTTTACTGATAACAAAAAATCAATTAAATTTGTCAACAAGCGTACTGGGGAACCACAATCAAGGAAGAAGTTAGTGTGCTGCCGAGTTTGGCACAGCAAGAGCCTTGGCTATTATTAACTACTGAAATTGCCTCTATGACAGAAACTTATTGGTCCAAACTGTTCTAACGAGCTGGAGGCATTTCATTTCAATCTCACGTTTATTTCCAAACTTTCTTGAAGAAGAAAACTTGAACAATGAAAATGCGGGAATTTGATACAAATACGTGTGAAAAATTGCAGACAGAATAAGAATAGAGGCATCTTCATAGAAGCCGAGGTTTGTAGTGAAGTGTCTTTACAAGGTAAACGTAACAAGAAAACAACTCGGTAGTAAACGGGCAAACATTGCTACGAGACCTTTTCGCAAATATCCATTGCGCAAGCGCTAACTTTATAATAAGGTGCATACTGGTCTGGCTAGCGATCAAACTTGATTGGTAGCTAGACCAGCATGCACCTCGTTCCATGCCTAATTCGAGAGTAACCGAACATTTGCGACAAGGAATAGACTGAAAAAGGTTAAACTTGTATTTTTTTTGTTAAAGGAAACACAGAAAACCCATGCCTTCCCAACCCGTGTCAGAATTCTGGGTTTTGTATGCCAGGAGTCCCCAGCTTTAGATGCATCTGTTCAAATGGTTTCACGGGCACCACATGCGCCGCAGTAGGTAAGTGACTCGCGCCCCCTCGTGATAGATAGTGAATATATTTTTAATGATAACCTCTAGGATTACAAAACCTATTCTTTTTTCTGAATCTTTTTCAAAATAAGAAACAAATGAAGCAAAAAGAACACCACTCATTGTAAGGGACAACATTGTTTTGCTACTGGTTTTGGATTGTTCTGTTTGTCTCTTTTTTATTTTACTTTCATTTTTTTTAAATTATAAATCTACAACAATAATATTTATATTTCGATTAATCACCAAAGGCAATTTACAGGCAAACAGTTTCAGTCAACCTCCAAAAATAGAATCCAATCACATTTTAAATTTTCACTCTTGTATTTTCTCTTGTGGATTGTAAGGAAATGTTCGAAATATAATGTGCTACCATAGTGGTCCTGTAGCATGCCCTGCAGTTGCTTTACCACCAAGTTGCCTGTAAAAGTTGCCTTGTGTGACAAGGCCTTTATTCTTCGAGTTTCCTTTTGAAAACCCTATTGATGTAATTATTCATTCGATATAGCCATACTAACAACTTAAATCCTCCGTTGTTTTTTCCTCTGCAGATGCGTCCTATGTTGATCCATGTTCTGGTATCACTTGTGCCCCTGGCTTTCGCTGTCGGGCGTGGAGTATTGGACACTTCCATAGCTGCGTTCCTAACGTGTAAACAAATCTTACAGCAAAACTGTGGGTTGAACTTTGAAAGGAAAAAATACAACTAAATAATCTTTATTGTTAATTTTTTTTCAAAAAAGGAAAAAAGGCCTATATCACTTTAAGAACTATTAAACAAAGAGAGAAAACATTATGAACAAAATTGTTTGAGAATGGCAAGGTTAACTGACTACGTTGTATACAGGGCGCCCCCTGGTGGTGTATATTCCAATGTTCTGAATAGTTTGACTGTAATACTGCAAGGGACATTCCTCTCCATAGGTTTCTAGAGGTATTCCACTTTACAGTCTCGTAGTCTATAGCCACTATCTTCTTTGTGTTTAAATAATCACAAATAATTGAGTAGAACGGACGAAAAAATAATCTTCAATTTGGTTCAATTTTAAAATAGATTAATTGTTCTAGTGCAACAACAAATAAAACGACCGAATAAAAAGCTGTTTCCACAGAGTAACAAATTACTTCATGGTGTTTGTAATGTGTTCCTCTAGGCTTGTATACTGGACAGGAGACAATGTGTTTTATACAATTATATGTATTGTTATTTTTTTGTTTATTCATCACCTGAGTATAGGGAGTTACAAAAGAGTAGCTGATATAACCACGTTTACACTTTGCAAGAATGTTGACCATATTATAATACAACACAAAATAAACAGCACAGTATTTAAATATTGATTTTAGAGCAGCGCTGTGGTTGAGAGCTCCGAAAGTGAGACTGTAGGGTGAACTTGAAGGGGGTCGGAGGTCAACGGCTTGGTCGCGGCACGAAAGCTCTACATTAATAATATAGTTTCAAATGATGAGGGTTTATAAAAAATATCTTGTTATAATTATGAGCACAGATTTACGGACTTGTGATCATTATGAAACACAATATGTTATTTGGATGGACATTCAGCTGGCTTTCATCTGTACAAACACGGGGCCCCTCGTTGCCGCTCCCCAAAGTCGTATGCGTGTCGCAGATCGATATGGCAAACCATTCTGAGTTATCTGGGAATTCTGTTTCAGAACGCTTATATTATTATTCGTCGTTGCCTGAAAAAAAATATAAAAAAATAGGTAGTTTCAGATCGCGTGAACGCTTGAACTCGTTTCTCTTTTAGGACTAGTGGCTGTTGCTATTGTTAGCGTTTTTTAAAAACCTTAGTTAACTATGTATTGTGTTTTCAGTAACTTTCCCTTGCACATTTTTGCAGTTAGTTCTGATGCAATTGTTCATGCAACTTTGCCCTTGCAAGGACATCGTCTGTGAACCACCACACTCCCCAAATTTGCACCAATGTGGAGATTTATATGTTTCTATCCTTTGCCCGAGTATTTAACATCATCCAGTTAACTTTGCACACGTCCCTCTCAGTAGAATGGGGTTTTTTTTCGATACTGGCTTTAGCCCATTCCTGGAGACTTCCTCCATGGCAGGGAAGCATTGTTCCATAAGTGCTGGTGACCCCATCCCGTACACAAATGGAAGGAAATAAATAACGTATTTTTAACTCAAAACTAAGTAATAAAACACAAGGGAAACTGCTTTAACTCAAAATATGACATGTGGATGTAAACTAGAACTACAAGCTCGTTGTTTTATTGGTGCTTGATGAGTAAGTGTTTTTGCTTTTTAACTGAGCTCCATGACATCTGCGTGCGGGTGGTCCGGGAGGAGATTTAAGGAAACGCTAATTGCCAATCCTTTCTCTGCTCTTTCATTTACCACCACCCACTGTCGGATGCTTTTATCTTCCCATCATATCACCCCATGAGGCCATCAATGAAATTAATCACAAATTGTCACCGTTTTAAACGGAAAACCAAGGCCATGTTTCGTTTCCCTTTTTGATAATATTGTTATTCCCGCCGTCAAGTAATCCAGTCACAATTGGTTGAAATTTAACACCATGATGTGTGTATCTGTTGGATGAGTTTTCTCTTTTTGACTTTTTTCTCGCATCCTTGGGCAATTAAGGAAGTACCGCCTAATAAGTAAACCATCTGGGTATATGCGGCGTTCCTGCTGTGATCACGAGACGCAAGAGGTACTTTTTTTAATATACGACAAATGCGGATTGGTGTTATTCTGGTTGTGAAGTAAATTGTTGTAAATTGTCTCAATGGGAACTAATGTATAATAAGTGCCTGAGAGATTTAAGATCTGTCCGATTGGCTTCGTGAATAGCTACCATGACTAACTAAAGACTTTGCATCACTTCAAACTCTGTTCAAATCCCATGCCAAAACAGTTGACTCAAAACAAGATTGTGACAGGAGAGTCCCACAAATAAAAACAGTGCATTTTAAAAGCTTATATTCTTACTGTACAAAAAATAGGCATCAGGTATACCGTTGGCCTCGACTCGGTCAAATGGATTTGGTCTTTGGAAAGAGTTTTGTGTAAGCAGGTCTGATACTTCATAGAGGCAACGAAGGCGATAGCCTCCATGCCCCTTGATCATTGCCTTGGTGCCCTTGAAATGCCCCAGAAGAAATTTACAATTTGCTTATGGGTGTCCTGTACCAAGGAGAAATGCCTTGGTGCCTTTGCTCTTTCAAACATGAAGTAAAGAAGGCTTGTGTAAGTATTCAGAGCATCGGTGTATTTTGGGGAATTTTTTATTGTGTTTGAATGCAGAGAGCGAAGCCATTTAATAGAAATATCAAGTTTCTGCTACAGTCATTGTTCAGGATGAGTTATATTGATAATGGCTAAAAGCTGACTTTCTGCTGTCGAGCAAGACATCCATGCCCGGCCTATTTTTCGATTTTTTTTGATTTGGTTACTGTTTTATTTGTTGTATGGCATAAAGTGGGGCAAAGGTTTTTTACAGGAGTCCGCGGGCAACCTGTTGGTGCTGGTTTTTTAAAAATTTTGTTATGATGCAGTCAAAACGTCTTTTTGCTTTAAACCAGCCTATTCAGCTATAATGATAACAATGCAAGGTACACCTTAACTAATTAACAGCAAAATGCGGCCCTAGGTCTTGCACCTTTTCTTAGTTAATGTTGTTGTTTGTTTACATGAATGTATCTTTATCCATGCTTTTTCGAGGGCATGCCACTTTCCCATGAATACTCTATTTAGAGAGTGCCCTCTTCTCCCTAAATCAAGTTTGTCATTTCCTTGATTTCCACCAATCTAAAATGCACTTGATTTGAAACCATACACCCTCAAAGTATCCCGTTAGTCCAAAATGGATCAGAGCTTGTCTACAGATCGTGACCGAGCATAAAGACCAAATCTGTATTCCCGTGGAAGTACGTAGAGCACGTGATCCACTTTGCCATTGTGTAGCGAAGTACGTCACTCAAACTATACTTTAACAAAAAAATGTTGCATGGCCCCAGGGGCGGCGCATGTCATTGTACGGTGTCACGTGCCAGACACCTCAGGGAGATCACATGACAAAATCAAAACGATGCAGTTTCCCAAAGTTTCACCGTAGTCGATAAATCGATCGTAATTTAGTTTCTTAACCCGTGCGGCCAGAGCTGTACAGTTATAGTTTCACATTGGCCGTTGTGTGTGTCGCGAGAGACAAGACAAAGTCTGCAGTCGTGTAAACCGAACCAAGGCGGCGCATAGACGGCTGGTAGAGAGACTAAGTCTCGATCTCCCCCGTTAACAGGATTAACGCCCCGAGACTTGGAGGGTGTCATGTTGCTTTGTGACTTTTTCCCCCCATCTTCTTTTTCCTTACCCCGTCGAGAAGGAGTTCGATCGGGAAATCACAAATGCGTGAGCTTCACAGCCTAGGAATGCAAATTGTTATGGTGCGAGCGATCAAAGCGTGGATTTGAATTTCATCTCACCTCATCTTAAAACATTTCCAGCTGTGTCAGCGATTATTAAAAATGCTTATGACGAATGGTCCATTGCGGATGTAAAGGCAAAATACCTTACCATCCAGGGTTTGTAACTATTAAATGTTATGTTGAAGTCAATAGATTCTGCCCTACCATAAGTTTGTTTTTTATATTGCAGTTGTACAGACATTCAATCTTAACATCTGTTAAAAACAGGAGAAAGATGTTCAATCGACTGTAAACATTTCAATTATTATTAGTGACATTTAGGGAGTGGGATGAAATGATATTTGTTTTCCTTTAGTATGCTGGATGTAACAGGACCTACATGAATAGTATATTTTTGATTACGTCAACAATATCCTGGAAAAGACAAGTTTTTGAACACTCTTTTTTGCGTCTAGAGTGTTAATGTTTTTATCCAAGTTAAAATACATTTTTAAGTTTTAGCAAAAACAGTTTATCATGGCCGAATTGAGAGGTGATGCACAATACGAGTCTTGCAACCGTATCTTGATTTTATTGACGTATTTTCTATGTCAACTGAAATTTACATAAATACAGTTGTCTTTCTTGAAGAAACCACGGTGGGGTCATTTCCAATTGAGACGAAGTCTGCTCCTCGTCTTATATATTTCATCCAAGCTTATTCCTTCTCTAGTAGATGTATGTAGGACCCTTTTCCCAAGAATGATTGTTCTACATTCTACAAGAAGCATACGAACCCTATATAGACATGTAGTGGATAACAAATAAAAACGCAATATTGTGTGCGTATAGAAACTGAACGCAGAGAAACCTTATCCCCAAGTCGGTGCTTCAGATGTTTGAGGGCAATATGCATAGGTTTCTCGGGTGACACCGGTGCAAATTTTTATTGGATTATATTAGAGATCGTCCAAAAAAAAAACGTGCATCGTTTTATTACGGCCTGTGCCTATATTTAGAACTTACTGAAAAGAGGTTATTGCCTTTGAAATTATACATTGTCACTATATAGTGCGGGGGTTGACGACACCATATCGAGAACTTTTCCCTTTTCTGTTTCTTCGTTGTATAACAACAGATTACCTATTCGCACAGGCCATGACTCCCGCTTCATTTATAATCACAACATTTGAATTACTTTCCCAACGTTTTTGGTGAGTGTGTGTTACAATGCAGCGTGTATGATTAATTACGTGTCGTGATTTGACGTGTGGCTTAAAGGCAAGGGGCAATTACTGTTAATTACACAAACTAATTGTTAGCGTAAAAACTTGGCAACGAGCAATGGATAGCCTTTGATAATACCATTCTGAGAAACGGCTCCCTCTGAAGTAACGTAGTTTTTGAGAAAGAGGTAATTTCTCACTCAAATATTAAAAGACTTCATTATTCTCTTGCAATTTCGATGACAAATTGAGTCCAAATGTGCACAGATTTATTATGCTATGCGTGTGTTGAGATACACCAAGTGAGAATACTGATCTTTGACAATTACCAAAGGAGTCTAGCGCCTAAAAGTTGCACATTAGAGCCAATTGAAAGGTTTGAAATTGTCAGTTGATTTTGCATTAAATTCGGATTTTTTTGCAACTTCAGATGGATTGTATTTGTCCATTGATGAAGTAGGTCCAAAGTCCACGGTTTTAATCGTGAATATCATGCCTGTAAAGTCTCTTATTATGAGTGAGTAACGATAGGTGGATGATTGGTATGGTAGTGATCCGTTGTATTGATGAAACATTGGTGACTCATAATTGAAAATGGGTCCAAGACGTGAGGGGAGGCACACGTAGGGGCGGTGCTCAGTGAAAGGGGGGTATCTACACCCATAAGTACTGCAATATTTGACAAACAAGAAGGATTTTGTTGTGAATTGGTCGTTCCTCATCTCAAGACCAACTGGTGCATGAAGCGTGGGAGGACAGGGCTGGCGAGAGAGCTGTGGAATGATTGGCACTTGGCAGTTTTAAACGCAAATACTAATATACTTGAGAGGTGGACAAATGATCTGACCGTGTCTCTTGGTCAAGACACCGGTTTCGTGAGCACTGCTTGGGTCATGTAACAACTTTCAAGCACCGACAATTGACACAAGGAGCATAGGGAGAAGATACAACTTGTGAGGGCGTGCACACCATGATGAGTTGTGTATTACTCCGAAAGTAAAAACAACGGTGACCATTCTGATTTCAAAGCACTCAATTCAATCAACATAGAAATGTCTCTCTCATCCATACACAGTTACTTTTTTTACATTGCAAAGTTGATTTCCCACAATTGAACCTACAAACCCAGCTAAACAAGTATTGAGTGAGCTGAGACATAATGTAACCTCAAACATAAAGTTGTTTGTTTTCGGTCTTGAAAATCATGGAAGATAAAAATTTCACTCTGTAAGTGAAAGGTAATTTAAAGTGAACTTTGTTTACTCTGTATTTATTCATAATGAGTGATGGGTATGAGGACTGGTGGATCGGTTTCTGAGATAAGGAATGGTTGAAGTCCGTTTATGTTTATACAATAATAGGGATACATTTTACATCCCAATGCGTGATACCACAGAATGGCGCCCTCATTTGTCAAGCTCTGTGAAATTGGACATGCAACCCATCATCACCAACATTATACCCATGCATTTTAAGGAAGATTTGACGCTATAATGACACTTACACTAACCATTTAGTACCGTATCTTTTAAAAGTTGGTTTTTCTGAAATTCTGGTTCTTAATCTTTCCAGTCATATCTTGAATATTGTACACAATTTTATTTCTATCTCAGCTAATTATATCATGCCTTTAGGCCATCACCTTTGATCAATATTTATGATATTATGAAAATGTTGTTTGCGCATTGTGCTCCAATTCTCACTCTAAACTGGGCCGCACGCTCCGCTGATTTTATTAGTTCCAACGGAAACAGATATTTTATTTATTTGTGAATAAAAGTCGCCTTTGAAAAAATAGCCTGCAGGTGATCATGACCCACTATGAGTTTTTATTATATCGGAATTTATTTATTTCGCGTCTGGAGTCTTTTTCTAAGGGCTGTTTGTTTATCGCGAGGAAAGATCGAGGATCGTGAGAACCAAGAGCAGGCAGCCGGTACTACAGGGGAATGAGACCTCTGAGGTACCATAGGCGAACCGCTCCAACCCCACTTCATCTCGGGGCACTGGTGCACTGAATTAGTTTTTTTTATATCGTATTATTATCTTCTTTGTCTCAAAGACCTGTTTTTGTATAAGGTTTATTACCAAGGAGAGATCTCCTGAAATTGCTCACGATCTGCCGTTGAGGTGATTACTAGCTGACTGTAGCACCTGAGGTCACAAATCATAACACCGGCTTATAGTGTATCAAGATAGCCCCCCCCCCCCCGCATTTTTCTTCTTGTAATATAAAATATTCCTCCTCAACAATTTTCCTGATTTGTTTTAAGGATTCGCTCTTTTGAATCGATTTAGAAGAAAAGAGTGTGGCGATTGAAAAGCACTGAGACAGTGGCAATTTTATGTATAAAAAAACACAAAAAAATCACCACCTTCCTTCATAAAAGCTGGAAGTTGCAACAACAAATTGAGCATGGTTAAAAATGTATGAACCCATACATAGGTCCCCCTTAAGGGCAGGGGACCTCTTTCTTGCTTTTGCATCTAACAGTGGTTGAGACAATTGGAGAACATATTTTGCTACGGAAGTCTGAAATCCAATAATCTATCTTTCCATTATCTTGAGGGGAGCAGGTGACATGGGTTGACTTGGCAGTTTGCTTGGATTCTAAAAGCACGATCTTCTGTCTCTCATTCTGGTTAGATCTCGCTTGACTCGTTTGTTATAGATATGGCCTCAAAGCAAAAAGGAGTTATCCACATCTTTATTGCTATACGTCTGGTTTTACCTGTGTGCTGGATTATAAACCTTCAGCGAGCCCATCTCCTCGATCTTTTCATTTCAGAAGTAATAAATATAAAGGTAGGCAACCATCCATGCCGCGAGACTTAACAAATCCGTCAATGATGACTTAGACCACCCAGCTTTCACAATTTGAACATTGGAAATACCCGCTCTCCCAGGGGTACCAATGTACGAACCACACACTAAAATACAAACAAAACAGAACCATAGGTTGTTCCAATACACCACCCCCCCCCCCCCCACCACCCTCCTGAAGCTTAATCTCTGAGCTCTGGCATTCATATAACGGGTAAATCACACGGGGTTGAGTGTGGGGATACAAGACAATCTGGGACAGCAATCCCTTGGGAATTGATGGAAACTAAAATACGACAAGAAATTATTGTCTTTGGCCTCCACCTTCTTCCCCCCCCCCCTTTAGCGTCCAATTATTCTCATTCGGCCATCATCCTGGATTCCGGCGATGTAAGTCAGCCACAAATAACCTTTAAAATGCGCGACGAGCGTCTTGGAGTCCCCCGAGAAGGTTCTTATTTGGCACAGTGACTAAACCCGCTTGCTATTATCTATGTATATTTATACACGCACACAGTATGGCCATTTGACATTACCCCCGTTTTCTATCTGTATTTTACACTTATCCACCGGCCATCAACAATCCTTTATCATGTTCGCAAAGTTCTGCAATGACACTGACAGAGCATGGTTACAATTTCACAATGCAGCGTTGAAGTTGTCGAAGTTTCTGCATCAATTTTGCTTACTGATACGAAATACAAACCCACATGAATCTCTAACGAGGCATTTAGTTACTGGCCAAAGTATTGTGAAAGTTAATATGCTAAACATATTGAGACTCATCGATGTCTTCTGTACACTCTGTGACGACGGCATCCTGAGTAATTTTGTGCGTAGCAAAAACTTTGTAAAGCAATTATATTCGGTTAAGTAGCTCTATCAAATTTGACACAGTTCCTGTGATGCATGTTGTGAGGTCACGAGATTTCTGTCAGTGAATTTTCATGAAAAAAAAAGAATGAAAAAAAAAGATTAGCAGGGGATTACTATGTGGCCTTGAGGTAATCTTTTCATAAAATAAATCATAAATAAATAATGTCGGTATTAGGTGTCAATGGTAATTGGGAATGGAAGTTAATTTAGTTTTCAAGCGACCACTTCAAAGGAACCGGGTTGCCCCAAACGGCCTGACATTTACGTTTCAAAAGAGCGGGGACAAGTGTTTTCTTCTGTTTGCATATAACACATCGACAAATCTGATGTCACTGTTCACCTTGAATGAATTTGAATATTGTGTTGATGTAGTGATGTTTTCTTTAAGGAACTCTGTTTCATTTTGCTCCTAAGAACTTCCACCTTGAGAAATCCACTCTCTCTCTCTACATACTGTATGTGTGTGTGTGTATTTTTTGTGAAGTGATGATTACCTTGGGGGTTCGCTCAAACGTGACTAGAAGGGATAACTTGATTTTAGTACTCGATTGTCGCTTGATATAAAATAAAATTGTTTTAAGGGGGGGGGGGGGGTGTCACATAATGTGTTGAGTTTACAGACTCTATGAATATTTCTTGAGATGGTTCAACACAAATGTCAATAGCATTTGCCATTTATTGGTAATTTAAAACTTTGATTCAATATGCTAGAAAAGGAAGTATATGAGAGATGTCTGAAATTAAAGTTCATATCAGCATACATTGCTAGCTCTGATTGCAGCATTAAAAAGAAGCATGGCGACATGCGCACTAAACAACTTAAAAACCGCCTTTTGATTGTATTCTTGTGGAGTAATTGTAATTTGACTGGCTCAATAGCATGACCATTAAAAACTAAAAATATTCCTCTAAAATTATCTCCATAATTTGACAATACTGTACATTTATTTCTTCCTGATCACAGAAAGGCATTCTACTACGGAGCCTTCTGAGGCATAAGGATGCACACCACATCACATCATCACCATTTTAAGTGTGCGAGGCAGATGGAAAAAGTAAGTTGTCTCTTCTTTTATTTTCCCTCACCATTGTCTTTGATATCTGTTTTGCAGCCATGTGTACATTTACTTCCCAGCCTACACAACATGGGGCTCTATGTGAGAAGGGCCCAATACATAAACATAAATATAAACCCAAATCACAAGAACAGAACCATTTACCCCAAGCGTTTGATTACAACACCAGCAGCTCGCGCAGCAAAACAGATCACAACGATTTGTACTTTAAATGAAGGTTGAGATCGAAGCTCCCTCCCGTATCACAGTAACTACAAGAAGTGTTCATGATCAACCGATTTGTCTTCTGAAGTCCATTCTACAAATGTATCACGTCTTAGACTTTATAGATCCAGATGCACTTTGTTGTTTACCTGCTGCTCCTCCATCCTCGTCTAAGGAGCTCACCACAAAAAAACCTTTCACACAAATAGTCCTGAAAGCTTCTCCGATGACGTTTCTTACCCGGAACCTTCGTTTTGGAAGGGGATAGAGAGAGCAGCATGCATCGGGTCCTCCTGCTGAGGATGTTATGCCCGCCGTGTCCAATTGTAACAAATCCCTTGTCTGTCTAATGAGTCATGAAGGCGCACACAGCGTTTCTGAATAGCGCAGAGTGGTCTTCGTTAATAGCTCATCTATCTCATATCTGCAAAGCGGCTCTTTACATTGCGTTTACAAGACAAGGTCATCCATCGTAAGGAAAGAGAAAGAGAGAGAGAGATGCACATTTTAAAGGCACTGTACCTTATTGGTAATACTCAAAGTTATTATAAATTTTAGTACAAAAACTTACTTGGTAACAAGCAATGGAGAGATGTTGATAGTATAATACATTGTGAGAAACGGTTCCCTCTGAAGTAACATAGTTTTTGAAAAAGAAGTTATTTCTCACACAAAAATTAATAATAATTTACTTCAGCTGAAGCCTTTTGTTATGCATCCGAAAGCAGACACAGTAATTCTACACCTTTTTTTTCTGTCGTTATTTTCTTGCAAATTCGATGACAATTGAGCCCAAATTCTCACAGGTTTGTTATTTTATACATATGTTGGGTCACACATGGTGATAATACTGGTCTTTGACAGTTACAAAACGTGTTCGGTGCCTTTAATAGCACTAATCGCAAAGAAAACAAGCTTGTTGTTCTGGATAACAAACCTATTGAATATAATCAGTAAAACATGCGCTGAACGTCCGGCAAAGGTAAATACTCAATGGACGCAATTAATTCATTTTTTTGCCAGACTCTGCGGGCCGGGACCTTGGGAGTAACAGCATTAATAGTTCCCATCGATCGAGGGCAACGACTGTAACTGGCTTAGCGCGGGAAAACTGATCCTTCCTCTCGTCTGCTACGAACGGTTCATCGAGGATAAATGGGAAATTAAATCTTAAAGCACTCGTGCAACGCTGATTTTGTGTTTAAAGGCGATCATTCATAAACGTGTAGTTGTCAGAAGAAACGACTGTTTTGCAAGCCTAACTAAAATAAGAATATTATTTATTACCCCTCCCCCCGAGAAGCGCCTTGAGGTTTCGAAGGACAATATAATTTTTCACCAGTCATCTCTGATTGTCTTTGCTGTGTTCCTAATGAGTCGGATTATGGTGGTCTGACTCCTTTGGGTCTGAGTCTTAATGACTCATCAGCGACCAAGATTGAGACTGGTTTTGTGTTCGTTTCTGTTTGCATTCTGGTGGCTGAGTCGTGGGTTCGAATCCCGGTCACGACACGTGTGGCACTTTGAGCGGGACAATTTTTGTCCGATTGCTTCTCACCACTTTTGAGTTGGTACCTGCGGAGGGTAGAGATTGTTATATTTCCAAGAGTATGATATTGTTTCATGAATACTGTATAAGGCCAGAAGAAGGCCAGTGTAGACTAGACGCTTTTCACACTTATTGAAACACCCTAGTTAATGTGAACCTTTTTATATGGGGCGGGGGTGTCTATGGAGAATAGTATTAAAGTGCCTTTAAAGAGCATTTTATCACATTCAGTTGAATTTGTGGTGATACCTTTTAAGGAAATTCTTCTTTAAAGGCTGATTCGTAATGTCCCAACTTCTGCTCCAACGCAGTGCCCCCGTTTCATTCCCGACGCTAGGTTGTTGATTGGAAGCTTACTGCCAACATAATTAGCTCGTGGACTAGTCTGGATTTGTTGACTAGACTTTGAAAATCATATTGCACAAAAAAATGGTATACAAATTACATTAAATATAGTAAAAACGCACACGGACTACATTTAGGGCCGGGCTACTCACCCGGCTCAAAGTGGTATCCAACAAAACCAATAGCGTAACGAAATCCGTGTTTCTGGTCTAAACCTAATTCAAGTTCATCAAATTAATATTGGTGCAATTTACGTAGTGGTACGCTATGAAGGGCGTATAGTTTGGGCCTGGTGGCACCATGTCCCGTCTCCTGTTGCAGCACCAAGTACAATGAAAATCGTATAACGAGTGCACCACTGGTACTTCTACGTCGAACCACTGGTACTTCTAGTCAAACTTTGAATTCAAATTTAAGGTTTTATAATCGGTATCTGGTTGCATGTCGAGATGCTGTGTGTACAGGTGCATCAACTCCATCCACTCTGGTCTTAATTGTAGTTTTTGAGTGAAATTTTAAAGCTTTACCAGTCGTTAAGTGAGGCGTTCGCAAAACTGTTCTCGTGGGTAAAATGTTTGCGCATATGTTTGCGTACGCCCTCAAGTAATGTTTGAAGCTTTGTATGGTGTGGAAACAAACTTGTGGAAACAAACTTGAGGAAACAACCTTGTGTAAATCTTTTTTGTGTGAGTGTTTTTGCTGTTCTTCGTTCGTTTGTTTGTTTGTTTGTTTTCTAAGGACAATTTAACTCTTGTTATACAGAGTGCACTCGAGACCTACGTCAGCTTGGAACTTGCCATTGATGAGCCAAAACCCCAAGGCATACTCGCCAACAAGCAAGTCAATTTGTTATGATAAACAAGTGGAGATATAACGCCATTGCCAGATGCAGAATTACGCGGGCTCAATCCTCCAGGGGTGACTTACTAAAGCTAGTCACGTTGTACCCCGTCATTCCGTGGTGTTTCAATTGAGCCAAGTATGGTAGCTCTAACCACTTGACAATTCCAAGAGGGTCACACCACGCGGAAACTCAGTGGTGAAGTCGCTCAAGTTTTAAGCATCACCACAGCTCTGGAGGTTGACTTGACACTGTATTTATTGATACGTGTTACATATTTAGAGTCTGTGCCGGTGTATGTGTGACCTGCACTTAACCTTGGCACCAGCGTGTGTTGCCACGTGCTGACAAACAGCCGACTATGTTTGCACCAGACTATTCTGAGAGCTCCTACTTACTATACTAGGGTAAATATTATGTAAAAGATAAGTGGCGACTGCAACAGGTTTGGGAATATAGGTCAATTTTGAAACTGCTGCCGTTTTGGGGATTATTGGGTCTTTTTTGTCATTGAGCAACATTGAAACGCGTGTTTTTGTCACTGATGCGAAAATGCAGGTGAGGCTAAACTCATCATTGTTGAGTTTCATTTTGAAAGCTTTCTGTGAAGTTCACGCTAGAATCAGTATTTGCGATTTCCTCTAAAATGAAGATAATCGAGAAGACTGTTTCTTAAAATTCTATAGAAAAAAAACCGGCAAAAGCCTAATCCATATTTCAATATAAAGAACAATGGTTTACATGCTAAAAGTTGCTCATCCTTTTCCACTATTTTCTCTCGACTCACACAACGCATTTAGCCCAATCAGATTTGTTATCTCATATATTATGGTTGACCCATAACCACACAAAACATGAACACCCAGCGCAGCTATTTTGGTCAGCTCTGCCAATCATTTTGACCTTTAACCTAAATACCTGGGTGACGAACCGCGGTATTTGAAAACATAAATGCTCAACGTGGTCTTATTTCGGCTTTATTTAACAAGACACACACCTGTTTAAGAACTTTAACTCGGTGACACCTTCCGTGAAATTAGAATCAATATAGGGCAGTCCCCTGTGGCTATAATAATGGCGTCCAAACTTGACAACGCACTCCATTATAAGTTTAGTACGTAAAGGGTCCAGAAGAAATAATTGAAATGAAAACAAAAAACTCATCCCAAATTTTCTGAAGCCGTTCTTTGGACAAACCATCAGCGTGGGAGATTTAATTAGAACAGATCCCTCTGTTTTCATAAGGTTTTAGATCAATATTTATAGATGCACTCCCCTCCTTCCAACTGACCAGTGGAAATCTGATCCCTCCGGCAGGTATTGGTCAAGATGATCGGACTCTCGGGATTAAACAAACGGAAACGAACACTGTCCTCGGTAGGGGAGCGTTCATTGATTGGGCCGTCAATTTCGGAATGCCGTAAGCAAAATCAAGAGTGAGATTTATCAATATCGAACAATTTACAGGATTTTTGAGAATGTTCACAACCCCTAGAGTACAATATAAATTAAACGCAAAGACGTGCTTTTGGATTGGCTTTTGTTATGTCAATATACTATATAGGTGAACCAATTGAGTACTATGAAATCTGTGATCAATGATAATGAACTAATATTTATATGGTATCTTCAGCTTTCGGTGTGGTGCTCTTGCGTAACTTTAAGAAAGAAGCCTCTGGTATCTCTATTATTTAAGTTTTTGGAGACCGCACGTTTTTTTTTCTCAATGTCTTTCTTCAAAACTTGTCCATTCGTGTGTAATCTTCACTGTGAAAGGCATTCATGTAACAAGGTTGACTCTAGAGGTGATGAGGCGTGTTCATGCGTAAGTGTAAACTTTGAAATAATTTGTAATGTAACATGTAACATGGTTTACTCTGGAGGTAGTGCAACTTGGTCATGTGTAATGCTAACTTTGAAACATACTGTAAAATTAAGCATAATTGACACAGGAGTTGATGAAGCTCGTTCATGTGTGTTCAAATGTTAACTGAAAAACACTTTGTAATGTAACATTTAACTGGATGGCGCATGGAGGTGACGATAAAAGTGATATATATAGACGAATGAATCAATCCAAACTTCTAAGAACTAAAAAGGTCAACATTATGAGTTATGAGATACATGCAGCTAATATATTTACTCGGTATAACCATGCATGAATCTGTGTTCAATTCTGTATGGTATAACTCTTCCATGTAGATCTAACACCCTACCCACTTGATGCATTTAGGCGTTCGGCTTCGCGGGCTCCTCGAAAAAAACAATGTATATTAAATGTAAAAAAATACATACAGCAGTTCTCTCCTCCAATGTGTTAAATGTTTCCCGCCTGTTCTTCGATCGTGAAACCATTCATGCGTGGGGCTTTATGGGAATGTTCCCATAACTCATGCCATAATGTTGACGTAGTCACATCATGCGTGACGTCACCGGGATGGGTTAAACGAGGCGGAAGAGTTGACCGAGCGGAGAATGCTCCCGGCCTAGAATTTCACAGAACGATCGAGAGAGAAATATCGCTCTGCTTTTTAGAAGAAGAAAAAATCATCTCTCAGCAGAAATGCGACATAACGAATATTACTACATCCAAGCTGAGTTTCTGTCTAGCAAACTAGTTATCTGCTAAACAGTTTCATGAACATGCCCCATATTTTTCAGCAAGTTATGTTTAGATAGGACAAACCCAAAAGCCCTCTGTGTGAACAAGGTTTCTTCGATGGAAATCGTCAGCTCTAATAAAATAAACACATAATATGCAGTCCGATGTTTTTCCCAGGGCTTCTAAAATAGCAGACTTGTACATGTGATGACAAACTTTCAACATCGTGATTTCGTACACCGAACATAGTGGAAGTTATTGTGGTATACATATACACACACTGTTGAATTAAGAGTGCAATTGTTATTATACCTTGTCCAACTTACACACACAAAATGCAAATATAAACAAATAATAAGTTGTATTGTTTACCGAGCGAAATTTTGCGACATAAGAGCAAAGGAATACGATAAGCTAACAAAACGCACTTTAGTCCAAAGTTGCAACAGCAAACAGGAAATTCCTGGTTCGGAAATACAACGACTTTACAAGTTACAACGAGATGGTTGTTCTAAATAAATAAAGAAGATAGATTAGTTGAGTGGAAAAGCGACGGGCCCTGATAAAGCGTTGATTGGCTAGGAGGCTCGATTCCACAATAAATTGGATCATTCAATTGGAGATAAAAATCCACGTTTATCCCATCTCCCCTTCTTCCCCAAGAGTCGACGAATTAGTGAAAGGGCACGGTCAGATTCCGGATTTCAAACAAAGTTGTTGCCGGAATATTGAGCTTAATCACGGCAGGGATGCTAAGCTGGGCACTCAAGGTGACGTGAGCCTCCTGTTTTGGCTTCTTGATTATTTTAAAGAAAACAAACATTGTATGACGGTAAGTTTGGAAATGTTGCGCATTTTAGTGTAGTCTTAATGCCAATAATTATATTAAACGAAAGGTAATTAATTGCTGATATACCTAATTGCTTGGCTATGCTTTGGTCTGGTGTCGTTTACGTCGGGTTGTTACGCACCGAATGTATGGTATTAAACCCCAATCAAGTCGCAGGAACTTTCTCCCTAAAAACAACGTTAATGGTTTTTGGAACCGTACTGTTATTGATCCTATATAAATTTAGAGGTGCACTATGCAACCACGTTTCAAAGGTGATGGTCGCGTTTTGGAGATGTTGCCGAAAATCCGGAGCTAATATGTCCACGCGTGAAGAACAGTTCCTACTAGGAATACACATTAGAAAACCAAAAGTTTTTATTTGCATGAATGTAGTGATTACCAAGCGAATACCTTCCCTTTAACGGATGTGTTTTTCGTGCCTCCTTTAAGCTTGTGATTGAACGGTGACACTCACACATACACACACCCATCCCCACCTTAATCCCACCTGCATTTAGCTCGTCACCTCTCGTGAGAAGAAACAAGAAACTAATGAGAGACTTAAGCTCGCAGTCAGGATTTTGTTTTCTTTACAAAATCATGGAGTGCTGGGCTCTAATATTGGCCTAGACACCTGTCATGAACTAGTGTTGCTTCGCATCACACACTGCATTGACTGCCAACTCGGTTTTCCCAAGTATTACTCAAAGACTTTGACATGAATACATTTACGTCTAGGAACATAAATGAAGGGGGTCGTTCTTCCTTTGGTCGAAGTCCGCAACATGCTAGGTGCCGATAATCGTAAAGTCGTCGTTTATATTCTAGACGAATTTCAGTTTCATAGGCAAAATGTGAAGTCACGATATAAACCCGCTATATTAAAGTCACCTGGAAATAGAATTTCTTTTCTTTCTAACGTAAGAGTATATGCTTACGAACAATAAAACAATTTTTTTGAGTAATTGTTTTTCACGATTTATATGTTTAAAAAATATATAAAGTTGTTTGGGGGGCTGACTCCACCTACCCCTTTTGTGACGTCAATCGAGGCAGACTTTGCCTGCAATGCGTATAGTAAACACACGTGCAAAGTACATGTACGTCCAAGTCGTGAGTTGGTGCATTTCAAAAAGTGTTTTTTTGCATTCAGCAGCAACACACCTGGTCGGCGTTGCCGGAAAAAAACAAAAACAATTTTTTTTTGAAACGTACAAACTCACGATTTGGTCCGTACATGTACTTTGCAACTGTGTTTACTCCACGCATTACAGGCAAAGTCTGCCTCGATTGACGTCACGAACAGCGCCCTCTCGGGTCGGGGTCTACTCTTAAATTTGTAAATAACATGAGAACTGATTTTGTAAAACCTTAGTTAACTGTTTATTCACATTCCACTCATCAAAACACATATACTAGTGACAAAAGCTTTATTTTGAAAAAATACCACTCCCAGGTGACTTTAATATGAATCCATGGTGCTGTGTAAAACCGAGGCCTGGTCTTGGTGTTTTCTATTTTTTGTTGTAGCTTATTTTTTTGTATCTGGAGGAAAAACTCCTATATAGGAAGAACTCTTTAAATACAAAAAGAGAGGTAGTATTCAAAACAAGATTCCAAACCATGCAAGGCAGGGTCAGACACCACAATCACTGATGAACATCCAGTCCCCAAGACGAAATATTCAACACCTTAAACCATCTGGATTGATTGAACAAACTCTTTATGTATATCCAGTTTTCCTCTAACAAGACCAACCCCAATTTATTGAAACGAATCACTTTCTCTCGGTCAGTCCGATCCATCCCGATTCCAATAAATTCTTCTGTGTTCAAAAACCCCGCTGGAATCACGTTTGATAGTGGGATAATTAAATCTTGATCCCTGGGCCCCAAGGAATTGAGCCAAGATCCCTCTTCCCCACTTCTCAAACCGCAGCGAAGATGCGCAGTGCTCACTCAACGCCTCCATAGGTCTGCATCTCAACTAAATAGTCAGTCAGAGTAGAATATATTTATTTGGTTTTGCCGTTCGGTACTGCGATATGCCGGTCTGTTTGTTTTCAGTTGTATTGCTGTCCATTTGCTTTAATACGCTGTTTGGGCTCAAATACCACTTTTAGCGAAAGGTCAATTTGTTGAGTCTGACTTTGTGCGGACCCTGAAAGCGTTCCAGAAAGAGAATCGTAGGTATTTTGGTGTTTTACTTGTTTACCCTTGTGTACCAACTCCTTTAAGGCTTCATTCGTGAATGGTTCATGATTTGTAAAAATGTGTAAAAAATAAACGTTGCATCTTAGTCTGCAAGCTAACGGGGCCAAATTTCACAGAGCTGCTTAAGCAGAAAATATTGCTTGGCACATTCTTTTCTTAGCAAAGACAACCTGTCTCAGATTGTACATATTATTCTTGGCACGTAAACTTACTCTGGTAAGCATAATTTGTTTGTGCTTAGCTTCTTTTGTCTGCCTAAGCAGCTTTATGAAATTGTAAGGCGGTCTCGGCCTCACCTTGTCTACATAAATGTGGCCCTGAATTTAAAATGCAATTACACAGATCTCGTTTTGATCAAATGAAAGACAAGGTCAAGGTGAAGTTGATTAGTGTTTGATTGGAATTAGGTAGTAACATAATTCAAAAGGAATTCAGACTCCTAATTGCTTTGATGTGTGTTTGGTTACGGTATTGATCAAGTTTTGTTAAAGTGCTGCTGTTAGTGAAATCAATTAGAAAGAACAATTTGTATTTATGTACAAATAAAAAAAGGTGGGTCAATTACAATAGGAAGCCGGTACATTACCCACACTCTGTGGACATACAATATGTTGACATTATTTTGTTCCATCCTCTTAATAATAAAAAGGACTATTCCTAAATATTAAAGAAACTTATTTAACGCATAAGTGGACATGGACACACAGTTTGTGCACATATTGTACGGGCTGGACACATTATGTTGACTTATACACTGTGTCATTTACAGTGTTTAAAAATGCATTTTCCTTTGTTGTACTGAACAAAGGACTCACTGTCATTACAGTGATTGCAACACGGAGCCGTAAGTGGACGTCGGAAGTCCACAAAGTGTTTCAAGTTTGTACAATGTGTGGACCTCTTTTGTCCAAGGGGCCACTCTTCCACTCATACTTCCTCTTTGCCAAAACCCATATATCTTCTGCAACCGTCATACAAATCTGGTTATTTTAACTGCAAAAATGTCCTTCCCTCATAATATATTTGCGATAATTAGACGAGGTGCAAGATTTACGAATGGTCGTCGTTTTGCACTCTCCACATTCCTGTAGTCTGAAATTACTCATGGACATGACATCATCATTCCTTGCCATCCATGCTAGGCCATTCAGCGATGACTGATCGTTCGAAAAGAAGAAGGCAAAAAATTTGTTTACATGGAAGCCAATTTTCATTCCACCGTTGATGAAAACGTTTGGGTCTGATGTTCTGATATGAAACGAATACAAAAACAAATCAACCGTGTAGTAAAGCTATTGAATGAATGTATGATACAGACACTGGGTAGTGTGATGGGTACATTTATTGGCACATAGATAAAAATTCGGACTTAATAGGCCTAGTGCTCTATATTTCCGATTTAAGAATGAACGAAATGCGTTGTCACAATAACCAACCTCTCTGCTGGATAAACCTGGCTTTCTAACGTCAGGCCTTTGGCTAAACTCTTACTAGAGAGTGACCCCCCCCCCCCAAGACAAAAACACACCGAATGTAGAGAGCCATACTTATCTGTCGTGCATCCTTTGCACAATAGCAACTATGAATACAGGTGTACAGTGCACTAACCAGGAGCCAGACTAGTTCCAAATCCAACAACGGGTGCATTGACTTGACTATGAGAAAAGTGTACAGTGCACTAACCAGGAGCCAGACTAGTTCCAAATCCAACAACGGGTGCATTGACTTGACTATGAGAAAAGTGTACAGTGCACTAACCAGGAGCCAGACTAGTTCCAAATCCAACAACGGGTGCATTGACTTGACTATGAGAAAAGTGTACAGTGCACTAACCAGGAGCCAGACTAGTTCCAAATCCAACAACGGGTGCATTGACTTGACTATGAGAAAAGTGTACAGTGCACTAACCAGGAGCCAGACTAGTTCCAAATCCAACAACGGGTGCATTGACTTGACTATGAGAAAAGTGTACAGTGCACTAACCAGGAGCCAGACTAGTTCCAAATCCAACAACGGGTGCATTGACTTGACTATGAGAAAAGTGTACAGTGCACTAACCAGGAGCCAGACTAGTTCCAAATCCAACAACGGGTGCATTGACTTGACTATGAGAAAAGTGTACAGTGCACTAACCAGGAGCCAGACTAGTTCCAAATCCAACAACGGGTGCATTGACTTGACTATGAGAAAAGTGTACAGTGCACTAACCAGGAGCCAGACTAGTTCCAAATCCAACAACGGGTGCATTGACTTGACTATGAGAAAAGTGTACAGTGCACTAACCAGGAGCCAGACTAGTTCCAAATCCAACAACGGGTGCATTGACTTGACTATGAGAAAAGTGTACAGTGCACTAACCAGGAGCCAGACTAGTTCCAAATCCAACAACGGGTGCATTGACTTGACTATGAGAAAAGTGTACAGTGCACTAACCAGGAGCCAGACTAGTTCCAAATCCAACAACGGGTGCATTGACTTGACTATGAGAAAAGTGTACAGTGCACTAACCAGGAGCCAGACTAGTTCCAAATCCAACAACGGGTGCATTGACTTGACTATGAGAAAAGTGTACAGTGCACTAACCAGGAGCCAGACTAGTTCCAAATCCAACAACGGGTGCATTGACTTGACTATGCGAAAAGTGTACAGTGCACTAACCAGGAGCCAGACTAGTTCCAAATCCAACAACGGGTGCATTGACTTGACTATGAGAAAAGTGTACAGTGCACTAACCAGGAGCCAGACTAGTTCCAAATCCAACAACGGGTGCATTGACTTGACTATGAGAAAAGTGTACAGTGCACTAACCAGGAGCCAGACTAGTTCCAAATCCAACAACGGGTGCATTGACTTGACTATGAGAAAAGTGTACAGTGCACTAACCAGGAGCCAGACTAGTTCCAAATCCAACAACGGGTGCATTGACTTGACTATGAGAAAAGTGTACAGTGCACTAACCAGGAGCCAGACTAGTTCCAAATCCAACAACGGGTGCATTGACTTGACTATGAGAAAAGTGTACAGTGCACTAACCAGGAGCCAGACTAGTTTCAAATCCAACAACGGGTGCATTGACTTGACTATGAGAAAAACGATACGGAACTACAAGGGGAGGTCAGTTTGTACACAATTGAAACTTTACACGATACAACATGAAACGTTATCGTAGGAGATTTAGTAAACATGTTTTGCATGTTTATGCGATCAGCGTTGTGTATGGAATGTGAGACTAGAAGGACGATCGCTTAATCTTTTAAGACGACCATGTCGTAGCAGTCGTTTTTAAATAAATCAACACATTGGTAGACTCATATAAAACACATGTCGTCAAGACGTACATTGATACAAGACACATAGATCAGTATTGTCATTTTTGCTTTCCGAATTTGCTTATTTGAACGCATTCATTGTAGCTGGGCCAATGATTGAAACAATCTTTCTTCTGCCATTAGGGATCTGTTTGTTCGTCTCTGTTTTGTACTTTAAAACTCACCTCTATCCATGTTAATGTGTGTTATGTGCGCTAAGATCATTATGGATTAGTGCCTTGTTGTTTAATATTAAAGCAATTCGTTTCACAAAATATTTTTCATTTCTAATTTATGGTGTATATTATGATGTGTTTCTGTACAATTTAAAACCGTGACACCATGTTTCGGCATGCAACGTTTCCGTCATATTACACAGTAGTCCGTCAGTAACACTCAAAACAATCCCAAATATCATCCTCAGAGGTTTTGTCCAATTTGCCACGCTCAGTTTCCATCAGTTCAATCCCATTTAGACTAAATCTGGATCACTCAGAAACACTCTCCTTTTCCCCTCTGTTTTTCTTCTTCTTGTTGTGTCCCTCCTTCTTCTTTTTCTTCCTTCTTTTTTTTCTTCCTCCTTTTTTCACCATCCAATATCTATTTATGGTATGACGGTGCCTCTAATAAGTGCCGTCTGCGGAAGCAAATTACCTTGCCCAGGTGAGAATCACGTACACAGACATCGTTGGTTTGTGCTAACACAGCAAAAGGCCAATTATGGTTTTAAGCCCGCGGCTGAATAGCTGAAATTAGGAAGATCTGCCTTTTCTGTCGCTCTGGTCTTTTCTGCGCACGGATATAATACGTCTGCTCGGGCGATCCCAGGCCTTCCGACGGTGAACGGTATAAATGTACACCTATTTGTGGAGTCGCGAATCTCGTGGGAGCAAAGGAAATGGCTGTACTACCGGACAAATATTATACAGCACTTAGAAGTTCACCTATATTGAGCTGAAATACTAAGCATATTTACTATTGAATTGCAATGGGTTAAAGGTGTAATATGACTTTGGTTGTATTACATCAAAGGTTTGTTCTTTTGAGTATTTCAATACAATGCAATAACTAAGGTGTTACAATTGACTCCATGTTGTCACATATAGCAACCGAGAAGAGAATCTAAAATTACACCATTAAGGTGTTGAAATAACATTGTTTTCTGCCAATACAATTACATTCCAGGTGCTATTTTTTACCCTTGGGGTAACCCTGGCCCTATCTATAATTGACAACACTGTGTTGTCCATTTTGACTTTGACAGCCCAGTTTTTGCTGTATTATGGATGGGCACTTCCGATGACAGATCCCTTCATTGTTTCATGTTGCATACTGATTCTTGATAAACAAAATGAGCCAAACTACTTGTCCCTTAATTGAAGTGACACCATTCAAGTCGTGCTTCCTACGTGGAATCGCAATATTATGAATATAGATTTCTCCTTTATATACCAAAGGCACCAAGCTATTTTTTTTTTCAACTCGGCCTCAATTTGGTAACGTTGATTTCACTGATAGCAAAGACGTATTGACAGTAGCCCTTGATTGCAATGAGGAACGTAGTGAGCTTTAAACCAGTCACTTCACGCATGACATTTTAAATCTTCGTACATGCCGCCCATATGAACGACAATCAACTGAAAAGGGCAGAACGACTGGACAATCAATCACAATATTAATCACGGCTACCATCTGCACTTTGAAGAAACGCATGGACTTTCTCCCACCCCCTCTTTTTTACCATGAAGACTATACCACATCTTCCATCGTTATGTTCTTTATCGTTATGTTCTTTATCATAAGGAAGAATTTCTTTGGCGATTTTGGAAGTCCACGTTATGTGACACGCTTGCTCAAATCCTGAGAGCTGTCACACACCACCCTTATCAATTGCTCAATTGATGTTGAAATTCCTGCTCATCAAGATCTTCCAGGGGACGAAAATTTTAATATTGATTTGATATACAGATAAGACCCAAACTATTGAACCTAAATCGCACACAGCCACACACTCATTGACATACCTGCAAATTGCATGAAAACAGACCGGCTCTCCTCTGGGACACCACTACTCACACAGGATATTTTTTAAATGGTGTCACCGCAAACCGTACTTTACTTATAATGCACTCATGTATAAATTTAGTTGATGGCACTATTTTCTGGACTGTGAATCACAACACGTTGTCATCGTATTTATCCTGTGTTATTTCACTAAAAATGCTTTGGTCTGTAAACTACGAAGAGTACGCATTTCTTTTCTCATCCTGGTGTAAAAAAAAACGAAGGAGAAAATTGCATTTTATTTTTGTGCGATTGTGGCCCTCGTAGCTAGAGGCATTGTTTATAGCTTGTCTTAATTGCTTGTTTGAACAGAATGACTCTGTTGGGCGATTTGGGCGCTATTTGTTATTTCTGTTTCGTGTTGCACTCTTTTTGAGTATTTTGGACTTTCAGACGTGATGAGTCACCTCCAGCAACAAATCGTGCATAAATTTGCGAGTTGTACAGTATTTTTATGTGTAGAATAGCATTGCTACTATTCGTATACGTTTGGTTTTTCAAATCGATCGTCTAACTGTTGAACCCAAGTAGACGCGAAGTGGAAAATGTCGAAGAAGCAGAAGTGGCTTTTAGACTGCCGTGTTACTGCATCGCCAATTACAACCTGATATGAGGATTGGTGCGATACAAGAGCGAAGAGTAGCATGCCATCATCAAAGGTAGAAGATCACAACCTCGGTTGCTTTTTTTACATGCGATTTGACCGTAAGCTATAAGCGGTATCACCCGAGGCACTTCCTCGTCTCTGGTTTACCCCCCCCCCCCCCCCGTCTCTCTCCCTCTCTCTCGTCCACTTTCCGCAACAGTTATATTTCTCCGGCAAGATGCTTTTAAGGGAATTACAGCTCGTTATCCTGTCCAGAGTATACATTTATACAGTGCGGAAGTGTTGCTCTCAGTGGACATGGGTCTGAAGATGCTGGAGTGAGGAGATGCGGAGGAGGGGGGGGGGGGTTCTTCTTTCAAGTCAATCATCTACTATTCAATTGTTTGGTGAGGATTGGGCGCATCTCACAGCCTTTGCTGCCATCACGTCTTCAATGCAGCACTTTTCTTCAAGGGCTGAGCATCGTGGGGGAGGGGGGGGGTAGTGAGAGCGGCGCGCTTCACGAATAAACAGGGGATGAAGACGAGAATTTACTCCTTGGATTGTTGCGTATATTATATGGAAAATGAAGTCTGCAAAATCTAATACCTCAAAGTCCCAATAGACTTGAATCTGTTTCCATTCTAAACAAAAATGCGAGCGTTTGTTGTTCTAGCTTTACACCTTGAATATTCAATTCCGAATCCTATCACTAACGTGTGTGTGTGTGTTTGTGTAATATTGCATCGCTCAAAAAACAATGTTATTCAAACGAAATCTGCTTATTTGTTTATTGCCTCTTTTATGTTTCTTTAGTCGATTAAATTAAAACAACAATCATTAATAACACAATTCCTGATGGAACAATCATGATAATAAGACAACAAGATAAAGTATAAAATTAAAATAATATCACATCATAAAAGGTATCATATCCTAGGGTATATACAAAAAATAGTATAGTACATTATAAAGAAAATAATAAAAACTTTGCTTTCCAGTCGGCTGCATAACGTGTCAATTTTTGTCCCATTGTGATTTTTGTCAGCGATATCAAAACAACAAAAAGGGCAAGCCGAAATTAGCCAGGGTAGCGTGAACGACGATAACATCGCTTCGTGTCGAGTCAGTCCGAAGGAATTTACTCATATGAAAGAACTAATTTAGAAGAAGAAGAGGAAGTAAAACATTCAAACAAATTTCCATTTTCATATCCACTCAAACAAATCAAATAACATTCATGGCCCGGGTGGGCGACAATTCCCGCGGCGTGTTTCTGCACTCGTTCGTCGGGGGGAGAGGGCTGTGTTTCCTCGGGGGCCTCCGGAGTGAAGCACACACCACAGCACCCCGGAGTGTCAGGATAATTTGGATAAAGTGCGGTATCCATCGACTGTTTTCGGGGATCGATGACACAGTCTGACGGATTAGTTCATCGCGCGAGTACAACACGAACCCCCTCCGGGGAGAGCGATCCCAATTCAAGAAGCAGAAAGAAGCAGCAGTAGAAAAAGATGAAGAAGAGAAAAAACCGTTTTCATGCAAGCCCTGAAAGCACAGATTGTGCTGACGTCATCAGACGCTGTTAGTTCCCCTCGCCCCTCTCCCACTCTCTCCTGAAAAGCGCGCCAAGTTGTTATCCAAACAAAAAGGTGTTAGTAACGCCGCACTATTAAGAAGCACCGTCCAACAAGAGAGAGCAGAACAAACCCCATGAAATAATATTTACGGGTGTTGTTTTAGAGTATAACCTCTGGACTTCACTTCTTAAGTGACTGTTTGGGTGGACAATGTAAACTCTTTATTTGAATTCACCTTTGGGGGTTTATTGTGTGTGTGCACAGCACACGGAAAGCATTTTGGAGAGTTGGCTTTTAGGAGCGATCAATCCCCCAAGTTACCGGTGAAGGCATTTTGCTTTATTTTAAGGCGGGTCCATACGATAGCCCCTTAGGTTTAATTGCGATCAAATATTGGAACTGTTTAAGTTGGCGCCAGTGTGTTGGACCTATACTATGCTGTTACATGCTGACCTGGGCGGGCAACTCACTATAGCGGTGCCGATAATTTGCAACGTAAAGAACTTCATATTGTACTTCTATAGCATACTATTGTTTCGTCTTTCTCTACACTCCCATATTAGCTTCGTTTCGGTGGCAAATATTTACCAACTTGATTGGCCTGTGGCGGCCAATTGATTAACTTTTATTTAATCAAAGTCTTCTATCAAGTTCAAGACACTCGAACTGGGCTCGGCGCACGTACAGCTAAAAAGAAGCAGGTTGTCGTCATTTGCTACCCCCAAAACTGACACACCCCTAGTCGATAGCCCGCAGTACTTGGGGTTCATCCTTAGACAGTTTTCTTGGAACAGGAGTTGAGAAGCCAGCCTTTTTTGTCTTTTCGCTTACTCAACCTCTCTTTATCAGGCGTGTATGATGCATCATTGTGGTCAACTTCCATGAAGTGAGCAATACAAAATAATGTTCCATTAAAAGACGACCCCACTGTTTCCTTTCATCACTCACGAATGAGAGCGTTGATTCACCCCGGCCGGCTGCTCAATCCAGACCCCCCCCCCCTCAATCCCCAGCGAGCGCCTCCCAGCACGATATCTTATGATGCGTTATGACAATCCACTTTCCTCAGCCATTTGTCGACGATGATCATAACAAACGTTTTTCCACGTACTATCCAACCATTTGATCATAATCGCCTATAAATAAAAGCTCGAGATTTAACACAGTGAGATAACAAAAACATCGCCTAGTCTCCCGCACAGCCACTTCCACGAAGCAACGATCGGAAATATTTCCTTTTAAAGGTTTCCCTTTCTCGTAAAAAATACGTCATAGCAACTTCTGAGATCGTTTGACAGAGTGCAAAAGGTCATCTTGAACGCAGATCAAATTGAACGGAAAGACTTCGTGACCCGGAAGCAATTCAAAGCTCCAGGCGGATGTTGTCATGTGTTTGATTTTTCATGCGACCCTGCGATCGAAAGCTCACAGTGCAATTGTTTTTCTTCCGCGAAACGGAGGCGGTTGCTCCTGGCAAGAATACACAAAATCATGCGTCAAAAATGAAATCTGTTTCATCATGTAAACTGTTCAACCTACAGCGACCACTTTCGAAAAACTGCGGCATTGCAAGGAGAGAACAGATTCAAGCTGTTTGTGGATCGTGAATTAAACCAGTTAAAGGTACTGCATAAGAACGGTAGATTTTTGAGAAAACAAAAACAAATCAAACATAATAGAACAAAAAAACTATGACAATTCCAATGAGGCTGTAAAGCCATTGGGGTTGTTTCTGCGAAATCGGATGCGCAAATATATAGAAACAATGAAAGACAAACAGGTGATGAATTAACCGTATGAGAACGTTCACTCACTCAACAGCCGTGGTGATATTTGTATCGTCAAGTAAAATGTTGTTTTGCATGTGGGTCATTCCATGTCAGACCAACGCACTTTTTTACCTCATGTCTTCCGATTTTGATAAAAATTGCTGTGCTTGTAGGTCCTAATGAGCAATGAATGCACACCAATTTTCAGCCCGATCGGACTTTCCATGTGGTCAGGGCAGAAACCACTAAAATCTTACATTTTTAGGGTAAAATACCACCTTTTTGGTAAAAATATGTCATAACCATGTCAATTTTTATCACATATAGGCAAATTTGGTATCAAATTGATGAGAATTGCATGCTCAAATCAATTCTTTCATCAAAAATAAATATTCTGAAATGTAGGTCACTGTAATCTTTAATATGTTATCGTGACGAAATAAAATCATTTGATAGAGCATGTCTTCCTCTATCAGAATCCACTAAGAAACAGTTGGGCTCTTCAAAATTTACAAGTTTATGACTATTTTTGTACAAGTCACTATGATCTTTAATATGTTATCGTGACCTTTGACCCAAATTTTGAAATAACGCATCATTCCAAAAGTCAATGAAATGAAAATCACTTGATAGAGCATGTCATCCTTTATCAGAATCCACTAAGAAACAACTGGGCTCTTCAAAATTTACAACTTTAAGACTATTTTTGTACAGTTGGTAGGTTACAAATTAGTCAATTTATACATGTACTTTACTTTATAAATAAATAAAAATAAAAAACTTTCCAAAGTTACTAAAATTGTTATTGGTTTGGGATTTTTTCATGTTGAGGGCTGATGTGGTCTAACCAGAATCATACTTTAAAATACCAGCAGTGACGCACCCAGGATTTAATTTGGGTTGTGGGTGGAGGGGGGGGGGGGGGGGGGGGAGGGCATTTTTCCGAAACAAAATTCGTTCCAAGATGGTAAACAAAAAATGTCACCATGCTGCAACTCTGACTTCATCGGAAGATTAGCATGCCTTTTCGTGTGCTATACGGTTAAATGGAAATCGCACAGTTAGCACAAAATCTGCTGCTGAGCAGCTGTATTAAAATGGGCACTGAAGTCAGAGTTGCAGCATGCTGAACAAATTGTTCTTGAGGATTTCTCAGAAAGTTACTATGCATTAATTTGTTGTTCAAGATTCATCACAGGGGGTTAAAGTAAGACTGCATAAGTTTGTGATCTACTGAAGAAAGGCAGACAGCTTCTCCATCTTAACCTTGATGTAATCTCTAACTGGGATCACTAATAATCACAGTGGTGCACCCGAAAGGGGGGGGGGGGGGGGGGACGATGGGTCTGGGGGATTGATCTAGCCCCTCCAAGGTATTCAATTTGTTTGTTTGATTTGTTTTGATTTTTTGTTTTACAATCTTCGAAAGAAATTTTGGGGAAAATATGGCCCACCCCCAAAAAATAATAAATCCTGGGTGTGTCACTGCTGATAGTTTAAATTCTGATTCTGGTTAAACCACATCAGCCCTCAACAAGAAACAAATCGCAAGCCATGAACACTTTAAGTAACTTTAGAAACAGAAGAGTGAGGTTTGTTGGTGGATTTATTATGTAAAGTATATAAATTGACTAGTTTGTGACCTAACAACTGTACAAAACAGGTAATAAATTTGTAAATTTTGAAGAGCTCAGTTGTTTCTTGGTTGATTGTGATAGAGGAAAACATGTTCTATCAAGTGATTTTTATTTTGTTGATTTTTGGAATGATGCATTGTTTCACAAATTGGGTCTATCAGTCGAAGTTAAATTGCTACGTTTCGAGGAATTGCTTTCCTCATGTGTCTGAATTTTCCGGGAAAACCCCAGGGAGCACAAACACAAGCACACCATCTCTCCTGAAACCCCAACATATAAAAATGTAAATTAGAGTTACCATTTTACCACATTAGATGGACTTCATACGTATGTGGCTCACCGAGGGGAGTACACAAACATAAACAAAGTTTTTCATCGCGTATTTTTTGTGTGATCAGTGGAGACAATAATTATGCGGATGGGACACATTCCCAACCATGGACATCGAGCCAGACGCACGGAGTTCACACAACAGAAACTACATTTTTATTTGATTTCCCATCGGGCCTGGTGATATTCAAGAACTTGATAGCTAGATATCGCTCCCCACTTATCAAAGGTGCAATGGGGGGTTTCTTTAACTTCAAGGTTCTTGCCTTCTTGAGCACTCTGCAATTAAGTTCCTCTTACTCAATAATCACATAAAACGTAAAGCTCTTATTACATCTTAACTTTATCAAACCCTACCAAATGTTAATTTAATATTTTTTACTTTCCCCATGTTTTTGGCACCCAATTGTATACTCATTCCCACCATTATAGACACATCTTGGCTATACTTTCTTGTCAAACTGGTCTAAGTTGATTGATTTCTATTAAAGCTTGCTTGCTTTTGAGCCATATTGGAAATTAAATCACTTGCAATCTGGTTAGGAAAGAAGAATGTGGAACATCTACCTTAGGGTTTTCTCTCCATCATTTAACATTTTCAAGCAAAAATAAATGCAACCTTTAAAACCAGTTCATGTGGAGCTACCTCTTAGTCCATCCCGCAGGATGGGATACTGCTTTGACATTAATATCAGTATTCGCGTGTCATTTTATGAACGCACCTCCTAACAACTTGTTGTTTAGCAACTAGGTAGCATCCCCTGATTCGAAAAGGTCACTATTTAGATATTTGCTCGGTTATAAAATCACATATTATGAGTATGTCGTCGTTATTATTGTTGTTGCTGTTGTTGTGGTTGTTTTTTTTGTCGTCGTCGTCGTCGCCGTCGCCGTCGATGTCACTGATGTCTCTGTTGCCCCTTGTTTTTTTTATGAAGAAATTGTAACGTTAATAGTGTCAACATATTTGGGGCATATTATTTTGTTAGCTTTGTTTTAAACATGATTTAGTCGAGGTTTTCGGCACACTGGTCTTGTTCCTGTCTTTTAACGTTGCCAGCCCATTGGAGCACTGTGTTGATCTAATAAACACGAATAATTTACCACAAAGATTCGGGCTCTAATAGCGTCCCCATACGCAACACACGTTAGTGTATCAAGTTGACCAATTACAAATAACGTTTCCTTAATTGGCCTCTGTGCGCAGTGTTTATGAATCTCCATGGCAACGCTTGATTGCAAGGGTGCCCCGGGTGAGATTCGAACCTATGACCCTTCCAACCTTCAACGCGTTTCCACTGCGTGTAATATAGAAACATCCGCCAACGGACAGTGAGCCACAAATTGATGTTGATTTCCCGCCGTTTTCTCAAGAAAAGCAAATTGCCCTCAAGTCCAAGTTTCTATTTAAAGCAACCTGGTGAGCCAGTCGCAAGGAGAGGAAAGAAACCTTGCTGTCTTATTGAGGCTCGTTGACGTCTTTTCTTGAGCAGCAGTTCACACAACTCCTCCTGTAAGGCGAAAAGACCCAATTGCCATAATTGGCATCCGTTTGACACACTCCCCCACTGTCTTAACGATTCCATCAACGGTAGCGGAGAGCGGGATCTTAGGTGACCTTCCTTTAGATTTGTCCTATCTATCATCTTCTAGAGAGAAGGACTTATCATGTTAAAGACACTGGGCACTTTGATAATTACTCTAAATAATTGATAAAAAAACATGGTAATGAGCTAAGGGGAGCTGTTGGTAGTATAAAACATTGAGAGAAATGGCTCCCTCTGCACATGTTTGTTATGTTATGCATGCATAAGTGGGAATACTTGGCTTTGACATTAACTAATTACCAAAGGCGTCCAGTACCTTTGATCAAAACGCTGGACTTACCCTTCCACTCACATTCCATTATACATCACATCCGTTTACACTTCCATTAAAATAATAGTGCAACTGCTCATTGAGAAGTTAAGATAATAACATAAATATATAAATAAAAGTCATATAAATGATTGCTTTTCTTTTATCGAGATGATTCATGGCTGAACTGATTAAAACTAAACATTTCTGCCGCCGTTGAAACTGTTGTTTGAAATAGTTCAGTTCAATAGATTTGATGGAATGTTAATGCGGGAACTGAATTGAGTACAAGTATATACAAACATAATTGTGGTAATTGAATCAATAAATATAAACTGCTGACCGAATGCAAGTTGAGATATTGGACGATGGCCCTGTAGCGTGAACCTGTTCTATATCTAAAACAAAGTAATACTACAGTTAATTATCGCGAATCACCTACGATAAGTATATCTGATATAATCAAACAAACGAAAGGCCTTACGTGTGTATATCTGCGTGTAACACGGTCTTCGTTTATGTACACTGTTTGGCTTCATTTGGGTCCAGTGTTCGTTTAGGTCCACGGATACATTTTGGAACATACACTGTTTTGGTTACGTTTAGGTACAGTCTTCGTTTAGGTACAGTGTGATAGTAACATGCTTCATTTAGGTATATTGTTTTGGTACATTTAGAAGGTATCCCTGGCTTTATTTATATACACTGTTGGTGCGTGCTTTAGTTACACGTTTAGTTACAGGTCTTAACTATCGTAACACACAATCTAAACATGTAAGGGCATTGTAAGTTTAGGAACTCACACTCATTATATAATACCATAATTAAAACATTTTTAAGATTCTGATATGGCAATTTAGCTGAAGATGTGTCAGCCCGGAATGCATAAGCCAGGGGCCCGCACAAGTGCTACATAACACACAGTTAATATTTGTCTATACTATAGATACATTGCTGCGCTGATTGTATTGCAGATGCATGACCTAATTTCAATGTAGAGAAATGTATGTCGAGTCCGTTGACTCGACTGTGCCCCCCGGAGCCAGATCAAACAAGCACGGTATTACATATCGTCAGGTGCACAGCGTCTGAAGACACAACCTGCTAATTTGACACAAATTAAAGTTGTTGTTTCGGTTCGTCAGAATTAGTGTGGTGAAGTTCATGTTGACCTTCTGCCCTATAAAAGTTGGCCTTTGCAAAGTGGAGTTTTAGGTTGAAAACTAAATAGGCCTATTGATTTAACTGATTGAAACTTTCGACATTAATCCCACATGAATGAGCAATTGTGGTTTACTTATTGATATTAAAATAATAGCAAGGAATGATGAGCCCCGATTAACAAGAGTGACTCAAAACAAGAATTTCAATCCCTGAACTACACAATTTTGTTATATTTAATCCCACGAACTATGTAGGATTATGTTTGATTATCTGTGTAATTAATATCATTGTCATTTATTGTTTTCTTTTAGATACTGTCTATATCGATGTGGAGTGATCTCGTACAAATCTACCAATACCATGTACTAGAAAGTCCGTGTATGATTTTGTGTGATGTTCTGCAATGGCCTGTGAGAGTACAGTTGACACCGCCGGAAGGTACGTTTGCAATGTTTTTGAATTTGATTGAAAGCAAATTGAGATAAATTTGACCTAGGATCAAATCAGCATACAACGTTGTGGGACTTTTGTCCATGTGTGCGCGTGCAACTCACATCTCCCGCTTTGTCTTCGCCACAGTAACACCTCTGAATAATAGGTTTAAGTTCGTTTCAATTGACTTTGATTGTCGAAACAGATTCATAAATTAAACTAAAAAATCGTACCTTGATTTTCTCACTTTCAGAAAGTCAGAGTTTCTTGACATTTAACAGTTTTGTTTTGTGAAACAAACAAACCATTACCATAACTTGTCACTCACAGTGAAAACTAAATACATTTCCTTTAATTTGATGAAAACGAAAAGGCGCCAATGTCTTGACCGTACATCGTCGAATCAATTTCTTACGGCCCCAGTCTGTCAAGATGTTCAAGTTGTCATATCATCAATTAGGGCCAATTCTTGCACCTGTCGGCTTGGGCGTGTTGATCGGGGTACCGACGATCGCGTCGCTTATGAGGGTATCATGAGCGTCTCCTTGGGAAGGCGAGTGTGCGGTAACCACTGGTTGAAACCACAGGCGCCCTGACCAAGCGTTGACATGGATCACCATCGGGGTCGGCAGGGGGCTGTGCATGAGGAGACATCTTCAGTACTGTCAGTCACCCATCACCTGCTGATGTAGTAAACAAATAGACTCGGTAGGAGTCTTCTCACCATATGAATAACGTATTACCATTTTGGACGTACACGTTAAACCAAGGTCATTGTATAGCTTTCTGTAAAACTGTTAACCCATTAGACTTAAAAGACTATTTAGCCCCTGTTTCAGAAAATGTGGAAACGTTGGTGGGATAACCTTCTGCTATAACTATAAAACTATATGCCGTGTCATCGTGTATTGTATCTCTAATTGGTTGTATGGTTCTGAAAAAAATCCCTGTGCCATTAACTCGACGTTTCGCTCACTGTGCTTTGGTTGTCTTCATGAGAGAAACTGATCTCACTGAATATTACCCTTTGAACATAGCTTGATGTACGTCAGTATTTCTATATCATAAGCTCCATCACAGCATGTTTGTTTCTTTAGCTAAATGGCGCACTTCTATAAATATTTATGATATCCACAGTCACTGAACATAAATATGTCACTCGTTTTCTAGACGAGGTTTCCTCTTAATCACCGCCAGTTTCTGGAATTGTTTGAATCATAAAAAACTCCCCCTTAACGTGAGCGATGGTTTGAGTTGATAACCGCAGACATAGCAATATACATCAGAATGTCCCGCTAATGAAGCCGAAATGAACATAGGCGAAGCGGTCGTTATCGGTGCAGTCAGCGTAATAAGGGCGGAAAATCTACAGCACACTCACCGAGTTTCAGTCCGCATAAGGAGATGCCATACATGGACCTGTCTTTGTATTCCCTCTTCTCGTTTGGCTCTCACAGGAGCGTTGAGAATTAATCATTATATCCAAATCCAATTTTTTTCAACACACATTTGGGACTGATCCGAAAATGCATCCGTAATTTCTTCGAAAGTGTGGCCTACTCAATAAGCAAACTTGTCCGGCACTTCAAAGCCCAATATGCTTTTACTTTCTCTGTTTAACGGGCATTAAGTATTCTATATCTCAGCTTCATCAGTCTACACAGCATGTTTGTTTCTTTAGCTTAATGGAGCACTTCTATCAATATTTACAAAATCCACAAGATACCCTCTTTGGTCGCCCATTTACTACTGGTTAAGGAAACAGCAATTATGGTCAAGTGTCTCCCTCAAAAGCACAATATGAGTCATACCCGGGATTCGAACCACGTACCTTTCATTAAAGGTGAAGCCGTTACGTGCAGTTATATTTTTAAATTCAACCGGACAGACTGAACGCTCTGGTCGTAAAAACAAAACAACATCGTGCGGTACATTCCCCTTTAATGGGATCTGAGACGAAAACGCCCATGTCAATTTCACAGCCAATACGAGATCAAACAGTGCCTTCCGTACGTACACAAAACGCTGTTTGTGCCGCTTATGTTAAACAGACTTGTGGAAGTTGAACTGCGAGGAGGTGGTGGGGGTACGGTTGAGATGAGGTGATGAATATTGAAATGCTTAGACAACAAAACACTGATGTGGGAGGAATGAAGCGTATGGGTTTAACCCCGTGAGAAGATAATGGACGCTGAAATCGTTTGCCTGTGTGAAATTGGTATTATATAATAAATAAAGTGGATTTTGGTCTGAAAGCTTTCTTGATTATTTTAAGTAAGAAGGCCCTATACTGGTAAATCCATATGAGGTTATCTGTACATCTCCATCATTCGATATCACTGTCAATATCATATCATGCAATCCGACATCCCATTAGATAGAGTTGGGCCGTCCCAACTGTTACACTCAAGTTGATACATTATTGTAAAGCTGGGTCGGAACAGCACGACGAATGCCATACCCCTTTAAATTTCTAGCCATTTTGAAGGAGAATCTTACAAAATTGTGTCAAAAGCCCAAAGAGCTGTCAATAAGTTAATACGGGAAAGTATGCAAACCGTTATCTAGAAGAACAATATAACCTTGGATTACTCTAATTCTTACTACTAATGGACCTGTTATCTTTTTGTCCTAAGCACATTAATGTCTCTTTTGCGTTAAGAAGTTTTTGTCATCTCCATTTCCGGCTAAGGCTCGTTGGCCATTTTGAATTCTCAAAATGGGGGAAAACATACGACTTGAAACTTACTCCAGTGTCGTAAGCGTATGCAAGCTGGAGCCTGAGCAAAAAGGTCGAAGCTTCAAATAGGTTACAAGAAAGTGTTAATATGGGAACAAGTTGGTTATCAGATTGAGCGGGAAACGACAAACTGCCGAAACGGACTTGAAACTTGAAAGGCTTGCCTCGCTGACCCATTTAGAGTGTTCAATACAATTAATGTGCGACAGCGGCCGGCTTGTGACTGTTTACAGCCAACTCCCAACATTAAAAAGCCTTTCTTGACAAAATAGGTACTCTCTAGAATACGCTGGCTTGTCTGGGAAATGGATTGTCGGCTACAAATGGTGCACGCTCTCGGTTTCTGTGCCAATTGCACTTTAACTCCTTCTACCTCTTTTTCTCCTTATTGATGTTTGTTCTTCCGTCGCCTGCCTTGCTGTGATCTTGAAGGGCACTGGCACAGTTGTCGCACTCTGGCCAAGTGTGGGGCTTGGTTATTGGCAACCAAGTGGGCCATACTACCAGGAATTCGAGATGTACTAGGATTGACTTTTTATATTAGGAGACAAAACAACATGTGCCAGATGGGGCGAGTAAAGCCTGGTTCATGTGTACTTTGACGTCACAAATTCAGTTGGACTGTGTTCATCAACTCCATGGCAAACATTCGCTTCAAAAACGTGCAAGTTCGCCTCGCATTCCCATTCACAGGAAGTGTGTATCGGGCTTAAAATGTTGTGGAAAGTAGTTCCAGCAGGTGGGTACTAACAAAACATCGGAGCCGTTAGCTGTTAATGTAGTTTCAACAATAAACGATCAAAGTTAAACATTAAGTTCATATGGGCTATCTTTTCATCCTGTTCCGACCCAGTGAGTCTAAGAGAACTCTGCGGTGTTTAACAGAGTAATTGCTTGAGATTACGATTCCAAAAATTATCCACAAAAACGTCCGTCAAATGTTAAGTAATTAGCGAATAAACATTTCATTGTTGGGCACATGGTCATTTTAAACTTCGCCGGGTGTTCCATGTTTTTGCACAAGCTAACTCTGCTCCTTGAATGATTCCGAATTGATCAGACCTTAACAGTTCCAGAGTTTCCGGACTTAACTCGTGCATACACGTGTTGATTATCTAATCAAAAATCAATAAGTGCAATTATTGACTGATGTCATTCATTGATATATTTGAAGCACATAAAGGCCATTGCCGCGGACATACCTTACTGACTGTGTAATGTAAACCAAGAAACAAAATACCCCCAATACAATCACATAGCTTTAAAGTAAACCGCCACATGGTCTAGTGTACTACATTATCGAATTACACTCAATTAGTTTGGCAAAGTTCGCCATCAATATGGAAAAGAAGCTTATGGGAGAGGAACTAGTAAAATAAAACTTGTCCAGTATCATTCACTGTAATGGCAAACATGGGTGGAGACGCAGAGTCTCTTAATGATACATATCTATAAAGGATAAGGTGAAATGACCACGCTATACGTGGGTAAATGGTATATGTGTAACTTAATGGTGTGCTGTATGTAACATTATTACCTCTACTGATATCAATTACTATAGAGCAAGCAATAACATAAAAAAGAAGCAAGAATATTATTTTGTCCATTGAGTCTTGGTTTGATAATCCTATGTTAGATTTGGAGCAGGCTAGTGCACCGTACTCAAAGTTTATCATTCACGGTGGGTTCGAATCCTGGTCTGATGGTTCAGGCATGTGCCACTTTGAATCAAATCATTTTGAATGTAGATTAATATGCCTATATTATGCGATTGAGGTGTCGGTAAAAAGTTGTCATGATAATGATAAGTACAATAATTCGTCATGGGGTTGATTCAAACACTCTGCGTCTTTAATTTGACCTAAATTCTCCAGAATCACAAAACCTTTGCCCTTTACTTCCTTATTATGAAAGGATACTTCAAACACGTCAATCTTACATGTAAGTTACCCTCAATCTTATCAACCGTCTTGTCCTATTAAATCGTTTACTCGTTCGTTTGTTTTTTGAAACCTGAGGTCTAAAGTCGAACCGAGGAAGAGCTTAAGTATTCATGACTAGAGAAATAAATGCACCAGTGTGTGTTAACTCAGAATGCAAGATAATATCAAATGATTGCCACTCAACGGTCTCCGGAGCTAGATGGCTCTGGATAAATTGGGAAATTGAGCAAAATTGGAGTCCCACTGGTTCGGCAAACGCAGGAAAACTCGATACACGGCAGTGGCGCCGTTTGAGCTAATCTCTTATTAATACGATTGATTCGGACGGGCAATGTAATTTTTATTTATGTTTTAAATACTTATATAAAATGTCTGGTTGTGGAATCTGGCAACAAATGAGATACTTTATGTTATTTATTTTCGTCTGGATGGAGCGTCTCGGCATGAGTCACGTTATTCTGATTATGGGACATTATTTAGAAAATGTAGCCACGCTCTAAAGATTACGTTACTCCAAATCAATGTCCTTTAATTGGCAGGGAAATATATTTCCTCCCGTCTTTGCAACGATGTCGTCAGATAACTTCTCCTTATATTAGTCCATGCATGCGGTGGATACTAAAAAACTTTACCACGTCTAAATTGGTTCTGTTCACCAAAATTGCTATCATGGAACATTAATTTTCCTGTTTTTATTTATTTATAGAATTCCCTTTTTTGAATCAATTTAGAAGAAAACAAATCCCCATCGAAAAGCACTGCGACAGTGGCAATCTGTGCCATCCTCGATTTTTATTTTAATTTTAATGGGTTTCCTGTTTTAAATCGATTTAGAAGAAAAACATTCCCAATCGAAGACACAACGACAGTTACAATGTTGATGTACAGAAAACATCACATTGATGTCTCGTCGCGCACGCATTGATGTTTGCTTTGGACAAACATTCATGCCCTGATTTCTCCTGTTTGCTGATTGGAGTTATTACCGAGTGTGATCCCGCAACAATCAAAATGTTACTTGTCATTGTCAATGGAGAGTAAATTAATTACCCGTCTTCTGGGTGAGAAAACATAACGACTGAGGCCCTTTTCGAATCCACGGCTTTGGCTTTGGATTCGGCTTCAGGCTCCCTCCTCTTGTCTGAAGCGAGCCTGAGCCGAATCTGGAGCCGAAGCCGTGGATTCGAAAAGGGATGTGCCTTCATCCAACATGTTGTCTTGCATTGCCAATGATGTGAGCGTGTACAATGACTACTCACTGTGCATGTGTGCACAGATTTGTATTATTATTTTAATGAGACTAATTGGGCTCGGTCCATGTACTTCCAACCGTCGTGCTGAAACATTCCGTAGTGTCCTGGCATGATGGATGGTTCAACTCATCCATAATGTTGTAGGTTACTAACCTAGGACGGAATGTGCAACACACTCAATCGCGCTCATTGTGGATGACAGTGATCGGCGTGTGTCACTGGCCTGTGGACAAACCACAGTTCTCGGCATTGTGGAGACGGCAAAAAAAAACAAATAACGCAGTATGTGTTTACAACATGTTTCCACTCTCTGCATTAATCGCGAAGCTCATGTTCATTTTCTCTGGAATTAGATAATTCCAGAGCCAATTAAGGCTTATTGCACCACAGGCTGGAGACAAAATTATGTTCTTTTTAAACAACCCTTCATTGAGTGAAGGAGACTTGAATGTTTTCCAATTCGGCATCATTTTGATACATTTTGATTAGGGTGATTCCCCAAAATATACTAACAAATCTGAAATGATAAAGAATTTTCTTCTCGGAGATTGCCTGAAACTGGTTGCCTGTTTAGAAACACCGTTTTGGGGGACTCTCATTAATGAGCAGTCGTCGCACTTTATGATTTTGATAATATATCCAACATTAAGTAACTTGTTTAAGAGAGTCCTCGTAAATGCATTTAAAGACCAGACAATACAACACATCTTGTGACGTAAATCTTGATCTTCTCAGCGTAATAGGCGCCACCTGGTTCTCGTGTCTCTTACAACCAGTGGTAGGTGTCATCACTAGCCAACCATCAGTGTATCTGACATGATTATCACGTACAACCTCTTGAAGTTGAACCAAAAAGTGTACTGAAAAAAAAAGGAAAAAACAGCCAAAGAAACTGAACGCAACGCACGTCGGCTCAAGACGGGGTGAACATCACCGGCGCCTTGCGCGTGCCCCTGGAAATTAGCGGCATCAACACGCGACGGTTCTTCGGACCGCGTTTGGGTCGAGACACTCTATGAAGTAAACGGAGGGGGGCATTGCACATCAAAGTGAATGTACCGCTCTTTGAATTAAGCTGATTTGGACGCCGCTTATTTTCATTTTCTTTCTTTAAGTCGTTGATATGAGAGAGCCGACTTGAATTAATTGTTGTATGAGGTTAATGGTTTGTTTCAATGCGAACCCGCAGTTTTGTATAATTCACTCAATTATGCCGGTTTATTTCTTTAACAGCATTAACCTTGTCACGTCATAACATACATATCACTCCACATGTGTGATACACTCCCCCTCCCCATATTAAGTCTTAGAGCCGTCTTAAAGAGTCACTTTGCGTCCACACTTTGTGAAATGAGCAATTTCAAATTCCACATAAAAGTGGTGGTGAATAATAAACGCATGTTTTCTGACGAGTTGGTCATCAATTTTTTCCCCAGAGCACTGCCCAAGTGCTGACATCGTGTCGCGTGAACCATCTTATCAAACCATCTGTTCCCATAAACTCTCCTTTTCTAAAGTGTGGATCCTGTTTTGGAATGGAAAAAAGTCATTTGTAAAGCTAGCCCCTCGGTTGATACTTGGCTACGGAAACTAAAAGTTTCATGGAATGAGTGGTGACGATAAGGTCCGGTACAGTTTTGTCAACTGTCGCCAAAAGCTTTCAATTACATTGATCCTTAAAGCCATCCATTAAGCCCCACAACTAAGGTGTATAACCTACTGATATCGCCCCCCCCCCCCCCTTCGAGAAAATAATCTCGACTACTCTCGAAACATTTTGCAATCTCTTTCCGGATCGTGTGCGATCATGGTTTAAAGAGTGCGTGTATATCAGTAATGAAGTTTACACAACTCGATTTTGTTGGCTGAAATGTTCATCTTCAAACTCCATATGGCGAGGGATGTATCAATGGATGTTATTACAAGTCAATTGGAGTGTATCTGCCCCTTAAACTATGCCAATGGGAGACTTTCTGGGACGATAGAGGGCAGCAGACTTACCGGGTAAATCCATTGTTTTTAGAATTATGCGCATGTTCAGAACTACGTAAACAATGGAAATTTACCCGGTATGTCTGCTGCCACCTAGCGTTGGAAAGTCTCCTATTAGTGAACAGCTGCTAAGGTAAAACCAACAGGCTGCACTTATGCAAAACACTTTTAGAAAAGCAAACTCTAAAAGTGAACAGATATAACGCCACCACATAAAGTTACTAATTGTGCGGAAAGGGACTGGTTTCCTCATAAACAATGCTCTAAATAGGGGTGGTGTTAAGCGTAACAACTTTAATGAGACTTATCCATCTTTCGATGGTCGACAACAGTCGGAATCATATTTATTTATACCCATTCTTGTCTATCCCTCATTGGGTTAGGAACATCACTTGAAAGCCAGTTGAATTTGAGGTCTCGAAATCATGCATCTGAAAGCACACAACTTCGTGTGACAAGGATGTTTTTTCTTTAATGTTATCACGCAACTTCGACTACCAATTGTGCTCAAATTTCACAGGTTTGTTATTTTATGCATATGTTGAGTTACACCAAGTGAGAAGACTGGTCTGTGGTGACAATTACAATAGTGTCCAGTGTCTTTAGGTGAATGTATGTCCAGTATATGAATGATCTGTACATTAATGAATATTTATTTGTTTCCAACCACAGTTAAATGATTGTTTGTATTAAAGACCTTTTCACGGGTTCCTTGGTTCGGAATTGTGGCCTGTTTTGAAGTTCATTATCCTCAAGGCAATCTGTTTTCTAGGGTCTATCTCATCAGAAGTCGCTTAAGTTGGAAGTCCACAACCCCATTGTCACATTGGGCAAACGTTTTTACACCGTACTCATTCTAGTTGGCTCTTACATAGCATATTTTGATTGTGAAAATCGTGTATGAGCCCCGTGATGCATCCCTAACATAAAAATAATAGCAATCGTAATCCACACCGACCTTCTTTGTTCAGATCTATCAAAGGTAGATCTACAATAACATACGAGCAAAATAATATCTTAATACTGGAACAGCTGAACTTCTTAGTCTATTGTCAATTTATCCCGGGACATAAAAGCTGTTTGGATCAGATAGTATTGCTGATGAGTGTAGCCGTTGTGGAACATCGTCGGTTAAACCTAAACGTACATGATAATCTGATATGACGTGTTAAACTGGATGGGTAGATCAGAATCCATTCCTTAGGGGAATTGTGTGTAGACTTTACCTTCTGTTTCATAATACAGTGCTATGATTTGCCCTGAAATTTGATGCACATTTAATAGACCATAACCAGTGTGTATTAACCGTATTTGTTTGATTACCTGTAACGTGAGTAGTTTCCATGTAACTCATCGGAAGGATCAAAGGATGTGTATCGTTTTTGTTAATGTGTTTTTATTAAATATTACCTTAAGACAGAAGAAGCTGACCAGAAAAAAATTCATAAAGCATTAAGTTTGCTATGTTGCGATTTATGCCCGACCTAATTTTGTTGCTTTATATTAGCAAATATATTCGTCAGGCGGTATGTTCTGCTTAACAGCTTTAAGAAATTGGGCCCAGATGTTTTGATACTGTAAATTTGTTTCAAATATAAACTAAGTCTTCACGATCTGAGGATCCACAAGCTTGTTTGCTCGTACAATTATTGATATGCCAATTGATCAACGCGCGTTGTGTACACAGCAAAACGAAGACGAGTTTAATTGCAGAGGGAAAGCTGTACAAGTTATGATATAATTGGAGATACACTTAGATAAATAATGCTGTGTGTCAAAGGATGAGTGGGTCTCGTCCATCATACGGCCTAATAAATCCTGTGGGCGGTCCAGCAATGTATATTCAATACCGACTTTCGGTCGAACTCGACTGGCGAGACAATGCACTTCACACTTAAATGTACTTTTGGTAATTACTCGAAATGATTCTTGGCATAAACACTTACTTGGTAACGAGCAATGGAGAGCCGTTGATAGTATAACACATTGTGAGAAACGGCTCCCTCGGAACTGAAGCAACTTTTTTTTTTCAGAAAGAGGTAATTTCTCACTCAAATGTTAAAATACTTCTTCAGCCCTTTTTCGGCATCTGAAGGGGGAAAAGGTAACTGTGCAACAAGGGTTTTTGTTTTGCATTAACCTATACTCTTGCAACTTCGATGATCCAATTTAGTCATAATGTGTCACATTTGTTGTGATACATCAAGTGAAAACACTGGTATTTGACATTTACAAAACGTGTCCAGTGCCTTTAAGAAGGTCGTGGCATTAGTATTTGTACGATGACAAAACGGGCTCGAAAATAGCTGGATTTGAATCTGGTCATGGATGAAGAGACAACGTGCAAGTGTTGTCATCTTTAACCTGCACCGATGCTCAAAATAAACAGTTTTAAAATATTTGCTCTACGTTGCCAAATAAAGATACCGAGGATAACTGAAATTCAAACAGCCAACTCTTTCCTTATTTTGTTTTTCTTTCTTTCGTTTCTGTGAAATTTCGTACAGTGCGCCAAGCCAATGATGGCAAAGCGAAGCGAACGATTTGGTCGAGCTGCATTCTATAATTATAGTGTATTATAATTGGTTTCTTTCCTTTTCCCAACTAGTAACATTAAATACAGGTCTTGTATTCCCAACTGTCCGCAACACTTCTTTCATTTTATCTACAATCAATGCAGCATATAATTTATGGGACAAGTGTGAACAAAATATGTGTCGAAGCCAGAGGGAATCTATGATCTGCTGGGATTTGTAGAGTAAATTGTATGCGTTACTGGAAAAAAAATCACAAAGATTTACATTCGTAATCATTCAAGGAACACCCAAACCCCGCAGGCATTTGTGTCGTTGCTTCCTTATCATTATGTTGGTGTGATCCATCAGTGAATTGCCGGTTTACATTAATGTAGACTGCAATCATGATCTTAAAGACGAGCTTTATACTGTGGCGATGAGGTTGTATGTTGGATAACGTAGGGTTCGTTCAACTCCACTGCTGTGTAACAATACACCGGCTATGTAGTTAGTGCATGTAGTCATTTTATGGTTGTGAACTCAGTGAATGTGTCGATGACAATGCAAGATTTAGAGTATCAAATTAAACCGTGTTCCCAGGCTGTGCTTTTCTAGCAGTTTGCCGTAGGCTTATAATCATTATGAACACCTGCCTTTCTTGAAGATAAATGTCCAGCTTTCGTATTAATCGCGAAAAGGGAGCTAGCTAATTAAAGACGAACCACATAAATTACATGCGCATAACAAGTATAAAGAATGATAAATAATTGATTTGTGTATAGTGCGTTTTCCATACTTTTAAATCTTGAATAGCAGAGCAAATTTTGAATCCGTTTTTACTAAACAATTCATATATTATGATGAACACTTTGAATTAGACTTGCATTACGGGGACGAGTTTGTTTCAACACGAGACTTTAGCATCCGTAAAAATTGCGAGATTTTTTGCTCCAATCCACATGCACAAAGAGACGAATATCGGTGCATCAGAGTTAGAGCTGCGTCTTGCCAAACAATCTCGCATTAATGTCTCCTGTGAATGAAAATCCTCTCATTTTAGGCAAGAATATTCGCCTCTTAAAGTTGATTGATTCTCCCATTTACTTCAAGGCCAATTGAGATAAGTCTGTCAATGAAGATTTCGTGGAGATCATTCGAGACTACGGAATCGAGCTAAAGGGTGGTCACTGGGGAAGTAACTTTATGTTGAAGCCATTCCTTCTTATAAAGCCATTTTTACATGACAGAGAGAAAACAGACCCCGGGAATTCAACCCAACTTCATGCCCTTGTTCATTTTACATTTCAACACAATTTCCCTGGGGAGGACGAACATTCAGCATGCTAACCCTGCGGAGGATATCGCTCAACCTTGCTCCCAAGCACGGACAGCTTGTGAAGCAACGTTGTTACACAGTAATTGGACCCACTGTCTGGATCATTCAGTATCATCTATTATAACACCCCTTACAAGTATTCTGCCTGCTCATTGGTTTAGAGCGCGTCACATGACATGTCTTAGTTTTGCTAGACGACTGCCGTGTGATAGTGCGTCTGTTTGCCGTGCGCTAGTCCGAAGACTAGCACACGGCGTGCAGTACCCAGACGTCCGTTGAGTGTACGATGATGATAAATTAATAGTCTGTAACCATTTCGGATTGCACGACACTACATGCAGCACAATAAAAGTTTTTGCAATCTGTATTCGCGTCGTCCGTGGATTGTAGCAGTCAGATCTGTAACTTAATAATAATGGTACAGTATTTAGCAATGTTTGGGGTGTTATAAAACAAATATTGACTGCTTTTACTCGTGTAATGATTAAAACTATGACTCCCTCGATTATCCCCGTAGCGTTCTATTTTCCCTCGGCTTCGCCTCGGGAAAATAGAACGCTCCGGGGATCACCTCGGGAGTCATAGTTTTAACCATAGCACTCGAAGCAGTCAATATTTGTTTCATGTGGCTTTCACTCACCATATAAACCATACTAGCGTGCATTCATGTGGTTTAGATACACGTAGGTATCACACAGTTTAGTTCTATGCGCAGTTGTGGCACCCTACAAAACTCGTTGCAGCTGTTTCGAATGGTTGGTCGACAAGCTGGAACCATTCCTGTTTACTTCCTCACTTAATTGCAGGTCATCCGACAAAGATGATGAACTTATATTTTAATCCAATAAATCGCTGTTTTATAAAGTGCGATTGTAGGTGATAATTGTCATCTTGAGGCTTGATTAGTATTGCAGATTAATTGTTGATTTGGACGAGAAAGCCATCTGCCTGTATATCAGTGGTCAATGGTTTCGCCTGACTGGTTTCGAGTAAACCAATGCCAATGCCAGAGAAATACGCGAAGGTCACTTTACAAAACAACACTCTAAAAACATTGAACCTGAACTGTATTTTGCTTTCCAACGGCAATTTGAGTACGAGACGAAAAATAAATAGTAAACTTTTGGGTACACCATGTGTTAATCTCTTTTGTCAGGAGTTTCGGCTCTGAGAAGAGCCGGCATAGTCTCGTTTTGAACAGTATACTGTTCTCGTCTTAAGTTTTATGGTTTTCAAGTAAATTGTCTTTGAGTGTCACTGTAAGATGGGCGGCACCATTATTTCGCAATAACATGAACAAGTAGTAGAAATAGTGCAATGGCGTCATATCAGTGTAAATCCAATTTTCATCAGTTCAGACTGATATCACTAAACGATATCTGAGATGAAGTAGGCAGTTATCACATAGCTCTTTGCAGGTGGTGATATTTCAGGCATGTAGGCTTCGCTTTATGTAGCCTGTAGGCACCATATGAAGAATTTGTGAAGTTCTACTGGAGCATTTCAAGGGCACCAAGACATCGACCAGGCATGCCAGGGGGCATGGAGTTTAATAATCGCCTTCGTTTCAGGCCTGATATTTCCACGGTTGTAAATCATTCCTGTATGCGTTTCTATCCCTGTGTATAAGACGTAAATATTGCTTTAGTATTGCACATTGGTTGTCTATCTATAAGAGGAATGTTGTGTACCCTTGTACATTTATCGATCGATGAATACACGATTAGATGGACCTCGTATACCCAGCCCTGATGATGAGCAGGAAAAGAGAACAGGTTGAAGCTTTGAGCGAACACTTAATGCAAGGCTTTCTGCTGATAATTGCGCACTATCGCCAAGGCTACACACATTGATACCAATTTATGGTTAGGGTTCTTCAGATCACGGTAGTACCGCTACCCCATACGCTCTTTTTGTAAAGGAGTTATACAGGATTGTAAGAGCAATATAAATTTGAGTCTGAATGCTCACTGAATATGAAGCTCATACTAGAGACATTTGTTGTCTCTGAAATATTTACCTCTGAAATAAAGTCATAATATTTTAGTAAGATGTCTCTCAACACCTTTTTGAAACAATATAAAGCAAAAGCTGATTTCGATCAGCAACCAAAATAAGGACAATGTGTTTATATGCTGAACATTGTGCATGGTTTTTCGCTATTCTGACTGACACAAGACAACAATTACAAATTTAACACCAAAAGGCTGACATATTCACCTTTAAAGAAATCAGATCCACTCTTCAGCCTAGCCATGGCCAATAATACGGCCGTTTGAACAATCACCTCACCGTGATGTACAATCGATATCGTAGTGTCAAACATAGTGGGGCTACAGTCGCATTGGCTTGCTTATATCACAACATAAATTCAGCATCAAGAAATAACTCAGCAAAATTGTCGGCATAATGGAGGCGACAATATCGAAATGAAGTCACGAGCTATATGATGCCAATAATGTTTATAAATTAAAGGTATTGGTAGAGATACAGTGACGAAAACAGTAGTGCTACAGTCGCATTGGCTTGCTTATATAGCTCCAGAGGCTTATACATTCAACCAAGAAATACCTCAATGAAAACAGAAAATATCTGTATAAGGGGGCGCGGGCATCAATATCGAAATTTAGCCATTGAAGCTATGGTACATCGTTGTGGCTGGTATAAAAATCACATTATTTTTTATCACTTAAAGCAATTTGTGTTGAGCTGACCAAATATTTACAGACAGTGTTCGTATTTTGTGTGATCAACCATACATGTAATAACAAACCTGTGAATACTTGCTCTTAATCCCTTGTAAACAGCATATTTACACATTGGCAAAGTAATTTTGGGTTGTGGCAACCGAAATCAGCTGTTGCATCTGTAAGGTTTTCAGATATGGTTTATGACTTCATTTAACAGGGAACTAGTTTGTCCACTTATACTCCTACGTCTTTGTCTTATACTTAAAATTATGATAATACTCTCCTTACAGCAGGAATGGTCTTTATAAATATACAACATTTGTTTTTTCCTCCTTATTTGTTTTCCTTTCAGCTTTACGAGAAGCATCTTCGACATCTAACACCATCTATTTGTTAATCACTTCAAAAGATCCTTGCGGACCTTCAGCAATGTGCAATCGATCATAGCGATATGCCTTTGTCCGCTGCTTCTATTATGATAATAACTCGTATTGTACACGGGGTTTGCCCACCTGTCTGATGGCGGCATTATAAATTTTCTATACAACTTTTAATACATTGAGAGTTTGTCTTTAAGAGAAAGTTACATGTTTGATTACGGTTTCGCTTTTGGGAAGAGAGCTAATTGATGTTTTCTTTAAAATTATTATTCAATTTTTCACTTGTATCGCCAGGCACTGATCAGTGTACAGATTGCCTTTTTTTTTTACAGATTTGTCATGTGAAAACATTCCAATGACTTCTGTAAAACTCCCGACTCTCATTATTTATAGTTGAGTAGGCCTACATGCAATCAAAGACGCAATAATTATGTCTTTGGTGTCCCTACTGGACTGTGGAGAAACATGAAGTAGGGCTGTACACAATATCATACTGAATACTGGAGGACATGAGTGTTTGCTTTTGTTTGTGTGTTGTTTTTCCTAATTCAGTATTAAATCAAAACTTACAATGGGGTGACCACCCCCCCCCCCCCCCTGCTAGTCATAATCACCGATTGTCCCTCCCTCACCCGGTACTGCCTCGTCAGTCTTACGAGTATAATGTGTGATGTAGAATGCGAAATATTTCGAAGTAAGCAAAGCAGTGATGATGCTGAATCATATTTATAGACAACATGTACACACACTGGCCAACTACCATCAACAGATTAATGTTGACTTCACCCCCCCCCCCCCATTATGAAGAGTCAGCGGTGGCAAATTATCATAATTTTGATTTGGGACTTTTGGGGGGTCAGTATTTCCATCGATTCCGTAATATTCATAGGTCATGTTCATAACGTCATCGCGAACTGCGTTCATTTATTATACGACCTTTTCCTTCAATCAATACGCACATTTCCCTCAAATTTTCCATCTGGCAACGCCGTGTTTTTGGAGTAAGAATAATATGCCTTTATTTTTTTTTTATTTTTTTTTTTTTTCCATCCCTCCACGGTTGTACCAACTTGAGGAGTAATGCTATGTTAACAAAAGTTGAAACTCGTTGGGCATATTGCCACAACCGTCATCAGTGTCCGAACCGAAATCTCTGAAGGGTATTTATTCGGCCAATTTGTCATTCCCATTTAACAGGAACAAATTATAGGGAACTTGAGCACCGAGAGCGAAACCAAGCTTGAGCAAACGGACTGCTAGGAATAATGTAAATACAACATGGGGAGGACTGTTTCCCCTTGATAACGATAAATGGCTGGCTTGTTGCAACAGGTCTCACCAGTGGCTTCCTTTTTGTATTCACTCATAAAATAAATGCCAATAAAACAACTTATTTGGTAAAAACTACAGTATGCTTTCTATAGTGTAAAGCATTTTGAGAATCATTTCACTTTGAATACATTAGTTTTATGCGCTTTGGATATAAATTGTTATGCCCCAAAATTTGAGTCTGAAAAGAGTAACCGACAATAACGTCTCTCAGAATGTGTGTGCAAGTTACGGCGTGTATTACTTCCAGTGGGAACATGATCCCTCCTGACTTTCGGTAATATCTCAAAAAAGCTACAACATTTTGAACAGAAATGTCCAGATGTTAGTTGTATTATACATAATTTTATCAACGGTGCTAAAAACCAAATAATATTTACATGTACGTTCCCTTTTACAATGTTAAGGCCTTCCAAGCTCAACTGGCCATGTCAAACTCTGTGCATTTTACATGCAGCTAATTATTCGGTGCCACTTGTTAAATTGACCACTCGTCAAATCAATGTTGTGCATTCAAAAGGAAAGACCAAACATTAGGACTAATTGTATATATCGCTATACAGGTCCGCCTTATAACAAATATACGATAGTGATATATAATGGAGCCAATGTTAGAGCTCTTATTATTGGGTTTCACACTATCTGTCCTGTGTAGATTATTCCGTAAACAGTGTGATGCAACGTCCAAATGTTTTGTCACAAAACACAATATGAGCAACGTATGACCATTTGGTTGTTGTTTTGTCTTGTATAGATTTTCTCTCCCTGACTGATTCATAATAGATCGACTGCTCAGTCTTTCCCCTTTCTCGTCCCGTGTGATGTGTTCGGTGAAGCGATTTCTGTTTTACAATACGTTTGTTTCCCTCTTATTCTGCGAGCTTGTTCAACGTTTGACTCTGTCAACCATGTTTTTAGCGAGAGCTGTTCGGTACAAGCTAAGGTAGGTCGACTGAAACTCTCTTTCCGCAGTGCAAGTTATTGCTCTTGGTTATCACGCCCGGTGAATGCTAATAATCCCTGGTTCACCAGCAACGAACTGTGATTGGCTGCTGGTGATGAGGCTTTTCTGTAATGACGCATGCGTGTGTCTTCTCTGCTCTGGCCAAGATACGTCGCTGTAGCTGTGGTGATGTTGTACTGCTACACACAGTGAAACATTGATGATGAGCATGGTGCGTGTGTGTGTGTGTGAGAGAGCTTGATTCATAAAGCGTGGCTTTGATGGGCCCGCATCTCAGTCACGGGTACTGCATTGGGGCTAGCCGTACTGTATTACAAGTGCATCGGACATGCCAGTATCAGATGAGTTGTGTCCCTCAGTGACGAGTCAGATCGGATAATATTCAACCACCTCGGGAGGTTACCCTTGATTTCTTCCAACGCACGCGGGGACAGCTTTTTTTGACGACATTACCGGCAGGGAGGAAAACACCATGCCTTGTTCCTCGCTACTACTATAAAAATCGAGATGAAAGCCTCATTTCGGCAGTCACTGTGGAGTAATTCAGAGATGTGATTTCATGAGGAGAGACAGAGAATTGAGTGCAAGCCACTATTATTAAACGAAGCTCAGATACTGTTGTACCGTTCTAGATGTTTGACTGAGGAAACCTTTTTGAGAATGGATAACTCAAGTTTCCCGAATCCGTTCGGTAACTTGACGGTGGAGGACCCACAGATTGACATTGCGATGACCATCTTAAAGGTGGCCCTGCTCACACCCATCATTATCTGTGGGGTCATCGGCAACCTCCTTGTCTGTATCTCCGTCTTCAAGTTCCGCAACCTCCGTATTGTGGCCAACTATTTCATCGTGTCGCTGGCCGTGGCCGACCTAGCCGTCAGTTCGGTGGTGATGCCCCTCGGTCTCTACCAGGAGGTGGTCGGTGGGCTCTGGTATCTCGGCCCCATCATCTGTGACGTCTGGGTCTCCATGGATGTCCTGACGTGTACTTCCTCCATCTGGAACCTCTGCGTGATCTCAGTGGATCGCTTCTTGGCCATCACACGTCCCATCCAGTACGCTATCAAGAGAACACCCATCATGTCTCTAATCACCATCCTATCCACCTGGGGACTATCGTTTCTGATCTCAATCCCTGCTCTAGTCCTAGTCGGTGGCTACGATGCCATGGCTTCGCATGAATGTCAACTCAATATCAGCCCTATATTCCAAGTCGGATCTTCCTGCCTTTCCTTCTACGTTCCATGTTTCGTTCTTCTCATTGTATATTACAAAATATTCCGCTCCGTGCAGAAACTGGGCCGACGAAAGCCCGGTGGCAGTATCAAATACCGCAAGGGTCCTGCCTACAAGAACGGCGTCGGTGCTGGCAAAACAACTCTCGTGACGAAGTTCGTCAACGAAAAGACGGAGAATTTCGCCACTCTGTGTGACAAGCAAGAACAATCGTCAAGTGGGGAGGTGGAAAAGCAGCACGATCGGAAGTCGCACGAGGCGAGTTCGGGTGAGAGGACGGAGTCCAGGACTAAGCGCATCTCGGTAGCCAGGGAACGTAAGGCCACCTCGGTCCTCTCCATCGTAGTGACTGTCTTCATTTGCTGCTGGCTACCTTTCTTCATTACGAACGTTGTAATCGGACTGTGTCCCCACTGCGAGATCACCCACGCGACCTATGCCACGGTCACCTGGCTGGGGTGGGTCAACTCGGCCGCTAACCCCGTCATTTACACCATCTTTAACCGAGACTTTCGCAACGCTTTCAAGAGGCTGATTTTCTGTTGTGCAAGTGATTCGTACAAGAGGCGGCAGTATCTCTCCACGCTGACTAATTACTAATAAATGAAGACATTTGCATCAACATCAAGAGCCACTGATGATGCTGTGATGACTTGATACCGGAAGTTTCCTCATTAGGCCCAAATGCTTGGCCTAATGATAGAACAATTATTGTGCTAGAGTCATTATATATGCGTGTTGTCACTGTCCAAGAAAATACTAATAGGGAAGTTGACGAACAATTATCCGGTTATATTGTCACGTACAAGTAATATTATTCCACAAGTATTTTATAGTACAAAAGTATAATGAACAAAATTACTGCTCAAACAATTATTTTATACAACCTTTTTTTCTTTATAATCATTTGGGTGACTGAGCGTTGTTGATTCATTGTACAATCGCTTGTCGTATGAGTCCTAAATAGGAAAAGTCACTGTGCCCATTGGCTTTCGATTACATTTTTTTCTAAGAACAATCCTGTCACTTGATATATTATAACAATTACCATGGCCCAATAAAACACCTGCTTAAACAAAATGACAAAATGGAACACATTTGGCTGAATAGATCTAAGTCTACTGAGACTTGTCAGGTATTGTATAAGAGATGTCTGTGAATACATGCGATAATATTTTGTGAGCCACAGGGGGTGATTCTTTGAAGACGGATTCGACAATTATTTTTCTGGAATGAAAGTTGCCCGAAGCCGGTAAAAGTTGTTGCTACTCCGTTAATTGCCAACTAGTTAAAAGGTGCATCACCCGATCTGTCTGCATGCCAAAGCAATATTTAACACAAATAATAGTATAAACAATCGACATTGCAATAGCTTTTTTTTAAAACCTTTATTTGAGATACTAAATGAATTTAGTAAGAGTGGGTTCAGAAGTACAATTTTACTTATTGCAACCCTTTATAACACCATTTCGCATTACCGGCAGTAGATGTTTTCACAGGTTTTCCGTGCATTATGCTGGACAATATTAATTAAAGCTTTTTGTATACTTTCAAAACACTTTCACCTCCCCTCAATTATATGCCTAACTTGACCACAAAAATCATATGATTTTCAATTATCCTGTGTGTTTATCTGTAACCAAAATGCAACAGACTTGATAAAATAAGAAGATGATATACATAGATATAGACTGGATGTGGTTCATGCTTTTAAAAGAAATCAATGCAGTGCTTGTAGTTTTCCCATACATTTGTTTTATTTCCTGTGGGATATCAAACATCATTGGATGAGAAGAAATGGAAAAGAAACATGATCCTTTGGGAATGTATTGCCGTTTGCTTTCCAGTTGATTGTTTGCTCCAAAATCATTTCAGAAAAACCTCCCCATCAACCGTCGTGTTGTATTTGACATTTGGATTTCTAAGTGTCCAGATTTTGTTATGTTTACTATTTTATTTTGTTTTTATTTTGGAGGTGGATGTTTTTTTTATTTTTTAGAAGAACAGCTTTTTTCATCCTTTGTTGTTCCTAAAAAAAGTAATTAAAGACAACCTCAGCTTATAATTGTCATTACGTATTGATAAATACAAGTGTTAATAACAGGTCTTCATGTATTGGTATATAGGTCTGAGATATCTTCTAACACCCGCTTGTAGAAAAAGCTATCGGACTCGGGGACATATTAACCTAGTAAAGGTATGACACATGATTGATTGTGACCCGGTATGTTTTAAAACTGAAATTAATTTCCATAGACTTTAACACCAGCACAAACTTGCTGAGCGTGTTTCTGACATATCTCCATTTAAGAAGCAGGCCTCCTTTTTAACGAATCTCAATTCGTCCTGACCAAATCGGAACACTCAGATTGCGAACGTGCGCTGAATCGCTAAACAGAATACAAACTGTTTATCGGTCGGTTTCTAGCAAACCAGACCCAGTTTTGGGGAGACATTTGCTCAAGATTTCCGATAGCTTTGGTCGAGGAGAGCGAGAGTATTAAAATGGTCGCACTCCGGATGTAAATCAATGATGGGTCAAACCTTCTAACTGTTGGATGTTAATTGAACATGTCATTACTCGTCCGAACAATTACATTATTCCATAGCTGTGTTTTTGTCATTGCTAGCCTGAGATATGATTGGTATACTAGTTAATTTAACTTAACCAGTTTTATAGTATAATAGGGTTGGTACAAACCAGGCTCTCTTTAGTAACCAGCAGCGTTTCTATTATGACTGCCATATTAATATAATATCTTGCTCTAGTTGAGTTATGCGTGGCAACAATATGACTATGATGTTCATGTTTGGATTGTGATTGCCAAAGTGAAGATCATGCTGACAGCATTTGGGCGACAATTCTGAATTGGGTTACGTCTTTCGAACGTACCTTTAACCGAACAAGAAATCAACATACTGTGCCCAATTTCATAGAACTGCTCATAAGCAGAAAATGTTGCTTAAGTAGAGTGGATTGCTTAGCAGAAATGAGCAGGATGCCAGTCACACACTGTACATGGTGGCAAATCAGTTTTGGGTGGTAACCATATTCTAGTAGCTTACTACTTTTGTGCTTAAGCAGCTCTTTGAAATTGGGCCCAGGTTCCAATTGATGGCTCCGTTTACTGTAGAATTACGAGATAAGCAGAGCCATGAAATTGGGCGCCGATCTTTATCAAGGGTCAACTTGAGAAAGTTAATATTAATTCGATTGCAGTTATGGCTAGTAGTATTGTACAAAACGTGTCTTAGATTTGATCGAGGTAGTGCGCCTACTTCATTAGGACAAATAGAAAGACATATAATTTTGTATTATTATTATGTAATAGTACAGTCTCCCAAGTTAAATCGAGCTTCGCTTTATACCAGAAACATTTTAGTTAATTGCGAAATGTCCAATGCTCGCCGAAGGTAGTAAGCAATGAATATCTGACACGTCAAGATAGTGATTTTATTTATTTTGTTGTCGAGCCAACCGATTAGAGATTTTCGGACTGAAACTTGACGACACACGACTTGAGTGACGTACAATTCATCCGAAACAAATGGAACTATAGTGACTGTAAAGCCTCATCCAGCAAAATCAATGCAAGTAAAAATGTACCCGTATTTCCCGCACATATCAATCACTTCTCAAGTAGAGTCGAAATTATAATGGCTACGTTATGACATCAAAACCGTCGTGAGTAATGCAGACTGCTTTGATAGTTGTGTTTGTTTGAGACACTATTGGTAGTTACCGTTATACCTCTCGAGATCGCTCTGAGACTAGTTTATTTTTGCGAGCAAGTTGATTGTTGAGTTTGTTCATTTTAAAATCTACGTGACAGTTCTCTAGCAGAATCTCGTGACAGTTCTCTAGCAGAATCTTGTTTATTTGTTCAAACACGGCTGGTTAAACAAGAATTGCTATACGATCTATGAATCATAAATGTGTATTTCTAAACCCATCGCCGATGTATACAGTTTCACACGTTCCGAAACATTCACATTTCGTAAATGTCGCAGCAAAGCAGAACAGCATTAAAAAAAAAACTTGTAAAAGCTTACTTTTTTCCGAATAAAAATTCTTCAAGTTTTTGCTATTAACTTCCGGACCTTTGTGCACAAAATCTGAAGGCAGTATTTTGTACCGCATTTTTGTATAGCTTGACTTGACACAAGACGAATGACGTTGTATACAGTGACATGACAAGACGTAGTCTGCAAAAGTCTGACCATTAATTACTGCGGGAATATCAAACCTAACTGCGGACTCTTTAAACTTAAAACAAAGTACTTAATTGTTTTTTAACAAATGTATTGTTTTACTTATCTAATGGTTATTTAAAATTAAGAATGAGGAATGACATCGCCCCCTTGGCTTTTACCTACTAGTGTGATACATACTTACTGTTAAAACTTGTTATTGTCAAGAAGTATTTTTAAACGCATCCCAATTATCCTTTGAACAAGAATAGAATTATAAAACCAATGGATACGTACTCGCCGTGTCCATTATGTAAATCAACTCAAATGTGTCTACTGTGTACACTTTGTGTGAGCAAAAACCACTTTCACACGAAAGCAATTTAGCACGGGTCCCATGCTAAATTGTAGCAAGGATGTAATATTTGCAAAATGACCTCGTGTGACAAAACAACAAATTGGGGTATTGGTCTCATGATGCTGTAAAGGGAAAATTAAATACAATGTTTAATGACAGGGTGTCCGTTTATAATTAAGATGACAAAATACCGCAACTATAATATTGAGAGGGTGATTTTAGATGAAGCATTTGTACTTGGGCAGTTCCATATCGGGGCGGCTACGTGTTAACCAATACAAAAAAAGCCGCCTCCAAGATGGTTTTGAGTGTGACAATTTATTGAACCGTTCTGCCAGCCTGAGCCGAAAATAGACCCGTATATCCAAGGCCTACTCATCACATAGAAATGATAATCACACACAGAGAGAATGCCAGTGTTGTCTTCCATAACCATGACTTATCGATTTCCTCTGTCCCTCCTTTGGAAATATAAGTCTGCCACTGAATATAATAGTACTGGAATTAATATGTGGAATAAAGCTTGGAGTCGAGCGGTGGGTGTGCTGTTACGAGCCGTTGACTACAATCGAGAGCTGGATCAAACTTTCAACGACTAAATCATTGATAGACAAATGAGGAAGGGTGGGGGGGGGGAGGGGTTGAAAACAACCTTTGATAAGATGTGGATGTTCATGGTTGCTTGTTATAACAGGGGGTATACGTGTAAATTATATGTGTGGGCGACTGCAATTGGGATTTGGCATTTGTCTCCCTAACACACAATTAGTACAACTTGAAAAGGCTGAAACAGATTTGGTACAACAGTGCAGAGGAGATTTTCTTAGAAATATTGGTTAGTTTCCGTTTGCCATCAGTCGTTAAAACCTAATCGAGCATATCCACTTTAAATTAATTACCAGCGACCTTTATGGTAGACGTAATGTTGCACGCGAATAAACATTATCTCAAGCTGACCATTCATTATTGTTATTATTTTGTACCACCTACGCTCCGGGCTAGAGTGTCATTATACTGGACAAGTAGTTTCGGTCAACCCAGTTCCGCCAGTTCATATTTATGTATTTCTTCCATGATATTTAACCCGGAAATATTATTGTCTTAATTTATTCATGATGAAATTTTCATGGTTATATGACGCCGTCGTGGTCTCCATCCCCAGCTGTCCGCACCGTAAATTGGCCGATCCGTCCCGTCAAAGCGCGGCACGAGCAACTGCGCGAATTATGATCACGGAGATAAGTACGTTTTGCCTGAGGGTTATATCTTTTGCGCGGTGAACAGTCGAAAAGGAAAAAAAACTCCTCTCACAAGACCGGAAAATTTGTAGTCTTTCCTCCTAGACTGAAGGATGCTCCTCGCTATGTGCTACTTAAAGACGAAATTCAGACAAGCCTCGCGGTGACACAGACCCACCGTCTTATTTTGTTGTTACGGAAAACTATGCTGTTATCTTTCGGCCTCGGTTTACGCGTCTCTCCCTCGTTGTCTCTCTAACTGAATACTTGAGATAATATTATGGTTGAAATTGAATTATATAAGGCGTTCCTGGCCGTGTAAACTGAATAGTGTTGCTATAGCCTGCCTGCTACATGGGGCTATCATGATTCTTTTACAATGTATCCAGGATTGAAACACAATTGTCAACATTCAGTACATGTGTGAATTTTTAGCCCTCGGGGTTTATGCATGGTGACGACGAATATCTGTCAGTAATCGTAACCAATGCAGAAGGGCACTATCAATCCCGAACTTTAATCGAAGGCGATTCTTTCACTCGTGACTTTTTGTTGTCTTATGTATGCGACTTTGAAGATTCACCGGGTGCTACTTTTTCTAGTGGTGTTGGTTGACATGACGAGAACGGCCCCGTGTTCAACTGCTGAAATGCTGCCGGGGCGGACGCGAGTCAACACTTGAAGAGTGATGGTCTTGCGAGGATATTTTCGCTCCACTTGGACGTTTTCTGCAAGAAGTTGTCACAAGTGCTTTCGCTTGTGGAAGGGGGTTGGTGTTTTTGTCATCGCATGTTTGTTCAGGCAGCAGTTTGTAGTTGATGCAACAGTTTAGAATGTTTGTCTATAAAGGGTTTGCTTCGATTGGGTAATGATATCTCAGCGCCTGGTGATATACAAAATTACATTCACTTAATAACCACATCGGACTGTTGCTGTCGGTTACATTTTGTGGAACTTAATCTAGTTGCCAATGGCTATGCTAGAAATATCAATAACAACTAACGATTTTGAGTAGCAAAATAGGACTCCTTCCCTTCTTGCCTCGTTGTATAAAGATAATGCAGCAAGTTCATGAACATTATATGCTTCATTTTGAGCTATTTTGGCAAACCAACATTGTTGAACACTTACAAGAAGTATGACTGTCGCGGTTGTATGTCCGGCCCCTATATGCTAAGCATGTCATACTTCAAAACTGTCTGATTCTGTTCTGGGTTTTTATTTTTATTTTTTGCTTTTATATTTATTGTGTGCTTTTTGCTGGTTTATTTATTGTATTTGTTATTATTTTGATTGGTTCGTTGCTTTTCGTTTAACTTTTGCTGTACTTTTTGATGTACTTGTATTTGTTGAGGTCAAATAAATAATAATAATAATAATAATAATAATAATTTGATCAGGTCTGACTATTGAAGCTTAAAAAGCACTGGACACTATTAGTAATTGAGTCACAGATTTGTTATTTTATGAGTGATATGTGAACCATATATTCGATATTCGGCGACGTTTTTTTTTGTTTAAAAATGGTTTACGGCCTCGTTGCACTGTCGTCCATTGTTCGTTCACTATATCGACTTCTCAATATAAAACAGTATCAACATTTTTGTTTTAACCCCTCCATGGACGGCCTTGTTTAACCTATCACAACATACTCGTTTATTTGTAAAATAAATATATTTCGTATCTGGCCCAGTTCTTTTGGACTGGTATATTGTATTACTATCATAATATTGATTTGTCCATAGCCAATTTTACCATATATTATTTTCCTTAGTGTTTGTTCTTTATAAAGGCTTGAGAACGAAAGCATGGCTAAAAATACTAATAAAATTACCAAGGATGCGGTGGGTTTTTATTTTAGTCTCAATGTTGATTCAATGATAAATATAATGGGTAGAAAGAACTGTGCTCTACTTCCGCGTATTGACAATTTGACTTTAGTATGTTCAATTAAAGAATGCTAATGAAACTGTTGAATGGTTTTGATGAGAGTTTGCTTCACTGAGTGATGGGGAAATATCTGCAATAAGCGATCATTGTGTAAATGTGGACTTTCACCTTATAGAGCGGCCATGTTTGTTGTGTACCCTTGTTCACACAGTGACAATTGACAGTTGAAGTTCTAATTTCATATTAAACCAGACTAATTTTTCTTCTCCTTCGTCTAACAGAGGTGTGATTAGGTCGTAGTTTGAGTGGGGTTAAAATGTAATTAGGGCACATCTAGTAATAATAGGGTCGATTCTCTATAAAACTTTCATCATACTGAATAAAACAAGCAATACACACACAAAATGGAATTTATACAAAAATAGAGAAACACTGACCCAAAACAAGTAGATCGGTCAACTTGTGATTGAGTGCTATATGTTACACATTACACACGTGCAGACACAACGATGCGTCTTTGAAGAAGAACAAACTAGAGATACGTCTCTTGTTTTACTGCTCTCTCGTTTGGCATGTTTTTGGAAGGGCAACGGGCACCAAGGCATCTTCTCCTCGGTAAAGGGCACCTTATGAGGAAATTGTAAATGTCTACTGAAGCATTTCAAGGGCACCAAGGCAATAACTAGGGGGCATGGAGGCAATCGCCGTCGTTGCCTCCTTAAAGTGTCAGGCCTGCTAGCTCTCTGACAGTCACGCCATAGTATTCTGAGTACCCATTTCGGGGCGTTTCAACCCAGAACAACTTGATGTTCCGTAACTGTCAAAACGCACCATCTCCACTATGACTGTCTGTTTGTGCGGGTATTGTTAACCATAAACTTTCCCCTTATCAATGATTACATTAGCTTTAGAATGAAAATACCTTGGATTTGCAGGCATGTGATGGGGAAAAGAGTATGCTGGAAATGTTGACTTTACTCCTGCGTAAAGACCGTTCCCTGTTGCGTTTTGAAGTGTGCACTATAAACCATTACGCAGTGTCACGCAACATCGTGTGCTATACGAGAGGTGCGTGGATTCAATGAAATTTTGACCGTCAGAAGATGTCAGTTGGCAGCAGTAGATGACACTGGGGCTCAACGGAGGTATTATGATATCGGACACGATTGAAATGTCAGCAGTGTTTGCCCAGGACAAGTGCAGCCATTTACATTGCTCATTCTATGTCAGTTTGTTGTCGAAGAGCAACGATATTTCGACGTACAGTTGCGCACACAGAAAGTATGCCTTTCTGTGTTTTTTATTTGATTGTTGAAAGACGGTGCAGATTTCATGCACGTATGGATTACATGTAAATGCCAAACTGAGATATATACAGAAGATCTCTAAAAAAAATCTCTTAACAAAATACTCGCACACAAAAGTTTCATGATGCATACATTTTGAGAAAGAAACTACAATCAACCGAAGGCCTTACAACTTGTATACCATCACTGATCATTTAGATAAAGTGTTTTATTCTAACAGTTTCAATTGGAATTTGTTAATTACATTTTAAGATCTAAAAACCCAAATCACTGTTGCTTATTTTGATACTAACTCTTGTAGCTTAACTTGGTTCCATGTACACCGATGTGAGTAAACACTGTATACTCAGTTCTTCCCCATGCTCTGTAAAATAAAAAAAAGCAAATTACTCTGGTGTAACTCGAACCCACGACCTTTGCAGTTCTAGAGAAGTATCTCACTAACTAAACTTGCCCGGTAGCCCTAGAGGCAGTTCCTGTAGCCGAACATACCTCATCATTATGTCTCATAAATGTTGGATCTCGTCGAACACTGTGTGAAAAGATCAAATCATCCTGCTACTTATGACGTAGATTACACGAGCCTCTCACATGCAGACGGTCCCCGTTAGCGAGACCCACAGCTGACGAGGGACATTGTCGTGAATTATGCTCCCAAAATAGATTACGTACTTGTGGGTTTGTTAATTTAAGAAATAAACGAGCTCTTTGGTTCCGGTTCATCAGAATAACCATTAGAAACTCGATCATTGATTCTGCGGTGGATGGTGGTTTGAGTGTGCTTGCTGTGCCATCGAAATGCTCCAATATAATTATACCAAAATTAAAGCTTAGAGTATGGCCTATTCGTTCATGTATGTTATCCAAAATTTGAGTATGTGACATTGTTGCCAACTTCGCTGCTAACTTTGCTGGAGTAACTCCAAAAGTTATCCGCGAAAATTCCCCTATGACTGAGATATCACAAGTAGCTATACTTTCCTGCTGACTTCGATGCTAGCCAACTGCGAAAATGTTTGAACGCTAAAGGTAACTAACTTCGCTGCTAACTTCGCTGCTACATCCAAACGTTAGCAGCGGAAAAGTGCTTAACACTGAGGTAGATGTGCGTGTGAGCGCGTTGTCATGAAGGCGGTACAGCTCGTTAAAATGGATTCGTTCTCGAGCTTCTTTCTAGATTCTGCTTTGTGTTCTGTCGATAAATAACTCCGATGTGTGTGTGTTTCTTAAAAGTGTAAAGTAAACTTTGCCTCTTCTAACAGCCATAGAGTCGCATTTCATTTCTTTCATTGTTAATGGATATCTCTAGTCAGGATTTCTTACAAGTGGCAAAGTGCTTGCAAGAATATCGTCTGGTTATATTAAATATTGACTTTTTTTCTCTGCATAGTGCAGTCATCATTATATCCAGATCTATGTGGATGTATCTAGGCTAGGGAGATGAAAGTTTGTTTTGTATTTCGGTGCTTCGGTAATAAACATCCTTGATTGCTTTTCTCTAGAGCACATGACCGAACAAGTGAAGGCAGGGATGTAAAGTGTGCCATGCAGAGAGAGAGTGTGACAACAACAGTTCGAAAAAAATCAAATCGTAAGAATAGGCTGGTTTTTATATAAACCGTAAGCATATCATAATATTATAGTAAACGACTGTCATCGAAGCCAACAACCTGCGTGGGGTACGTGGACGTTTTGTAGTGCCATAGTAGAAAACAATTTCTTCATCGGTCGCAGACCAATTGCTGAGCTCGCCGATGCAAAGCCATGCCAAAATGAGAACGAGTGATGTATACAGCTCTGTCTCTGACAATTAAGACGTGATGAAGTAGCGACCGGCATGCTGGCAAATTGAACTGTTGGCATACACCATGATTCATTCTGTATGGTTTTGTTTCTTTCTCTCTGCCTCTCTCCCTCCCGCGACAACCCTTAAACAACAAGCGAGGGCAGCAAGAGCAAACAACGCGGCTACATTTAATAAATGTGTGCTTAAGGAAATCCAGTGCCCTACATAACGGGGACTGACACATGCAACGAGCTTCGATCGGTTCATGAGAAGCGCTTATATAGCGGCAGTGTTGTGTTTTATTGGCAGCGAACATTTACACATGTAGGTTGATAGTACACGTTAAAAGGGGGCCTGAACCAACACGCATTGGAATGAACTAATAAGATTTCACCTTGTGGTACCCAATGGCGTGCATATACAAAATGGTAGACAGTGTTTGTAAAAGTAGATTAATAAAAAGACTTGTAATGCATATCTTCTTATTAGCTAGCTCACAATGTAAAATGTATAAAATAAACCTTGATTTGATGGTTTCATGGTTGTTTATTGGTCATATTGCGTGTATTGTACTGTATGCAAAATGGTCATGAGGTACATCGCCACAATGTTCTAGCTAACGTTCGAATCTTTTCATTTCAAAATTGAACTTCATTCTCGAGTTTCGCTCTCCTTGTTGAAGGGATTTCGTTTCACGCCGAGGGCGTTTATATTACTGATGATGAAAGCAACTTATCAAATTCTAGTGATTGGTCTTTTTGTCTTCTAATATTTCCATTGGTTTACTCCGTGGCCGTTAAAGTCCCGTTTGTCACATCGGGAATGCTTATGAATTAAGTATTACACAGCAGCCACTTAAATTTGAAGTGCATCAAATTCATTTGCTTCTGCCCTTCAAATATTATATCCTTAGAAACTTCCATCGCTTGTTGATGTGATCCAATTATTTTGAAAAAAAAAAAACTTTCTGCTTTGTTAAGTATAATTAAAAATGAAAAAATGTATGTCAACAAAATCATAGGGTTTTCTAGAAGGCATTTGCACGGCGTGTGTAGTACGCGCCAATCCTGCCCGTCAGAAAAGTTTAGACGAAAACATCAAGAGAATCGTTCACACTTTGATTGTCTAAGGCAATTCCATTGGAGCAACGTATCTTTAAGACGTCCTCAAGTGCATTAAGTGCATTAAGCCTAAAGACTTATCAAGAATCAGGAAACACGCTACGGTGGCAAACAGGATCTTTAGACTGATGTACGAATGACATTTACCATCTTAGGGTCTGTCTAGTCTCAGGTTCGGTACACGGGAATCGTGTTACCCCTCCGAGCATCCTGCCCTGATAACCCATACTTCACTCACACTTTTTGTCTTACTATCTTACACAGCCGTTGTTTTATTTTTTATCTCCGTGAAGTTACCGCCAAATCAATGGACACCGACGCAATTAACCGGGCCGTTATAATGGCGATGAACATCAAAACGGTTAGACCGCACGTTGTATAACAACAGTCGACCATAATCAAGGCCCAATTTCATAGAACTGCTTCAGCACAAACGTAGCTAAGCATAACGTAATAGTGCTTACCAAAAAAAAGTTACAAGCCAAACTACCATACCATATGCACAAATTGTGACTGGTATCCTGTTCATTTCTGCTTAGCAGACATTTGTTAACCAAGTTTGAAATTGAGTTCTATGAAATTGGACTCTGTATTAAAGAAAGATATACCGCTATGAGAAGATGGGCATGTGTCGTTCCTGTCGATAGCTTGAGTGTTTTGCTCAGACTCACAGATAATTAACGGGGGCTCGTCTCAAGGTGATTGTTATTGATGGCTGGATCTTCCTTGAACTAGATTGGCACAAGTTCAGACGTAATGCTAGAAGATTACTCGGCAAGGGTGTGTGGGGCTTATGCTAACCAGGCAGTATGTTATGTAGAGAACGGCAAACTACGGTGGTTCGACGCCTGTTCGGCCAGTTATTCCATGAACTAGATTGACTCATTGAGACGTAAAGCGGAGAATAGTTAATGGGTGTGTGGCACTCGAGTTAACCAGCCAGCCTGTTGTGTAGAGAATCGGTGGGTTCAAAGCCTACCAGTGGTGTCTCCGGATTGTTTTGTTTCATCCACGATGTTGGAATGGAATACTCTTCTGTGGGGCCGATTAACACTCTGCCGAGCAGTGAGCACAACATCTCAGAGAAGCTCACACCTTACAAGACAAACGAATGCATTCCTTTCAAAATGTCACTTCGTTTACACTTACTGCTTTGGGCAAAGTCTTTCAATCTATTTCTCTGTTACTGTTCGAGTCTTTAATCTTTCCCGATTACTGTTTCCATTTTACTCCGGCCATCTGGTTAAACCAATCATTCACTACCATGATCTCTCGTTAGTATTTCCATTCATCTCTGAATCAAAGTAGACTGTTTCCGCTACACCAAGGCAATGACCTACCCAAGCCCAGCCCCCCCCCTCTCCTTATCGTGTTATTCTTCCTTCCCGTTTAGTGCCTGTCGTCCTCCCTTGACACCCGTTTGCAATTTTATTGACCATTTCATCCGTTATAGATATCGATTTTTCTTATTTTGCCGAGCGCTTGGTTAAATCAGCGTGCTCAAAAATTGCCATCATTGGGGGACAAAAATACAGATTCCGATTCGTAGGAAGAGTAAACAAATCACCCATCGCAATGCACCTGGAATCGTCGATGACCTTTGACCTGAGGCAAAACTCTTTATGCCGGTTGGCTACTTATAAATAAATATGTAACCATCTAGACTGTTGTTTTTTTGTCTGGCATATTACCCGGTCTATCCTTCATTTGATGATGCACCGTACTCATTAGTTTTGTGTTGACGCGTTGTAATGTTGTCTTTTTAAAGGTAGGGATAAAATACATGATTGGTAAGGATGAAAACACGAATGATTATTTTTGGTCTAAGTGAAACCTTACTGGTTATGAAGTTCTTATTAGAACCTCGTGTTTTTTCCGTGAAATATCTCCCTCTGCAAATGGAGTCATATACAAGAAAACTGTATCTGAAACCTGTAAAAAAAATACAACAGCTGACTTCGGTTGTGACATTCCCAATTAGGCACATCGTGTTTTATGCGGAGAATTATTGTGCTTAGTTATCTCTATTTTGTCCGGACTCGCACACCGGATTGAACCAACATTTTGAAAGTTTGTTTTACTGTATGTATATGGTTGAGTTCACAAAACATGAACATTGCATGTGACATTTTGTCAGCTCTACCAATTGTGTAAAACATCTTTAACAACAATAGCTCAAAATATACAGCATGATACCCTTTTACCTGTCCCACTTTATTTGAGCATTAATAATAAATATGAAGGGATTCCAGTCGTCCAGCTCTTACTCAACACAATAATACGTAAAGACGTATTGGCCCCAAGCAGGATGTAGAACCTGTTTGTATCCAAAGGTGTCAACAAGGTTGTGCTCATTTAAAACAAACAAATGTTGAAAGTATACCATGTTTATTTATATTCACAATACAACTCTTTGTTTGGCAAAGAGTACCGTTAGCCGACGTTTTCAAAACACAATACGCATCGTATTGCCATATTATTGTATCTTGGTTGTATGTAGTGGCGCATATTCAATAAGCGTGCACAGCAGTTTGAAGCCTTGTGCATTATTTGTGCAACGTCAGCCACAATGAACGTCATTTGTTTTTTAAGGGAAAGTTTACCTTTGACTTTTGGAACCGTTTGATGGTTTTAATAATTATACATAACATACATTTAGAATGGAACTAACCTGTGAACAATGTCATTTCAAATGGTGCGGTAGCGTTTGAGAGATTTTGCCGAAAATCTGGAGCAATTATTGTGTGCACGCGGGCAGAAGAATCCGTAATATAAATACACAATCTGAGAGACGTAACTGTCCGATACGCTTCTCAGATTAAACATTTGAGGGACACAAACTGATATATTTTGCCGTAGCCATATTATTGTAAGTGGAATGATTCCTAAATTGATGTATACTTACTATCAAAAGCTGCTGTACTTCTATGCCAAGTAAGGTTTTCATTGTCATTGCTTTTAAGAGTGATTAGCAAACGTATACCTGCCCTTTAAAGATTCTAACATGAAATAAAAAGGGTTATGTTTTTAGTACATTATTTCTAGCTGTTTCTGAAGATGTCAAAGCATTAATACAATATCACAGTAATGACTATTATATTAATGTGCATTTACCCAATGTGTAATTCGATATTAAATCTATGTGATAGCTTTGGAAGACAGCGCGGATTGGCGAGTCGGCATATGTAAAACAACAAACCCTGAATGAAAAGCAAAAATAAATGTTTCCTGTTGTAGCCATTTCTGGACACAACCCACATTCCGTAATGCAGTAACTTTCTGCTCCACACGGCACGAAGTGAAAAAGTGTGTTCTGCATCACTTATTCGTCTCAGAGTCACGGCTACAATCGCTTTACCTAGCGATGCATAGGGCCCCAAAGGAACCACAGTAAATAGCAGACAGTCCCCACTAGCTAGCTTGCCGGAGAAGGGAAATCTGTCTCCAGGGAGAAAATTAACGCAAGATAATTTTCCTTGTTTCGAATTGAAAATAAGGGGGATGGGCAGAGAGAGGAGAGAGAAAAGGAAGACCGACTCTCCAGCACAGACAGGACCGTCAGCTAAAAACATCTCGCGCTGTGCCAATACAGCAATGCATGTACACACAGCTATTTACTCCACACACGTCAAATCAACGGCGACATTTAACTCAAGTTGATAGGATTTCTTAATACCCGATTCTTTCTGTCTCGAATCCCCTCTTTTTGAGTGAAATTATATTTTTAGAAAGTGGGTGAAGGGATAGACTGACCCAATCCGCAACCATTTGCCGGTAATGCTATCATTTTTTCAGCCGTAAGGATTGATTTTATGTCAACATAAAAAAAATAGTGCAATAGAAAATGCCGGTGACGGCTCGGCTGATGATAACGGTGCCCTATATGACTGCTTGATTGGATTCGAGGAGGTTGTCACTCACTGTACTTTGGAGAAATTAAAGCAATTTTAGCTGGGTTTTGTTCTCACCGTATTATAATGATGTCAGGCACCCTCATATTATCATAGAAGTGTTTCATGTCAATATAAAAGTATTTTGGTGGAAATGCCTGGGGAAAGTACGACTCCAATCTGACTGGGTAATTGAATTGAGAGCGGTGAAGAAGAAATTGAAGAGAATGAAAGATTGTAGTTACTGTAATAAAAGAACCGGAGCACATTTGTAAAAACAAAAGACGGACTCTAAAAATGAATGATACTTCCCAAATTATTACATGAAAACTTGTACACTGCACGAGTTTAAACTATTGAGTGAAAAGAAGAAAACAAAGTTGTAACGGCTTCAATAGTTTAAAAAGAATGGAACAAAAAAGAAATTCAATGCCACTTAATACATAGGCACTCTCAAAAGTCATTATTTTAGGTATTTGTCAATTATAGATATTAGTCAAAGCTTCCTCTTTAACATTCATTAGTTGCTGATTTATTTATATTTTTTTACAAGTACATATTTCGCAAGGCTGTTGAGGTTGACTAAATCCAACCTGTGATAGAATGTCATCAGAATAAATGTGTTTGCTTTCGAGTTTAGAATGAGTAATGACTCTTACCATAACCACCATCAATCCTTCAAACGGAATGATTTGGTTGCCTCGGTTGGTCTGAGGACGGCACTCTTAAACAGATTCCAACAGTTTGGATGTATGCTCAATTCCTTCCCTGTGAAAAAACTTATAGCCATATTTCACGATTGGGATTTCGAACCCACAACCCGTGCAATTCTAGAGCTTGCCATTCTTCATCACCGTTGCCAATTTAACATCTTTTATAGTTTGGATGTTAATGTACCATTGTGGTGTTAGACTTTGTTGGAATGGGGAAGGAGGAGTAGCATATCGCTTGAAAAAAATATAGTTTTGTTTATAAATCGTCATGTACACTTCCAAGGGAAGACTTAATAAGAATTCAAAGAACAACGACAGACTCTCAGATATAGTTGTATACTTAAAGGAACACGTTGCCTTGGATCGGTCGAGTTGGTCTTTGAAAAGCGTTCTGGAACCGATTGTTGTAAAATGTATATGGTTGGAAAGATATTAACTAAAGTAGAATACAATGCTCTACACAAATATGCCTCGAAATTGCGTGGTTTTCTTTTTACCCTGTCGGCCATTTATGGGAGTCAAAATTTTGACTCCCATAAATGGCCGACCGTGATAGTTCGCGACGTAAAAGGAAAACCGTGCAATTTCGAGTGATACTTGTGTGGATCATTATATTCTATTTTTAAAACATCTTTCTAACCATATGCATATCATAACAAACAGTTTCAAACGCTTTTAATAGACCAACTCGTCTGATCCAAGGCAACGTGTTCCTTTAAGGATGTGAGAAAGGGTTAGATATACGCTGTTGCGTCACGCCAGCAGCGACGCCTACGAATACATTCCTTCGCAAATGGCCCCATACCGACTTGACCCCAGGTCAATTTTCTGATTCTTTCCCAAACCTCTTTCCGCATCTTTCACTTTGAGTTTCGGGTTTGTCTTCATCTGATTGACTACGTTGAAACCTTTTGGGATACAGAGCCGATAGTGGAAACATCATTATGGGATATAAACTTTTTAATTGACAAAATCCCCGGGGAAATTAGTTGATCGTTTTATCATTGGGCACATTATAGCTAAAAAAATGTACAAAACCAATTACAAAACACTTAATCCGTTCAATTATTATGCATCCTGTCGATTGAAACAACTTTTTAAAATGTCATCGCGGATATTAGAGATTTTGGAGAGATGGACTCTTATTCCACGAAACGATGATAATAAAGACCAGATTGAAGACTTGTAGAACAAATGGTAATTATGCAGCCTTTTGTGATTCTCGAAGACTTGATAATTAGAAACAAATGCTATTCGAGAATGGTTTAACGTGGTTTTAAACATGTCTCATAATAATTACAATGCGTCTACATGTGCGTCAAGATTATGGGTCCTTAAACGGAAAAGTTGTATAAATTTGACCAAAACAAATCGAATACATAAATGAATGTTTCCAGGATTTAGTTGAGGGGTTTCAAAATAAGCTAAAGTATTTTTGCGAAATCCGTACAAATTGCACCGAGGACCTTATAGTACTGAGCAGACGAATGTAAACCACAATTACAAACAATATTCTTACTGGCTTGAACTTTTAAGACATCTGATTACTCACTGAAAAATTATATCAAAATCTCCTTTAATACCGACTTAATGGAAAATAATCACGTGCGGTGTGTCTGGTGTTCGCTCTGTTTCTTTTCACGGTGTCTCATCGACTAAGGGTTTCCTTTGGTTTTATGGCATACCGTGTCAGTTTCACGTACTCTTCAACCGCCATTTAATCATATGCATATTATTAGCTAAACACCTCATGCGTGTTACTCACTGCTTGTGATCGTATATATTAACTCAAGTTCACTTCAAAGAAAAATGTGTTAGGCAAAAAATAATATTTATATTAAAAAGATTTTGTAGAACATGTACAGTTCACTTCAAGATCTTCGTTTATACACATCAAGTTCACTTCAAATGAAATCTGTTATAGTCAACAAAATAAAATTTATGTTTCACGATTTTTTGAACATTGGCAGTTCACTTGAAGATCTCCGGTCTGTGAGAGTATGTGCCTAAATTCGTCTCGCCGGGCTTTTGAGTTTTCTGTCGCAATACAATACTCTTCTCTGGTGTGTTGTTATTTCCATCCAGCATTTGAGGATCATATTTACGATTTGGCGAAGGGAGAAAGAAATGCTCGCACTTTGCAATAATTGTTTTGTGATTTGATGCTTTTGAAGTGGACAGGCAACAGTGTCTGCAAATAAGACGACAGAACGAGAGAGAAAAGGTAGCACTCTTTCTGTTGATTGTCAAGCACCAGCTAGTACGGTGTCATTTTTCATGCTTTCCTGAAGACGCGGGTCAATTATTCGAAGCCCAATCTTGATTCCTTTTCCAACTGGATAACGGATTGCTCGCAGGTTGAGCCAGAGATTCAATATATTTTTGTCTATCTCGGAGACCTCTAATTTTGCCCCTCTGTGCAATCTTGTAATCCGATAGGCCTGGGTCAGGGGTAGGCTCTTTATGCTGCCATCCAAATGATAAAAAATATAAGAGCGATCAAAAATAGGGGAAAACGTTTCTTCAATCATTCGGCGTGCATTGAGACTCCAATGATAAATGCCCGCGGCGTGGTTTAATAATGGAGACTGCAGCCCATATAATTAGTAATAATTATATAGACATGGTAATGTTGCCTCTTGCATTAGAAACAATAAACTTCCACAATCAAAGTTTACTATTACAGTGTATGCTGTGAGGTAATGTCATTATTAAACAGTGCACGTGCAAATTCCATTTATTAATTCCATTTATGCATTTCCGTAGGCCTAATGTGTTTATAAAAGCATAATGGTATGTCTCATCTATAAGACATGCCACTAAAGTGAAGTTTTGATCAAGAACAGCGGAGAGCAGTTCTGTGTTGTCGCTGTTGTCGTTGTCGTTGCTGTCATTTTGGCTGTCACCAGCTTTGCTTTCGATGATGTAACAATTACTGCTGTTGAATGTCATTGTCATTCTCATTGACATGTCGTGTGTTGTGGCTGTTGCTGTTGCTTTCCTACTACGGGAAAGCTTCCTTATATGATTGTTGTCATAGACTGCGAGTAAGTTGCGTGAGTAAATGGTCTACTGCACAAATGAGACTCTTATTGGTTATAGACGACCAGCAGGTTTATTGATTGCTTTAATTATGGAATTATTAAAAATCGCATAAACTGAATCTAGGTCTCGGAGGCGCAAATTGTCGGCAGATAATTGGTGTGCTGTAGTTGCAATCTCCTGAATGTCAAAATTCATGTAATTCGTCTCGATAACTTTTTGGATGTATTATTGTCTTGCAAATTACTGCCTGAAGGACAGCTATACTGACATGAAAGCAACGTGCGGGTAGTGTACCACGATGTTGAACTGCTGGTTCACAGCTTAAAGGCACTTGACATCTCAAAATAGTTGTTAGCATAAAAACTTCAATGGAGAGTTGTTGGCATTATGAGAAACGGCTCCCTCTGAAGTAACGTAGAATTTTGGAAAGAGATAATCACGAACTCAAAATGGTAAAAGACTTCAGGCTTGAAGCCTTTTTAGGCACCTGCGCGCACAAGGGTGTTTCTTTTGTGTCATGATTCTCTTGCAACTTCGGTGTCCAATTGGGTCAAAGTTTTCACAGGTTTGTTATGTTTTACATATGTTGGGATACACTGAGTGAGAACACTGGTTGTTGACAATTACGAAAGGTGTCCAGGGGTGGATTTCACAAAGGTAGTCCTAACTTAGGACTAGTCCTAGGCAATGCTAAGAGATAGGACTGGTCCTAAGTTAGGACCAGTAACTCATCCTAACTTAGGACCAGTCCTATCTCTTAGCATTGCCTAGGACTAGTCGTAAGTTAGGACTACCTTTGTGAAATCCACCCAGTACCCAGTACACTCGCTAACAGAGATGTTCATCTGTTGATTCCTCCCGTTCCTCTGTCAGAAATGTTTTGTATAATATTCATGGCATAATTTGAAACTAGTTGTTTTTTGGTCATGTAGTTTTGAAGTTTTGTCAATACAACAGTTTGGATTATTGCGAGTATCTGGGCTCGATTTCACACAGCAATAAAATTCATCGTAAGACAAATTGTCAGTGAAATCAAACTTTAGTTAGCAACTACTGTTGATTTGCAGTTGCTCTACGGTAATCGGCCCCTGGAACCAAATTAATAAGCTAATGTGAAAGTGTTTCTATAAACAAGTATTCTCTTTTACTCTTGTCTTGTAGGATTGGAAGTAGCAAATACTCTTTGCAATTTCTTATCATCAATAAAAGGTCTCCCCTGTAGGTTGGCTTCCCTTTATTCATACTCGTCCGACAGCAATCGATGAGCGAGCACACAAACAGTGAGACTCCGTGTGAATGTGTGATTGTGTTTATAATGCAAGAATTGATCCATTTTGCATGCATTAATAATGGCATTATGACGGTTCTATAATGCCCAACCGATTATTGTAACCCGTATGCCAATCTCATGACCAGATGGACTTGTTTGATTTGATGACCGTGTATTTTTTTATACTCTCTTTTTTTCTTCTTTTTTTTCTGGGTTTTTTTCTGGAGCGCAGCGGTTTTTCCTCAATGTGTTAAATTATATTTGCTTAACCTCCATTTCATGTCCGTTTCTTTATTTTCTGAGGTGTTGTGTTTAAAGGCACTGGACACTATTGGTAATTACTCAAAGAAACTTACTTGGTAACGGGCAATGGAAGGCTGTTGACAGTATACAACATTGTGAGAACGGCTCCCTCTAAAGTTGCGTACTGTGATATATATAAGTAATTTCTAACTTAACTATTTTAATTGAAGTCGAGACCTCAGCTGAGGTCTCGAACTCAAGGCTTTTAAATGCACACAACTTGTGCGACAAGTTTCTTACTTTATTCTCTCACAACCTCGACGACCAATTGAGTTCAAATTTTCACTGGTTTGTTATTTTATGCATACGTTGAGATACACCAAGTGAGATGACTTGTCTTTGACAATTACTAAAGGTGTACAGTGGCTTTAAAATAAAATCCCTTTTACGCTGAGCATAATAGCCACGTCACCTGGCTGTTTGCGGGGGATTTTTGTTATCGACGAGACTGTCATCTGAGTAGAGTCTCGGGCCAGTCGTGTATTTTAGATGTGGAAAGAAATACTAAGAGTAAATCAATAACTTGACTTAAACAATAATATACACTCCTAGTAGAAATTATTCCTCTTTCTCTCTTCTTGAAGATCAAGGAGGGGAGATCCTCCCGCTACGGAATTGGGTCTGTTGGGATCTTGAATAACGCGGGGTTTTTGTTCCACGGGAACTTAAAACGTAAGGGGGGTAGGGAGATGTCGAAACACACTTGAGAATTATCGGATTATGCTCAATTTGATGTAGTAGTGGAACCAAAATGAACTTTAGGGAGACATCAAATCTCAGCTGTATGTATGGTTTGTCTGACATTACTAATGATTGAAATTTTATATTATTCCCGAGATTGCTTATCTCCTTTTCTTTAGCTTGTAAATAAAACAGTTAGATAGTTCACGAAGTGAAAAGAAAACCATACAACTTCGAGGCTGTGTGTGGATCACAATATTCTACTTTTGAAACACTATGTTTTTTACATAACAAACGCCCCAAGTGCACACTTCAAGGCAACGTGTCCCTTTAATAATTCCAGCATTATTTGTTGACCGTTGGATTTTTTTACACAGTGTATTCATAACTTCACTCATTATTCGTCGTACACAATTTTTAATTTGTAACCGAGGAAAAAAATAGCTGTCTAAAAAAAAATATCAACCCCAAAATGCCTTTATACTTAGATATATCAATTTGTTTCACCTGTTCAAAATATAGCCTAATTGCTTTTATAGACAGGCTGAAGTTAATTTTACCTGTATTGATCGATGTGAAATATAAACCTGAGAGTATTAAATGTCTACTACCGGTAGATTGACAATGATTAAAGTAGGCCACGCACAGAAGCCCTCGCAATGTATACAGACCCACATTATACGTGTTTACTTCATGACTCCACACGTTCAAATCACACAAAGCAACACCAGATTGACAATAACTGTCAATATCAAGCTCTAACATTCCTCTTTGTCATCGTCGCGCCTTGCCAATATAATAAAGAAAAATCAAAGAAACACTCGCTTTCTATCTCCGTGACCGAGAGAAAGGTCTCCATATCATGTTCGTGGTTCTGAAATAAACCAGAATTACCATAGTGGTATTTCAATTGCACTAATATTGCCCGCGAAATCACCTGGGCGATGACGTAGCTGTACGGTCCATATAATTAAGTTGTAAGGTATCACTTACATCCCTCGTTCGGCCACAGTCTCGATTCGAATAGCGGGAAGGGAGACCAGATACTCGGGTACTTGGCGAGAGTAACAACTCCGGGCGCCCCAATTAAGTAATAAATGATTAAAGGAACTGGACACCTTTGGTAGTTGTCAAAGACCAGTATTTGCACTTGGTGTACCCCAGCATATGCATAAAAAACAAACCTGTACAAATTTGGGCTCATTGGTCATTGAATTTTCTATAGCTGTCCATTGCTCAGCACCAAGCAAGTTTTTTTGCTATTGATTATTTTGAGTAACTACCAATAGTGTGCAGTGCCTTTAACTGCCAGTGACCCTGTATAAAACATTGAGCCGGACGATATATTACAGATCGATCCAACAATTATGTCATAAAATAATATTACAGTTTCAATCGTTTTATATCATGTTAGATATTGATCTACGGCTCAACTTGGGGTGGTGTAAGAGTGTTCACGGCCTTTTTTTTATCCCAGTCGGGTCGAAGGTTTGGGTCTGTCGACAGTAAATGTTAAACTGTTAGTTTCTTGAATCAATAAGAAGCACTTGAACTTGCTAAGGCCGACAGCAACGTGTTCTAAGAAACATCAGCGTTCGATGCGAGTGCTGACGACACACCGGACAAAACTGCAATAAATTAGTGCCTCGTCGTGAACCATACGTCATTTCTTTCCTCTTCAAGTACAGGATAAGTGTTAGGTTTGTGATGAATCGAACCCGAAAAGTATCTTTTTCTGATCGCGTTTTTCGTAATAGTAGATTCCTTCCCGGTAGTTTTCCCTGCTCAGGGTGAATATCATTGTTTAATGTAACACAAAGAAGCTATATGAACACAGCTGTACCCTTAGCCAGTGCAGTCTCTATTACATCTCCAGATGGTTGGTGCCCAGCATGCAGAGTATTAAAACCTAACTCACGGCCCAGTCAGAATATCGAGTCTACATTATAATCAAATCTTTCCTCTTTTAATAAAACGCAGTGTACTCTGAACGGGTTTTCCCCCTCACTGACAGTCGTGACTAGCGTACAAAACGCAATTTGCCATTAGTTATGTCCACAGTGCAACTACGATTGCTTTTTTCTCCATCTCCCTTTCTTAGACGTTGTATACTAATACGGTAATGACCACTGACATTAAAGGCAATGGACACTGTTGGTAATTACTCAAAATAATTGTTAGCATAAAAACTTACTTGGAAACGAGCGATTGGGAGCTGTTGATAGTACAAAACATTGTGAGAAACGGCTTCCTCTGGAGTAATGTAGTTTTTGAGAAAGAGGTTTCTCGCATATTAAATGACTTCAGGCCTGAGACATTTTTTAGGATTTTGAAAACACACAAGTTTGTTTATGGTGGTTTTTGGAGAACAAAGTTGGTGACTTTGTTGAGTTATACATCATTGCTATAAGCTACTCTCCCATGTTATGAAAGCCCCCCTTTTTTTCTACAGCGTGTATTTATATGTTAGTCCTCATAACACTTTCATTTTGTTTGAGCTCGTATTATTTACAATTGCATTATGAAAAATCGAAAAGCAAACGAACAGGGTGATTGAAAGGTCACAACGTGAGTTATGCATGAATTGGCCAGTGTAACTGATTGAGTCTATAATTACCAGAGCAGGGGTTTTGGGGTACTGACGACTCTTCATGAACGTTTCCTAGGCTAGACAGTCTATTTCACCGTACTCAAAACATATCCATGAACACAAGAGATTGTTAAAATATTGCATGTGTGAAGGATAAGAATAAGCTACAAATAATATTTAACTTGCAGGTACAACCATGGATTGTTTATCTTTTGAGAGAGTGTTGGCTCTGAAAAGAACCGGTTTGGTCTTGACGTTTGAAACAGTATGATCTGCTCATCTTTAGGGGGACAAATATAAAGATGGGCAGAGTACACTGTTCGAAACGTCGAGAACAAACCGGCTCTTTTCAGAGCCAACATTCCCTCTCAGGAGAATTATTACATGATTGTACCCGCAAGTTTACAAAAACTTATATTTATGAACACAAGAGTTTTTGAGAGTGCATAGGAAGCAACATATAAGCCTTAATTTGTGCGTGAAACTAAAATAATTGTCATAATACCGCTATGGTCTATCATGTGTAGACATGTTGACGAAATTCCATTGCAGCTACCGTGTTATGTAAAGAGTGCATCTGTGTAAGTGGTTGTGCTTGGTAACCGTGACATGTGATGTTCAACCAAGGCAAGTGGAAACTACTTTACCAGTCAGACACTAATGATGTTACATTAGCTCCCATTTATGTACTCTGCCGTCGATTTCACAAAACTCTTCCTAACTTAAGACTAATCTTAGGGCTTAGGACGAGTCCTAACCCTGCACTGTAGCATGCAGACCTTAAGATTAATCCTAAGTTGGGACGAGTTACTCGTCCTAGTCCTAACTCGAGATAAGACGGGTGGTTCATAATGTGGTATCTTTACGAAGCTCAATTATGTATTCCCAACCATAAGCTTTACTAAGATGGCAATTAATAATAACGTACCCTCAATCAGTCCCTACGGGATCATTTAAATTTGACAGCTACACAAAGCTGTTTTGGTTTATAAGGGTTTACACGATATTACAGAACATTTGAAGCAAGCCGTACAGTACTTTAAACACTGGGGCAAAGCCCTTCTCTTAACGGTCACTGTACTGAGGTTTTTGAACAAGCATTGCAGGACACGTGGGAGCTATACGGCCATGTGTCAGGCGAAGGACAAAGCAATTGTGGATGAGTGTTTTCTCAAGGGCAACCTGGTGTTAATCAGCAGTATGGGTTAATGATCGTTTTCAATTATTCCCCAATAAACTAATAATTTGACACTACATGTGTTAGCCAATCATTGTTACGTGCGGAACCGACCATAGTACAATAGATTGCCCATAATGTAGTCCGGGTCACACCGTGGTTGGAAGTAGCCTAACCGATGACCATTTGAGTTCGAATTTTCTCATGCATCTGAAAGTACACAATTCTATGCAAAAATGGTGGGTTGATTCTTTTTTTCTTGCGCAACTTCGATGACCAATTGAGCGAAAAGTTTGAAATTTTTTGTTATTTGGTTCCTAGGCCTATGTTGGAATACACTAAGTGAGGATACTTGTATTTGACAATTACAAAAAGTATACCCTGCCTTTAACCGAGACCAGCGCTGTTACAATGCAATCACTTGTTTCCAAGATGAAGTATCCTAGTTCCATTTGATAACCACCAAACGTACCAGACTGAATCCTGCAGCACATAATGTTGTATAAAGTAGCGCGTTGTAAACCATATAGCATAATGCCAAGAGTAAAATCGTGCAAAATGGGCCTTTTTTTCTGACCGTGCATCGAGCGAATTGCCTTCGGAACCGGATACCGACAAACTGAAAAATGTGCATGGCCACCGGTCCGACAAAAATACACTATTAGCAGAACAGAAACTACGGCCAGTTAGAAATAATTTGACCTTTTCTTGCGAAGAGTAAACTAGAGTAATTAATTCGGTGAGTTTTGTGCGCACTTTGGCTGCAATCTTAAGGATCAATCATTGTTATATAACACTATTTTCTTCCCCCCATGTAATGCAACACATAACTTAATTCACTTGGGCTTACCTGTACAAATCAGCTTTTCGATATTCAGTGTAGACAAATGCATATCACATCATTATAAAATTAGATTTAAATCGTATAAGTTATAATAAATTATTCGGCTATTTCATAAGGAGCCTTGAGAAAAAGTATACATAAATATTTTGCATTTGTAAAAAGTATTTTTTTGTGGCGCAGCTCTATACGCGGTCAACCACTATACTTCGCATATAGGGGCGAACTTGCATTAACAAGTTTTTCTTTTTAAATAGGAGACTGCTCCAATATTGATGACCGTAAATGTTGAATCGGTGAGGGAAAAAACAGCAGCTGTCACTTAAAGATAAATTATTGTTATTATTATGAGAAAGGATACCCTTCAAAGTAACGGATTGAATAATTGTTCACCCGAAATTCAAACATTTGTACTATTAATATCAGATATTTTTAATAATATTCACTTGATATGTACTGGTATTGTTTTGTTTACATTGTCTCTGCTGTGCCCTGAACATCTGTTAAGATTGATTTTGCGCATTTCAAATGCTGATTGTTATTATTTTTAGTCTGAGAAACGATTCACACTTGAATTGTTTCTAAGATATCCGGGGGTTGGATTCGGTTCGCGAATGCTGCTGTCCGGGATGTGGTTGTTGCCCACTGACACCTCGCTGGACGTAGATGGATTTGCCGTTCGTGCGAGAATCTCTTTTCAACTTGTAAACGTTTTCTCACCAAGTAGACACTGTATTACAGCTTAAACTTGCACCTTTATTGTATCTTTCTTTAAGTAACGTAGCCTATAAATCAGCAACACATTGACATCAACCAATTTTTGACGATACTCTCTGAAAGTAAAAGAGTGAACATTTCACCCTCTTGTCCGGAGTGGTGTCAGTGTCACTCTTTTGAGAGTGAAAGTCAATCTGTGTCACCCCTTTTGGTTGAGTGAAATTGGAACCAACTTTACTCTAAATAGATTTGAAACTAACCGCCTTTTACTCCATAAAGAGTTGTCCACCATATGGCTGGTATGGCGGACAGAACGAGTGTTTTTCACTCTTTCACATTAAGAGAGTACCTTTAAAGTTTTCAGAGTAAACTTAGGTTGAACGAATTGAGCAAGACTGTTATTAACGACTAGGGACTTGAGTTGCCGGCTTCATCATTTCCGCATTCATATGAACTGAACGGTTTGGAACACTTTAGTCACATGGGATGGGTTAACCTGGTTTATATGAAACTAAGAAAAGGGAGCATATATACAGTGGGACTTGACGTTAATTTCCTGACTCTGTTACCCCTTGGAGAAATTTAAGGGACACCCCAAGGTTTGTTCTGTGGTTTGGGTTTTTCTTGGAAACTTTAATATCTACCTGACTATAATGTATTGGGGAGAAAACTGTTATATCATGTTTCTCTTTTTTAGAAGCTCGTGCTAAAGGATACAAATAATTCGTCTTAAAGCAAAACTTGGAAGATACTCTAACTGGGTTGTTCAGACTATCATTAAAAGATATTTTAAGAATCGTTGAATGCCTTTTTTATGTTCAGTTAGCTCATTATCAAGTAAGCGTGACGAGAGTTCTTTTTCGTCATGCTTGACTGGATTGCTGTATAATTGAATACTGTCTTCTGTTTTTAACGACTATACTCATCTCCATACTCTGCCAAAGGTTCAACTCAATACTTTTTCATTTGCAAATCTTTCATGCGTTAATAATAATCGTTAAGAAAATCGATTCTTCAACCAGAATCTTTACAAATAATGTCCACCATAGAACGAAACTAAATAAACTGAAACCACAATATTAGAAGCACGTCTGCGACGGGTTCGCGCTTTGAGCATTACCCCCTTCGGCCAGTCGAAAGAAATAAAAACAATTTTGACGAGAATCGACCACCAAGGACCTTAAAATCACATTTCCTCCGGCATGGATGGATGGATTATGAAGCATTTGGACATCCTTAGAATGCCCTTGGGCTACCCTGTCCCGATATCAAGCGTCGGCCACGGAACTTGCTAAAAAAATATATAAAAAACGACCACACGATCATCCAACTATGTTAAGCCCGGTTCTTACTTCCTGCGAATGCGAGGACGAATAATTCGCTTCAGTTTACTTGTGGTCATATCCTGCGAAACTTTCGCTATGAGAATAGGGTTGTGACGTCAAAATTCGCTTTGAATTGGCAGGAAGTATGACGCGGGCTAAAAACAGCTGTCAAATTCGTGTCAGATGTCTGATTAATTCATTTATTCCAATCATAAATTTCTGATTCATCTTACATTTCTGACCGACTCGTGGAGAGACCTTTCGATATCTTAAAAGATCATTACAATAACTAGGTGAGGTTTTTGGTAGCACCTATTTGGACATCTCTTTTGAGTGTAAGTTGTGTTCTGAAAAGAACCGGCGGTTGACAACTCCCGTGTTATGATGTGACCGTCTTCAAGAGAATAATGATGATATTAGCAGGAGCTAAAAAGCAATTAATCGCTAATTGCCAAGTTTCGGATCTCCGATGTCATGTGATCTTGCTTGACCGGCAGAGCGGATGAAGGGAGTTTTCCCCAAGAGAGCTAATTTGTCTAAAATAGGAAACAAGTGCTTTTGCCCTTCAACCAATTAAACCCTTTTCAATTGAAACAATAACCACTATGGAGTACAATTACTGCGTTTTCCCAGAACAGTTTGCCTTGTCATCTTCTGATGACCACCACTCCCTCCCCCTCCCATTTAGAAACCCCATTTGTATAGTCGTTGCTTTAAGTACCGTCATTAGGCAAAGTTATTTTCTATGTGTCAGCAGTGTCTTCCTGAAAGATATGACGCACTACAAATGTCCACTATTTGAATTTTTATTATTAATGGCAAGCTCACTGTCGTGTGTCCGGAGGACGGTCGTGAGGATAGTGTGACTGGCAAAGGTTGTGAGCAATATAATGCTGTTAAACAGTTGAAGAAATTTGAGTGTTCGTTCGTTTTCTACCATTTGAAGTCTTTGCAGGAAAGTTAAATTCCACATGAAAATGGAAAAGCAGGTCTAAGAAGTAACTCTATGAAAAAAAATGCCCTTGTTTTATTCATTTAATTTTATGTATTTTTGTAAGACCCAACTTTGCTTAGCACCTTTTGCTTCAGCAAACTACGTAGTTGGACATATCTCAAAATTACTGTTGACATCGTGTAATCTGTAACTTGTTGGTAGTGCTTATCTGCTTGACCAGCCAGACTCCTACAGTGGATGTTACCCATGCCTACATCCTATACGGACTGTGTGAAGTGGGTAACACTGTTTCAGCCCAATGGCTATAGCAACGTGTCCCTGGTGGCAGTTGATTTGAGTCGATAGACCAAATCAGTTAAGTGTAGCCCTCACCTTGAAGTGAATGTCCGTGGTCTTGGTATGTTGGGCGATCTCTCATGAAGGAAATCTATTTAAAGACAGTGGACACTATTGGTAATTGTCAGAGACCAGTCTTCTCACTTGGTGTATCTCAACATATGCCCAAAATAACAAACATGTGAAAAATTGAGTTTGATTGGTCGTCGAAGTTGCGAGATAATAATGAAAGAAAAAACACCCTTGTGACACGAAGTTGTGTGCTTTTAGATGCTTGATTTCGAGACCTCAAATTCTTAACTTGAGGTCTCGAAATCAAATTCGTGGAAAATTACTTCTTTCTCGAAAACTACGTCACTTCAGAGGGAGCCGTTTCTCACAATGTTTTATACTATCAACCTCTCCCCATTACTCGTAACCAAGTGAGGTTTTATGCTAATAATTATTTTGAGTAATTACCAATAGTATCCACTGCCTTTAAGTGTAGCCCTCACCTTGAAGTGAATGTCCGTGGCCTTGGTATGTTGGGCGATCTCTCATGAAGGAAATCTTTTTAAAAGAAATAAGGGAACCGTGGTTCTGAAAAAACAAGCAGTTGTTCCGAAATGAACCGGTAGTTCAACCAGTTGGACCTTTCGAAGATGATCCGATAGTGATTACGGAAAAAGCCTTCGACTGTGGAGTGGGTTATAATGAGTGAAAATCGTCTCCAATTTGCAGTTGCGCGACATTGCACACATAAACTGCAAAGCGTCCGATTGATAAGTATCTAGAGTTTATTCTTGCAGAGACGTCTATCAAAACAAACACCGGCAAAGTGTTGGGTTCATCAATCACATCTGAACGGGCGGCTGTCTCGATCGTGTATACCGGGCAAATCAAGTCCAATGTCCGAGCGATAATCAGAGAAATGAGTTCAAATACGACTCCTGATACCCACGACACAGAAAACCAGTGGAAAGCAATTGGGCTGTAGGGCATCAGTGAGCTCTCTCAGAAGAGAAGACTGGTCCAATTTTTTCTAATCAGTTCGAAAATCCGTACCTGAGGAAATGTGGCATCATCCCAGCGAGCATAATTGATTAGCGCCACGTTTTCTGTAGTCGTCCACACCGCAATCCAAACAGACATGATAGATCCCCTGCAGTCAACTCTATTCAAAGTCCCTTAACGCCTCGCAGTTATCCCTTTGAAAAGTAGAGGCAACATGGTGCCCCCCCCCCCCTCCGTACTTTTCACTTCTTTCTTTCGATTTGCAGGGAAGAAGAGGACCCTGTTTGGCCCAAGTTATTTTCATCAGCGCGCTGCTGACTGGCACAATAAACAGCAGAGAGCTTGTTTCTTTCCTTGCGCTGACAGCAGCCTTTGGCCCACTGATTGTGTAGCCTTTGTGAAATGTTATCTCGCAAACATGCGTTTGAATATTTCATAAAGATTTGCGGATTATTGACGGTTGTCTTGGGGGTGCTTTGTCTCCATCAGTCTCCCCGAGTGATGGGACGGATTGGAGACTAGCTCAGTGTATAACGGCACCCTTCTCTTGCCCCGTTTGCTTAACTCTGACAACTTCATCATAGTCGTGGAAGCTCCTCCCCTCAATCCCACATTCCGTATATACAAATACACGACATTAAAAATAGTGGTACTTGTGGAGCGTTCAACTACTCACGGTCCCCAAACGCATGTAGAATACACATCACACGCACGTCGTTTCCTTCAAAAACCGTACCTGACGTTACCTCAACTCATCTGCCTTTGTCAGACCGCGACCTATTTCCATCCAGTGCTTTAGTCTAAACCTCTGGGACGCTGTCAGTATTTTGTTATAATTACTTTTGATATGTATATATTTTGGGAGTAAACAGCAGGAGATGTTCCCGTGTTGAATGGTTCGACGTGATGGGTCGTCTGGAGACGCAATCTCACCTCCTCACCAAGTACTCGTACAAAAAAAGAAAAGGGACAACTAGGTCAGTGGATATTACATCTTCCAGTTCAGTAGAAATCCATGTGTTTAGATACGGAAGTCATCCCGGTATGGGTCGTGTTACGAAGTCACATCTGGGGACTCGCTCCATTCATTCAGAGAGACGATAAATACGTAAATAGCCTCCTGACTAGATGGATACGTAAAACTTCACTCTGGAGTTATCTGAGAGAAGTTTGATTGTCTGTCTTTATCCGCCCCTCAACTCACGTCATATTTTGTTCAGAGACAAGTTAAGGGCTTTTCTTTAATTAAGAAAAGACGTACAGAGAACACATTCTGATTGTCACTTTAAAAGTTGCGCGTGTATCGTCTTGAGAATCATTTTGAGTCATGTGCAATAAAGTTATGTCGGACATTGGACATTCACATAGGTTTTTACAGTGAAAGCCTGCTTTGATATTTCGTTATTGGACATTCACGTACAGTTGGTACAGCGAATGTCTATCTACTTTCCATTTGGAGATTGGACATTGCTGTACAGTCCTGTATGAATGGCCTATGTCCAATATCGAAATAAAAGTTAGACATTCGCTGTTCAAAACTTGAAGAAAAATAAATAGTTTTGCCGTGTCATTATGTCAGTTTGGGTATAAGAACAAATAATGTTTTCTCATTGATTGAGAACTGAGGAACCCTTTTGCTTCCTTTTGAAAACGTACGTTATATATCATTTCGCGTCGAACATCTCCATTACGCCACTCCCTGTTTTCGAAAATAACACCGCAACTAAACCAGTTTATTGGCGTAATCTATCAAGCACGCCATAAACACAACACAACATTTTTAGCAGGGAAGTGCCTTTTTGTCCAGATCATTAATTTATATAAAGTAAGACTACTGGGAAATCAGTCAGTTTAGTTGAAAGTTGTCTATTAAGTGATAATGTATGGGCGGACTTCCACGTTGTTAATCATAATAATATATCAGTGTTATGGACTGTGGATGGGATGGGGTCCTGTCATCCAAGCAGATGTAATAAATGGGACCATTAAGTGGAAGTGACGAACGTCATTATCAAAGGAATACTTCAATTTATAGAATGGTGCAGCTTAGTGTTTGGAGCTTGCATGATACATTGATCTGTCCTTCAACTTGTCTGATGTAACTGCTCAGTATGTTGTTCTTATTGTTCTTTCATTAATTTTATGTTTTGATTCTTTCTCATCATGGAGTGGTGCAGCTTTAATGTTTGGCGCTTTAATGTTTGGTCTGACAGTTCGTTATTTTGCATTTTCCCTTCCCTTCATTTAGGGTTTGCTGTCTTGATTCTTTCCGTTGGTTGTGTTGAAAACTATGTTACATTTGTTTTCACACTAACTTTTAAGTCACCCTTTAAAGTAATCCTTTATGGATGTTCGAATAAAGGGAAAGTGACGAACGTCGCTATCAAATGATGCTTTCAACACAAAAATCATGAAGTATAGAAATAAATGTAAGTTTGAATGAATGAATGAACGAATGAATGAGGGAGGGTACCTGGGACTCCGCCCACCATGCGGTCGTTCACGAGTTTGCAAACGCACTATTATAGTTAAAATGTGTCCAAGAGAATGTGGAAGAAGGTTGATTCGGGCCCCTAATCGTCGGTAGTGAGAGGGGCAGCTGCTCGCAACAATACCCGTGTCAAATTACACACCGCTACCCCCTTGCGCAAAACCGGGATGCCTTTTTCTCCTACAAGATATTTGTTATCATATTTGTAAGATCAGATCTGGAAATTGAACGATAGTACAGCTCACCCTGGCCTTCCACATGTCAGTAATAAAAAAGGTGGCTCAAATTGTATGGAATGATCATTAAACAATTACAGCTCCCACTCCAAGGTTGTCTATTTACATCAAGTGATTACCTCTGGAGATTGGATTTATGAAAAGATATTGTGCTATTCTATGGGAATGTAATTAAAACAGATGTGTAGGGAAAGGCCACTGAACGCGGCAGACCTAATGCGGATAATGATCCATTTTGTCACTGTTTTTTTTGTACAATTATTATTACATGGCTGGACTCACGTGGAGAGCTTGTAGTAACCCTATGTATACAATATCAAGGGTATATCATAATCGATGTGCCAGTAGCGCTGTATCCACTCCACCGAACAAATCTATTAATTTTGAAATATATTTTTGTAATTAAATCATCTCAACTCTGGGAGGAAAACCCACGGTTCGAGAAATGCTTTGCAGCGATGCGACCGATTTAGCTCAACGTTGCCAGCTGTTTCCACAGTTGTATTAGTGGACCGACTGTTAAGATAGAGGTTGTAGGTTTTTAACCCCAGTCTGTAACCGTAGGCTTTGCATTTTTTTTTCTCGTCTGGCTAAGAACTTCACAGTTGACAGAAGATTTCGATATTGGAAATGATTTTCACCTATATTTGCGGGGGTTCAAAGCCGGGCTGGGGTTTATTAAACGTCAGGCAATCATTAATCAACATGCTCGGTCATTCGTAAAACGGTGAATTTATTTTAATAATAATTACTGCACTAAAATCCACCCTGCTGGGTGTTCAAGGTGCAGAGAGAAATGTAATTGAAATTATTTTATTTTTACCATTGTTGGGTGACCCTTTCAGCTACCACTGCTGGTCATTTTATCTGTGAATACCAATACAACTTAAATTCAAAATGGGGAAATCTTTTGAAAACTTCAGTTGTACTTGGAATCTATTGATAAACTGTTGTCGAGTCATTTCGTTTCAAGTTGTAGGCGGCATTAAATAGATTCGAACTGTACATCGACGTAATTGATGTAACTGTTATGTTAACAATGCTACGTCTTACCTAAGCAGCACCTGATGCAAGAGGAAGACGCATTGCTACTTAAAAATTAATCTACTTCTTCTTCGATATACTTCATTTATATTTCTATTTAAAAAATAAAAGCCATTAAGATAAACACTATTGACGCCTTCCATTACTCGCTCATCAACTACTGGTGACGTCACTCGTCTTGATTTCACGCGGTGTTAATTGATGGTCTTGATAAAGATACGGAAACAAGCGTGTCTAATTGTTGCCACCTCGATCTCACCTTCGACCACTTTGTACTGGACCCGTGATGTATATGGAAGTGACATGGACAGGAGGTGGCTGATTGTTTCTAAGAAGAAGTTGTTGTTTCATTACATTATGCACATCGTGTCACCGTGTCCGAATGACCAAGGTCGTTCCAGGGCATTTGCGGGTAGGCAAGAGACTGTTGTTTAGGAAGATGGGGAAGTTAATATTTATGTTGTGTATGTGGGACATTGTATGTAGAAAGTAGCTTCCACATGTAAATCAAAAGGCACGACAGCCGCATTGAGACGCACCACCGTTCTTCATAAGTATCATAACTCGATTACATTTTTCACAGTATCATCTTCATTGTTATTGGTTTTGTTCTTTTTGTGCTTTGGCTACTGTTTTTGGGTAGCTCAATTTTAATTGCTATTGATATACATAACTGTTTTTAGTGTACACTTTTTATGATTGAATTGCCAATCACTGGCTATAAATAGAAAGAGTATCTGGACTAATATTTTATTGCGGGACGTGACTTCTTCCTTACGGGGCAATCTCGAATTAACTCTTTCTACAAACCCTGCGCAGCATTTCCCTCCATCCACCGCACTTAAATTCTTCACTTGCACTTTTCTTTCCCCGGCACAGTCGCCCACATCGCACACTTAGTGATGGACGGAAAAAGAGAAAAAAAATGCTGTTGGTAGAATATAATACTGCTGCCGGTCTTCTCTCAAATATCATCCTAGACTGGGCCCCTGTCTTTATCCGCAAGGGTAAACGAAGTGTGACGTCAGATGTTCAGGCTAGTATCACCCAGGCTATCATTTCCTCCCAAAAGTCGCCTCATTGGCACCTTGCCACCCGAGGGGGCGAGAGGGTCTGTTGGTCTTAGCATATTTCTTCTGAGTGAGGGAACATCGCAATTATTTTCGTGGAAGCTCTCTTTTCTCGTATGTGATTAACAAACCGTAATTATTCAGCGGTCTCGTTGTGCAATTAAATATTAACAATGGGTCGGGAGGAGCTGCTCTTCAACCCACACCTCGTGTTAAAATCGCCTGATGATGTACTATCAGTATATTTTAAAGATAATCTACTTCTTGTTTTTGCAAAACATCAGTACAATTTTAATCTCACTTTAAGGGTTTGTATTTGGTAATTACTCCAAAAATTAATGACCATGAAATTTACTTGGTGATGAAGAGCACTAGAGAGCTACTGATATTATTTATAATATAAGACATTGTTAGAAACAATACCCTGTAGAAATGTAGTCTTAAAGAAAGAGTTAATTTTGTCATCAAAGACATATAATCTGGGGTCTGGCTCAGGTTTGAAGCATATCTCAAGCATCTGAGAGCAAACACCTTTAAACAACTATATGCAACCAGGGAATAACTCGGCGTTGGGTGTACAGTGAATTGTATCGTATGTACCTCAATTTAAGGTTTTGTTTTTGTACCATTAAATCTTTATAGGCCTCGATGTCACTCACTAACAATATTAAATACAAAAGTAAAGCGAATCATGTAAAACGAATCACTGTGAATTTGGAACGTCAAATTCACATTTTATATCAGACTGGTGTTTTTTTTCCATTGTCAAAACCTGGTATTCAAGAGTCCATTTTAGACGGTGGTTTTGACTGTGTTAATGCTATTTCTGTTTTTTGCACTTGTTGAGCTTGCATAATTTATGACGTCCCTCGGCTGAGATCAAAGGGAATGGTCTTCGGTTCTCATGGCAACATAAATTCGTTAATGTGCAAATCTCTCTGTGGGTATATATACTGTATATGATGATGTACTATCAGTATATTTTAAAGATAATCTACTTCTTGTTTTTGCAAAACATGAGTACAATTTTAAGGTTGTTCTGTCATTATCTTATGTGCACCCATAACGGCATGCTACCTTGTTTTCGTTTTATGGCAGTCATTTTAATACTAAAAAAAGTCCGTTATGTACGCATCCCAGCTAACTGCTCAAAGCTGCCTGACACATATATAAGTACAACAACACTGTGCTTCGATTTGCGTGAACGTCTCTCTAAACTCAACCTCAACAATAAGCCATTTTGACGCATGGTGGCCACAATACTACATCACTATTTGGTTTGGGCAAATGTGTAGATATACAACCAAACAACACAGTGCAACCCTGTAGACCTTCCTCATGTTGCCTCCATCTTGATCATGTTCCTCGATCGAATAACAATAATCAATGTTAATATGAACCAGACTATTTTGTTCGTCCAGCCTCTGTTGGGTTACATTGATACAAATGGGAGAAATTCAAGATAGCTACACCATGATAAAGGTCTGTAGTGCCCACCATACCTCAGAAAGGCTAATGTGATGGTTGTGCACTGCCTCTCTTAATTTCGAATTTCTCTGTTCTTCTTATTCTAAATACAGATCCAGTCAAGGTGTTCCGTTCCTCCGGAAGGTAAGCAACCGTTCAATAATTCATCCAAATGAAGCTTCACGCTCTAAAAAAAACTAACGGGTCATAATTGACCTGGATTCCCGGTCCCAGGGGGCCTGACCCGTTCCAGGGTCAAGCTGACCAGCAACATTGAGCGCGAACAGTTTATCCGTGATTGACCACTGACTAGGAACTTACATGCGCAGTTACACACTCAATCGACACTCATTTAGAAGTCTAGTCAACCCTTCGCCTTTTCACTAAAATGCCACTGGTTCCCATCTGCGCTTTACAATTGTTAGAATGGAACATAATGTTGGTACCAGTGAAGAAACCATGGGCTGGAGGCTTGTTCCAAATGGCCGACCACAGTAGTCAACCAATGGTCGACCAGCCTGGGTTTGAGTCCAAATTTGAGGCTTGCCACAAGAGCTTCGTTTCAAAATTCACGATACGGGGTATTAGCCGCGCTGGAAGCCAAAGCCGTTCTGTGGCTACATCGTGCGTAGCTATTACAGTTGTCTGACTCTACAACACAGTGCACTTCATAAGCCGTAGCCCAAACGCCGCTGAAATCAAGATGCTCCTGTATACACACTGCAGTAAGACACGCATCAATGCAGCTGAATGCGGCACATTAGGGCAAAATAGCAAGAGATTGGCCAAATTGACTTACCAAGCCGACCTTTGGTAATAGTGATAGTTTAGAGAAGAGAGGGGATGTCAATGGCGGACTCGGCCAGCAGTGAAGGGAATCACAATGCCACGAGATAATGTTTTTTCCAGCGTAAAACTTTCATGTTGAGACCAAGACGTGTATTTCACGACAAGACGAAATTCAATCAAAACGTGTTTACTTCTGTTATAAATACACTCGCGAGACACGATTCCATCCAAAAAGGTCCCTGGTGTTCACGTAGAAAGCACAATAGTAACTTAATGTTGTGAGATAATTTCAGAACATGAGTAACTTAGTAGTAATTGGCTACACAGAACATAGTTCAATCAATCGATCAATCATCAGGCATTTGTAGAGCGCCATTATTCTAGTTGCCTTTTCTCAGACGCTTAGCAAAGTGAGGGAAACATTTAGGACGAGAGATACATAATTTAATGTGGAGATGACAAATGCAATGGACTGTAAGCAGATTCAGAGGGATTAGTCTTAAGCTGGCTTTTGAAGATCTGTAAGGAGTCAAGTGTATGAGTTGATAGGGGAGATTATTCCATGCTTTAATTTGTGCCCATGAAACGAACTTCAATTATGTCACCTGATGAAGAATGAGATCAATGAGTTCAACAGTAGTTTGTCGATGACCTCAGATTGGGCTGAGGATGGCAATGTATACACCATGTCTCTTATAGAGCTAGACCATGAAGTGTTTTCCGAGTCAACTGAGGATTGTGTAATTAATTCTTTGTTTTGTGCAACAAGTGTGGTTTGTTCTTGCATTGTTCTCATGCATCTTCGATGACCAATTGAGTCCAAATGTTCACAGGTTTGTTATTGTATGCATATGTTGGGATGCACCAAGTGAGAATACTGGTCTTTGACAATTACCAAAGGTTTCAAGTGCCTTCCAAAGCCCTAAATCAGCGCAATCCTTGACACTGTAGAGTGAGGTAGGCCGTTCATGACTCGAGTCACATCTTGTTTAAAAACCAAATCTACATTGCTCTCTGTTTCTTCCCGCCGGACGGTTCGGCGTGCAGCGGAGGAAAACATCTTATACATCATCAATAAGTGTTCTTGACAATCAAGGTTTGACTTTATGGATAAAACATGCTTTATAGGAGTATAATTGGGAGCGTATGATGAGTAGCCTTATTCTATTTTGGGGATAAAGAACAAACCGCTGTGTAGATGAATCGGCGATGCGAAAACCAATTTACATAATTTGTGTGATATTATTTTGTTCAAACGAGCATAGTATCATGTACTACCATACATCACGTACGGATTTCACACATCAACAAAACTTGCACACCATGATGACATTTTTAACTGGGGCGCCCTCTACTGAAACTTTTCGGCTTGACAAGATTTGTGCTTGTTTATGTCATATGTGGGTCACTTATGCTTCAAAGTCAGTTCCGTTTAGCTGGCTTTAAATTTGTTCGCATTTTCGAAACCATTTTTATTGATGTCGAATCATACACTCGACTGACCGTTGTCTTTTTCGAAAAAGTGGACGCGGCAATATTTTGTTTGCAAACAAGTCAGCTCATATGAGTGTTTTTAATCTCAGGTCACTCAATACTGGGAACTCCAAAGGTCATCGTACTGTGTGGATGTTTCCATTAAACGATACCGAATACCCGACACCCTACGGGTACGTCAGAGTGTCGATACCAGTTAACGCACTACACTGGACACACTGTGTTGTACTCCTCGCCCCGTCATCTCATCACACTTTAGCTTCTTGGGTTTTATTTAGAATAGAAAACAGAATGTATATATATAAACATCGTGTGTGTGAACTGGAAGTCTAGAATGTCCCCAATCCACTTAGGTACACGTTTTGCTATGGTAAGGATGACACTGTGAGCTTGTTTCGTCTAATCACGGGATCCGTGAGTGTTATTTGAGAATGTAGGGTTACCTACTGCTGGAGCGCAGAGGTGGCGTAAATACGTGTGCAGATAGTGTTCTCTGGAAAGACCGGTGGTTCGATTTCACTCGTCTAGCCTCTTTCTCATGCCGTTAGTGATGCAAGCTCGCCTACTCACTTACTAGAGTGCATATACATGGACTTTGGTACTCCAACTGGGTACCCTTAATATCGCCTTGTGGTTGACATGTCCATCTTTGCACGCAGACGTTGCACAGCCGGATGGTGTATTGATCGGTGGCGAACCTCTTGTCGAGACTTCCTTCTAAAGTTGTCGATGGTTCTATTTGTTTATTGTCTATGTCTGGAATAAAGGAATCCTAATGCGTTGCACTTTAATCCGTGGGCTCTGAAGGGAAGGTGACGAAGAATTACTCATTTTTGGACATGTGGGAAATTTCCATTTTTATAAACCCACGTAGCTTGGACCCAAAACACAATGTGAGGAAACGGTGTTTGGTTTTTGGAACTATGGTGTTTTTTCTTTTATTAATCTCTGGCAACTCCGATGACCAATTGAGTCCAAATGTTCACAGGGATGTTGTTGTATGCATAATATAATGCTTGGATACACCAAGTGAGAGCGCTGGTCCTTGGCAATTACCAAAGGCGTCCAGTACCTGAAGCAGCTCTATATATTTAGGCCCAGACCACTGATAACTGCACTAACCGACCTCTACGGTCGAGGTTGTAAGACGGTCGAGGTTGTAATGATATTAACAGGAGGTTAATCACCATCCCGTGAATAAGACGATTGGTGTCAAATGAGTTCATGTCTCATCAAATGAGGGTGGAGCGACCTTGAATGAGATTAATACTATCATAATGATTCACAAGTAAAATCGACATTTCATTTCATTGCAATTAATTAAGAGGATACAGGGTTGTCTGTTCAGATGGTCGGGGCTGTTGTTGTGAGATAGATGATCACGTACATAAATTGCAGACGTTGGGTGTGGTTGGAATGTGGCTATTAAAAATGTGTTTGTATAATGTATAAAAGTGGTTTCTTATAAAGCGCACATATCCGACACTCAGTGACGCTCAAGGCGCTTAAAACATACAGTATCTTCCTGCAAGGTGTGTGGGACTACGTTTGAATTATGAGACCCACTCTTTTACTATTAATAGCACCATGTAGTGGTTTACAGGGTGCTAGTGGCGGAATATTTTGCACATTTTAAGTAGAGAGCTTGTTTGTTGTTGAGTATTGTTAGTTTTAGGAAAATGCCGAATTCGGATTTGCATTAACCATAGCTTTTCTTGTATTAATGCATCTGGCATGGTTGGCTGGTAACCTTATTCTCTGGTAAGCTTAATTTGTAATATGCTTAGCTACTTGTTGCGCTTAAGCAGCTCTGATGAAATTGGGCCCCGTTCTTGTTCTCGTCTCGAAAGCATGTTTTGTTTTTCCCATTTTATTTTTTTTATTTATTTTTTATTCTGGCGTCTTTTAAAAGGTTTTCTATGCCACAATTTAATAATTATCATTCCCAAGAGATATCGCCATGGTAACTACGTGAATAAAAACAGGTATGGACAGAGGGAGATCAATCGGAGATTCATCTCCCTAATGTCCAATCCGTCAGTAAGTTGCCACCCTCGGGCTCGGCATTAGAAGTAATGTCATCTGGAATGGTTTCCCGATCTACGTCAGCAACAAAAAAAGAAAGAAAGAAAAGGTGGCCAGCCACCGGTCGAGCGTGCGTAGCGCTTGCTCAATTCAACAGACACTTTGTTGCCGTTGGTAACCCCTGTGTCACCCCGGGGACTTGTTGGTTCCCCCTGCTCACGACGTCAGTGTTCTCCCCTGGCGCAATCCTCCTCCAAATCCCACTGCTGCCCAGTCACAAATATTGGATCACTTTGGCCCCTCGACTGATCATCAGGTTTTAACATTTCTGACTCGTCCCAGATTGATTTTTAACTAAAAAACGTCGACCAGCGGCGATGTCTCACTGATGTGAACAATCGGAGCAGCGTGGTAATATACATATAATTGTTCTCTCTTTCTCGAGCTGGGGGAGACGGCTTTTCGGAATTCGGATGGGTTGTTGATGGTTTAGATGGAGAAATGCTCCCACCCTGGATATGCAAGCCTGGACGGTAAATGACAGGTCACTGCATTTTATATGAACAGTCAATTTCGATTCCATACGGTTTCGGGCACGTGGAAACTATCAAACAGGGGTACTGGGAAGGGGCGGGGCAAGAAGCGAGAAGGGCGTTCGCTCCTTGACTTACTTTTGACTGACTATCCATTCACTTTACACCATTAAAAATCAGTTCCCAGAAGAGGCTGACAATCGTCACTTAAAGGACACCCTGAGTTGTTGCCTAAAATGTGCAGAATGCGAGAAGGGTTTTGCGGCAGTGCCGTTAAGTGTACCTTGTAACCAAACCCCGTCTACTCGTGGATTGTTTTTAGGTGATGGCGTGTGAGTATAAATTAAGCCGGCAAGAGCAATCTTCTCGGCCTATTTATTTTGCGAGTGCCTAATCAGCATGTTTAGTTAGCTCAATTGTAAGTGCCCAACTACATTAGGTGTGTTTTGTTCAAGGCTGGAGGGGGGAGACAGCACTCAGATCGGGGATACCACGTTTAGAAGGAACTTGGCAAACATTAATGTCTGACTGCTCGCAGCTCCATCCTCGCTTGGCAATGGAGAAACCACGTGCTGTGTGTTATTTCGAAAGTGAAACGAGTACATTGGGCGTAACGGGCATTGCTGTTTAGTGTTCAGAATCAATCTATCTAGTAAATATTTGTCGATAAGATACGCTCAGCTCCCAAGGTGGCTCTTAGATGGACCATTCGTCTTATTAGTTTTTTTATGGCGAAGCAACTGTCGCTATGTGCCACCCAACAAAGAGTCGACATGTGTATATTTTCGTATTGTGAGTTCAACTTGTTTATAATTATTACCAATAGCTGTAATTATGTGTCCGATTGGTTCATCAAACAAGCAATAAAATGATATGTTGTGAACATTCCTCACCCTTTTTCAAACCTCCGTTTGATGTTGGATTATCCATCCAAACGCCATAGTTGAGGCCGGAGCCCAAACATCGGCGGTTTTTTTGAACTGTTGACTCGCAGTTCTCAAAACAATGTTTGTGTTGTTGGTCTCCTCATTAGTTATATCATTATACCCGCATTTCGGCAAACTATATCAGAAATTGTCAAAGATGTCATCTCTTTAATAAATAAAGTATGTAATTAATTATTGAATGACATTAAGAGTCTGTTAATAATAAACTTGCTCCAATAACGAGAAAGTTCCCGGCCAACTTTGATGAATTCAATGTTGTTGCCACAAGCCTGATGCATCGTGACTACAACGCGGAATATGCCCGTTTCTTTTTATTTCAAATTCATCACTTCATTGTTCATGTGATAATTAAAATATTTCTAGTTGAGTGGTTTTTAATGTGAGACCTTGTAATGAACAGACAACCTTCGCAATGAGCCTTTTACAAAAACGAGAACAAGACAAACAAGGCAGCTGTGGATGTTATTTTGCTAGTAATTGGATGGATTGTTGCATCCACTAAAGGCCGCGCTATCCTCATGGTGTCAAAATCAATCCAGGCAAAGACAACAGTTCAAACAATCAGAAATGATTGACGAACAGCTTTTTTAGACATTAATTACGAACATAAATCCACAAGAGTCGGAAAATCACTTTAAGGAAAGCACTCGTTCGGAAAACATCTGCGCAAATATGATTGGAAAACAAAACAAAATATAAAATGATACATCCGAAGGACCTGGCATTCGGCAAGATGTGGACTAATGAAATGATGCGTCAGTCAGGCTTGATGGATCGAGACTAATGTTAAATTTTTTTTTTCAATCACAGCACATTTTCCCTCGTGTCTTTCCAACTAGTCTCCAAGTGCATTATGTGTTATGTTCATGCAGGATATTGGGGTTTGGATGCTACTTTTTAGTGTTTCTGTTAAAGGGAGGTTGTAGATGATACCATAGTAACCTACTTGGGAAAGAGTACCGGATAGCTGTTGATATCATAAACATTGTAATAATTGAAGTGAATCAGATATAATTTTAGAGAAAGGGGTATTTCCCCCCCCCCTCCCTCCCCCCCCAAAAAAAAAAAATGTAAAAAATGAAAATAAATAAATAATTGAATCTGAGAAACCTTCAGGCATGAGGCCCCTTTTCAAGCACCTAATATGCCTCACCTAAAAAACTTACTTGGTAAAGAGCACTGGTTTGGACAGCTGTTGATATCCAATTTGTCAGCAATTACAATTTTTGAAGTGACGGTTTTAGAGAAAGGGGTATTTTTCACAACAAAAACAAGGATCTGTGAAAGGCTTCAGCATGAACCCCTCTTCAGGCATCTATAAGCACACGAGGGCGATTTAAATTTTCGTTATTTTCTTGCAACTTCAATGGAAAATTGAGCCGTAATTTCTTTACAGTTCGTTATTTTGTGCATACGTTGGGATGCATCATGTGAAGATGCTGGTCTTTGGCAATTACCAAAAGTATACCCTGCCTTACTTTGCAGCTGGGTTGAAAGTCCGAATTGACAAGGAGTAATTGGCAATGATTGATCCTGAAACCAAAGTGGTTTGGGGAAAATTAGATGAATTTTAATCTAAGAGATGGAGATCATTATAAAGATCACTCTCATAATATCAGGCTGTATTCAATTACCTGACAGCCTCATTTTCTCTTTTTGGTATACTGTAAGTTGCCATTCTCTTGAGTCACTTGTCATTCTACTCCATCTTGGTGATTTCATCTCCACATCTTTTGATTTGTCTTCCTATTCTTCGCCTGCTTGTCCTTGGATGACACTCTTATTCCACCTGTTGTCTTTCCCCTTTGCCGAAATTCCCTGCAAGCCCATCTCCAGTTCATTTCCTTGTCCTCCTCAAGGATATAATTTGACCTCCCCCCCCCTCTTTTTGACAATGTGTCTTACTCTATCCCGTAATGATGTATTGAGCATTACAGATTAAACCGGTACCAGATAACATGAGAAATAAACCCATCTGCAACTATGTCAAGGTAAAGAAAGTGGCAATTGAAGACCTCAAAAATTACGATTTTCTTTTAACTGCAACGATCAAAACAAGACCGTACAATAAAGTGAACACAACATTCCTTCGAATCGTGCCGCTTCAAAAACCTATTTATCGACCAAAAATGATTGAATTTATTTAATCAATGACTGAAATTCTCACACGTCCGTGCTTTTTTCCCAATTCTTTTCTTAATCAGAATGCATGTGTGTTGTAGTGCTCACGTGACAGCTCTAACACTACGTAATTGTGATGGGAAACTAACAATGCTGTCGAGCTTTCAAGAACTCTGCCCATGGATTGGGTGTGGCGAAACAAGGGTGAGTACAAAACTTCCATGTCACTCGTGACTGAACTTTATGCTAAAAAGAGTGCGCGCGCAAAGATTCATCGCGGATTTTTGGCCTTTAAAAGTATGCCTATATACCATGCCTATACCACGTCCGTTGATCATAAATTGCATTGACATATTCAACTTGTGACTTCCGAGAGACACGATTCAGAAGATCTTTATTTAAAAACGTAAAGTCTCCCAATTCCTACTTTTGGTCCAACCCTTTTCGTATCAAATTGGCTGACTCTCTCGCCAAGAAATGCCTTGCACATGGGAGGATACCGTGGTGATCGCATCACAGACGAGAACAACACGTGCTCATCTCAATCACCACGACTCAATCTTATCGTCGTTTTAATTATCGACCGGACAAAATCTGCAGTAAAACTTAAAGAGTATGTACATTTGTGTCTGTCTTCTTGTCTCAGATTGAGGTATAACATTTGACATGAAGTTGCACGAGGTTTTTTTAAATAAATAACTTGTTGGTGTAAGGCTTATATTGTAACCAATACTCGTCGCTAATTTTCAAATAGGCTTTGACGGTGTTATAAAACACGTGTAAAGAATGCCAGTCAATTTTTTTTTATGGGTTATTTTGTTTATTCAGTTGCCCCCCTGTTATCAAATTTGAATTGAAATCCTATTTCCGAAAACTGATATAGTCTCGGCGACACTTGTTGACACTTTCGTTGATATTCATTTATTAACAGTATCTCAGTAATTCATATTTGTTATCTACAATAATACTAAGGAATGATATAAGCGCATCCCTTATCCATAGAAGGTTCCCAGACTTTAGTCAATATGGGTTTTTTTCTTCATATTGTAACTCGCCCTTTCGTTTTTCTTGTTAGGAAATGCCAATCACTCCCTTCTCTTTCTACTTGTATTCTCTGGAACAGTGGTTAAATATTTGTTCAAACATTCATGTTTGGTTAGCAATAAATGCTGCGAGTTGAAATGAAATGGAACATTGTCATGCAACTGTATAGTGGTCGTCTCGGCGATCTTTAAGTTTGCGTTAGACTTTGCCAAGGCAGCTCTCTGTGAGATTAAAAAAGAGATCTGCAACATTGGGATTTTAGAAAGAACCATTTCGGTTCAAACCAGGGCAAGGGTGCTACTGAATTAAAGTACATTGACTATTCAAATTTGGCCGCTGAGTTCTGGCACTAGGGCTGGCTTGGTACATTTACAACAAGGGGATATGTAAATACATGCTAAGTAGGGAAATGAATATACATATAAAATTTAAATAATGGACTTTATGTGACATCATCTCTTTGAGAAACATATTATAAGGATGGCGTAATATTGGTTTGGAAAAAAACAAACATTTGTGTACACACAAGACACTCAGAGTATACGAATCGAAACGTCGGGAATACACCGGCTCTATCAGAGCCAACACTCTTCCCTTGAGAGATTTACACATGGTTGTACCCCGAGAGTTTTCTTGTGGTCTAATATCCATACCAAAGCATCAGACATCACTCAACCAGCGTAAATTAGGAGATCGTGTTTTCAAGAAAGGACATAATAGTAATGATTTTCAAACTGCTGACAGATCAAAACGACCTTTGGTATATAGGAATGCTTCAAGAGCTAATGAACTCACGTTTCGAACTCTAACCGAGACCTGTTCAAACTCCAAATACAACAAAGGACACGAGTTGCAAGTATTGGTGTAACAGTCAGGTGGGAAAGTTCACTTTGGAGTGAAACTCAATTAGCAAAGAACAGGCAGGAGAGACAAACAAAAACAATCAGTAATCACTAAGTACAGACATAGTGTTGTGGAAACATAAAATACAACAATTTGGGTTGGTAAGAAATTTAGTGTAACTTTGTCTAGCCAACTCAAGAACTTACTTTTCTCGAGCATGGAAATAGTTCAGATAATTTGTTTTTGTTCTGAATACTTGTGAGGTTTACCATTATCAAGTTTCTACAATTCAAGTTTGTAGACAAATAAAGGCTCATTCTTTTGTAGACAAATAAAGGCTCATTCGTTTTGAGATTTATTTGTGGTCGTATAGTAAAATGCAGTCACGACATTATCTCACCATCAAATGAATGAATTGTGTGTGACTGTTAACAACTTTACACCCAAAAGGCTTACCAAACTCATTTGGCAAGTTTGAAATTAAGTTGTCACTAACACTCTTCAGTCCTCATTCTTCTTCTTCTTTTTTAATTTAATCGCAACATTGACAGCCCGACTCCATCATACCCCGCTAAAGTGCATCGGGTCTCGCGACCTGTTTTGAGCAGTACGCCAGACTTCAAAACATTCACGTTCCTACAACACACGCTAAACACTTTGATTTAATTCCTGCATGGTTTATTTTCACATTGTTTAAATGCAAGGTCTCTGATTGCAAATTTTGACAGTTTCATGTGATATCTTCATTGCTGTTTTGATGTTACATTTTTTGTTCATTTCCCTTGCCTTTCTTAGCAAAACGAATAGAGTGTACACTATTTTCCTCCTCAAGGACTCCCGGTCAATGCGTTAATTTCCTATTTGATTCATCGAAAGCTAAAACATTCTCGATGCTGGGCCCGGTCTGAAACGGATCTGGGAGGATATGCCTCCCGTCGTCATGAACAAAACAGCCAAGGTCTTCACGTGAGATTAAAAAACCTCAGGCCTATGTAACATGATGTAAAGTCTCGCGTAAACTGGATAATTTCACTAAGTGCATTAGACGTAGACTCGCGTTTCGTGTACAGGGGGAAGACGCAATCACCGCCTATGCCTCCAAGACACGCGCTAACGCACTTTTCAGTCTAACTCGAAAAATTATGTTGTACTTTTCTGAAATAAAAACAATCTTGTTCATTCCTCCTCCCAAACATGATATCCGTATACTTAAATTGGGTGTGAACGAGGCCTTCCTCTAACTCTCCATTAGATTTCAAAGGATGAGGTTTTAGTTTAAAACTTTAATATTCACTAACTTATAATGGGGACCGAGGACAACACAGACAAAAACGAAACAAAGGGTCTCCATAGGGTTATTTAAAAAGACTGGGTGCTCCACAAGGAATTTTGTGTACAACGTCTATGGAAGGTTCTTAGGAAGAAACAACATACTTTCCACGGGGATGCACAGTTGCTCTCTCTCTCTCTCTCTCTCTCTCTCTCTCCCTCTCTCTCTGATGTGATATCGAGGACGTTTATTGTCACTGTTGCAGAAATACATCAGTTTCATTTTGGTAATAAGTCAATGGACCTGAGCACGAGATGTTCACATAATGTAGAAACTTGAAACCCTATGTGGACTAACACACGTCCACACAGTGTTAGTTGCGGTGTTGAAGAATACGATTTGTACAGAACAAATGTCCACACAGTGACTGCAACACAGAGTTGCGTGCACACTGGTAAATAAACACCTGCCAATCGGGGACCTCGTTTTTCCCCTTTTCTGCGTCTGCTTAACAAAATTAAATAATGAATCACATATCTCTTTATGAAATAATGATAAACTGATCCTCTTTATGTCAAAAAAACAAACCTGTTGCTCCATTATTTAACAGAGTGCAATTCAGTCTTATACTACACTCCATCGATACCGACTCAAAGAGTTATTTATTCGGTCGATTATTACATGAAATTCATGCATGATCAGATGTCTTGTCATTATTTCGAGATAAACAATTTGTGAGATTGGACGTCCCCATTCGATAATTGTCTTTATACCCGCAGCATTAGAAACTGTCAAGGGAAAATCCTGGCATTTTGAGAATAAAGGTTCATATATCTGACGCCTAAATCCACATCGCTGTTGTCAACAATCAAGAAAACTAAGCCATCCTCCCAACCTATCAATACATACGAATCCAACCATTATATATACCCGCTCGCCTTCCGATGATGTCCTAGATAGCAAGTAAAGCGAATCAGCCCAAAATTTAATAAATTATTAAATATAGATCAATACCTAGCCCCCATCTGCCCGTGGTTTCAACCCCCCCCCCCCTGTCCCTTACGGCATCTTCTTACCGTGGCTACCCTCTCCCTCCCGACCGTACAGTCTCTAGAATCCACGGCATAGCGGCGACGTCGAGCTTGCTCTATATCCCTCCCACTCGCAACGGGCCCCCTAAAAAACCGGATCGGCAGACAGCTGCCTCGCCCCGGGGGAAGCAGTGACTACATGGATGGACTTTAACAGTAACTCTCCATAGATAGCCATTCAACGGCTATTTGTCTTCTTTGAGTTGGTTGTCTTTTTTTACTATTCTCGAGTGTCCATTTTTAGAACTGCATGTCTAAATATATTGACCCCAAAAAGCTGAGCAGAAATATATTTCCCGATATTAAACTGATAACAGCCAGAGTGGGAGGGGATGTTCAAAATGCGTGTCATCGATGTGACGTCATGATGACGTTTCGGGAGATGTAACGATAAAACGCGTTGTATTTTGACTTAGAGACGGGTATCAGCCGGGCGTAACTTAACATGGAAGCAAGCAAGCATGCGAACATTACCCTCACGAGAAAGTGGCGGGGAGCAACTGAAAAATAGTCGGGCAAGTTCGGGCACAGCAAGAGCACAATTAAACTGGACATAGAAAGAATATTAGCACCTATGGATATATTAGCACCTATGGGTAAAATTTCAGACGTGTGTGTTCTACTTGTCATACTGATATTACTATGTGTATCTTCCACCGTGGGTATTCGTTTTCCCCCAAAGTGTTTATATCACTACTGGGAAGAAGCACATTTTTAAAGATAAAACTTGTCACAAATTGAAGTTGGTGTCGAATAAGCAATGTTGTTAACATTGCTCCCAATCCTGTCAAATTTATAATGTTGAAAGGATGCGGGCATATCTGCGCCCTCTACCGACAGAGACAAGCTGTAAGGAGAAGGTTATTGGTGCACCACGGAAATAACTGGGTGCTGTGTCGGCTCTGGAAAGGAGTCGCAGAGGTTTAAACCGATTTGACAATTGACGTTTCAATCTTCAGATAATAATAATAATAAATAAATAATGATAAGACTTGTAATGCGCAAATATCCACCCTGCAAGGTGTTCAAGGCACATAATGCATGTGATGTCTCCTAAAGAAAGATACGTACATGTTTTCGGTTTCTATATGAATGTAGTGCCTGTGACAGTAAAACAAGCTTATGAACATTGCTTTATACGGTAAACATTCTGACTGGAAATAATGTCCTTTAGCTACGAAACTGTATTCCGTGCGCTTCAAGTCGCAGATCCATTTCGACATTAAACAGTCAACGAAAAGAAGAAACAACGGGAAGTTTCCGCTGACAGTACAAGATCTCCCGGGGCGCGAGAAATGACGAGCGGAAGCGAGAAAAGGTCCTTAGTGTTTTTGTTTTCAAGTCTTGATTCCTGAGTCTAGAATCACAGTGTCTGACGTGGAGGCAGGGCTCTAAACTCACAGTGACTGGTGTGGAGGCAGACGCACTGAGTAAGAGAAAACAAACACAAGACAGAATTATAAGACGGCAAAATGCACCAACATTCAGACCCAAGGGCGTCACTACAAACTAATCTCATATTCACTTAAGAAAGAAAACTCTTATTCCGATCAACCCGCTACGATCGAAAACTTGACATAAAAAAAAGCTTTGTTTTTATTTCATAAACGCAGAGCGCGAATGTTTGTGTTCTTTTCTTCGTCTTGGTTAAACATGCTGTACACGCGTTTCTATTAGCCGTCCCAGGGTGATGACGATCGGCATGTTATGTTTTGGCGGCCAACACAGGCACTTTTGGCGCAAAACAAATGTCAAGCAACGTGCCTGATAGCTGAATAGCTGTTCAGATGGCTCTGTTTCATTTCTTGTTTTCCCCCAATGGCGGGCCTTGGTACATTATTGATCAGCGATTGCAGCGTGTCACGAATTTCCCCAAGAAAGATTTTTTTTCTTTCAGATGATATGATGAAAAATTTACTCATCGCGCCAAGTAATATAATATGAAAGTGATTTAGGTTCGCACTGCCTGCCCAAAATGGTTGCCTTGCTCGTGCTTTCTAAATATTTCAACGCGTGTTGTCAATATTATTTGACCTACTTGTGTGTCACACTGAAACTCAAGTTGCTACTCGGCAACACTTGACAGAATTTCATCTTTACTTTCAAAACAAACAATCAAAACACTGAAAATATGAATAACCTTGTGATGTGTTTCTTTTCGTTCGGGGAGTGTGTGTAAGTGTGTGGTGTTTTTTTACCTTATAAACTCTATTTTTTTCCCTGCAATTTTCCAGCAAGAGTAACCATTTGTGTGTTGTTACTTTTATTACCCAACTATCGTTTTGCCGGTGTAACGTAAATAGCATAAAAAAATACTTTTGAATTCAAAATACCGGCGGAAATACCTTTCATTAAAATCCTGTTTTAGCAAATTGCAAACATTCATTTTAATGTTAAAATTGAATATTGTGGGAGAAAATTCATTAAAATTATTACAAAGAAAATTTTGTACATTTTACATGACTGTTTGATCTTTAAAAAGTCGTTTTTTTTCCTTTGTTGCAATTTCACAAACCCCCAAGGTGGAGCAACTGACGGGTCGCTGAATAAGTAAAGACCGATAAATTAAATATCAGGAACTTTCCTTATAATAAAAAATTACGACTTCGCGGACAAATATAGACAATATAAAATATTAAAAAATCATTCCTGAAAAAAAATCGCACAAACCCTTCGGGTTACGATGACCCGATTCTAAATTATTAACGATTTGATTTCGGTCACTCGGAATTTCGCTCAAGAATTTATGTTGATTGAAAAAAAAAACATGATATGGGGTTGTGCAAAGAAACCAGCCAGTTTCTCTTAGGTCTATTATTAAATATGTAAAGAAGAAAAAATACCATCATCACATTTTCAAACTATGAGTGTCGAATCGTACTCATTTCAAGTCAATACATTGTGTCATTAAAGCGTTGGCACTATTGTAAATATAATAGCTCACCAAAATCGTTGGCATAAAAACTTACTCGGTAACGAGCAATGGAGAGCTGTTGGTATACAAAATTGAGAAACGGCTCCCTCTGAAGTATATCAGTTTTGAGTAAATGTTGAGATATTTCTCACTCACATATTTTAATTGAATTCGAGACCTCAGCTTAGTTCTCAAATTCAAGGCACCTAGGAGTGTTTTTTCTTCCATTATTCTCTCGCAACTTCGACGTCCAATTGAGCCCAACGATGTTCACAGGTTTGTTATTTTAGCAATGGAGAGCTGTTGGTATAAAAAATTGAGAAACGGCTCCCTCTGAAGTATATCAGTTTTTGAGTAAATGTTGAGATATTTCTCACTCACATATTTTAATTGAATTCGAGACCTCAGCTTAGTTCTCAAATTCAAGGCACCTAGGGGTGTTTTTTCTTCCATTATTCTCTCGCAACTTCGACGACCAATTGAGCCCAACAATGTTCACATGTTTGTTATTTTATGCATAACAATATGTTGAGAGACACTAAGTGAGAAGACTGGTCTTTGAAAATTACTTAAGATGTCCAATGCCTTTAAAGGTAAGGGTCATAGATATGAAAAAGGAATAATTCATAGTTTCATCATTGGTTATTGGAGGAACATATCCTATTCATTCAAATAGCCTTACTTTCTTAACCTGGACAAAAATTCATCACACATAGTGGTCACGTGTTCGAGAAGGGGGAAAAACACTGAATATAAACGGTTTTCACTTCGTCGTGGATTTTCATTCAAATTTATGTACTTGCAAATTGAAATATAAAACCGTATTAGAGAAAATGTTCTTGCTTATGGTCTAGTACTCCAGATGAAAAATTGTTCCCATGACAATAGAGACGCTTCATCAGTCACGTTGAAGCAATTCTTCAACTAAAATACACTCCAACCCTCTTTCATTTTGTTAAAGAAACCCACGCAGTAATTGTATAAACCCTTTTGCTCTAATCGTAATAACTTCTTGACAGGCAAATTGCTTCTAGGAACGCATCTGAGTACCCGCTCCTTGGAGATTTTTCATTAAAGGCACTGGACACTAATGGTAATTACACAAAATAATTGTTACTGTACAAACTTACTTTGTAACGAACAATAGAGAGCTGTTGATATATACTGTCAAATATTTTTGAGAAGTTTCGCGCTCACATATTAAAAGACTTCAGGCCTGAATTCCTGTTTCGGCATCTAAAGCACACATGTTTGTACAACAAGGGTTTTTTGTTTTTGTTTTATTACTCTCTTGAAACTTCGGTGACTAATTGAGTTCAAATTTTACAGATTTGTTATTTTATGCATATGTTGGGATACACCAAGTGAGAATACTGGTCTTTGACAATTACCAAAGGTGTCCAGTGCCTTTAAGTGCGAGTTATGCAAGTTCAGCTCAAGCATGAATGAAGATACTTTGGTACCTTCTCTTTTAGTTCAAGAACTACGTGCTTGTCTTTTCAAATGGAGATACTGTCTAAACGGGGAACGCGTTTACTATTCCACAAAGCTGACACTGTAAACGATAACAGCAAAGCAAAGAAACTTGAAAGCTAGATAGAGCAACTGAACTTTATCGTGTACTTTGTAGGACCGGTTTTGAAGGCGGGTGATCAAACAATCATTAAAGAGAGCAAATCAAGCCAGTAGATAGAGTTCTCACGAAATGGAGACTTTGGAACGCTAGGTGGCAGTAGACTTAACGGATACATTTCAATTGTACCTATCCCGAAATTCCCCAACTGTTTCCTCTAAGTTCCAAATAATGTGAACAAATCGGCGTTTGTAAACAAATGTTGCTTTATCTGATGATAAATTGAACAACATGAATGAAATCATTGAAATAAAAGAATAGACAAATCTAGCCAGAAATGAACATTGAACTATTATTTAGGAATATATATTTCATGATTCCATTAAGATAATGTAAAACATATATATATGCCTCACTTCTGTTTTTGTGTACCATTCACCTGTACTTAAACAGGTGTAACACCTTTAAGTTACTCTCATACGCGAAAAATCTACATTGAGTTTCACACCACATCAGTTGTTCCCTAAGAACAACTCTACCTGGCAAGTAGATACACACATGGTGTTACCGCAAACCAAATATACATTGATACCTCACCATGCAATGCCTCAAGTCCTATACATCAGTTGCAATTTGTCTTCTTTTTTGGATCTCGGCAAAAATCTGAGTACGGCACTGTATTTAAATCATAGCATCAGTGCAAATGCAAACTGAAACTAAAAGGGCCTATCGTGGATCTTTTCTAAATGATTATTAAAGACAGCTGGAAGTTTCAATTAAGCCAGCTTATCTCTCAATTTCATTCGAGTTTAATCCAGAGGAGCCTATAATCTTATTTCTATTTATTAGGATCGGATTGCAAGCTATCTTTATCCATGGCTATATCAATGGCGTCACAGTAAGTCAATAATTGCAAAATGAAACACTTACTCCTTCATAACCAGCAACCATGGAGCGCTCATTTATTCATACGTGCGTACAAGATGGCTGCACGCAGTGAGGTGCGGGGCAGGGGGTGCCCGTCCTATCCTAGCCTTGCTCAAGGCAGTCGAATTATTTACTCCGAAAAAAGACCGCCGCTGTATAAAAACCCCACCCGTATTCACTGTGCGTAACATCGCGCGACACGATGCCCTCGTACACTATCCGCATGCGGAGGCCGTCAGGCCGACAGCCTTGTAGGGTCTGTGTTTAGGCCACTGACCTCATTACTATAATAAGCGAAGAGTTCCCACGGTCAGCTCATTACCATAATGCCCGCGAAAGACGAGACATGTTTACATCACACAAGGTCGTGATAAGGGAAGTGCGTGATTGGACGTCAAAATGAATAATTAATTTGCCTCACATCCTGTGTTGTCTATAGGTCTGACGAAAGATATACATATTCATGGCTGCATACTAGCATATTCATGGCTGCATACTAGCATATCCGAGAGCCCCCCCCCCCCCCATTTTTTTCCACTTGTGGAAATTTTTCAATACAACACATTAAACCCGGAAGTTACAGACCCGACAAGGCTGTCGGCCTGACGGCCTCCGCATGCGGTTAGTGGTACGAGTGCGGATGACTTGTGTGCACGTCGTACGATGTGACAGTGTGTATAAGGGTGGGTCATGCGGTGATCGCACTCACCACGCACAGGGTATACGGGTGGGTTTACAGCGGCGTCTTTTCGGAGCGAATAATGCGACTGCCTTGAGCAAGGCTAGTCCTATCCCCAACCTGGGCTGAGAACGGAAGTTATTCTAGACCTGGGCCTCGCATCACAGACTAAAGACGACGTGTCTGATTAGGGCGGTGCTGTGATGCCTGGATGCAAATCACATGTGACAAGACCAGAACAGTCGCGTGTGTATTTTGGGATTAAATCGTGTGCAGTCAATTCCACTGAGATTTCAACGCCAGCCTGGACTCGCTATGCTACCCCGTCCGTAACTCTCACTTAAATTACTCATATTTTTATTTGTCCATTTTGTTTTTCTTTCCAATATTAGGGGAGGCTCTCTCCGGGAAATATGTTCAAGTGTAATCGAAGCCCGCGAATAGTGCGCATTTGGCGTGTTCCTGTCCTCTTCCCCGCGTATTTATGGTGTCTCCCGGGTACCCACAGGGGTGTCCGTTGCGCTGTTTACCACTACAATAAAAGCAGTCATCCGTCACACGACACCATTTCTTATGTAGTAATTTCTTACGTGGATATTGTGGGGTGTAACTCTACGCCAGTGAGTACGCACAGCAAAGAGCACCAAACACTGTCACATCCATTGTTACCACTCCCCGCACGGTGCGCCTCTGGAAGGTGCTTCGTTTCCTTATATCAAACATGGTAACCCGAGTGAGGAAAATCCAGCCGAAAATCCCCCATTATTGGTCACCTACACACGTTGTCAATGAAACGCAAAACCGTTTGGTCGCGTTTAGCGTTCGTCCATTTGTGGTCCTTCGATGTGAAGCCGTACTTCGTGGACAACGCATTACCTTCAAACTTCATCAGGTCTCTCAAAGCTTAGTAATTTAGGACACATCTATCTGAAGGTTTACTTTCCCTACTGACATCAAACTCGGTGAATTGCAGAGAGGTTTATGGAAAATGCCAGAGAAGTGACAACTCGGTCTATGATTTTATTTGTCTTTGATACCGAAGGTTGTCAACCTGCCATACAGCAGTGTGAGTGCTTTGAACTCTACTCATTCCCCGGTAACCTACCCTTTTGATGATACTGAGACTAAGACTTTTCCGTCTTGCTCTTATTTTTTTATTGCGATTAAACTCTTATCTGGGGCTTGACTGGGAAATACAATACAGCCGGCCCCTATTCAATTCGAATTTGCCTCTAAAGCGAATCACAGCCATTTCAATATATGCGAAGTACAGATCTAAAAATAGTTGACGTTTGGATCTCACTCGATGGTCATCCGCTTTCGAACCCGCATTTTCGCGATTGTCTACGCGTATCGTAAATCGTCGCTGTATGCGTAAAAATCGTCGCTGTAAGCGAAAGTAAATCATTGCTCTACGCAAGTAAATAAATCATCGCTCTACGCGCAAGTAAATTGTCGCTATATGCGCAAGTAAATCATCGCTCTATAGTACTTCGTAAATCATCGCTCAATTATAGATTTTGTCAACGTTTCATGTATACAATCTATTATTAAAGGGAAGACAGGGTAATACTCCAACTATTAAAGATCATAAACATTTGGTAAGAAGCAATGCAGCTGTTGAAAACCGTAAGCCTACCGTTTAATATTGCATTGTACAACTTTAATGTCTGCATTGGCTGCCTTACCTTCAAGAGTTCTTGTTATTGTTTTATGTTGTGTTGTTTGTACTATTTTTTTTATAAATATTTGGATTTCAGTAACATACTTTGCTGTGTAGAGGATATTCTTTTGGGAACTTTTCTTGCTATTCATTCTACCGCGGAGTAGATTTCACACCTTCTCGCCAACAGGTATTATTATAAGCTAGACCTCACAATGCAAACTATGTCTTCGAATCTTGTTACAAGTTCGTCCAATCCTACCAGCTGTATAGGTCAATAACCAAAATTATGGTTAGCGGTAGCGCTACTATATGCTGCATCCGACTTCATCAGCCAAGGCCAATAAGTGTTTCAACATTTACTGCCAAGCGAGCCTAAAGACATTAAAACCCACTCAATCTACAATTCAAAATTAGGCTATGAGTTCTTCCAATATAAACACTTCACACGATTTTAAGTGTAAGATTTCCCAAGCTTTTGAAGTTCTCTTTCAACCTGTAATACCACCGCTTGATTAACCCTTTCCTGGGTCGTAAACCTGTGTCTCAGAAGTCAGCGAAAAGATGGACGGCTAACTATGAGCCATCAATTGCTCATCAAAGGTGAGGCGAAGCCAGGTCATATCAGAGAGCTGAACGAGAATCTAAATGATACGATGGATCTGGACGGATCAACGGCAGACATTGACGGGAGTATCGACTCAATATGTCGGTCCAATGACTGACCTTTTTGGAGATCCATTTCGAGTTGTGGCGGGGAGAGTTTTCATTATTTTAAGACGAGTCGTTGACTTCTTTGGAATTTGTGTTGTTTATTTGGGAACCAACTAGCCCAAGCTGGGGTAGTGTAAATACACTTGGACAAAGAGGAAAGTATGGAGTATAGGTCGTTCTATGACTGACTTTTGGGGGATCCATTTTGGGGTTGGGCGGAAAAGGTTTCATTATTTTAACTTTCAAGATGAGCCGATGGCTTCGTTTGAATTGGTGTTGTCTTTTGGTGAATCACATGGCCCATAAGCTGGGGTTAAAGGTAAATGTACTTTTACTTGGATCAAGAAGAGACAATGATGAGAGTAAGGACTCAATAGGTCGGTCTAATGAATGAGTTTGTAGATCCTTTTCGGGTTGGGCGGGGAAGAGTTTGTATTATCTTTAGATTGGTCGATGGCTTCGTTGGAATTGGTGATGTTTATTTAGGAATCACAAGGCTCGTGAGCTGGGGTTAAAGGTAAATGTACTTTTACTTGGATCATGAGGAGACAACGATAAAACTATGGACTCAAAAGGTCAGTCTAATGGCTGACCTTTTTGAGGATCCATTGGGGCGGGGAAGAGATTTCATTTTTTTATTTTATTAAATGAGTCGCTGACTTTTTCTGGAATTGGTCTTGTTTTAGTGGGGTTATGACTAGTAAGTTGGGGTTAAAGGATTTGGGTACTTTTTTAAAACGTCCATAGATTTACATTAAACTTACAAGGTTTGAAGATAATGATAGTGGAAAGCTTCCCTTCAAATCTTACTTACTGAGGTGCTGTAGTTTTTGAGAAATGAGTAAGACAATGTCATGAAAATCCGTTTGTAAATTATTAAAATAATTTTCGTCTCATGAGACGAAAATTATTTTCTTGACATTGTTTTACTCATTTCCCAAAAACTACAGCACCTCAGCACATAGTATTTTCAGGGAAGCTTTTTACTATCATTATCTTCAAACTGTTAAAGTTTAATGTAAATCTGTGGACATTGTGTTTTTTGTCCTACAAAAGTTACATAGACCCTTTAAAGGTAGATGTACTTTAGGCCTGTACTCGGATTGTGTGGATTAATTTTTAATGCGTATCTTGTTAATAGCAAGCATCAATTATAAATAACAACCTCCGTAAATAAATAGACGGACCATTAAGTCTTAACAATGTCCTCGACAGTGCTTGCTGTGTGATAACTCATGCACCCATGCGGCGAAAGTACAACTGCGATCTCGCAACTCAGTGAGAAAATTGTGGTATCCACATTGACGCGTCAAAACCCTTTTCATACGAAGGCGGGAATGTTCTTTGAAATCACCACGTGGACAACCATAAGTGAAGGGTGTAACTTTTGACATTTTGCTGTGGTTGATATAAAAAGGATATAAAAACAGTCGTTCGGCGCAAATCAAAACAAAATGACACAAGAAGAGAACTTGGTCCATGAATGATAAATTAAGGTTAAGGACAATTTTAGAAAATCAGTAACCATGCTCTGTATGTACAATCCCGGCCATCACTTGATATAAACTGCTCACAAAAAGTAAGGAAACTTTTTTGAATCCAGTATATTTGTTACTATTTATTACTCTCTTTGTATATGGTATATATCAATGCAAAGCTGAATTGTTCCTCTTCAAAATGATACCACAATTGCAATGATTACATGTTGCTGGACTTGACCACGTTAATGAGAATGAGACAAAGTCACAAATCAAATGTGCCAAAATTAGCAACTTTGTGTTACCGTGTGAACAATCAAATTGACACTGTAATTCAAACAAGCAAGACAACTTACTGATCTTAATCCACTTTATTGAGACAAGAAGTCTGGTATAGAGCAAGACAACTTACTGATCTTAATACACTTTATTGATACAAGAAGTTCAGTAACGAGTGGATGGTCCGAAGGCGTTGATGACAGCCTGGCACCTTCTTCTCATGCTGCACAAAAGTCTTGTGATGCGCTGATGATGAGGGATGGCGTTCCATTCTTCATTAAGGAACCTGGTTAGGTCAGCCACAGTTGATGTGTTGGTGGTTCTGGCGCGGACAGCGAGGCCAAGCTGGTCCCACAGATGTTCCATGGGATTCAGGTCTGGACTGTTAGCGGGCCAATCCATCCGGTGCACCCCAACATTGTTCAGGTACCAGTCGGGCTCGATAAGGGCGAGCGTTGTCATCTTGAAAGATGGCATTTTGGTCCAAGAGTCTGCAAGTATGGGACTGCAATCGGCTGTAGAATATCGTCTTGCAAATACCCATCAAACAAGGTGTTTTTCAAGAGATAAGGGTTAACTGTGTGTGGTGATCTCACTGGTGCAAATCTTTGTGTAAACCATTAATGGTTCTGAAAAGCTTGATCGGTTTGATTATTGAGCATCACCTATTGACCATTTAGCACAGCCAACGGTAATTTTGGCACATTTGATTTGTGACTTTGCCTCATTGTTATTCGTGTAGCCAAGTTCAGCAACATGTAATCATTGCAAATGTGGTATCATTTTAAAGAGGAACAGTTCAGCTTTGCATTGATATATACCATATACAAAGAGAGTAATAAATAGTAACAAATATACTGGATTCAAAAAAGTTTCCTGACTTTTTGTGAGCAGTTTAGCAAACCGTGTGATTAACGACGCCGATATGTCTGCAAGAAGGCTCACCAAAATATTGTTTATCAAATTTAAATGTCAGGAATTTGTTCTTGGAGATGAATGAAAACTAAGCAGCATCCTCGGCAAATTGGATTTCTGATACATTATGGGGATATCAAGACCACGTGCGGGATGTTTTAACTTAAAATAACGGTTACTTTTTACTGTGGATCGACTTGCAGCCTGGATTCTGAGCGTCTCCACAGTTGACTAATCGCATTAGTCAATAACCGGGTAATTCTGAAATTGAACTTAATTTGATACCCTGTTGTTAAATTTAAGGTCGTCGGTTCTTAGCTGAGATTGTAAATGTTTTGTAGAAACATTGAGGGGCAATACTATTGCCAAACTGTACACATGCATTAAAGGTGACAGGATCAAGTTTAAGAGATGTTAAATTTGCATCGGGGATAAAGATATTAATTTTCGGTTTTTTTTTTACCCATACACCGATGTGTGTTAGCACTTATGATGTCATTAAAAGCTATTAACTGAGATAAAACATTTGTTTCATACTGACACATAAATAAGATTGGATACAGAGTAGAAAAGCAACTAATTAATCGTCACACGATTTGATCTACTGAAAGTCAATATGTAAAAAAAAAAAGTGATGCAAACAATGCTACTTTTGTTACTATGATTCAAATCAGACATGCTTGTTCCTTAAAAAATGTGGTTTTAAAGTTGGCACAATGGGTGTTGTCACAGTACAGATAAATGGCTCCTGCTTGAGGAGACTTGTACTGGGATAGGCCTTGCTTAAAACAACCCCATCTCAGAGCTATGTATCACAAGAGTGCAGTGCAAAGACACACCAGAAAGAGATGGATTGGTTATGACTGTCCACCTTCTATCAATTAGGAAGTTTCCATGCAATTTGCAAGGGAGGCTCTTGTCTCACATGTTGTGTAATTGCAGATAATCCTCGGATGCGGATGAGGAGGGGATTGTGATATCCGTTGATATTGGCTTGTGGACGGTAGAGATGAAGCGTCGTGACACGCTGTGTCATTGTCCTAATCCCATGTAACACTTGACTTGCCATTCGAGGTTCGGGTTTGAAACTTCACCCCGGGTGGCTTTGCCCTGAGCCGGGGGTATAAGCCCGGGTCTTGTACAGGACGAGGAACAACCTCCGTCCCACGGGAAATCTCATCGCGTTTCTTGACCTTCCGAAGGACGATGCTCTGTTTACACGATCCTGATTGGATCTTGGTTGTGAACATTGTGACGGGGTTGAGGTTGTGGAAGCATTATGTTTGGTAATGTAGACTCCGATTACAGTCCCCCGGGCTAGAGAGCTTCATTATTTTTAGTGGGATGTTGTCGCACTCATAATGTGAAGGAAATAATATTTGTGATAACAATATAAAAATCGCAACCCTGAGTGTGTTGAGTTCTGAGTGGAAGTCCCGACATTTTTTGACGAAATCACATTAGGTTTTGCAAGGCAAGAACTGTCCCCGATGTGTCATTGCCCCCATATTCTTTTGTTGAAGCAAGGTTCAAATGCGTAGACATATATCTTTAAATATAAGTGTTCAAGGCACGGGGAACAACTTGAATAAAAAACAAACTTGGTTATTTACTCACTTGATTATTTTGCTCACGTGCTTATTTGTTCACTTGCAAAAACGAAAGGTATAACGTTCCCTTTTAAAACCATATTCTGGTATAGTTTCAGCCATTTACCAATGTTCTCGATCGGCCACCATTAACGCACAAATTATTAACACGGGGCACGAGTAGGTTTCCTCGGCACTAATGATTAATCGAAACGTAGGTGCAAGAAAATGAAGACATTTCTTTATCCTAGATGAGTAGAAAACAAAGCAAAAATATGTCAAGCTGCATGCGCCGCCGTATCAAAGATGCCAAGGATTGTTTTATGTTGTGTGTGTTTTTTTTTTTTTTTTTTTTTTTTCGTTTTGAAGTGGAAGTTTAGCAGAGCGTGAATATGCATGCTAATACTTATGAAGGGGCTTCAACTGACTATTCCCGTGTCTTCAAGTGCAGTGTCGTTGAACTCAAGATTGAAGCCAGGGTCCCTAGGCGGGCTCTCGTCGCATCATGGGGCCGAACCGTCGAGTGTTTGTAGCGGGGAGGCAGGAAAATCCAAAGAAAATCTCCATGAAATTTTGAAAGTTCATTGATTTTTCTCCCGTTTTTATAATGTGTGTTTTTTTTTATTATTATTGAGGTATATTTTTTTTTATATGTATTTGGACGGGCTACCATTCCAGGTTTCTAGGGATCAATTCTTAACAGTTCAGCTTTCGAGTTGATCCCTCTACACTTTGAAGGAAAAACAACAACGGTTGGTACATCACAAACGGGTTTGTTTTTCTTCTTTAAAGCTACACGTGTATCAATTTAAAGCATGGGTGATGCAGTACGTGGATGCATTTCTTCCTTCAATATTAAACCAAACGTTTAAAGATTATCTTTAGACGGAAGGGATTTCACATTTGAATAATATAGTTTGTATAGTTCAGTGGGCATTTTCTCATTGCACCCTATGAGGGTCCTGTAAATTTCTACTGGAGCGTGTCAAGGGCACCAAGGCAAGGACATGGGGACATGAAGGCAATCTTCTTCGTTGCCTCACTGAAGTATCAGCCTTGCATCAGTTTAATGAATGGTGTTGGTTTTTACACGATGCACAATTGACATACCTCCCGTCCTATTCGATCAGAAAGCGTTGTCAGTACACATTTAAACTCATCCATATCCAAGCAGCACAAAGACGCCCGGACAACTTTTACTTTTGGTCCACGCGTGCACCTACGTCATGAATTTTTATTGATCTTCGGCCGTGACGTCTTACGACGTGCTTGGTAATTCACGAACATGCACAATACCGTTGTTATAGCATCATTTGGATATTCCTCTCCCGCGTGAAATAGGTGTGGTCTTCTATAATGTTCAATCGTTTTCTTTTTCTTTTTCCTTATTTTACTCTTTTTCTCTTACACAAGTTTCTGATAATTAAAGCACTCTGCCTAAATTTTCATAAAAATCGACAGCATCATTTTAGATTATTATTTCTAGGTGTTAACGAAACAAGATTTCCGTTCAAGTTACCAAAAGTTGTTTGGGGTTTCAAGATTCGGTATTAATAGTTTTAATAGTTTAGCTCAATCGTGGTGATCCCATCCTTGTTATTCAGGGTCTAACTATTAGAAGATGGCTGCCGTATAATGGGGACTTGGATCTCTCCAATTGTCTGGGTAAAGTTTCATCCGAATAATTTGGAATGTCCGGAGTTCTTTTTCATCAATTGTTGCTATTGTTTCAATAAATGAAACTCTTGGGTAAATCAATCAATCGGTCGATCGACATGGGTGTGAAGAACATTGGTAAGACTACAAAAATATCAATTTCCACGTATTACACGTAGCTTGGAAAGACGGTAATCGTGGAAAACTTCGCTTGAAATAGTCTGCCTGAAATGCTAGTTGATGAGATTGAGACAATTAATTGATTGCTTTTTGATCTCAAGAGTCTAGAATCCCGATGTCTTGCGAACAGTTTGAAGACAACCGTGGGGTTTTCACTACTTTCTTGGGACTTCGATGACCAATGGAGCTTCTACTTTCACGGGTTTGTAAATAGACCACGTTAACACAAAGAATGACCTTGTACAATCCAGGGGCCTTTCACGATAGCGGAATACTGCACTGGTCATGTGGGAAATTTAAACATTGTCATCATAATTTCAACATGAACTCAAAAGTTATAAAAGTAACTGCTAGAATTTTAAGATAAGTCCCCTGTCAATTTAAAAAACTTCTTTCAAAAATACGTACAGTGCACTGTCTTTGAAATGCCAGAGATACGTGCTGCAATTTTCTGAAAATTAAAGCGTTTTGATCCATCATTGCTCTCCAGTTCCTGTCGTATTATTTATTCATGAGAAAATATAGTTAGCTGTTGCAAACAACTTACCAACCAAAATTACCGAGGAAATAAATGCAAGAATTAGTTAATGACCCTAGCAGAGTCTTTCTCGAAGGTTAAATGACAACCCAACGTTCATGTTAATTGTGTTGTCATTTAGCTTTCGAGATCATTTAGCATCAGACCATTAATATTTCTTGCCTTATTTAGACATAATACAAAATGCCAACAGGTTGGACAGCGGCTGCCAAGGTCAGACAAAAGTTAAAACTGTCATCTTAAGATGCGTACGACCCGACCCCTGCCAACAATGCAAATATTCTGTGGCACCAAATCGCTCATGTCAGAGTTTGCATTTCAATGTATCGAATGCATACAAAAACTCAATATTATAATAATGTGGCTCAATTTATGATTATTCACTGACAGATGATAGTTTTGCACGATGCCGAAATTTGCTCATACGGGACGTATATCTGTGACGTACACGATGTTCTTATCCAACGTTCACACTAGCAGTAAAAGCCTTTGTAAAGAATCATACGTAAACAAGGGTTTGACGTAATTATTCTGTTGTCCTTTTTAACTTATACTTCCCCTCCTTGAAGTGCTCCAGTTAGCTCCCAAGGGGTAAGCATGTGTTATCGACCCCCATACTTGATACAGCGGAGTGAAAATGGTGACAGGGAAAAGTGTCCGGACCCAACAAAAATTCATGAAAATACATGAGGCCCACAAGTGGTCCCATGGTTCGCATGAGAACTGTTTTGGGGGTGGCGTTAAGAAGCGCTGACTAAACCTACCCCCCTAGCCCACGGCAGGGTTAAGCCTGCTAACGGGGCGGTATGAAGTGTTACTTTGATAAATTTAGCACCGTGGAGAAAGTGATGTGTAGGAGTAGACATTAGTTTGTCATCTTTTGCTTAGCTTTTTTGTCCACTTTTCCTTTTCTTTTTTGGTCTTTTTTTTGTGGGGGTGGGGGGTCGGGGTGGTGATATGTATACATCGGGCGTACAGAGAGAAAAACATCACACAAAACAAGGCGATCTCGCTCGTCCGTATCTCGTTTTGTTTTTTTTTCTTTCTGGGGTTAGATAAAAATGACTCAGATTTACCATCAAGTCGGCAGTCTAGGCCGGCTAATTTTCTATGCACAGGGCCCTTCTTTCTGCTTAACCGAATGCAGATAGCTCTTAGGTAATTCCCATTTTGCGGGATAAAACAACCAGTTTTCGCGCCACAGCCTTAGGGGACTTTCCCCCAACTATCTCGCTGTGGCTGATGGATGAACCAGGAATTAACATTCTGAGCTTATTCCCCATCGACGTCGGTTATTCCTCGTGCTTGAGAAATGAATACGCTAAAAGAATCTCGGCAGCTGCACGGGATTGGTGTTTATAATTAATACTCTAGAGACAATTTCTCCTCGTGGCTGACTTGTTTGTGTAGAAAGCTGCAGAAAGAATCGTCAGCAGAAGAAGAACAAAATATGACATACTCTGTGAAAAGATAAACTGAATTTCGGCAATATTGTTTGTTGTCTTTGTAAATATTCTACGGAATGAAAATCATTGTTGTTTCAATTGAACGTAAGTGTTGGTGTAAATAGAGTGTTTATTGTTTCAATGCAATGTATAAATATTGGTGTAAATAGAGTGTTTATTGTTTGAATGCAACGTATAAACATTGGTGTAAATAGAGTGTTTATCTCCAGGGGTTTGGTCGCGTGCGAACAAAGTTCCCCTCACTTTATTACTTACGAAATACCTAGAACAAAACGCTATCTAGGGTAATATTTTATTCATTTCATTCATCATCTAGAACGCTGGACGGAGATGAACTTTGTTATTTTTAGTTCTTGAATGCACCATTCGTCTACAATTACAAAATACTATAAGCTGGTTGCAAAATACATAATCCTAGGGCTGAAATGGTTTAATAAAAAATACTCGATTCTTGCAACAATTAAACTATTTTTGTCGGTTGTCGTGGTGGGTTAGGTTGAACTAATTTGAAGATTTATTAATTTTTGTTAGAATATTAAAGATTGCCTTAAACAAATCAAAAGTATAACTGGAAACCGTTTTGAGAAGTTCATAAGTTCAACGAGAATGTTGTTATACGCTTGATGGACTATACCTTTCCTCTAGCGTAAAACTCTCGACTGGGTTTCTTCTTCAATGTTCCAGTGGGATTGTAACATTATTTTAGTTTAGATTTTAATGGAAATGTCCTTTGCAATGTTTCGAGGTGTATAGAGGATTGTATGTGAATAAATGGACGGTATGTCACCGTATGTAACTCTGGGGAGGCAGGCAAATTGGAACGCTTGATCTGAAAATCTACCGGTATTTGAACCAGAATTCCCTTAACTCTCCCTATAGATTTGCTTCGTGACAGTGGCTAATTAAGGTTGGATAATTAAATTCAGGCACCCCTCTTTTGTTATCTAGGAGCGGCATCTGCCAAAGACTGCGCAAGATTAGCGGGTGCAGTGCGTGCGTGGTCGCGGGGTAATTGTTTTCCGTGTCGTGTGGAGCTCGGGTGTCGTGATCCTTTAAGCTGCAAATTATTCATTCACTCCTTTAGATGGGATATTTTGAGGAAATTAGCGAAACACATTACTGAAAGGGGTGTATACTTCCTGGGAGTTTGGATGGCAACTGCATCATAGAACTTTCTTGTTTTTTAAAGGCCCTCTGTGAAGTGGTTTTTGAGAAAGGGGTCACTTCTCATTTAAAACTTATTAAAAGGCTTCATGCGTTAAGCCTTGCAACAAGGGAGTTTTTCCTTTCATCGTTCTCTTGCAACTGCGATGACTTATTGAGCTCCAATGTTCACAGGTTTGTTATTTTATGCATAGGTTGGGATACACCAAGTGAGAAGACTGGTCTTTTACATCATTAACCAAGATGAGTTGTGTCTGATGCATTTGAAGGGACATTTTCAATTAATCAGTGGTGATTACGCAGAAATGACTGACGACTGTTACCAGAGAGCAGGATTGTCGTTTTTTTGTTTTGCTCTGAAAATAGTTGCACAGCAGCAGTCAACTGCAAACATCTGCAGCAAGACCGTACTGGGATGCCAATCTGTCAACAAATTATGTAAGGACCTCGGAGTTCTCACAGATAAACTGAAGCCATGCAAAGCGCATGGACCTAAATTGCTTGTCGACAGAGGGCGCCGGGTGCAGGCATTCCGAATCGTGAATACTCGTGATAAAAAAAAATGAGTAATAATAATCTGGTTGAGGTTCTCGTGACTTTTTCTTAATTTCATGTTATCAACAGCACCCTGCACCAAGTGTCAGATACAAATCGACAACACCCTTTCCAAAAAGGGAAAACTGGATCAGGAAAAACGTACGAAGTCCTTGCATTTTTAGCTCTCTGTGTAATGTGGGGTCCTTTTGTAAGTAGACTATCATGTAGATGGCTATGGACGTATACCTGCAAAGCACATAGTCTTATTTGTCTGTACATTGAACAGTGTGTCTGAAAACCAGAGGCCTTAATGACGCTCAGGTGGCACACCTCGATGTTTAGCGAGTAGCACCGAGGTGTGCCTCCATTGCCCCCGGGGGTCTATACGGTCACGACTTACCCATCGTAAAGGACGAGATTGTCACGCCTCTCGGAGGTTGTCGACCTGAACTACGGACTCGTGAGGAAACACAAAAGTGATGAGAGTTCGTCCTGCTGCTTGTCACAGTTTATGATTGTTTCTGGTCAAATTGCTCGGAGCCACGATGTGTCTTTCGGAGTAACTAAGCTTGTAGCTATATTTTGTTTGTTGGTGTTTTTTAATTGTTTAAACAGAATTTATATTGCGCACTGAGGATCACAGATTCCACAATGCGATTTACACCAATAATTTTATTAAAACACAAGACAAGCAGCATGTAAAACAGTATTTAGAAATACAACGTAATTTCAATGAAAGGGTAAACCTCCAATATTGACAATAGTAATGAGCGAAGAGACCTCCAATATTGACAATAGTAATGAGCGAAGAGACCTCCGGAGCTCTAAGTTGGGCCCCAATATTTCTTATAAATATTTGTACCTTTTTTCGTTGACTTTCGTTATCGTGTACGAAACAAAGGTTTTGTTGCAAAAGTTGCAAGAGACACTATTTCTAATGACGCCGAAATCAGTAGCTGAGTCGTTTCGTAAAAAGTTCCTTTGAGCCAAAATTATAGTTTTAATTTATCACCGAACATGACGCGAAACTCTTCATTCAAAATCAGAGTTATTTCCCTGCTCAAGAGGGCGCTATACAGCCTTGGCACAGCCACGACACGAATGGCCAGGACCTGCTGTCAGCTAATGCGGCTAGATTATTAAATTGTTATCTTATGAGTCTCAGCCAGACTAAGTACAATAATCGGTCGATGCTAAAAAAAAACCTTAATAATTGGGCTTCAATTCAGTAAACTGAAATTAATATCAAGCGATATCTTCAATGTGAGAGCTAGCAGCCACAGGTGGTGGGCGCAGACATGCAATAAAAAAAGTCCACGGGTTAGGGTTGACCCTCCACTTACCCCCCTTTATCACCGAATATACCCCTTCATTCTCGTCTGCCCCATCGTCCTGTAAATCGACACCACTAGCCCCACTTCGATCCCAATCGAATATCTCGTATGTAGGTTAATGACGGCAGAGGGATGTGCACATATTGACTCATTTAATGACATTTTCGGCAGCGAGTTTTTAAGGATTGAAGACATTCTCTCTTGGGGGACCTACGTGATGCCAGAAGCTTATTCTTTAGGGATGCAAACTATTCAATTTGCTTTTATGTTACTGAATGCTGGAGGAGGGTACCATTTAGATGGGTATACGTTTCCCCGTTCGCTTCAAATTGCCAATGATGTCCTGTTTAACAAGATATTGCATTGCACCCACAAGGATAAAGAACATACTCGTCGCCAAGAACTATTCACATTCCTGTTAAAAAGAACAACACAAATAAAGCCTGCCATCCTCGAGGCTTCTGGATAATTGTTTGATTATTTTACTCAACTTCCCCACACAGTGGTACAAAATTAATTAAAAGGTTGATGGTTTAGTCAACAGATGGCGTTTTGGATGGCAAATAAGTTTAAAGGCAGGGTATCCTTTTTTACATCCTATTAGTTGTTTCAGTCCTATTTAAATGAAACCAGTCCTATTTAAAGCGATTACCAAGCGTTTACCTTCCCTTTAATCAACTGTTGGCAATGTGCCCTCTCTTTTGTTCTTCCAGTTGTGAACAATCTATGGAACCAAACCGAGAATGGAGGGCAGCATATAGTCTGATCCCCAATGTGTAAAAGTAGAATACGAATTCATTGACGCTAAAAAGCCCACTGGACACGCGACGAAGAAGTTATCGTCATGATAAAGGTCAGTAACTATCGAAATCGAGACACTCACTGTTAAAAGTAAAGTACACACCTTTGGTTTTAGGAACCGTTCGATTGCTTTAATTCTAAAACTAAACTGTTCATATTTCATTTCAAAGGAACTGCAGCTGATGATATCAAGAAACAATGGCCTTTAGAGGAATGTGGTTTCAGAGGGATTCAAAAAGATTCGATCCGAGAAATATTCCCACATGAAACGCTTCTCACATTGTGTATTTCAATTACGGATTATTGTTACTGCTTGGACATAAGCGCTCCAGATTTTAGGCAATGTCTCAAAAAAATGCTACCACCTTTTGAAAATGCACGACTCAATGGTATTAGCCATGTTGTAAGTGCGCATGCACGAAATGCAATTTACATAAACCATGGCAAGCCAATAATTACAAGCGGTGCATAACACATTCACCTTCGTGTCGCATAACTCAACTGTCTCACGTTTCCGTAATTGCACACGTAAATGCCTCACTCTTAAAAATCTCTGTTTTTACAGAATCCAACACAAAAATCCTTCGGTAAACAAACGTGCTTGGGACGGGACAAACTTGTCCAAACACTTTCCAGTTCGGTGTCTGAGTATTTATCCAAGTAGAGAGAAGATGTTTTAGTACAAGTGGTCTCCAGCCGCGTAATGTCAATACTGTTTAGAGTTTGGAGATCTACAAAAACTAAGTTGTGCGGAGATGTGGAAACGGGGTCGACAACTACAGTCCCATCGTTGCGTGGATTCCATACTAGTTGGTGTTTGGAACAGGAAATAGACCTTGTCATCGCAAACTTTTGAAATATGGGAATGATAATATTTTAACAAAATATTAACCTGGAGGGATAAACAATTAGGATAACATTGAAGGGGGATTGGACATTACACAACTCGCAGTGTGACGAGTTGCATCTACACTGTAAATTACGTTGACAGAAAAACAAAAGATGACCTACCTTTAAATGCAACTAGTTTCGTATTCGTGTTTTTATTTAACAGATGGATGTTTGACAAGGGAGGGCGCTAGTCAGGTTATCCGGGGCAGAGCTGTGTCTTTTGGATTGTTCATAGCGTAGGCATGGATCATAGATTCAGACTTCTGTAAACTCGTTCTGTACTTGGTTTCCTCTGTCTTTGTGTAGTTAAGAGTTATTATGTTTTACAGGTTAAAAGCAATCAATATCAGTGCCATGGCTAGAAAAGTTGGAGAGATTGCAAAATATATCAATCTTATAATTAGTGCGCTCTCTGACGGAAAGTACCTCGTAATGGCTGTATTTATCCCTGTGGCGTGGTCCTCACGTGACGTGTGTTAACGCCCAGAACTACATTGGCAACAGTCTATCTTAGCAATAGCCTCAGTGACGTCTTTTACCAAGACTTGTTATGGTACCGGCTGGGGATGCGTCTAATAATGTAAGGTTTTCCCTTGGCTGTATTGAGTCCAGTACAGATCGCACCCTTAAAATGAAACCATACAAATGCTCACTTTGTTTTGTAAACTATTGGACATAACCCCCGTGAGTTTCATACAGTAATGGATGGCTAGCTAGCTGGAGGTAATTAGTAGATGAATGTCTGGAATAATAATGCAATCATTGGATGAAATTGCTTCCACAGCAGGGAAGACTTATTAAGAAAGTATAAACCTTGGGTTAATTGTGATGCATTGTTTCACTGTACACGAGTTGATTTCAAGGCACAGTGTACATCTGAGGAAGACGTCCTTTCTCACTTAAAAAAACATTAAAATACTTCAGGCCTGAAGCCATTTTTCGGCATCTAAAAGCACACAAACTTGTGCAACGAGAGTGTCACTCTGTAATTTTTCTCTTGAAACTGCGTGATTAATGAGACCAAATTTTCACAGAGTTGTTATTTTTTATGCATATGTTGGGTTTCACCAATTGGGATCGCTGGGCTTTGACAATATTACAACATTTCCAGTGCCTTTAATTATACGATCCCTTTTTATCCTTCCATTGAGATGAACGTGCACGAGCATGCAACGGACAGTACAGTATTTTCACTTTTTCATATCAATCATTGTCACTAACAACATTTACAAATTTAATGAGGCGGTTTCAGAGCATGTCATGCATCGCTCATATAAAAATAATGATCTGGGCAAGTTATTCAAACTGCTGAACACTCATTGACTCTAAATGTTTTCTAAGTGAAACACAATTATATGGCATGACATTTTGATTAATTGTTAGTATAAATAGTTTAAATTGCCTACATAAAAATGTGATGGTGTCTGGCCTTGAGCTTTTGTACGTTTTCGTTTTGAAATAGCCTATTCTGTCAAAACTTGTTCAAAGAAAATATTCTTTGAAAATATGTTTATAGCTAGCCATGTAGCTTCAAACATGTTTAGGTACCATCGTGTTTATGTACCATGACAAGCTTGTTTCACTTCGCTTCTATAAATGATGACGTAATTTACCACGTCATGGTTTCACAAAGTTCGATCCACAGGTCGTAATTCATGAAGTCAACTCGATGTTACGTTTAATATTACGATCAACATGTCTGAAATATCAACGCGATAGTCGCAATATTAAAGTATAGTCACAAATATTGACGTAATTGTCAGGTCAAATTTCACGAATATCATCACTCAATAAAAATTAATACCGACGTTACTAGTTCAGTCAAAGATATTTATTTATATTAAAATAAGCGGTACTATACTGAAGAATAGTGCATCTATCAGCCTTGAAAGATTGATAGCGAGTTTGCCGTTGTACAAATTTACAACACAATACCATTACCATGAACTCAACATTCGGGTTTTGTTTTTAGTTTTGTTTCAATATGTTTTGAATGCACTGTTGTCGATTGCCTGTCTATCTTTACCTCATGGTCATTTATTAACAGTGCATGCTTCCCGAACCGCTCGATCATACATTATTTGGGAGTTTGGTTATCCATTCCTTTTATGAACAGTGTCGCAAACATAAGCTGTGGGTCAGCCATTGAGCAGCTAAAGTGCATTCAACAAAGGTTGGAGACTTGTAATTTGTCCCTTCTCACAATGAGGAATCTATCTGTTGGAAATTGTGTATATCGATTACAAAATAACTTGACATAGTCCCTCCCTCTTACACTTCTGCAATCAATTGTTGCACTAATTTGCAGGGCCCAATTTCATAAAATTGGAAAACAAGCAAGGAAAAAAAAAAAAAAAAATAGTGGAGCTCCAGTTGCAACATTGTGAACTTTATGAAATTTTGGCCGACAACTGGTTTTCGAATGGCAAGATTTTCCTGTCATAGCAAGTTTTAATGCTAGCAGTTTTTATGAAAGTGGATCCAGGTTTCATCCGGGTATCGCTTCGTCATCGTACATTGAATATAACGTCCTTGTCATAGTCTTAGCTATAATTATATCTGCAATTTTTGATACGGCCCAACTGTTGAAGACCAATGGTTCATGACGCAACATGTGAATTCGTTATAGTCCGGGTGGTTTCATGCCCAACATCGGAACTCCTTTAGATTGATTGGGTCCAACGTCGGAATCCGGAACTCTTGCTGCATCAACATTTTGACGCCAATTAATTTTTCATTTCAAGTACATCGATAAATAAATACTCTATGTTTGGTCTGGATAAATGGTTTCTGTCATTCAGGGAACAATCCAACCGTATCAATGGAAGTGACGCGAAGCTTGCAATGACAAATATTACTGTATAAATACCTGCTAATTAAGGTTCGCCAGCCAAATTTTTGTGTCACTCCTTGCCATAGACGGCTTTCTTTTCACGTCAGTTTGTTTTGCTGCTGTTGTTTTTGTTGGTGAAGTTTCTGTTGTTGCTTGGATTATACATTTTGTTGCTATCTATGAATTGTATTCATACATTTTAACATTCTTGTTTTCAAGAATAATTTCGAAAAATGTGAGTTTTTAGCACATTATTATTGAGGTACAACGGAGGAAATTTTGAATTAAAATCCCAACCTCTATTGGTGGCAAGACATCACTACCCGTGGTGGCTCTCTAAGGAGTGTGTGGCGCTGCAAGCAAGCCAGCGATGGGTTTAAGAAATAATTACATGGAGTGAGTGATTGCTCACCTCCATTCCAACGTTGTTCACCGCGGAAATAAAACCTTTCACCTATTGCTCTTTTTAAAAACATTTTAGTTATTATTTGTGTGAACCCTGTTACAAGATCAGTTCTCTATCGACTTCGCCTACACCGTAAAATTTTGTGGAACGCTTGGCGAAATTCATCATTAAACACGGTATAGATGATGGGGTTTAGGGTGGAGTTGCACCACCCAACCCATGTGAAGACGCGGTAAAGTGTTGGCACAGCCTCACACGGCATAAGGCTGGATGAGCATAGAGGGTTGAAAATACTGTGAAGTGTGAAGAATGGAAGCCAGCAGACTATGAAGGCACCGACAACAATGCCGATGGTACGGGCTGCTCTCCTCTCGTGCACTAGGGAGATCCGCGACTGGGCTTTGGCTCTGGTGGATAGCATGTCCGCTACGGAGTCAACACCCTCTAGTCGGAGTCCGGGTCGCCTAGCCAGGGGGTTCACAGGAGGGGCCGCCTCCCCGTTGGCACTGCTCGGACCTGCCTCAACACCGTGACTGCCGTCCGGACTAAACTTGTTCGGCGTGACTTGGGGTGTTTTTGAGACGGTTCTCACTGGGGCTGGTCCGATGGCCCGCCTCGCTCGCCTCTTGGCAGCGTCGTAGATCTTAAAGTACACCACGAGTATCACCAGGCAAGGGATGTAGAATGAGAACACAGAGGAGCATACTGCATACACGGTGGCGTTCACATAGACAATGCAAGACATGTTCTCATCAACGAGTGTCAGGAATAGAGCAGGACCGGACACGAATGAGGACAAAAGCCACACAAGAGCAATGCGGCTGAAGGCCATGTTTCTTGTTCTCTTCGCAACGTACTTAATGGGTGCCGTGATGGCACTGAAACGATCCACAGAAATGGCACAGAGGTGAAAGATTGAGGATGTTGAGAGCATGATGTCAAGAGCCGTCCAGACCCGGCACAGAGCCTGGTGGAGGTACCACTTCCCACCGGTGATCTCCAGGTACAGGGCAAACGGCATGATGGCGGTGCAGACTAGTAGATCGGCCAGGGCCAGAGACACCACGAAATAGTTGGCCACAGTGCGAAGATTTTTGAACTGTGTGACGGCAAGACAGACCAAGATGTTACCGAGAACTCCCGTCACGATGACGAGGAGAATGATGGTCACGGCGGCAACTGATACCGGTGGAGGGGGGCCGCTGGTCGGTCGGATGGACGGTGTCGAATTTAGGTCAGGGGTGAAATTGTAAGATCCTTCCATGGTAACGACTGTAATGCAAATCCCTGTCACGATGTCCACGAATTGTAAATGACGCATTCAAGGCAGCTTTTCCACCCTGATTGCTTGATTTGTTGCGAAGCAGCACAAATATGCACTTAAAGTTAGACTTGCAGCATTGGTAATTTATCTTTGACAATTTGATCAGCGTCGATCCAAACACTCGGTGCAATCCCTGTGAGTGATCACCGCGAAATATTGTCAAAGTTTAGGCACGCTACAGTGATTGAAGAGCTGCACACTGCGTTGCTTCCAGAATAAACGTGTACATAATATCACTGATAAAACATGAACCGTCTTCTTTTTTTTCCTCATTCGTCAAACGGATTTGATAAATAATATTCAAATGAATCTGGAGGGTGTAAAGCAGTTTGGTTTTCCTAAAACGATGATGTTTACTTAAATGTCCACTGTAGAAGGATACAGTTCAATGGAGCGAGGCTGGCTCGATGCGGCGCAGTGCAACTTGCATTAAATGATCCCTGCTTGTCAATCTCTTCAAGACATCTTTTTATAGCAATAGAAGTAGTCCTTGTATCTTACACTCTCTCCCCTCACTGTGTCTCTGTCTATCTCCTTCAAGACAGCCTTTTATATCGGCTCTGGTTGTTCCAAGCACTCATTTACAAAACCATCTCAATCATTCCAATCATCCAGTGCGCCAAGTCAGTCATCGTAATGACATAATTACATCATATCTAAACGATATTCCTCACGTTGCATCGCGATGATGACGTCAGACAAGCTTGTGACCGTGTGGCTAAATGGCCCGAGAAGTCCCGGCTCAAGATTGTTCGTGTGAAGAGATTTCTGATGTGAGCTAAACGATTGATTTTAATATTTGTCCTCAATTAAAGGCCTACTTTGTGAGATTGCAGTTGCTCCATGGATGTGAGGAGACAAATGGCTTCGTTACTACTTGCAACACAACAATCAACATTGATGTGCAAGTCATTAGGTGAGTTGAATAACAATCGTAGTATGATGGGTTGGAGGTCTACACTGCCAATGTAAACCTTCGTTTTCTTAATTAGAAGAAGCATAATCAAAGCAAACTTATTACCTGTGCGAGCAACAGCGAGAATAGCAAACATGTTTTGAGTTCATCGTGTACTAAGTACATGTTCAACTGTGACAGCATTGTTTATATGAGCTGTGTGTGCTGCAAAACTCAAAAATACAACAAGGGCCGGCGAAGCAATATCTTAATTCACTATCGGCAAAAGGCAGCCCGGGTTCCGATGTTTGCATAAAATATGTTGCTCAATATCGCTTTCATAACACCACCAGCTCGCCACTGCTGCAAACATCTCGCTTCTTGTTAACGTTGCCATAGCACACCTCGCTGGGGCAATACCTGATGAAAATTGTTCCCTCGCAAGCAAGGGTGGGACCTGGGACAGTGTCGTTCTCATTCTGAACGTGCTGCGATATTAATTGTGTATTTGGTGTTCTTTGTTCTTCGCAGGACGTGGCTAACTTAGCCACCTACTTCAAATAGACACTGTAATTAAGGAGCCTTCGCCAATGACGCAATTACGCCGGTTTCTGGTTATTTCTTCTTCGATCGGTTTACGCTGAAAGGTGACTGTGCAAACTTCAACTTACCTGGAACTATTTCCCCTAAAAGCCAAATGTTGAATAATCAGCGCGCTGTCTTGGATAGGGGTTGTATTACACACCACCATCTTCGTCGTGTACCTTGTATGATCATAGAGAAAGGACAACGATGTAGCAATGATAAAGGACGCTTATCATTATATTAAAAAGGAACCTGGCTATTCAGCACTTCTGCCCTCAGTTTGAGTTTAGGCCCACAATGCTTTGAATAGAGGTAAAAGTATGGCTGCACTATGGTCCAGAATTAGAACAGTGGTCTGAAATAAATAGCTGAGTAATTACTTATGTTCTGTTAAAAAAAAAAAAAAACTATTTTTAGAATTTGATGTAATTTCGACCCCCAAAATGCATATTACACCTAAGATAAGTACGTTTTTGTTTTGCCATTTTCATAACGACTCTATCTGTCAGAAAATGAGGGAATCCCAAAATAATTAGTTCGGCCCCTCCAACGATTTGTTTCGTGTAGTTATTTACATTTTCTTTTCCCTGCCCCCTCCTAACCAAATCAATGTAATGACCCCAGTTGATTGACAACCCCTTTAGGATGTGTGGCAGGGTCTGAATTAGCATACCACACTAAACAAAATAAAGACTGCCAGACACTGGTGACTGCGGCTTTCAATTAATTTCAAGATTTGAATGAACAAGTTGATTGAATTGTGAATTATTAATTTCCATTAATTATCTGTCTATGTTTAGAGTTTCCAATTCACGCTGGGCTTCTGAAGAAGAAAAACACGATCTCATTGAAACAGTGATCGGTTGACTATAGTTGAGTAGGCATAATAGCTCGGCAAGGGTGATGAATTGTTTAACACATCCGTCCCAAAACCACTTTATTTGTCAGACTCGCATTCTGGATTTCTAAGTTTGTAAAGCCCTCCTCAAAACTTTTCAAGAGTCATTTGGGCGTGACATGGGCTCCTCTGGCAGATTAGAGGAACAGATTTTGATGATTTAACCCATGACTTAAATAATTATTAGAAAAGCAAATAATATTGTTAGTTTTTTTTCTCTTAGCTCCATGATTTGTATTTCAATCAAAGTTCACTATCGTTATACCAAGAGAAGTGCCCAGAAAAGGTGTATGTAGAGTTTGCCCAACATCCTCCATAGTTTGAGCAATCCATGGTATGCGCTCATATCTATAGCAAAATAGCTTTAATTCCAATGCACGAAAATTAACTTGGCTGCGCATGAATTGCCGAAATTGACCGAGAAAAAAGATTGTACTAAGGTATAATAGTACACATTTTTTTGTGGTGGGCTTTCTGTGTCCCCGAACATGTAAATATAAATGAAATATATTTATTATTCTTTAATTACTTGAGTTGTTTACATATAATTGATGGAAGTATTCTTCCTGTCAACTTATCATCTACCATCCGAGCCAATCCGATCCCGTGTTTCTCTTTTGAGTACCTTGTTATCCCTTTAGTCACGATATTATGCACTAGGTTTTATTATGTTAAAGAAATGACATAGCGCCCTCTATTGCCAGCTCCGGCCAGTCGATACAAAGTAGCCGTCATACGGACGTCGTCCCGTGTGTGCATGTCATGCAATGGCCGCGGTACCTTTCATTCATGTCATTTTGCAGATTTTGTTCTGTTGGAATTTACATTCCAGGTGAAATAATTTACTGCTGTGGGATTTAACTTCACCCAGAGCAGTAGTACACGCACTCCTTGGCAGCTTGTGAGCAACTTAAGCTGTAATTATGTGGAGCAGAGGTGAATAGGATCAGTTCGGTGCTGGAAAAGCATGAAAAGAGTTGCTACGGACGCTGCACACAACGACGGCTAGTGTGTGGAAAGATCGAAGTCGTGTGGGACGTGTGTGTTGAGAGTCAGCAGTAATTGAATTAGTTCAGTCAGTTACTACATCACACAACAAGTAGTTGGCCATTGGCATTGTGCAGTACGTGTAGGAAAGATCAGTCGTGTGTAACAATTCCGCAGTTCGTGGACAAACCGTTTTCCTCTTGAGTGAGCAAATTCAGCTGAACAACTATCTTCTGTGTTTTTAACAGAATGTCAGGTGAGTACCATACATACCACCAGTCACTCTTCTGAAGTAGTATATAGAACTAGCTAGGGTGTAGTGTATGTAGGAACTACTGTGTATATATGGAGTAGTAGTAGTACAGTGTACAGGTGTAGGACTCTGTAGGAGGGTGTGACTGGTGCTTTTGCATTTTTCAAAAACAAATGGGAAAATTTTCTGTATATAAGCCTACGGTGCATCATTTTCTCGGATAACTTTCCGTATGGCGCCACCACTTTTTCACTCATTTTTACAAAAAGGGATATATCAATCAGGTAAATTAGATACTATATTATTTTATTGCGAATGAAAAAGTGGTGGCGCCATACGGAAACTTTTCCATTTTCTCATTCGATATGAAATAATATACCGTAGTATCTAATTTACCTCAATGAGATCCCTTTTCGTAAAAATTAGTGAAAAAGTGGTGGCGCCATACGGAAAGTGATCCATACATTACTGTGTCAACAATTGGACTTGATGTTTCAATGATTATGGGGCTACATGTATTGTTGCACTTAGTTAAACATCATCAAAAGAGTTTCTTACTGCTTAAGAAGGTGGCCATTGCAATACGTACACTTCACATTTCAGCCTAAATTTTACCTAAATTACCTGCGGCAATAATAATAATAATAATAAAACAGTATTTATATAGCGCAATATGAATTGACATTCCTCAAAGTGCTTAAATCCACATTCTTTGGTTTTGAAATAGTTGTGTCTAGTGTGGAAGTCACGAGTAGTCGGGTAGTGAATTTGAGTAGGCTTGAGTTGAGACTGACGCTGAAACCTCCTTGCGGTACAATTGAACTGATTAAACTAATCAAAGTAATTTTTGGCAATGTGTCACAAACTTAACATCTTGATAGTTAATGTTTCTCTTTTTTTCCCGCCCAGCCCCCAAGAAACCTGACCCACCCATCGTGGGTAAAGTGACCCACCACACCATTGAACTACAGTGGGATGCTGCAGGTAGTAATGACAAGGTAGATAAAGGCGATGGTAGACTCCGCTTCACAATACAGGAGGCTGATAGAATACATGGATGGGGAAATGTCTACACGTGAGTCTCTTAGTTTATAAAGATTTATAAGGCCTAATTGTCTTTTTCTCCATCCGTTTACAGTTATTTTCATTTTGTAAAGAATTTTATTACATTTAATAACATATTGTCTACATGTAGGCCGAGGGTTGGCTTAGGGTTATTCCGTGTCAAATCACAACAAAATTTTAAACCCTACCCTCTTCAAATTTGCTCAATATTGGTTTAATAAACTAGTTGTGAATGCTACCACAATACACTAACAGATGATTTGTTTTAAGCACGAAGCTAGATGGGACACCTGATATATAAAAAGAGTGCTTCAATTTTTTTTAGTTTTCAAACTCAACAGACCATGCCGGAAGTAAAATTGTTTACTTCACAAGCAATTGTTGTTAATTGCTTTTTCACGATTCTATTTTAGTCTAATATGTGGGGGGGGGGGGAGACACAAACACAGACGTAACTGTACGTGCATTGCAAGGGCAGCTCAGAAAAATTACAGACAGTTTGTGACAAATCTCTGATCCCTAACGAGATTGCTTTTGGGCTTCCAAAATGTAAACATTGTCTGGTTACAAAGCAGGCTTCATCACCCAAGGTTTTTGTTTTTAAACTGTTGCTAATTCTAAACCCAAATATTAAAGGTTTTGTCGAATGACGCCGACTTGAAACGAGGTCTTCTGAATGTTTCCTTCTGAGGTGTTTATCTTGGTTTTAACAGCTCCTTGGGACATCCAATCTCCAGCATTCTAAATTGGTTTTCTCTTGATTATTTTTGTTAATTTATTATTGTTTAATTTGCCATCTCGTCCTTGGTCTACCCTGTCTCAGGCCTTATCCTTCACAAAGGCAACAAAGGTGATTGCCTCCTGGCTCCCTTGTTATTGGTTGTGTGGACTGGTGCCTTTGATATGCTCCGGAAAAAAATGACAATTCTCTCATATTGTAGGGTGCCCTTTACCAAGGAGAAAAAGCCAACAGTAGGCCCAGTGCCCTTGCTCTTTCAAAAAACAATGCATATCACCTAGTTTATCCAGTTCCTGTTTCTAAGAGGATGCATCTTTAGTTTTCCTTTCTGACTGTGGCCAAACAAGGCAAGTCAGGTTTTGTGGTATGCGTTGGTGATTAACTCTGGTAGGTTATCAATCCCCCCACACACAAAAAAGTTGACTACATCGTCCCCTCCTCCCCTCCTCAGTGCTCTGAAGGACCCTAGAGCCCACGCCTGGTTTCTCCATGGAGCAAGACAACAATGTCTCACACCTTGCTCACACTAACAACTTACACTCCATTGAAAGTGAAAGATCAAAAGACAATTGATTTAAAATCCCAGAAGCATTTAGACTGCATCATTCCAAAGGCCTTGTTTTGCAAACATGAAGCCCTGCAGTGTGACTTGATGCTTCTGAACACATCCCTTTATCTCATTTGTTCCTGCCCAGGAGCGTCCCTTTTTTTGGAAACACACTTTGTGTGCTCTTGATTTGCCTCATTCAAGAGCTGTCAGTGCGTTTGTAGGTATTCCCGAATGAATGCAGAATGTTTTCATTCCATTGGTTTGGTTGTTGTCCTGCTTCGGACGTTTTGGTTTCCGGTAAGCGTTTTTTTAGGAATCCATGTTTACTTTGAAGAACACACTTAGTGTGGTGCCGTTTTATTGTCTAGACTCAGGCAGGATTTGCTTGTTTCAGAATGTACATTGATTACCATGTATTTTATTTCGGGTTAAAGAAGTGATGGTTCAGGTTGTTATTCCAAGGGACATGGTCTGTTAAAATCAGGACAGTTCTGTTCAGAACTTAGAAGTCTTCAGAATTCCGAAAATCCACTCCGTGGTAGTAGAGTATAAAACAAGACGTTCTCAAAAGAACCTACCTGGCAAGTAGATACACACATGGTGTTATAGCAAACCATGGTTTGGCTTGTTTGACACAATTAAGTTTAAACTGACGATGCAATATGGCTTGAATTTTACACTAGAACGCTTGCCCAATTCCAGGTTTTAGCATTGGGCCAGTAAAACTAATGACCGAAAAAGTTTGGCAGATTTGTGTTTGTGTTCAAAGATTGACGTTCGGTCTGATAAATATTCGATTAATAAAGAATATAGGGAAAAGGTTTGTGGGTTTTCCTCAAAATTGTTTAGTTCGTGTCGTCGGGTCTTGCATCTACGTAATGTTGTTGTGTCCCAGCTTTAAGCCACTAATTCCGACATGGCCTTTCTGTGGCTAATTGTATTACCTACAATAAATTAGCATAAATTGAAGAACCTTGTAGTTATTGATTGAGCTGTGAAGCAAAAGCTGATTGAGTGATTACCACAAAAAAAAAACTACAAGTACCTCTTTGTACTGTTCATTTGTGCTTGTACGATGACGTGCCTGTATTGTGTCTGTTTCCTAAATTATCTTGGGTTGAACAAGGAAACATTTACTACATGTAGAGTAGTGTTTTAACCAACAACCTCCAGACTAACGTTCTTGCATTCTACCAACTGTACTATTGTTTGTGTGCCAGTCTGAAGCCATACAACTGTAAAACTGCTGTGTAATCAGGGATCAAACCCAAATTTCCGATACAACCTTGGATTTGGAAGCAGCACTGCAGCAAGGGGATAATGAGCACTATTTTATAATCTTTTCACTGCATAAAATGTGTAAATTTTACTGCATAGTGGCCTGATTGCATTCAATTCTAATCAATCAATCATAACTTTGTTGGAGCTTTTTTTTTTTTTGCAAGAAAAAAAAGGTTCTTCATCATGTAAAATAAAAAAGGTTCTTCATCATGTAAAATAAAACGAAACAAACGCACATTTGACTTTCAAGATTCCTAGTATTAATAAGAAGAAAAAGGAAAAGTTTGTTGACGCTCTTTCTTCCTCATCTTGCCCACTAATTATCCCTGTTCCCTTCCAACTTCAGATTTGTCCCAACTATAGTTTGGAAGTCCTAGCTATAGCTGAGACCCATCTAGGTATAAGTGCAGGTAACCACTGATCGTGGTAAAATATCATCAGTGTTTGGTTATCAACTATAATTGGGAGAGTCCTAAAATTGGGACAGCTAGAGAACCACCCCCATAATGTTATCAATCATCCATGCAATCAGTGCTTAACAAAAATCAAACCACAATTGACATTCCTCCTGTCTACACAACTTGGGGTTAAAACCTGCTCAGTATATTTGCAGAATGCTTCACAACTCGCAGATCAAACATTGACGAAGTAAAGGCCCCAATGTGTGAAGAACATGTACTGTACAGGCTACTGATAACATAGTATTTTACAGTCTGGTATTAGCTGATAAGAGCTAATCGTGCAGTCCCATCCCAATGGCCCCACATCAGGGCAAGCTGTGTTACCCATCACGCAGCAATCAGGGTGTGTGTGGCAAGCTTGTTTGTGCTTAAATCACTACCACATGTTCCTTATGTGATTTGATAATATTTGTTCTTTGGCTGAGTTGAATCGAAAACACCCAAAACTGATTTATAGTTACCCCATGGAAGAATGAGTTTCCTTCCTCCATGGTTTACTTTAATGTTCTTTCCCTTACACCTATGAAGTTGTAAGGGCAAGGATGAAATAATGTTCTATTTCCCAAATGCAAAGATTATTAGCATTAAATCTTTGCGCTATCAGCTGCTATAATTAGCTTTTTGGAAGTAGATAGACACTATAGGAGTGCACTGCTCTGACAGATAGTGTCTTAGTATTGTGTCTGACCATATTCAAATTACCTCTTGCCACTTAGGTGGTCTAGTGAGTGAGATGTTTTTTCAGCATAGCAAAGGTTGTGGGTTCGATATGCCTTGGGATTTGTGGCATACATGTAGCACTCTGGGAAAGTATTGAGTACAGTGCTATACATTGGTGTGAGGTTAAAAAACGCATTGATGTTTTTATCTTCAATACAAAAAAACTATTACGTAGATCTTTGTGGTGCCTGCTCCTAAAATGTTGAAATGACAGGGCTAGTTCATGTCATAACATGTTGCTTGAGAAGCCAAAATTACATGATCAATGGGGAACATTAAATAAAAATACATCTGGCAGGTTAAACCATAGAGCAAGGGAGGCTTCTTAGCAACCAGCTTTGGGTAACTGTCAACAGTTGTGTACACAATTGTGTACACAAACATTTATTTGCTATGCAGTGCTTTGTAAAGACTGGTGTATTGACTCTGTGGTCCTATTGGATCATAGAGCAAGGGAGATTGGATCATCACAGATTGCTGGATTAGTTTGTGGGGCACTTAACTTAAATAATTTGTGAAGTTTGCAGATCATACTCTGTTTGGCTTTTTACCCTTTAAAAGGCTGCCCCTTTTATTTTGAGTGGCTTTGTTATGTACCTGATCCGGCAGTAACACACCAAAGAGGGTCACAATACAGAGTTGGCAAACACTGTTCAAAAGTAGGAAGAGGTTCTGTGCCAGAACTTTGTGATTGAAAAGTAGGGCAAATTAGTTATTTTATACCAGATGTATGCAGAGGATGGCCATTTTCAATTTGAAAAGGCGATTCCATTGGATAATCTTGAAGTCTGTGGGAAACTTTTGACCGGCACAAGGCCAAGACAAGGGGAACAGAGGCCTGCTGTGTAATGTTACATTGAAATGTAGTAGACTGTTTACTGAGGTACCATTTCCCAAATATAGGATTGTTGTTCCTTGTTAATTTCTTTAAATTTTGTAGAATCCTTTTCACCAAACTCACACCCCATCTTTGATCCTGTTATTCAACAAGATGATGTGTGCCGTAACAATAGTTCAGCCGATAATAAGTTTAACATCCCATGAAACCAAATGAGACCCACGCCCCCCTGCCAGCTTTCATACACAGGATTAGGGGACGGCAGGCGATTAAGAAGACAGTATTGGTTTGGGATTATAAGAGTTAGGGATTTGTCGATTCGACTGTTTGGCAGAGTAGTCTTGTGAGAACCTTACATTCTGCAAACTCATCCTTCATTGTACAAATATTTACAACATGTCTTGTTACAGAAGGGGGTTGGAAAGTATCCATCTGATCTTAAATTCTCCAACATCTGATCTTAAATTCTCCAACATGTCCAACGTCAGGTGCTCCAAGTGTAGTCTACTGGTATAGAAATATGACAATACACTGTATGTGTACATCCAAAACTGTTTTAGGGTCCAGTAACTCGACCTAAGTAACTCTTAACCTTTTCTTTTTTTCCTACAAACCTTTGTTTTATAACATATATAATGTGTATAGCTGTATGAAATTTTTTTTTGATCATTTGTTATACCAACAGTAGCCATGATCAAGGTAATGTAGCCTGTGTGTTCCCCTGAGCAATGTGCATGCATTTTTCACATCATGTGATTGTTTTTTTACAAAAATGGGGTTCAAAAAATAATAAGTACAGAAACTCTATTTTCAGCCGTGTATGCTTCAATTTTGAAAGGGCAAGGGCGCCAAGGCATTTTCTCCTAGGTAAAGCGCATCCTATGAGGAAATTGTAGATGTGTTCTATTGATGATGGGCGCATAGAGGCAATCGCCTTCCTAGCCTCCAGCTGTGGAGTTCCAGGCCTGTATTTTTTGTAAGAGAAATGTAAAAGTTAATACAAGCTGAGAAAAGTGCAATTTTATTTGACTCTGTCCAGCATCAGTTCTGACTTCCAAGGTTTGTAGTCACTGAACCTTGTACTGTAATCGGATACAATTTGTACACAGCATGGAATTTGAAATTAATTAAAATGCCTCTTGCTCAAGTTGCTCAACTCATTGTCCTGAAGTACTCAACACTCTGTCACTATTTGCAATGCAATTAAATTTGATGGGGGTTGAAGGGGAGACCGGATAAAAATGCCACCTTGTACTTCATCCTATTTAAAACCCGCAAGTTTGTTTCCTTCATGCGTTAAAGGGAAGGTAGGCCCTACACATTTGGTAATCACTCTTAAAATCAATGGCAATACAGCAGATTTAGATAGTATGAAGCATTTTGAGTTCACCTCAAAGTAATGCGATTATCGTAAAAAAGTTAAATATCAGTTTTTAATTTTTTCAGATTGTATTCCCTATTAGGGTTTTTTGTTCCTGTGTGGACATGCATTCGCTCCAGATTTTTGGCGATATCTCAATTCAGTGTAACAACCATTTGGAATGAAATTTTCTCATGCTCATATTATATAGTCAGTAGAGTAGTCCCAAAATGTTTAAATTAGCACACATGTTTGCATGTGGTACGGGATAAAATTGCATCATTCAAGAAAGCTAAATAATTTACCTGGGTGATTTCTTATAAATCTACCCACCGATCAATACATGTTCCTGCTAAGCTTGCTGTTTCCCTCTGCTAAATTTCACCAAAGGCACGATTGAATAATTGAAAATTCTACAGAGAAAGCACCTGTTTTGTCACCATTTATCAAGTTTCAGTGTGCAATCATGAAGAGCTTTTTGTGATTGAGTTGTGACTGTGAGGTAAATGACAGCCAGGCAACGAGCATTCACACTGGATGCAATTGTTGTGTGTTTTTTAAATCCTTGATCCAGGGGCGCTTGTTGTTGAAAGCGCTAAGTGTTTACGCTGTACATTGGACAACTTATTAACAAACAACTTAAATAAAATTAAAGGTCGGATCATAGATTGGCAAATATTAATTTACATAAATTTAGGTTGTGAGAAGCACTGCAGCTGTTGATAGATTAAATTGTTTTGAGAAAGTATTCCCTACAAATTATTTGGTATGAGTATTTGTTTACTAAATAAAAGGCTTTGAATCTGAGAAATGGCTCATGCCTGAATGTCTCATCCTAACGATGCATACATGTACTTTGAACGGAATCCTTTCTCAAAATAGTTTTCTATTAGCATTGCTGTGCATCTCACAAAGTAAGTTTTGAGATCATTGGTTTTAGGAGTACTTCTTATCTAGGACCCTTAAAACCTTTAAGAGGTGACCTTTTTCTACATTTAGGCTTAAGTAACTTATGTGAAATCTGCTCACAAATTCCCATTGTTGCATCCCTGTGGAGACTTGGACTGTTCTTTTCTTTGTGCGTGTTGTACAACAGTACATGTACTTTACATCCCCCATAAATTTTGTACACAAAACTCCTTGTTGAACATCACTCTTTTTAAGAATTACTCTTTGTGGAGACCTTTTGTTCATTATTGTCTTCAGACTCCATTAGGTAGCCAATAACAAAACATGTACAGTTGTTACCTACGACAACCATGATACAACGAAGGTTCTTGTTGTTTTGTTTTTGTTTTGAGGTTTTTTATAGGGGGGATTTATCCTCAAAGTGGAGAGCAGTGAAGCAAATCTAATGAATTTTCTTTCTTCAATAGCCCCACTGTTGCTTCAATAAGGACCTCCCTATTTATTACCCAAAAACTTCCTGCGAACCTCCCACGGATCGGCTATTATATGGACTACTTGAAAAAAGCAAATTGTTGTGTACAACAATTGATGTTACTATGGTAACAGTGTAAGCAAGGTGTTTCCCAGGTTTTTTAGGGTCTAAGGGTGATGCTGCTTAACAATCCTTCTAACAGTGACGGGCAGTTAAACTTGTTTTTTATTGTCTGAAACACTTTAAAAAACAAGTTCAATAGCTTCTGGCATGTACTCCTAGACAAAGACATTGATAAAATTTGGGAGACAGCCAACATGAGAGCTCAATGTAAATTGTTTTTCTTGCACGAGATGTGTATTATAAAGCACTGTATACTTTCAAAGTTCTGTGAACAAGAAACATTACAGCTTGGGAGAGTGCCAGCAAGTTAATACATCGGTGGCAGGTTTGTCTTGAAAGTCTCTTTGTTCACCCATTTTATTTTAGTTTAACAAACTTTTCTGTTTCCTTCCCCAGTGGCTATGCAACAAACAATCTCTTCCAGGGACTGGAGCAAAACTCTCTCTATAAATACAGACTCCGAGTCTTCAACAGTCACGGCAGCAGTGAGTTCAGCCGGGTCATCACTGTCTCCACAACAAGTATGTTCACCAAGTCAATCATTTCAAGAAGTTTATTATAATGAGTAGAGGGGGGGGGGTGTTAAGGGCCTTTCTCAAGGGCATAAGTTGCCACCTACTCATGGGGCTGAAACAGGGTTACCCCCCCCCCCCTCCCTTCTGACAAGAGAATGGATCCGGTGAACTAGAGCGCTTGGCCACATCACTATTAGCTTTACTCAAACACCCCACACTGTTAGGTTGTTTCTTTCTCTAGCACAATGAGTTGAGTGTTCTGTGTCCAGATGGGGATTGGAACCCACACTCTGCTGCTGACAACGCCAGAGCTTGGGACCCGTGAACTAGACTGCTCAATTACAATATTGTTAGCTTACTCAGTCACCCCACACTCTTAGGTACGTTTCTTCCTCTAGACCAATGAGCGTCCTGTTTCATGACTGGGATTCAAACCCATACTCTGCTTGAGCCTGACAACATGAGAATTCCCATAAAAGATTTATAATATAATTTGTTTGTATGCTTTCATTTCATTCTTCCAGAGGAACCGCTAAACGGCGATCATCTTCACAAGGCAGTGGGTTTGACCCAAGATGTCGACAGGGTAGCAGATATCTTGGAGTCTGGTGACGTGTGGGTGGATGTGCCAGATAGCTTGGGTTTCACTCCACTGATGATAGCTGTGCAGAAGGGTAACATTGAGTAAGTCGTCCACTATCCCAAATGCCCATTTCCCTTCCAGATAATGAAGTGCTCTTGTGAAATCATGGCTCAGCTAGCTTAAAAATTTGGCACTTGCAGTCATTATTCTATGTGGCAAATTGTTGCACTAGCTGCGTAAACATGTTAAACAAAAAATGCTTAGTCATGTAATTGGTAGAGACAGCCAACCTTTTTACACAGCTCTGTTCCCTGGGGCAACCCACGGGAATAACAGCAAGCCTTTGCACACTTAATCTACCCAGGTAAGGGACATACCCTGGGGATTAGCCACCCCTGCTCTGGAGTACAGGGTAAGTGGTAAATTGTTATGGTCTTTTTGAGATGTGCAACCGAAACCCCGCTGAATGTGGACACAGTGTGAAAGTGCACCGGGGTAACCTATGAGTTGAACTAACTCCTGGGGCCTCTCTAGGCATTTTCCAACCAGCATAAAAGAGTTTTTGTCTGACCATCAATGGGGAAGTCAGGGAATTTTGTTGAACAAAATAAAATAGTAAAAAGAATACTGAAGCACCGACACCAGGCTAGGTCAGTTCATGAGCATGCCTTTCAAGGAGTTAATATATTTGCACATAGTGTTTGGCACCATGGCCAATTCAACACCCAACATCGTATTCCAGTAAAAATGTCAGCCACAGTTCAATAATGACAGAAACACTTGTAGCTCTTAACCACTTTGGAGTTGTTTGCATTGTCCTTATTTGAGCCTGTTCAATGCTTCTGCAGAGGGCATTCTGTTATGTGAGGAAAATATATTAAAAAGGGAGTAGGCTGAAATTAAAAAAGTGGCACAGTGAGACCCAGTAAGCGGTGTCTCTTCCAAGTACAGAAAAAAGTGTAGCAATTTTCATAAACTTTCGAGGAAGACTCTGCTAGGGTGGAAACATCAGGCCACTAACTAATTGCTGGCATTTAATTCATAGGTTTGCAACAGCTAATTCTTTTTTCTTAAATTTCATAAGTATTGAAGGCACTTTGGTATGTTTTGTAATGACCCCCAAACATTTTGTAATTTGAATCCAAAGCATGTAAAGGATAAAGATGTAATGGTGGTAAGCATCCAGCAAAGTTACTGTCAGTCAGACACAGTTTCAGTCAGATAACTTTCACAATTCCACTGAAATCTCAAATGATCTTTTGGTTTTATTTTCACAGCATAATTGAAACGCTGATGCGGTTCGGTGCCGACATCAACGCAGTAAACGGAAGCGGTAAAGACAGCCTGATGTTGGCATGTTTTGCTGGACTCTTGCCCGTCGTCAAGCTGTTGCGTTCTTACGGAGCAACGTATGAGAGCAAAGACAAGGGGGGATCAATGGCGATGCACTGGGCAGTGGACGGCGGAAACGTTGCTCTGATTCAATCCATGGTCGCTGATGGTGCATCGGTGAGTTCATTATTTTTTTAATGTTTGATCAATTTGAGAAAATAAACTTTCCAGTCAGACTTCTGCAGCCATTGACAAGATTTGAATAATGTCTGGTACAGACTGGTCCCCTGTCTTTATCAAAAAACAGCTACTGTTTTACAGAACCAGTGATTTCATTAGATAGAGGGGCAGTGGCGTAAGCTTTCCATATCTCTGTTTTGATTGGTTAAAGGTGAGGTTCGGCAGCTGCACCTTCAGATGTCTACATGCTGCATTCAGTGTGTACGTGAAATGAATGTAGGTGAAAAGTGATTTAAATGGGGATTGATTTAGCAGCCCTTTAATTTTAGGCCTTTACAAGAGACCTAAGCCCGGTTCATATTTGGGCGTCACAAATTCCCAATGAATATGGAGCGATATTTAATAATACCACTGTGTTTTTTACTTGATTTCTAGGTAAATGAGAGAGACTCTGGCTCAGGATGGACCCCACTGCTACGCTGCGCTGCCATGGGAGGCGATCCCAATGTTGCTAAGGTGTTAATGAATGCTGGCGCTGAGGTCAATATCAAAGACAAAGATGGGAAAACACCCCTCATGGTAATGAAGTCTGCCAACTTTTAACCTTTGACATCTTACCTCATTAGTTTGCATACATTTCAACAACCAATGTAAAATACCATGTCTGTCGTTATAGTTTGTCCAACATGACAAATTTAAGTGTCGCCTCTCCTTATATTACTCCTGGTGCAACTCTGCACAACTTGTTGATTTATTTTCTGGGATCACTCAAAAGGTTTTATATTAGTTCACTTTTCTTTCAAGATTTCACTCTTGACATATGACATCTGTAGATGTAAATCATGACAATTAAACTAAACTTTGTCACTTTTATATGTTCACACATGTCAGCATTTAAAGGTAGGGTCAGACATGTAGATTTTTAGATACTCCAAATACAATGGCCGTAAAAACTTGCTTAGTGAGAAGCACTGCAGCTGTTGATAACATAAACTATTATGGGAAAGGACCCCCTTCAAAGTAATATGGTTTGGATAATAATGTCAACCCCAAACCATTTGAATCTGAGGAATTGACTTTCTCAGATTTGTGTCTGGCCAGAGATACGGTTTGGTTCCCACTGTCACCTTGACAAACGTGGATGGAATCCGTGTTCTTGTGAAAATACAATGACAGTTTTCTTTTCTGCTTAATTTTCTCAAAAAGTTGACATTGTATTCAGTTGAAACTTGACATAATGACTTCTTATGACTCAATAAGACATGTCATTTTTAAAAACTGTGTTTATATCCCATGTAGTTATCAATACAGGTTTCCAAATCAATTTGTGCTGCTTGTTTTTTTCTTCTTCAGATTGCGTGTCTTAATGGTCACGTTACTTTGGTTCAAGCCTTGGTAGAGAGAGGTGCAGACCCAACAGTTCGCACAGAGTTTGGCATGTCTGCTGTAGAAATGGCAAACTCATTTGACAGAAAGGTAACCACTGGCGTTTTGTTTCATCATAAATGTGATAGTTTTTTCGACTGGTCGAGAATTGTTACTGACTATGAACTTTTGAAAGTTGGGAGGGGGGACTGTTTTAATAAAAATAGTAATAATAGTAATAATAGTCGGTTTTTATATAGTGCTTTATACACATGAAGGGCGTCTCAAAGTGCTTCCACATTGTTACCCTTGGTCACTGGGCCTTAAATCATTGCTTAAACCATCTCAGCTCCCTTGGGAGTATACAGCCTGTGCTGCTGAATATGTAGCGCACAAAACTAATCAATCACAGGAGTATACAGCCTGTGCTGCTGAATATGTAGCGCACAAAACTAATCAATCACAGGAATTAAATCTGCCCTCACAGGTACCCATTTACCCCTGGGTGGAGAGAAGCTTATCATGGTTAAGTGTCTTGCTCAAGGACACGAGTGTCACGACGGGGTTAAACAAAAAAACACTTTGCTGAACAGAAACACCAGAGCTTGAGTTTGGTGCTCTTATTTGCTCGGCCATCACACCCAACGAAACACGGCCACGTGAAACACCCAGATTTCTATATTCTTGAGTGACGTTTTGAGTAACGCTAATTGTCCCTTTCTTACTTGTTATGTCCTTTTCAGAGAGTGATGAAGTACTTTTCTGAGGTTCTGGATAAAGGCAAGCTGAAAGAAAGTCTTGTCTCAAGTTGATTGATTCCATGATGTCCTCATCTCATTCAACTTCCATTAAGGTGCTAGCTAGGCAGAAAAGTGGTCGATGAGTTAAACAAAAACAGTCACAAGACGCTTTTGATGGTAACCTGTTTGTTTGTTGGCTTTTGTTTAATAAGCTTTGCAGAGGCTTTTTCTGTTATTTGGCGAGCCTACACAATGTGAAAAAGAAGGTCAGCTATTCCTAATTTTTTTCCAAGCACCTGGTAAGAGTTGTTTATATTATATTTTCTGTTTACTTTTAAAGAATTACTTGCAAAATACAGTGTACACAAATTTCTCACAACAATTTCTTATGATTCCACTTGTAATTTAAGACAACTGTGCCCACATAATTATTATAAATTGTAAACAAGGGTTAGTTGGGTATTCTATGGGAGTTGATAATGTGTACTAAGTAAGCAGCAATGTTTTGTTGCTACCTCCAATACTAGACATTGGAACACTGTGTGGTACAGGCATACCAGTTAAATTTAATTGTTTTATGTTGTTCTGATCATTTGGGGTTGAACAAAGATATTTTCACGGGATTTGAACCAACGACCTGCAGAACATGTGCCACCAACTGAGAGCCATCAAGCCTAAATGTTGGCTGTCTCTCTATTTTCATCAATTTCTTCGTTTTGGGTGCCTGTCAGAAGCCATACAACCGCTACCTGTTGTGTAGCCACCCAAATTAAACAATGCAACCGGGGTAGCAGCAGCCGGGGATCACATTAACAGATTGCAACGTCATTTCATATATCAAATAATAAACCACAAGGGAAAGTGACTTGGTAACATTGAAAATATTTTGGATGGAACAAAATTGCTAACCATGTGCTTGTTTCCAAGAATAATGGATTTACTTGGTGCTGCCTCCTAGCTTAGCGTTCCAAAAAGTTTCCTGTTGCCAACACTTGTAGGTGGGCTTTTGTCAGTGGCAGTTTTTTATTGATTTTTGCAATTTGGATGCCACATTAGAATTAGCAAGTTACTCATTTTGTTTTGATGCTCAAGTTATTGCAATGAATTTACTTACTGTACCAGAAACAAAAATTCCTATCGTTTCATGTAAAAATACTGGTTAATCTGTATATTTTTGTATTGATTGATATAATTGTTCAAATTTATGTATAAAATCCGTCCAATAAGAAGTTACAGGTGTAGGGATCGACTTGGTTGAAAAGTAGACATAAATATTTGATGTTGTAACAAAATTATTGAAAGTGCGTTCTGCTTTGTAGTCTTTCACTGTTTAGAAAATTACTGCCATCCTAAGCCATGTGTACTGTTGCCATTGCTTGATTGTAAGACTGAATCAACAGGGGACAATTTCATGAAGCTGCTAAGCAGAAAAACTGCTTAGCAAATAGCAAATTTCTTTGCTAAGCACAAAATGAGCGGAGCACCTAACAATTTAAACTTCATGGATATATGTTTTAGTGAAACTCAGCTACTATATTGAGCATAGTCTTGATCCAAGACGTTAGTGATCCATAGAAGACACGAGAAGGGCACGCTGTAAAGAATTACAACTGAGCAGCTAGTGTCTATCCACTATCAACGGGCCAAGACCATTTTTAGCATTAGTTAATGACTACAGATATACAAATTCAATGATACTTTCCTGTAATATAGCACAAATGATACCATCATATGCACTAAAATGTTATATAATATTCAGCTGAGATTCATATTTCAAAATGTGTTTTATTGGAAGGCGTCCATTTGACTAATGATTATAATTATTTTAGTATAAGTGCCTTATTAAAATGTTGGTTCAAAAAAATAAATATTGTAAAAGAATGTCTGGAAAATGCTGTTGTTTTCTGATTATTTTATTTGATTGAGTCATATGTAGCTATGTCATACTAAAGGGACGGAGGGGGAGTAGATAACGTGCCCCTCCCCTCCCCCACCTAGTCTGCGGTGCCCACTTGCAATCAAGCTCCTCTTATTTTCAAAAAAGATACTAGTTAATTTGCAGTTTAACAACGGCCCACTCCCATGATTTAATAAATTCTGAAACTAAATAATATTTTCAAGGTGTGTTTATTGTGTGCCCTACAAAAAAGTGAAACTGTTTTTCATGCGTATGGGCGCAGCGAATGAGCATGATATTGCAATCAAGCTCCTCTCATTTTCACAAATGTTACTAGTTAATTTGATTTGCTGAAAGCTCAGCGTGCAACCAAGGGCCGGGCCATGGGCCAGCTGTTACAGTCTGTGCTTACTGCAGTTTAGGCCCCTACTCCCCCCCCCCCCCCCCCCCCCTTCCCCCACCCCCCCCCCCCCCCCCCGCCCGTCCCCTTCCCCACCCCCCCGCCTCCCCGGATATTTTTCTAGGGAATTGATCTGCAATTATGGCTTCATATTTCTAAGCTATTTACGTGTTCATATTCGCGTAATTAATTTTGTATTTCGGTGAATGAACTTCAGATAAAACCTGATTAGTAAAAAGTTGTCCTGTTATGCAAATTCTTCTGTTGTTGAAAGCCCTTTGCAAGATCACGTGACATAACCCGGAGTATCTGACGTCACACTTAAGTCAGGGGACCAGCCCTTAGATCGCGTAGCTAGATACGGGATCTAGGACCAGTCTACATGAAGTAGTATACGTCACCAGCAGACCGCCATTTTTAAAGACAAATGGATGGCGTCACTATGTCGAGTGTCTTCTCCGATAAAATTCAGCTTTTACCGACTTCCAAAGACATAACTACACCCGGAAAAGTGTTATGGTGAGTTGCTAACTTGATCAAGATAATTAAGATTCTGTTGAAAGTTTCAAGACTCAACTGTTGTCGCCAGTGTAATCGTCGGGGTGGGAAGTCAAGTTGGCCGGCCGGCCGGCTCGGTCAGCGAGTCCGGAGCATAGAGCTCTAGAGAGCTAACCATTTGCTAACACCCCGTTATACGGGTCCTACTACTACTTGCCGTCAACTCGCCGTCAACTCACTTGCGCCGTCAACTCGCCGTCAACTCCTCCAATATACATTTAAAATTCACAAAAGAAGCATAGAACTGTAAAGTATCAGCTCAAAGAGAATTCGCGAAAGTTTTAGGTCATATTTCGGAATAAAAATTGAGTTTTTTTCTCGTGAATTTTTTTTCTCGAAACAGCAAAACCGTCGGCCGCCATCTTGCTTTTTCACATTGATTAGTCTTGGCCCAAGATGTCAATGATTGGTACTTTTTTTTATCAACACAAAGTCGTTTTGTGAATGAATTTTTACCGAAAACCATGAGAAATATGTAGTTTAGCCCAGACTTAACACTTCCGTGTCCCATTTATAAATTTTTCATGTAAATTTAATGAGTTGACGGCACAAAAATGAGTTGACGGCGAGTTGACGGCAAGTCGGCGAGTTGACGGCAAGTAGTAGGACCGCGTTATACACGCACTAAGGTTTTGAAGCCGTGTGGGCGCATCCATGTTTATGTACAAACCAATACAAAAGCTTGAAATTTTGTACGGCTATTTGCATGATAGTGCGTTTGTTCTTTTTTATGTGCCACCGAGGCAAAAAATGCAGTAAATGTGAAAGCACAATCTGCTGATCAGCGCACAAACTGCGAGCGTCATGTGCGTCATGATTAAAAGGCGCGTTTACTTTTTTTTAGTACGGCAATCAAGTCGAAGTTACGGTTTTCGTAGCGCGGACGTACGCGCGCGAGTGGACAGTTGCGTACGTATACGCACACGCAGAATGTAAAATAATCGCGGCAATGTGTGTTCTCTTAAAATTCGGAATTCACGCAATACACATCAAACATGTCTGCGCCCAGGGTGGCTTCAAAACGCAGAGCAAGTTAGCGCTCTAGTCAATATATATAACTCTATGGTCCGGAGTCAATTCGGTCCTTCGACCATGCTTCGAAAAAACCTAAATGTTTTAAATTATTTTATTGCTACTGCTGTAACTCACTGTTTCGACCCGTGCACATTATTTAATTTCTTAATAAGTGGGTTAACTCGTTATATTTATGTTAGTGTAATAAACACTGTAAAGCCTGGTTCATACTTCCTGCGAATGCGATACAAATGTTGACGTCACAAGTTCGGGTAAAAAACACTTTTTTTTACAATTACAAGTAGGTCTATTACAATTTTTCAACAGTTTAAAAATGATTTGGGTGCAAATGACTTTTGTGCATATATTTAACGGATAACTTTCCGTATGGCGCCACCACTTTTTCACTCATTTTTACAAAAAGGGATAAATCAATCAGGTAAATAGGTTCCTATATTATTTTATATCGAATGAAAAAGTGGTGGCGCCATACGGAAACCTTTCCTATTTAACGGTTGACTTATGTTCAAATGTTCTGTTAAAGTGCATTTAAAAATTGTTGTCGTGAGGGGTCGTGAGCTGTCGGTATTTAGTGCGACCCGTAGGAAACAGTATATATGGCCAAAGATTGCAATTGCTGCAATTGAAGAAATATTGTTTTTATTTGTTTGCATTCAGGCTAGATACAGTAATGCCATTGCTAGATGAAGTCTACCTCCCCAAAAGTAAATGCATCCTTCCCAGTGTCAAGGTACAACGATGTATTCTCCTGCAAAAGGTAGGCACTCGTTTCAACGTGGGTTCAACAACTATTTACCCTAAATGTTTCTTATTTCGATTGACTCTTAAACAATACAAGCTTGGCCTTAAAACAACCACTGCAGAAAGGTTTTAAAAACATTGTTGCTAAAGAATCAAGCATGTCTGCATCAGCAGTTAAATTGAACTAAGCACAACCCTTAATTTGAGATGCATCACAAGATTTTTGACATAATGATGATGATAATTTGTAAACACTTTCAAATGTTTTTAGAACCTTTTTTTTTTTACCCTTTTATTTAATATATAATCAGATTTAAAATATCTGTTATTGATAAGTAGTTGAGGGAAACATATAATGAACAGTTCTTCACTAATTTGACTGTTTATGTTTATCTGGGTTTTTAAAAATGTTTGTTGAGTTATTTGGTCATAAATGTGAAGTTGTCATCCCTAAAACTTACCCCCCCCCCCCCCATACCCATACAAATGAAAATTAACAATTATAACGATTCCCTCAGTACCATTTTCTCAGAAAGCCATTGTAATCTTTCAATGCGTTGCATTTTTCTTTGTCTCGTTTGATCCAGTCCAATGTTAGACCTCACATTGCTGGTGATAGGCGCTTCTTGACTTTTCATTAAACTCAGCTGGACACTAATCACAATTTTTAAGTTTTTGTAAATTATGAAACCATTATTGAGTTTTTTCTCAATCATATTACCCTCCTATAATAAAAGACCTATAACTGATGTTAATTTTGTTCAAGTTACGATCTATGGTAATGCTCAAACTATCCTTGCACGATTCTTGGTCTAAAACTTTAAAAAGCAGGGCAATTTTTTTTTCAAATCGCAAACCAATGGGCACTGAAAGACTTTTAAAAAACTGCTTTGAGGTAAGCTATATGGCCAAATATTACAGTGATGATGCAAATATTAAATTGTTGCTGCAATTGAAAAAAAAACACCACACTCCATTACAAAATACTGTTTTTATTTCTTTGCATTCAGGTTAGATACAGGCATGTCGTCAGATGAAGTCTACCTCCCCAAGATGTCAAGGTACAACGATGTCTTCTCCAGCAAGGATGACTACTCCAGCAATGAGGTCATCTCCAGCAACGAGGTCTTCTCCAGCAACGAGGTCTTCTCCAGCAACGAGGTCATCTCCAGCAAAAGGTAAGCACCAGTTTCAGCATACAAAAGTAACTGAAAAAGGGTTTAATAAATGTTTATGATGAAGAATCAATGTTGTGGAGATATTGGAGATCAGGTTTCAAATATCTGACACTGATAAGTAGTTGTGTTAAACATGCAGTGAGCTATTTGCCACAATAACTATAGATCACTCAAACTAATTCGACTATTTATTTTTTGTTGAGTTATTTAGTCAAACAGTATGAAGTTTTGCTAAAATTTGATCTGGAAAACTAGCACCCCCCCCCCCCCCCCCAGTGCTGCATGGTTCCCGGTTCAAATCAGAATTAAACATGCACTTACTTTGTTAACTGAAAGAGATTAAAGCAAATGTTTTGAATTTACTTATATTGGCCAAAGACTACAGTGGTGATTAAAGTATTATCAAATTGTGGCTGCAATTGAAACAACACCACAATCCTTTCATATTCAAATATCATATCATTTCAAATATTGTCTGTATTTGTTTGCATTTAGGCTAGATAAAGACATGCCGTTGTCAGATGAAGTCTAGCTCCTCAAAAGTATATGCATCCTGCCCAGTGTCAAGGTACAATGATGTCTTCTCCAGCAACAATGTTTTCTCCAACAAAAGGTAACCCCTAGTTTCAACATGTATTAACCCTAAATGTTCTGTATTTGGATTGACTCTTTACAATACAAGCTTGGCCTTAGAACAGCAAAGTATAAAGTTTTCCAGTATTGAAAGATTATGCTGCATTGAAAGATTATGAAACCATATTATGTTTTATTCAATTATATTACCTTCCTATAACAAAAGACCTACAGGTAAAATAGTAATTTTGTTCAAGTTAATTTAATCTTCAATGATAATTGCTCAAACTAACCTTCAAGGTCTCTCCTTGATTTAAAACCTCAAAAAGCTGGGCATTTTTGTCCAAAGCGCAAACAAACATACACGGGCACTTAAAGAGTTTATAACCCTCTTGCTTGTACCGTATTCTGGTTGGCTGAAACATGGTCGCATGGGGGTGAACTAGTCTAGTGATCGCGTGTGCGTGTTTTGCAAGAATAGAATAGTGCCCGCCGGGTACTAATCTTTGAAAATAGTGCCTGGTTACAGTGCCCTCTATTGACGTGAACCGTGGACAGCGACTTCAAAACTTCCTTTTGTTTCAAGAGTTCTGTTCTTATGTAACGTTTAAGAACAAGGTGTATTATAAAACACATATTGACTGGCATAATTGGGTAACTAATGTACGCCTATTTGCCCTCGGTCCTGTGACTGACCGTAAGAAGGACTTATTTGCCCTCGGTCCTGTGACTGACCGTAAGAAGGACTTATTTGCCCTCGGTCCTGTGACTGACCGTAAGAAGGACTTATTTGCCCTCGGTCCTGTGACTGACCGTAAGAAGGACTTATTTGCCCTCGGTCCTGTGACTGACCGTAAGAAGGACTTATTTGCCCTCGGTCCTGTGACTGACCGTAAGAAGGACTTATTTCCCCTCGGTCCTGTGACTGACCGTAAGAAGGACTTATTTGCCCTCGGTCCTGTGACTGACCGTAAGAAGGACTTATTTCCCCTCGGTCCTGTGACTGACCGTAAGAAGGACTTATTTCCCCTCGGTCCTGTGACTGACCGTAAGAAGGACTTATTTGCCCTCGGTCCTGTGACTGACCGTAAGAAGGACTTATTTGCCCTCGGTCCTGTGACTGACCGTAAGAAGGACTTATTTGCCCTCGGTCCTGTGACTGACCGTAAGAAGGACTTATTTCCCTCGTCCTCCTCAAAGTCCCTCGGTGGAAACCTCATTTCAAGTTATTATGTGTATATTAAAGCAAGTGTTTTGAATTTAGTAATATGGCCAAAGGTTACAGTGAAGGGCAAAACATTATCAAATTGTTGATGCAGTTTAAGAAAAACACCGCCACTCTCACTGAACAAAATATTGTTCTTATTTGTTTGCATTTAGGTTTGATACAGACATGCCATTTTCAGATGAATCTACCTCTCCAAAAGAAAATGCATCCTGCCCGGTGTCAAGGTACAATGGTGTCTTCTAAAGCAAAAGGTAAGTTAACATTAAGGCTCGAAAACTTTCTACCCCAAATGTCCTAATTTACTACTTACAAGCTTGGTCTTAAATCAGAAACTGCAAAAAAAAAAGTTTTATAAAAAAAGATTATGCTGAAGAGTGTTATTGAACTATAAACAATCCGTAGTTCAGGCATGTGACTGGTTTCCCAATCGGACAGAATGGCGGGGAACAGCTAGACACAGTAAGAAGAATAGAAAATTGGACTAAGAAAGCAAAATAGACCTTTTACCCTGTTTTCGAAATTTGCACTTAGCCTGTGTAAAGATTCTAGCTAATCAACACCTCTGCCCACCTACATTTTGTACATCTCTGCCCACCTTACAGATAGAGTAATTGAATTTGTTTTTGTCAATATAATTCTGACATAGAGGGACAGTTAAAAAAAAGATAAAATATAACTCAACACTGAATACTGAATACAGCTGAACACAGTGCCTATGTTGAAAAAGAAACATCAAAAAACTGCGAGGTGACCCACTTTATCTCTGGCTGCAGCATTTTTCAAAATACCATGCATAATCTGTTGTTAGTTTTGAACACAACCCTTTTGTAGGTCGTCAGCTTTTTGATCTGCTTAATAAAAAAAAATGCAAACCTTTTCAAACCAACTTCATCTCTGGCCGCAGCATATTTCAAAAAAATACCACGCATAATCTGTTGTCAGTTTTTAACCTTTTCAAATACAATTTTGGAAAAATCATTCAAAGTACAATCCACTTTGGATAATTAGTTTTTACAGAGACCTCCACAAAAGAACTATGTTGATTTTAGATGATTACACCTCATAAATTACCTTAAAAGCTAAAGTGACAATTTAAAAGGTTGCGTTAAAAGTACAGCCTACCTTACAGATGTTTGATTTCAATTAACACATTATTTCATTTGTTTGTATTTGAAGGTATCTTATCTGTAACAAAAAGTGTATCCTGGAGAGAGATCTGCCGGTGCCTAACATTGGCCCAATGTCTACACATTAACAACGTAGATGTGTGAAGCTAAAAACAGGTATGTGATATTCCCAAACGTTGTGTTATACTAACATCAAAGTGGGCTGTTTTAGCAGCACAAAACAGACTTCACCCTCATACCACATGCCATAACATTCTTGGGAGATCATGCTGGCACCACGCCTAACCAAGATGAATGGCCCTCCCTACAGATTGATTACAGATTACATATTAAAAAAATGAATACATGTTTATACTAACAAACCCCTTGGTAATTGTCATTTGCACTTAATATTCTGGTTAGTCTTTCAATTTTCATGTTTCTGCATCATGAAAATTTATAAGTGAAAGAATTGGAGTGGTATTTTGGGGAAAGTAATGCATTAAAGAAACCAAATAAGCAATTTGAATCTCATGGGATTCAAGCTTCGCTCACACCACTGCCAAGAGTTTGCTGTCTCGATTAAAAACACTCATTAATTTTAACTTTGATGTTACCATTCATGTCTTATGCAAACTAAGGTCTTTGTCACATTTGTACTGAGATTTCATTGACAGAGTCAATGGAGGGGAGGGTGGATGTTCATTTGAACTTTCCCTTTGTCATACACCAAAATTGGTTAGCTTTATACAAAATTGTTTTCTTAACCTTTCACAGCATGAGAAAGCTGATATGCTGCAACCAAGTGTGTAGCAAATAACTCTCACTACAATCGAGAAGGCTTCAGAGTTTGAGGGAAACAACTCTTCAAGGTATTCTGCTCATCTAGGATTATTGATTAACAACCAACCAACTTGTTGATTCAATTTGTAGAGTTGTAGAAATGTTAAAGGCACTGGACACTATTGATATTTGCTCTTATTAAAATGGTATTAAAACTTACCTGGTAATGAGCAACTATGAGAAGCTATTGATAAGATAAAAAAGGGTGAAAAATGGCTCCATTTGGAGTGATGTAGTTTTTGAAAAGAGGTAATTTTTCACTCAAATAATAAGACTTCAGGCCTGAGGTTCCTTATAGGAATCTGAAATAGTACAAAATGTGGACCAAGGTTTTTTTCTTCCATTTATCTCTTGCAACAATGATGACCAATTGAGTAAAGAAATTCACAGGCTAGGTATTTTATGCTTGTTGAGAGTGAGAATACTGGTCTTTGACAATTACCAAATGTGTCCAGTGCCTTTAATTAATGATGTAAACACTGATGCAATCTTACTTCTTTATAGAAAACATTATTGTAAAAAGTAAGTGCACCATTTTCAAGCAAGAGCATAATGTGTTTTTTATCTCATTAAATGGTTGGACTGAAGTAAAAGCAGTGATGGTGCAATGGTACAATTAGTGGCTATGTGATGGTTCAGTAAAGAGTAGTTCAAGGGTTTGATAAAAAGCTCTTGTGATGGCCCTGTATAAGATCAAATTCGCCAGATTCAATTGCTTGCAAGGTGCACTTATTTTAGAATTCCGAAACTTAATTATCAAGTAAAAACAAACATTGGTGTAAATTTTAATCTGATTTTGGATTTCCATTTTACTCTGAACAAGTCTTTTAAAAAAATCTCCCAAAACATACACTACATGTACTTGAAGGACGAGCCCTTTGCTCAATAAAATGTTCCTTCTACTTTCTCAAAGGCAAATAGACTTTAATATAGGTACTCATAATTGCATTTAATGACATTGAAATTATGAGCTATGATGGTATATTTACAAAAGGAATGGAATATAATTTTTAAATCCAAAGCTTTGTTTTGTACATAATAATGTATTTCAAAACTTGGTCTTATTTGACCAAATTTTGGGGTAAAACAGTGAGACTTTGGTATTTACCTTGATATTAACACTTTTCACAGTAGTTCTTGTTCATCCAAATATAGAAATATACTAAAATATTGGTTTCTTGTCTCAATTATATACAGTTTCATGGTGGTCACACATTTATGACTGAGCACAGATTGTCTGAAAACAGACATCTTTGCTTTAAAAGCTTGACATGAAAACCTAACTTGCTGACAAGTTTGCAGGTTGAGTTGAATGAATTTACTTTTCCAAAAAGCCATAGTTTATTTCCTGATGATGTCTTCATTAAAACAATGCATTCGCTTAAAAATAGTAATTAAGAACGATATCTGTCTAAAAGTTTGGGCTGTCTAAATGTAATTTCCTCAAACTGGAACAAGTGAAAAATGCACAAAATATATGTCTTAAAACGTTACTCAAGTTTGGGGTTTACTTTTTAAAGGTGCCAAACAAATAGTGAAGTATCCCCAACAAAGTGGTGTAAATTTCTTTTTATAAGTTAGACAACTGATATTAATTTAAGATAAAACTAAACAAATAAGTGTAGAAATTATCACTCTCAAAAGATTAAAAGTTGTTTTGTGTTTTTGCTACAGTGAAATTAATAGTGGATAATTAAAATGTTTGTATCTTATTAATTGGAGTTGTCAAATAAAGTGATTCTATAAATGTAGCAAGAAATCTCTCTCCTTCCATTATTTTATGTGCATTATAGTACAAGTAATGTATTATGGTTACAGTTATTAAAGTTATTCAATCCTAGACTTAACCAAACTTGAGTTTAAAAAATCCGACCCGCTTAAAAATGGACTGAATATCCTCTAAATTCTTTCCAGCAAACTGGAATATGGTGCAATTTGTCACACCTTCAGGTCACCAAAAAATACTTTACCTTTAAATCATACTTTAAAATAAACCATTTCAATAATTAAACAAAGTTCCACCCCTTTAAACTCAATTTGAAAGAAGTTATTACTAAACCTTTGTCACCCCTTTAAGCCAGCACAAAATACCCTTACTTTAAGTCATACCTTAAACTAAATCATTTCAATACTAAAAAAGTAAGTTCCACCCCTTTAAACTCAATTTGAAAGAAATTATTACTACACCTTTGTCACACCTTTAAGCCACCCCAAAAGACCCTACCTTTAAATCATACCTTAAAATAAACCATTTCAATATTTAAAAAAAAGTTCCACCCCTTTAAACTCAACTTGAAAGAAATTACTACTTAACCTTTAATTAAAAATTACCCCCATTAAAATACCTTTGGCGTTAAGAAAAAGTAATGGCTTTAAAAAGAAATACCTTTAAAATTATTGTAACTGTCACTTTAAATCAGGTCCCCCATCTCAACAAGTCCATCCGATCGCCCAAAGTCCTCATCCCAAGCCATCCCCCAAGCTCCCATCTCAACGACTCCATTTGATCGCCCCAAGTCCTCCAAAACTAAGCCCCCATCCCAACACGTCCATCCCATTGCCCGAAGCCCTCATCCCAAACCATCCCCCAAGCTCCCATCTCAACGACTCCATTTGATCACCCCAAGTCCTCCTCCAAAACTAAGCCCCCATCCCAACACGTCCATCCCATTGCCCGAAGCCCTCATCCCAAACCATCCCTCTAAGCCCTCATCCCAAAATATCCCCCTAAGCCCCCATCCCAACACGTCCATCCCATTGCCCCAAGCCCTCATCCAAAACCATCCCCCTAAACTCCCATCTCAACGAGTCCGTCCGATCGCCCCAAGTCTTCATCCCAAACCACCCCCCTAAGCCCTCATCTCAACACGCCATCCCATTGCCCCAAGCCGTCATCCAAAACCATCCCCTTAGCCCCATCTCTATTAGCCGAGCCCATCATCCAACCCACCACCTCCAAGCCCTCATCCAAACCATCCCCCTACCCTAAGCCCTTATCCCAACCAGCTCAGCCCATCACTCCAAGCTCTCATCACCAGTCCTACCCATCACCCCATCCCCCATCGAAACAATCCCAACCCATCACCCCAACCCCATCAGTCCTACCATCATCCCAAGCTCTCATCCCAACCAGCCCAGCCAGTTGCTGATTGACTGCCCAGCAACCTCCCGGCCCATCATCCCAAGCCCTCATCCCAACCAGCCCAACCCAGAAGCTGACTTACTATCCAGCAACCTCCCTGGCCCCTCAGCACTTATAAATTTGACTCCCCGAGCCAAGCTCCAAGGCCCTTGGTGAGCCCTTGCTCAGACCTCAGATCAGCTAGAAATCCAAGGGTTGAGCCAGGGAGAAAATATTGTTAAAAAAATTTCTAAGTCAGCCATTTTTAACTTCATCACTCCAAAAACCGTTAGATTTTTATAACAGCTCGGTAGCACAGCAGTGAGAGAGTGGGCTTACAGAGCTGAAGGTCCCCGGTTCAAGCCCTACCCTTTTTTATCAAAACATTTTTTTTTTCTTATTTAATGGTTAAAAAAGGCTCCCCAGGGGATTTGAACCCACCCTGCTCACAGCTCCAGGATTCCTGGAGCTGTGAGCTAGCCCACTGCGCTACCCGGCTTCTTGAAAAAAATTCTCGGAACTAATATTTAAACCTTAGAATGGGGGGGTCAATTTAAAAAAAAAATTGGATGCACCGTATGACCTTTGACCTTTACATGTGAAAAAAACAAAATGAAAGATGGGTGTAGGATGTCCATTATAAAATAGTTTATTATACCATTTAAAAATAGCATAAAATTACACATAATTACAATACATTTATTTCGCAAGTTAACGTACAGACTACAGAGCACCGGACTATCTTAACAAGTACTTTAACATTTACAAACTAATTAGTACATAAAATTAACAGAGTAAATAACAGACCTTATGCACACGACATTATTTACGTCATAATTTTACCTCTAATTCTAAAGTGTGGTGGTGCGCTATGTTAAGTACGAACTAAATTTTTATTAAGTTAATTGTCTCCCTTATTAATATTTTTAAAGCAAAGTTAAGTTTGATAATTAATTAAAACAAACAAATAGAGAACCCGGTAAGACTACATACAGAGAGCTTGCAATGCAAGCAGTTTTATACATACTTAAATATACGTAACATAACGCATAATTTTAAATGCTAATTTGGTTACTGCGTAGAGGGTGCTCAACTATCCGACTGCTATTTTATTCATTCTTGATAACAGCACCCTCCTACACATGTCTCAGTTAAAGAACACCTTTTAAAATTACCATTTCTTATAGTCATACACCGTATTTATTTAAATTCACAAAATGGCTACCAGCAAAGACTACAGAGAGCTTGCAATGCAAGCAGTTTTATACATACTTAAATTTACGTAACGTAACGCATAATTTTAAAAGTTAATTTGGTTACTGCATAGAGGGTGCTCTACTATCTCACTGCTATTTTATTCATTCTTGATAACACCACCCTACTACACATGTCTCATTAAAAGAACACCTTTTAAAAGTACAATTTCTTATAGTCATACACCGTATTTATTTAAATTCACAAAATGGCTACCAGCAAAGACTACAGAGAGCTTGCAATGCAAGCAGTTAATTATACATACTTAAATTAACGTAACATAACGCGTAATTTAAAAAGCTAATTTGGTTACTGCATAGAGGGTGCTCTACTATCTCACTGCTATTTTATTCATTCTTGAAAACAGCACCCTACTACACGTCTCATTAAAAGAACACCTTTTAAAATTACCATTTCTTAGTCATACAACGTATTTATTTAAATTCACAAAATGGCGACCAGTAAAGACTACAGAGAGCTTGCAATGCAAGTAGTTTTATACATACTTAAACATACGTAACATAATGCATAATTTTAAAAGCTAATTTGGTTACTGCATAGAGGGTGCTCCACTATCTCAAAATATTTTATTCATTCTTGATACCAGCACCTTTACACATGCCTCATTGATACAACATTTTTGTAAGTAAAATTTCCTACAACACATAATAAACGATACAGAAGCGAGGCTGCATTTTCGCACGGCTTAAGTGATCGATCGTGACTCGTCGTAAAGTAGTTTAAAATTTACTTTGGCTACTGCATAGAGGGTGCTCTACTATCTCGTAATATTTTATTCATTCTTGATAAGTGCACCCTACTACCACATGCCTCATTGATACAACATTTTTTAAAGTAAAATTTCCCATGATATATAATAAACGATACAGAAGCGAGGCTGCTTTTTCGCAAAGCTTAAACGATCGATCGTGACTCGTCTTAAAGTAGTTTAAAATTTACTTTGATCACTGCATAGAGGGTGCTCTACTATCTCACTGCAATTTATTCATTCTTGATAACAGCACCCTCCTACACATGTCTCATTAAAAGAACACCTTTAAAAATTACTATTAATTTCTTATAATTATACAAAAGATATAAAAGAATACTTAAAACATTTCTTGATCCCCAGGTCAAACATAGGATCATTTTGTCCTTAAAACACACTGATAAAATTTTCACAGAATTTAATTAGATAACCATGTGTTTATGTCATAAACACAGTTTTAAATTACACATTACCTTACAGAAACGAGGCTGCTTTTTCGCACGGCTTAATCGATCGGCGCATCAACCCGTATAACTGCGCATCAACTCGCAATACACACATTAATGGATAAATAGCATAATGTAAAATAAAAGCTTTTTAACAGCCTATGATTTATCATTGTTATTTCTTAACATTATTATGTTTAAATAAGCCTATAATTTATCATTGTTATTTCTTAACATTATTATGTTTAAATTAGTTTAAAAAGAAGTTATTAGTAGTAACCCAGGCCTATTACATGTATGAGGTATTTAAAAGTGCAAAGGATGTTAAGTGTTCCTTATTCAAATTACATTCATACATTTGTTAGTTCAAAACCTAATTTAATTTATGGCATGTTAGTAGAATACACTACAGAACATTCATTAAATCTTCTCAAATTTGTTAGTTACTGGATTAAAAGCATTCTTATAAAGTACTACAAATTATAAATTGTAATAACATTCATACATTTGTTAATTCAGAACCTCATTTAATTTATAGCATGTTAGTAGAACATTCATCAAAAAACATTTTCAAATTCATGAACTACTGGATTAAAAGCATTCTTATAAGACTTTAAATTATAAATTGTAATTTTTTCTACTGATTAAAATATAAATTTGTTACTTTGTTTTATAAATTTTAATCAAACTATAGTTGTTTCATTTATTTTCATATGTTAGTGGTGAGATTTAATCTAAAGTAAAAAAAACCTCAATCATAATAGACAGACCTCGTTGTCAACAAAGCCCAAACTACGAATCATTTATGAATTTTTTTAGTAAATAAAAATGTTTCTATATTTTTTTATTTATTCCTTGAATTTGACCAACTCTGTAACTTGTTAATGTTTCACCCTTGTTGTATGTCCATTTGTCTATAAATGAATAAATAAAATAATAACATACTACAGTGCATTTATAGGGTTCTTTGATACCGTATGAAAGCTTTGATATTGGTCGCAATATCTTTACCGCGCGATGACTTTATGTCCAGACGACTTACACTCTGACACAACTTTTTTAACAGTTAGTGTTGCACAAAAATATAATGAATCCCTACCTAGAAATTCAAGATTTAAAATGGGAAACTCTCAACATTTTAACGTTCATGTTTAATTCATTGTAGTTAGTATTTTAAAACATAAAATTGCTAGAGTTAGATTGTTGTTAGTTGTAACATTTGTTCATATATTGGAATTTTGTCATATAAATATTCATCAATTTTTAATAATGTCATCTTGTGCAACACGCATTAACACAATTATAAGATTTGTTAAAGGCAAAAAATTAACGATAAATAATATAGAACTTGTATTTAGATTGAGCATGTTTGAATTTTAAAAATAAAATTTTCATAACAATAAGATGTGTTAAAGGCCCAAAAAATTTAATAACATTGATTAATTTCATTAGTTTATTAATAGTAATTTTGTTTGTGTTTGACAGTATTTTTGTTTTAAACTTATATTTTGTGTTATATATAAATATTTTAGAAACATATAATTTTGGGGATTAATTTTTGTGTTACTCTTGGTGTATGTAAAATTTTGTATTATTAACATTTGTCTATGAGTAATGAAGAAAATACAATAACTGCTCCCATGCATTTAAGTCTTTTAGTCAAACAAGACCTATGTGATGAAACAAACGTGATATTTCTGTAACATATTCAACACACGAAAAATTTACGTCCGTACGGCGCAAGCTCAAACCTATCCGCAGCAACCTCGTTTCTATAACAACAAATTAAACCAGTGAATACTTATTTGGAGTCTTAAAACAACCAACCAAAGGTACTGTAAACAACATTGGTAAAGTTTAACATCAAAATTCACAAATAGTAATGTATATGCTTATAAATAAGTAAACCACTGAAAGCAATTTATTTAAGTTCAAATTTTTCCTATCCAATTGGGGGGGATTTCTCCAACCAAATTAATTAATGGGTTGTCTTTGCCTGAGCCAAGGGAGTTTGACCATGAAGAAGCAGCACACACCTCCGCACAAGGCAGAAGCGGCACCCACTCTGCATTAATGCAGAAGCGGCATGCACCTTCGCATGATAAGTGCAATCTCACAATGTCACCATTATAGGAGCTGATACTCCCATGATAAGAGACAGACTATAATGGGATACATTGCAAGACATCATACTGGGGTGACACACTCCAACACGCTGTCGCCTCCCACATTAATGTATTTTTGTTAATAAGAAAGAGTTATTCAATTCTATTCTATATTTATCATTTCTTTGTGGGGGGATTTCTTCAACATTATAAATTAATGGGTTGTCTTTGCCTGAGCCCAAAGGAGTTTGACTGTGAAGAAGCAGCACTACTTCCACCTGAGGCAGAAGCGGCACACACCTCCGCTCTAATGCAGAAGCGGCATGCACCTTCGCATGATAAGTGCAATCTCACAATGTCACCATTATAGGAGCTGATACTCCCATGATAAGAGACAGACTATAATGGGATACACTGCAAGACATCACACTGGGGTGACATACCTTCAGCACACTGTCGCCTCCTACATTGACGTATTTTGGTTAATAAGATTAGATCAAGAGTTATCCGAGTCTATTTTATATTTATCATTTCTTTTGGGGGGATTTCTTTAACATAATAAATTAATGAACTGTCTTTGCCTGATGCCTAAGGAATTTGACTGTGAAGAAGCAGTACTACTTCCGCCTGAGGCAGAAGCGGCACACACCTCCGCTCTAATGCAGAAGCGGCATGCACCTTCGCATGATAAGTGCAATCTCACAATGTCACCATTATAGGAGCTGACACTCCCATGATAGGAGACAGACTATAATGGGATACACTGCAAGACATCATACTGGGGTGACATACCTTCAACACACTAATGCAATAGCAATGCAGAACATGGACTTATAAGCTTATAATTAAAAACTAAAATGTATATGTATTTGAGTAAACCATTATACATAAGTACACCATCGCAAGCAGCTTTTTGTCATCAGATTTTGCTGATTGTCATCCTGGTTAGCTTAGTTCAATTAGCAGGGCTACCATCGTGCAGGTTCCAGGATACCGGCCCCACGCGCTTTCTGAGATCGTAAGAGCCAATTGCACCGCCCCTTAAGGGGACGGGTCCGGTCCACTGTCCCAACTTCGGCGCCAGGACAGCCTCCCTACTCTTAGTAACGCGGTCCCTAGTTGAAAGGACTAGGGACTACTTCCGTTGGTCAACCATACTTCTGATAACACCGGCACCATCCTAGCAGATGAGGAGCCCAAATGCACCTTTAAGATCAACCACCCAGTGGCCCGAGCCGGAAGTAGGACCCCACATGCCACGTGCACGTGTCCAGGTCCCTTTTCGACCGCCGCACTCCTCCGTCAATTCCTTTCGACCGCCGCACTCCTCCGTCAATTCCTTTCGACCGCCGCACTCCTCCGTCAATTCCTTTCGACCGCCGCACTCCTCCGTCAATTCCTTTCGACCGCCGCACTCCTCCGTCAATTCCTTTCGACCGCCGCACCACCAAGTCCCTAAGACCGCTCATTGCATAGCATAAAAACGCGTATGTGCTTGCTAGCTTGCAATGGTGTACTCATTTACAAGATAATAACGGTTTACAACAAAAAGAGTAATCAAACTATTAAAACAAACCCACATACCTTAAAGTTGAAAACAAACTGCTTGGTTGTGCATTCATGATTGCTTGATGAACATCTCAGATGTCTTGATACTGATGATTATCCATTGCTCCTCTGTGTACACTGCAGCGGTGAATCTCTCTTAAAGTTGATGACAAACTGCTTGGTCCTTCATTTATGACTGCTTGATGAACATCTCAGATGTCTTGATACTGATGATTTCATACACAGTGGGGTTGAATCTCTCTGCACTTGATTTTAGAGAACTATCAGATACATCACTGGCTCTGAAAAGTCAAGTTTTGAGAAAATGCACCGATTCAACAATGACAATATTCAATATCCCAAGGATGATGACAATTTATTGATGGACCCAGTGATGATTGGTATAAATTTTTTGGTTTGATAAGTCACTATTGGATTTTTACTTTTCAAAACCTTTATTTATTTTCATAGAAAAATCATTAGACCATGTCAAACTGTTTAATAAGTAATTTGTTTTTGAAGCTAGGCCATTTGTTGTCGACTTAATGTAATATTGATGTGATTTCTTTAAAGCTCGAAGGACTTTTTGTTCCCTGAACTGCAATAATGATGGCTAGGTTAAACCATAGTAAATAAAACACGGTTGTGTCCCCAAATCACTAGTCACTCTAGAGAGTATTTCAATAAGTGTTAAACCTTTTGAAAGCTGAAAAAGGGCGAACACTTCACGTCTGTTGAAATCGGACCAACAGTAGACATTCAAATATCAAACAGTTGGGAACAAGGGTTAATAAATAAATACAAAATTGTTAGTGATCTACCTTTCACTGGAGAGTGCAGCTCCTACATCTTGGATTGGTCATCTACTTCTCGTCAGGTAGATGTCTTCGGAAAAGCTTCGTCCAGCTTGAAAACAAACAAGTGCATAATTGGAAAGAGTTTTAGAAGACTGCCAGTGATTAACAGTAAAGTAATGGAATCAGCCAAGGTTTGTTTGATACTACCAAGATATGGTGTTGATATACCAAGAACTGTAGCCCATTTGCCTGTTACGACAGCCAGGCAAATCCCCCATAGTCAGCCAGGAGAAAGGAGGGTACTGCCTGAATGACACACACAATAACTATAACTATAAGAAGTGTTGCCTCTTACAATAGGCAGTAAAATTCACCCAGCTGTTATGACTGCCAGGGGACTAGCAACAAGCAAGGGAAAACTGCCCACAGACAAACTAAAGCTGCGTTTGCTCTTACATTTGCCAGTACATTCCCACGGAATTCCCCTAGCTGTAATGACTGCCATGGAGGCTAGCCAGGAGCAAGGGGGATACTGCCTGAAGAAGACACATTAAAATATAGCAGTGTTGCATCTTACAACAGTCAGTATATTCCCCCCAGAGTCCTCCCAGCTGCAAAGAATAAAATGAAGGATAGCCAGGAGCCAGGGGGCTACTGCCTGAAGAAACATAAGAAATATAGCCATGTTGCATCTTACAACAGTCAGTATATTCCCCCAAGAGGCCTCCCAGCTGTTAAGAATGCCATGAAGGCGAGCCAGGAGCAATGGGGCTACTGCCTGAAGAAGAAACAATAGAAATATAGCAGTGTTGCATCTTACAACAGTCAGTTTATTCCCCAAGAGTCCGTCCAGCTGTAAAGAATGCCATGGAGGCTAGCAAGGAGCAAGGGGGGTACTGCCTGAAGAAGACAAATCAGAAATATAGCAGCGTTGCATCTTACAACAATCAGTATATTCCCCCCAGAGTGCTCCCAGCTCTAAAGAATGCCATGAAGGCTAGCCAGGAGCAAGGGGACTACTGCCTGAAGAAGAAACAATAGAAATATAGCAGTGTTGTATCTTACAACAGTCAGTATATTCCCCAAGAGTCCGTCCAGCTGTAAAGAATGCCATGGAGGCTAGCAAGGAGCAAGGGGGGTACTGCCTGAAGAAGACAAATCAGAAATATAGCAGCGTTGCATCTTACAACAATCAGTATATTCCCCCCAGAGTCCGCCCAGCTGTAAAGAATGCCATGAAGGCTAGCCAGGAGCAAGGGGGCTACTGCCTGAAGAAGAAACAATAGAAATATAGCAGCGTTGCATCTTACAACAGTCAGTATATTCCCCCCAGAGTCCTTCCAGCTGTAAAGAATGCCATGAAGGCTAGCAAGGAGCAAGGGGGTACTGCCTGAAGAAGAAACAATAGAAATATAGCAGCAATGCATCTTACAACAGTCGGTATATTCCCCCCAGAGTCGACAAGGCTGTAAAGAATGCCATGAAGGCAAGCCAGGATCAAGGGGGGTACTGCCTGAAGAAGAAACATTAGAAATATAGCAATGTTGTATCTTACAACAGTCAGTATATTCCCACCTGAGTCGGTCCAGCTGTAAAGAACGCCATGAAGGCTAGCCAGGAGCAAGGGGGTACTGCCCGAAGACGACACATTAGAAATTTAGCAGTGTTGCATCTTACAACAGTCCGTATATTCCCACCAGAGTCCGTCCAGCTGTAAAGAACGCCATGAAGGCTAGCCAGGAGCAACGGGGGAACTGCCCGAAGAGGACACATTAGAAATATAGCAGCAATGCATCTTACAACAGTCAGTATAATCCCCCCAGAGTCCTCCCAGCTGTAAAGAACGCCATGAAGGCTAGCCAGGAGCAAGGGGGGTACTGCCTGAAGAAGAAACATTAGAAATATAGCAGTGTTGTATCTTACAACAGTCAGTATATTCCCCCCAGAGTGCTCCCAGCTCTAAAGAATGCCATGAAGGCTAGCCAGGAGCAAGGGGGCTACTGCCTGAAGAAGAAACACTAGAAATATAGCAGTGTTGTATCTTACAACAGTCAGTATATTCCCCCCAGAGTGCTCCCAGCTCTAAAGAATGCCATGAAGGCTAGCCAGGAGCAAGGGGGGTACTGCCTGAAGAAAAAACATTAGAAATATAGCAGTGTTGTATCTTACAACAGTCAGTATATTCCCCCAGAGTCCTCCCAGCTCTAAAGAATGCCATGAAGGCTAGCCAGGAGCAAGGGGGTACTGCCTGAAGAAGAAACATTAGAAAAATAGCAGCGTTGCATCTTACAACAGCCAGCACATTCCCCCCAGAGTCCTCCCAGCTCTAAAGAACGCCATGGAGGCTAGCTAGGAGCAAGGGGGTACTGCCTGAAGAAGAAACATTAGAAATATAGCAGTGTTGCATCTTACAACAGTCAGTATCTTCCCCCCCCCCCCAGAGTCCGTCCAGCTGTAAAGAATGCCATGGAGGCTAGCAAGGAGCAAGGGGGTACTGCCCGAAGAAGAAACATTAGAAATATAGCAGTGTTGCATCTTACAACAGTCAGTATATTCCCCCAGAGTCCTCCCAGCTGTAAAGAACGCCATGAAGGCTAGCCAGGAGCAAGGGGGTACTGCCTGAAGAAGAAACATTAGACATATAGCAGTGTTGCATCTTACAACAGTCAGTATCTTCCCCCCCCCCCCCCCCCCCCCCCAGAGTCCGTCCAGCTGTAAAGAATGCCATGGAGGCTAGCAAGGAGCAAGGGGGTACTGCCCGAAGAAGACACATTAGAAATATAGCAGTGTTGCATCTTACAACAGTCAGTATATTCCCCCAAGAGTCCTCCCCGCTGTAAAGAATGCCATGAAGGCTAGCGCCAGGAGCAAGGGGGTACTGCCCGAAGATGACATATTAGAAATATAGCAGCGTTGCATCTTTCAACAGTCAGTATATTCCCCCAGAGTCCTTCCAGCTGTAAAGAATGCCATGGAGGCTAGCAAGGAGCCACGGGGGTACTGCCTGAAGAAGAAACATTAGAAATATAGCAGTGTTGTATCTTACAACAGTCAGTATATTCCCCCCAGAGTGCTCCCAGCTCTAAAGAATGCCATGAAGGCTAGCCAGGAGCAAGGGGGGTACTGCCTGAAGAAAAAACATTAGAAATATAGCAGTGTTGTATCTTACAACAGTCAGTATATTCCCCCAGAGTCCTCCCAGCTCTAAAGAATGCCATGAAGGCTAGCCAGGAGCAAGGGGGCTACTGCCTGACGAAGAAACATTAGAAAAATAGCAGCGTTGCATCTTACAACAGCCAGCACATTCCCCCCAGAGTCCTCCCAGCTCTAAAGAACGCCATGGAGGCTAGCTAGGAGCAAGGGGGTACTGCCTGAAGTAGAAACATTAGAAATATAGCAGTGTTGCATCTTACAACAGTCAGTATCTTCCCCCCCCCCAGAGTCCGTCCAGCTGTAAAGAATGCCATGGAGGCTAGCAAGGAGCAAGGGGGTACTGCCCGAAGAAGAAACATTAGAAATATAGCAGTGTTGCATCTTACAACAGTCAGTATATTCCCCCAGAGTCCTCCCAGCTGTAAAGAACGCCATGAAGGCTAGCCAGGAGCAAGGGGGGTACTGCCTGAAGAAGAAACATTATAAATATAGCAGTGTTGTATATTACAACAGTCAGTATATTCCCCCCAGAGTCCTCCCAGCTCTATAAAGAACGCCATGGAGGCTAGCGCCAGGAGCAAGGGGGTACTGCCCGAAGACGACATATTAGAAATATAGCAGCGTTGCATCTTTCAACAGTCAGTATATTCCCCCAGAGTCCTTCCAGCTGTAAAGAATGCCATGAAGGCTAGCAAGGAGCAAGGGGGTACTGCCTGAAGAAGAAACATTAGAAATATAGCAGTGTTGCATCTTACAACAGTCAGTATCTCTTCCCCCCCCCCAAGAGTCCGTCCAGCTGTAAAGAATGCCATGGAGGCTAGCAAGGAGCAAGGGGGTACTGCCCGAAGAAAAAGACACATTAGAAATATAGCAGTGTTGCATCTTACAACAGTCAGTATATTCCCCCAGAGTCCTTCCAGCTGTAAAGAATGCCATGGAGGCTAGCAAGGAGCCACGGGGGTACTGCCTGAAAAAGACACATTAGAAATATAGCAGTGTTGCATCTTACAACAGCCAGCACACTCTCCCAGAGTCCGCCCAGCTTTAAAGAATGCCACGGAGGCTAGCCAGGAGCAACTGGGGTACTGCCTGACGAAGACGCATTAGAACTATAGCAGTGTTGCATCTTACAACAGCCAGTATTATTCCCCCAGAGTCTGCCCAGCTGTAAAGAATGCCATGTAGGCTAGCAAGGAGCAACGGGGGTACTGCTTGAAGAAGACACATTAGAAATATAGCAGTGTTGCATCTTACAACAGCCAGCACACTCCCCCAGAGTCCGCCCAGCTTTACAGAATGCCATGGAGGCTAGCCAGGAGCAACTGGGGTACTGCCTGAAGAAGACGCATTAGAACTATAGCAGTGTTGCATCTTACAACAGCCAGTATTATTCCCCCAGAGTCTGCCCAGCTGTAAAGAATGCCATGTAGGCTAGCAAGGAGCAACGGGGGTACTGCTTGAAGAAGACACATAAGAAATATAGCAGCGTTGCATCTTACAACAGTCAGTATATTCCCCCAAGAGGCCTCCCCGCTGTAAAGAATGCCATGAAGGCTAGCCAGGAGCAAGGGGGGTACTGCACGACGAAGAATCATTAGAACCGCGCTGCCACTTACAACAGCCAATACATTCCCCCAGAGTCCCCAAGCTTTAAGGACTGCCATAGGGGCTAGCCTGGGAGCAAGGGGAGACGGTCAATCACTATAGTAACACTGGGTTTAGCTCTTGTTGTCCCTGTGCCAAGCACCAGTCAGGTGTGGCTCTAGGAAGAGAGGGCCGAGTCATAGTTGACTTTGCCAAACAACATACCAAATTCCTTTGCATGGTTCACCATTCTTTAAAAAATTACTAACACTTCTGAGCAAAAACATGCAAAGGTAAATAATAAAAGTATAAAGCCCGGTTCATACTTCCTGCGAATGCGAAGTGAATTTGACGTCACACCTTCCTTTCGCAGCGATTATTCGCAACGGAGTAGAGCAGAGTTCAACTGCTGCAAATTGTTCGTTGCGAATTTATGACGTCAAGATTCGCTTTGCATTCGCATTCGCAGGAAGTATGAACCGGGCTTAATTTGGGGAACTTGCCGTTAACTGGATTGTGCAGCTCCTCTTTCATAGACCATGCAGTCTTGACTTGTTGATTGGTAGATGTATTTGGAGATAGCAAGCCTTTCTGCAACACAAGCCAGATGAAGAATTTGCATTATCAGTAATCAAAATCATTACCCACAGTTAAACAATAAGATCAATTGACCTGACCTCACTAATCAAAAACTAATGAACCAATATGAAGAAAGCTGGAATAAAAAACATAATTAAAAGACACTTGACACTATTGTTAATTGTCAAAGACCAGTGTTCTCACTTGGTGTATCTCAACATAATGCATACAATAACAAACCTGTGAAAATTTGAGTTCAATTGGTCGTCGAAGTTGTGAGATAATAATGAAAGAAAAATCTTGGTGTTTACCATGCAATATACAGGCATCCTTACATATAGCATTAAAGTTATATTGTAATATTTAGTTTTATTAATCAACAGTCAATATGAAATTTGTCTCTAAGTGTATATTTTTGTTTTTCAAATTTTGTGAATCAGTGAAAAAAATTAACAGCAATTTTACTCTCAAAGTCATACACGTGGTGTAAAAACTTAACCATTTGGAATAACAAAGTAACATAAAACCAAGTTAAGTGGGCCATTTTAGCGTTTTATGAAAGTGGTCAAAAGTTAAATGTCCGTAATGCTAAAAATGTAATGCCCGTAGCACAATAATTTGTGCTCTATAGACCAAACGTGAAAAAAAATTCTGTCACATCGTTCACACAATATCTAATCGACTAATTGGAACCAAAAAAACATTGATGGGAACCCAAAACTCAAAGACTTCTGTACAAATGTAATGGGTAGTGAAATGTCACGTCCAAAAAGTGTAATGTCCGTAACAGCAGCATTAATGAGTGATATCTAACAAATAAACAAAATATACAGACTGACATTCACAGCGTATGTATTTACCGAGCTCCTGAAGTTCTGAAAACTGTATGAAATGTAATGTTCGTAACTCTGGAATTGGACATAAGCAGATTGACTAGCCAATAGCACCAACAGCAAAATAAATATTCTTTACCCTGATGCAAATTTAACATCTGTTATCTTTGCCGTACCCGCTGCCAAAACATAGGATTTGAACTGCTAGCGTGCAACCTCGGTAGTCTAGTTGGTAAGCCACTGCTCTAGATTTGCATGAGATGTGAGTTCAAATCCGCCCAAGCAATATACCTAATAAAATTTGTTCACAGGACTCGGGAAAGTACCGAGTATACAGTGCTAACACACATCACTGTGTGGGTAAAACAAAAAATTAATATTCTTTATCCCCGATGCAAATTTAACATCGATTATACCCACTGCCAAAACATAGGTATTGAACTGCCTCTAGCTAGCAGGCAATCTAAGTAGTCTAGTTGGTAGAAGACAGCTCTTGAATTGCAAGGGTCGTGGGTACAAACCCCACCAAGTAATATGCCTGTGAAATTTGTTCACAGGATTCGGGAAATTACTAAGTATACAGTGCTAACACACTTCAGTGTATGGTTTTACAAAAATACAAAATTAATATTCTTTATCCTCGATGCAAATTTATCATCTATTAGCAACAATCTTGTTTTCATTCAATGACTTATTTAAGTAGACTGCCTTACCTGTAAAGGCTGTTCACTCAAAGTTATGTCTCCACAGAACAAAAGCTTCAAGTGGAAGGCAGTCATCATGAATGGGGAAGTCCAGATCCCTGGCCAATGCATCTGGTGATCATTTCAGTCCTAGGTAGGTGGAGATCTCAACTGGACGGTTCGTCTACATCATCTTCAGAACAAGGCATGGTGGATATCCTTGGCAGTCATCTGAAAGAGAAAAATTATTATAGAGCAAGAGTTGATAAAGGTACACTGAACTGTTTGATGGATACATTGTCCGGAGGCATGCCAATCTTCTGCAGATGGAAGTATTTCTACCCCAGCAAAGATCAATCATGTATTTTAACTTTAAGTGAGTGTGGGGGTGGTTATATTTTGGTTATTGAATTAATGCATTAATTCAAGCCTTTACAAAAATTCTCCATGTCCGTTTTTTCGACTTTTGACACTTTTTTCAAGTTTCAATAAATCACTAAATAAAGCTTATATCTTGGTCCAAGTTGCATAAGAAAGGCATCAAGTAGAGCCTACTGCATCGTTTTAGAGCATAACATCAAAACTCGAAATTCGGCACAGATTTGACAAAATGCCTGGACTTACCTAGCAGCTCCTACATCTTGGCTAGTCTCGGACATCTACTTGTTGAAGGGTACACTTCGTCGGAGATCCTCAGTCTAACTTCAATACAAACAAATCTATATAAACTTTCCAGATTTAGTGTTTTAGAAATTGACCCATTATTAAAACAGTTCAGCTAACTTGATCTAACTTTCGCAATTTCTTTGCACTTTCAATCAAAACAAAATGAAGGCAAGACCTTGAAAGCAGCAACAAAGTGGTTCACCCATTAGGTTTCAGAGTGAACTATGTGTACTATTTTGCCTGTGCACTTTAAATTAACCATTTGCTCAGAATTGTTTGTTAGGTAGCTTCATGTTTAACAATAAATCTACCTAGTGAAAGCAAAAGCCACCCCCCATAAATAAAAAAAAACATCACAGGGCTCCATTTAGGACCAGGAAAAATGTATTATAGACTGGTCGTTGTGTTGATGAGTAAATGTCTCTGGAGATATTATTAAAAGGATTACCACAACACAAACAAATCTCAAACTTTGTATACTTTCAATCAAAACCTAATGAAGGCAGCAACAAAAAGGTTTATCAATGAGCCCCCAGAATGAAACTCATCTAGTAAATGGCATGCACAGACTTGAAAATAGTCTCAACGTTCATCGGCTAAAAATATAGTCAGGTTGCCTTGCCACACAGAGAAAAAACGCATGCAAAATTCGTTACAAAAAAGCTGACTTGTGGATACCAGCCGCAATGCATGTTTTTATGTGGTGAAAAAAATTGAGGCCGCGTGGTGAGGTTTGGTTGTGTTGTGTTCGCTCTGATCGGTGGCTGCACTGGATGCTACGGTGTGGATTAATTGGTGGCGCGATCAGTCTGCAGCGGATCTTAGATATCAAGGTGAAAAGGGCACTACGACCATTGGGGAAAGGGCATGACAAACTTGGCCGCAATGTTTGGTTATTTTCAAGGGGCATCACGACCACTTGAAGGGCGTGGCCGCCGTGAAATTCCAACCCTGTTGTCATGTTACTGGAAAATTACTATATCGACTTCTGTTTAAACAAGAGCATCATTAAACATTCTGTATAATTATTACAGAGTTCCATTTTTGGGATCGGAGCTAAATATCAAAAGTATACTTTGAGGAACTCACCGTTCACATGAGAGTAGGCTCCTCGTATCACATGCCAGTCTTGGACATCTCTGGATGGATAGATCTCTTTGGAGATGAAAAACATATCTGCAACACAAACAAATTGTACAATTTTAAGCAACACAAACAAATTGTACAATTTTAAGCTTCAGAATGTCTTTCGTCATTCAAATTGGTTCAGTAAACTTGTATTAATACCATCAATCTAGCAAATGGCAAGAACAACTTAAAACCCACAAGAAAAAGAAAACAAACTTAACCTGTCAACTCTGACATGACTGCAATATGTAAACATCTTTGAATAAACTGTAACCCAGAGAACAAAGACTATACAGCTTTGTTTGGCAGCAGATGTAAAAGTGTCAAGTATTCTATTAAGGAATTCACCTATAAAGGGAAGGTACACAATTGGTAATTGCCAAAGACCAGTCTTCTCACATAGTGTATCCCAACATAAGCATAAAATAACAAGCCTGTGAAAATTTGAGCTAAATTGGTCATCAAACTTGCGAGAAAATGATGAGAGAAATAACACCCCTGTCCTGTTGGACACATCTGTGTGCTTTCAGACATGTCAGATAGGAATAAAAGACTTTTTAATAAGAAATTACCTCCTTCTCAAAATCTATGCTACTTCAGAGGGAGCCGGCCGTTTCTAACAATGTTTTATACTATCAACAGCTCTCCAATACTGGTTACCAAGTCAGTTGTTAAGTTAATCTTTGTTTTGGGTAATTACCAAACGAGTACCTTCCCTTTAATTTGAGATTGCAGCCCCTCTGTCACAGGTTGGTGGTCTTGGACATCTACTTGTTTGCGGGTAGATCTCTTTGGAGATGCTAACCATTCTACAACAAAAACAAATTTAACATATTGCACAGTGTTTAAAAAGATTATTTATCAGTAAAACAGCTGGAATCAGGTTAAATGCTTTCACTGCCAATACTTTACAATAATTAAAAAGAAAATTTTGAAATAGAAATAAATTGTTAAAGGAACTTCTGAACACACAACAAATTTATTCAACAGTAATTCCGTGGGGGTCAAATGCCTGAAAGGATTCTTGAATGTGTTTGAGCTGGAATGAACTATATTTACCAGTGAGCTCTCAGAGTGAAACATATCTAGAAAATAACTTTCACAAACAAACTTTAAAACCCACACTCATTCCAGTCTTTGAAGAATGTGTACACTTATCACATGTAAAGAATCATACAGCAATGTCAAAATGAAGCCTTGAAAACAACAAACTCTTAAATGTAGACCATTACAGGTAAAAGGAATTTCAAAGAATTTTGACTGAGTCCTCCAGTGGGGCATTGGTCTTGTGTTTTTTGTGTCCGAGTTATCAACATTTGGGTTTCAGATCTTGCAAAATGTTGGTCTCTTCATGAGAAATTAAGTCTTTAAATGACAGGTACCTTAATGGTTTGATTAGTCTGAAGGGCTACCAAAGAAAAAGGTTTGGCTAGCCCTGAAAACACTTATCGAATCAATAAAAGCAAAACCCATTGAACCATAATAACAGAGAATAACAGCAATATTCCCATTATTCACTCAGTGACTTAATTCAGTAGATTGCCTTACCTGTGAAGATGTTCCTAAAAATGATGATTCAATTCGGTCATCTTGAAAGAATGGTAAAGTCGAGATCCCTGTTCGATGCATCTGGTGATCATTTTCATCCTCAGGAGGTGGACATCTCAACTGTATCAATGGTTCATCTACTTCACCTTGCCAGAACAAGACTTGGTGGACATCCTGGGCAGCCATCTGAAAGAAAAAAATTACTATAGAGAAAGAGTTGTTAAAGGTACACTGAACTGTTCGACGAATGCATCTGTCTGAAAGCATGCCAATCTACTGCCGAAATATTTCAAGCACAGAACAATCATGAATTTTGATCTTAAATGCACTGGACACCTTTGATAGTTGTCAAAGACAAGTATTCTAACTTGATATATCTCAACATATGCATAAAATAACAAACCTGTGAACATTTGGGCATTGAAGTTGCAAGAGAATAATGGAACAAAACAACACCCTTGTCGCTCAATTTGTGTGCTTTCAGATGCGTGAATTCTAGACCTCGGCTGAGGTCTTGCATTCAATTCAAATATTTTAGGTAAAAATTACTCCTCAAAAAAAATACATAACATTAGAGGAAGCCGTTTCTCACAATGTTTCTGACTATCAACAGCACTATTAGAGGAAGCCGTTTCACACAATGTTTCTGACTATCAACAGCACTATTAGAGGAAGCCGTTTCACACAATGTTTCTGACTATCAACAGCACTATTAGAGGAAGCCGTTTCTCACAATGTTTCTGACTATCAACAGCACTATTAGAGGAAGCCGTTTCTCACAATGTTTCTGACTATCAACAGCACTATTAGAGGAAGCCGTTTCTCACAATGTTTCTGACTATCAACAGCACTATTAGAGGAAGCCGTTTCTCACAATGTTTCTGACTATCAACAGCACTATTAGAGGAAGCCGTTTCTCACAATGTTTCTGACTATCAACAGCACTATTAGAGGAAGCCGTTTCTCACAATGTTTCTGACTATCAACAGCACTATTAGAGGAAGCCGTTTCTCACAATGTTTCTGACTATCAACAGCACTATTAGAGGAAGCCGTTTCTCACAATGTTTCTGACTATCAACAGCACTATTAGAGGAAGCCGTTTCTCACAATGTTTCTGACTATCAACAGCACTATTAGAGGAAGCCGTTTCTCACAATGTTTCTGACTATCAACAGCACTATTAGAGGAAGCCGTTTCTCACAATGTTTCTGACTATCAACAGCACTATTAGAGGAAGCCGTTTCTCACAATGTTTCTGACTATCAACAGCACTATTAGAGGAAGCCGTTTCTCACAATGTTTCTGACTATCAACAGCACTATTAGAGGAAGCCGTTTCTCACAATGTTTCTGACTATCAACAGCACTCCAATGCTCGTTACCAAATAAATTTGTTGCTAACAATTATTTCGGGTAAATGCCAATAGTGTCCAGCAGATTGTACTTGTTTGGTAATTGAAAGAATGCATTAATTCAAACCTTTATAAAACTTCTCTGTCATGGGATGGTAGGATCAGGGGAGGGGTACATCTTTTGCTGAAACGACAGCTCCAGCATTGCATCCACTACACCATGACTACACTGAGGGATGACAGCCTGCAAGGTAACTATCAAAACAATGTCTTTTAAAAGATACTGAAATAAACTATAATTGAACCTTTTTTATACTTGGTTGAGAATCACAAATTAATAGCACTGGGCGATTGTGTTGGTCTAGTGGTTAAGAAATTCAAAAAACTTCATAACAGAAATTTGTTGAGTTAGTTGTAATACAATACCACAACTTTGCCTTTTTCCAGTCCTCCAAGATTGTCCACACTTATCACATGTAAAGAAACATACAGCAAAGGCGCAATAAAGAATTAAAAACAACACAAAATGTTAAATGCAGACCATTACAGGTAAAAATAATTTAAAGGAATTTTTGTCCAGTTGGGCATTGGTCTTTTGTTTTTGTGGCAGAGTTATAAACATTTGGGTTTCAGATTTTGCACAATGTTGGTCTCCCTGACTTGCCTCAAGTAAGCTTCACATTTTTAAAAGCCTGCATAAATTTAAAAAAACCAGAGTGGCTCTTGTGTGACATTCCCATGAGAAATTAAATCTTTCAATCGCCAAATTGCTGACTATTTGTTTTTAAATATTTTCTGATTCAGTAAAAATTTAAAATGTTAAGTTTTACAATTGAAGCTCATTAGATGTCATCAAGATACTTTCAAGATATTTTAATCGATCTCCAATGGGCCAAATTTTGATCAAGTTTTTGCTCAATAATAGACAACCAGCGGCTTGATGTCAAATTTATTTTCAGCACAATGTCATTTTTTTATAAACTCAATATCTTTCAAGATGAAACCTAAAAACAATGCTTAAAAATACAAAAATTGCGCCGTCCACCCCGCTTGTTTTTGGTTTTACATCGAAGATAAGACATGTTTCCACTTGCTAGACAAAGAGAATTAGAACCCTACCGGGCTGTAATTGTGTTGAAAAATCAATGTGTTTGCCTAAATGTAAGTTACATATATTTGGATTATTGCGCAGAGATTCGGAATAAGAAATATATTTTGTATTGCACTTAACAAAATACACACTGTGTCGTCATCGTACCCATTTGTCTGCAACTTCAACCAGGGCTGATGTCAACATACCACGTGGAAAGGAGGATGATCACCTCACCATGTGTCGGAAATGTTTTTTGAACATTTCAATTTTTTTACCAACGCTAAAAAAAGTGGCCGATTATTTCGTCTTCATTCTCTTAATATATAATATGAGGATGATTTAACTGCCAAAAGAAATATACATGATGTCAACATGACAGACCGATTGGGCTATCAATGTTTACATGTGATCATGTGACCTATAGTGGGTATAGAAAAACACAGCTACACAGTAAAGACATGGGAACACTCGTACCGATGGACCATAATTGGCTGCATTTTCAATAAACAACAATAATTACTAAAAATGAGTCCTATTTATAAAGTTGAATATTGTGACAATGATTTAAATCACATTTGCTGTTTGATGTTCCCAGTATTTTACTACAAAAGATGTTTCTTTTTACGAGTATGGTAAGACTACGTAAACTACTGAGGTTAGACAAGCTCACGCGCCATGGATTTTGCGTTGAGCACAAACACATGACAACGTGTGAACATTCTCTTGGAATTTCCTATTTGGTGGAACTGTGCTAACCCATACTGGCATTGTTCAGCCACCGGTAAGGTCTCATGTTACAAACTCCGGAATATTCTTCAGTGATTTCAAGAGTTTAGTCCTTTTTTGAGCCAAAAATTACATCAGTAATCATATCTTTTTTAACGCACGTTTATATGCAGTACGCGTGTTTGTTTACATCCAATACCCACTATACATGTAGGTCAAGTGACGCACAGAGCGCAATTGGTCTATTGTAAAACTTTCGGCAACAAGCGAGGAGTAAAATGAAGAGTAAAATGTACAGGCCTATATGCAACGTCTAATGGCTTAGCATTGTGACACCATTAACACAATGGTCATGTCGGAAACAGTATGCCCCTTCAATGGCTTCGTCACATCGGAAAATATAAAATTTTAAAAAGTTTGCAAACTTTCATGAAAAATCTGATCCCCCTAATTTCTGCCATTTATAATAGTTATCACATCAACAAATATTGTATTAATTGATTCGTGATATGACGAATGAGTAGATTTCAGTTTTTTTATAGAACTAAGTGATTATCGTTTGACAATGCACATTGAGAAAAAAAAAAGAAAAAAAAAAGGAACCACAGCGATGTGTTTAGTGTGAGGTTTTAATTTAGTATTGCCATTTATGGATTAAACAATTTTAACTTTCACTTATTTATCTAAAGTTTGATCTTACACACCACCTGGACCTACCCCTGATTTTTTATTCAAATTGCACATCTTTGAGGCACTAACACTTCTGTTGGAAAAAGTAGGAAACATCGCGTCTTTTTGTAAGGGGCTGATGATTGCACGAGTCATGTACACATTCACGCCTACATGTAGTGCACAACTCTATGAAATAAATACCAACCAAGAGTGTTTGTATACATCCACTAATGTACTTGTACATCCACTAATGTACTTGTACATCCACTAATGTAGTAAGAATTGAAAGGGCAGGGCTGGTTGCTTAGAGACAAGATTTATAAATCTTAAATAAAATCTTAATTTCTAATGCACATTGTGGGATGTCGTGGCCAAACAGTGTAGTTCACAGGAACCAAATTATGGTAAGAAGCAAGAGTGTGGCTTTAAATCCCAGTCATGGAACTTGTGCCAATAATTTGGGAAGGCAGTGCATACATGTACACCTTATTGCAAATACTTGGTACCCGCTCTGTACGCATTAAGTGAGATGCTTGCTGGTCTAGCTAGCGCTAAAGTTTGATAAGGACAAGGCAAATCTTATTGCCATGGGCCTTTGTAAACATCAACTGACAGTATAAACTTAAGAACATGTTGTGGACTCACCTGAGCAACTTGAGATAGCTGTACACGCTGATACTCCTTGTCTATGTGCTTGCATGCTTCACACGGAAGGGAGAGACACATGATGAGCATGTACAGTTGTTCTTTCAGTGCAGCAAACACTCGTATAACAACCATTCATCATACTGAAGCTGGTACATGTAGAATCTGTATACAAAATAATAGACAAACAGTTAATGCATGTAGGGCATACATAAGTTAAATATAATTGTCAGGTTTTAAACTAAGTTGACATGAGTGTTTCATTGAAAGTTTTTCAAAGTTATTCATTGATTTCAGAAAAATTACTCAACTTCATTCATTGAAGCTGGTAAGAAATGTTCACTCCCTTTTTCAGATTGTTATTGATTTGGTTTGTTTTCAAGCTTTTTCCTCTGAAAGCTTTTTGGGGAAATATAAATAATTAATTTTAACTTCAAATCTAAAAACAAATGGTCATGGTGCACCCAGCACCCAAAGGAGGCACAGAGTCACACAACAAGTAAAACAGGGGCGTGTGCTGTCCACTGGATGGGGCCTTTTTTTTTGGGGGGGGGAGGGTGTTTCAGGGATGGGGTGGGGGAGATGTTGGTCCTTTAGAGACTAAAATAAATACATTTCAAAAAAAGGTAAAGGGTATAGTAAACCAAAAGAGTGAGCAAAATAAACCAATGTAAAAATCAGGTCTTACAGGCATTATTTTGCTTTTATATTTTCTTTACCTGAAACTGAAGTGAACCAATTTTTTAGTGGCTGGGTCCTACAAATTCTACAAAAAGTACATGTGCAATGTTAATTGTATCACAAACATTATTTTGAATCACAAGTGAGGAGATAGAATAAATAATCTATTTGCCGGAGTTCACTCACACATCATGATCTGCTTGGCTCATAACATGCGATGCTAGCCTTGGTTTGGTATGGCGTCAGTCGGTGCCACTGCACTGACATCCGGGTATAAAGCGTCTTTACAATGCCAACACAAGTTTCACTAAAACTTTCTATATTTTTTACCTGATTTGAGAAGTTGAAATTCCATTAATATATTCTTGACAAAGTTTATCGAGCGAACGCTAGCTCGAAAGTTTTCATAAATTTACACCCAAAAATGAGTGCACACATTTTCAAGTTAATGTGCACAATGAGCAAATGGTAGGCCTATATTGGTACAAAAGTTACAAAACTGGGAAGAAAAATATCCAGGCCTGGAATTTTATCACGTTGACGTACGCTTTTGCTCATGTAGTTGAGTGTGTACTTACAGGAAAGAAAAAGAAAAAAGAGCAAGACCATTTTCATTTTGTAAAAGAGCACTGGCCACTGCCCAGTTCCATTGGAAAATCTTAGTAAATTTTCAATACAATGGGAAACTTTGAAGGGCACTATAGTTTAATGTAGTTCCAGTTAGTTTTATGAACGGACTGTTTTTACATAAGTAGAAGAAACATATAACCCTCCGCAAAAACACGATGCAGAATGCAACGGCTGGCGCACTACATGAGATCGCGGCACAGTTTCTCATTCACAGAAATTGGTCCAGCGCGCGCACTGCTCTCTAGCGGTTGTGAACGTATCCTACAATAAGGCCAGGGGGTTGCACTAAAAACCAACAGCTGACTAGACACCTGACAACAACAAGTTTTAATTGTACTTCAGTTAGAACAACTGTTCATCCCGGCATGTTGAACACAATTTAAATATAAATTGGAAAAGTTTCCGTATGGCGCCACCACTTTTTCATTCGATATGAAATAATATAGTATCTAATTTACCTCAATGAATATCCCTTTTTGTAAAAATGAGTGAAAAGGTGGTGGTGCCATACGGAAAGTTATCCTATAAATTAATGTGAAAGAGTCTATGAAATGTTTAACTTTCATTTCTCTTCTGTCAAAAAAGTTGTATTTTTATAAATTTTAACTATTTTATATAAAAAAACACTAATTTATTAACCGAATTAATAACATAGAGAAGTGCAGACTGTGTTTGTTATGATATCTTTAAACAACAAGGCCCTATAACCCGGATGATACCATAGATTTCTACAACAACAAAAAATTGAAAGTGTGGGTCGGATGCAGAATGTTTTGCCATGTGTTTGTGTACACATTAAACCATACGGCGGGTAAAATCGCCATTTTTAAAAAATGTTTCCGCAGCTGACCAAACAATTAACGGCAAAATTTGCGGAACTCTGAGACACCATACGAGAATATCAGTTTGAGTTTCAAACAACCAACACCTAAACATATTTTACATACTTTTAAATGAAGAAAAAGTAGTGGTAAATGAAAAAAAATGGCAATTACCTCGGCCAGTTTGCTCACTTTTCATGACATGCTCGCCTCGTGGAAAGTAAAGGAAGGATCGAGCAAGGCATTCTGGGAAAGAAAAAAATGGCACGACGAGATCGTACCCCGGTCTAAGCTCTACGGATCATACACAACTGAGAACGAGGATGGGTAAACTTTTAAAACTTTTTTTAAAGTAATTTGAATGATTCTTAACATTTAATTTCAGATTAAATTATTGTTATTTAGGAGTCTTATATATCTCAAGTGTTCAATATTTCATTTCAATAGTACTTGTTCTTAAAAATATCTAGTCTAAAGCAATCCAATACATAAAATAATAAAAGTGTTTTGTTCAACCCCAAAAACCAAAATAATAAAAGTTAACAAATAAATAATCTTCTATCATTATTGAATTTGAACTTTTCTCTACTATTTTTTCATTAAGTTTATTTGTATTTTGAGCGGTGGTATAGGCGACATATCAGCTCAATTGTGGGGGGGGGGGGGGGGGGGGAAACGTTTTTGTACCTGCTGCAATGGATAAGAAAAGAGGGAAAGTGGATCGGGGTTGTTGTTCTCCATTGTTTTGGGGACTATAAGGGGACTAATGTGATTCTACTTTTAGTTTTATAATTTGTGTGCTTTTGGAAGTTAAGATGTAACCTGTATATATTACACTACCGCTGCTTCATTATATACGAGGATGTGATGGCAATAAATATGCTATTTTTGTCAAGCTACAACTGTGTGAAAAATCAGTTATATGTCTTAGTTTTGCCTTGTGTTTACAATTTTGAGTCCATGTAGAATGATAGGAAAGTACATTACTTCTGTTTGTAGGCTACTTTTATTGGGTTCTGCTGATAGGTCACTAATTACACATATTTGCATAAATGAAATAATTTATGCAAATTACACTTATTTGCATAATGACTAACTAGAATCTAGTGAGTCATTTATAAGAAAATGTATTTAGTAACTTGATTTGTGAAGTAGCAAATGGTACAAGGAGGCGTATACTGTGTTATTCGCAAAGTGGTGAACCCTGTCAGTTCAGCATTGTCATGAGGTGTCACCAGGAGGCGTATACTGTGTTATTCGCAGAGTGGTGAACCCTGTCAGTTCAGCATTATCATGAGGTGATGAATTTCACCGTACAATTGTTTTTGCTAGAAAGTGTACATTTTTTCATTTAAAGTAACTCTTTTCAAAACCTAAAGGTATATCAACTTGTTTTGTCAAGTTATACTTCGATTGAAAGTGCAGTGTCTAAGATGCCTCTCATTCCAAAAAACTGCATGCAATTATTCAACTCAGTGTAATGCTTGAATAAACTGAAATAAACTGCGATTGGCTGATTTGGACCAAGACAGGTTTTATGCTAATCATTATTTTGAGCAATTACCAATAGTGTCGACTGCCTTTAAGCATATGTGCACATTCTGAGAGAATCCTGGTATTATACAGTGCACTGAGTAAGCCACACAAATTGTGCATATTTTTTAGTGTAAAGCATTTGATCTTCAAGCGATAAAATAACTTTCTTGTGATATGTAGGGGCCAATCATTTCTTTCATTTGCCTTTTGAATAAAAACAAATGCAGCCAACTCTGGGTCTACAACACAATCATTTAAAATTTAGGCACGCTGGTGTAAGCCACTTACATCAGCAATGGTCTCTAAATAAGCACAAGGAAAGAATCTAAATATAATTACAAATGAGACTATCAGATGTGTATACAGTGTAATTGCAAATACATGACATTTGCAGCAATTTATTCAACCATTGTGCGGATACTATGTCAAATAATGAACAAAAAAAGACGTAAATAAATAAAAAATTACATTAAAAAAGCTCTGAGACATTTTGTGCCGATTAAAAATAGATAGCCCTATTTAAAGGAGCATGTCTAGTTGACAGAACCCAAGCTCTAGTGTGGGTTTGAATCCTGGTCATGACACTTGTGCCCTTGAGTAAGGCAATAACCATAATTGCTTCATAAAAATTTGCAACGTGCGCCTCTGGTGACAGTCCATAGCCTTCACCTTGAAGTGGCTGTCCGGCCTTAATAATAATAATAGTAACCAGCTTTTTTATAGCCCTTTTTACACCCGGAGGGCGTTTCAAAGCACTTCCAAAACTATTACCCCTGGTCACTGGGCCTTAATTCATTCCTTAAACCATCTCAGAGTATGCAACCTGTGCAACATTTATATGCGCTACTGTGTGATATCTCTTTAAATTGGCGATATCTCTTTAAAAAAAGTTACACTAAGTTTGCCAACAATGTAAAGCTATCCCTGTATGATACTAAACCATTCAAGTGTCGGACTAAACAAAGACAAACAAATACCTGCACTATGAGTGAGCGCAACTCAAATAAAACAGCATGTAAAATAAAAGTAAATGCAAACCGAGACTAGGTAAATGTTTAAAAAGCAAATTTACAGCACTCATCCAATTCGATAGTAAACATTGATTTTTCTACATGTATGTACAACACTTTAAAATAAAAAAAACAAGGACGCCATTCCTTTAAATTACAGCGGCACAAAATTAGGTATGTTATAACCAAGACAATTTAGGAAACTTCTCTGAAAAGGTTCTGATATAGATGAAAATAAAGTAGTTTTGTTCCTCTTTAGATTGAAGTACCCCAATGATAAGGGTCAAGTTTCATAGGTCTGCTTAAGCAGAAGAAACTTTCTGCTTAGCAATAGTGTACAGGGAACCATTCACAAACTGTGCACATGACATGGCATTTTGGTTGGTAACTGCTTTCTAGTCCGGAAATTGCTCAATTAGCTCTATGAAACTGGGCCCACATGAAACAAATTCTCCGTCCAGTCTAGTCCAAGTGAATGAAGAAACAGATGTAAGGCATTCCCGCTGTGTTCAAATCTACTGAATTTCACAGGTCGAAGGTCAATCCTGGGTGATGACAAGATCTTCATTGTCCGAGATGATCTTCAAGCTCTGTACAAAGGGGAACAGAAAAGAAAATTCATGAATATCTACTCAATGTGAATAAAGATGTATGTAATATAATTTACCTGTTGAAGTTTCAGCTTCAATAGTCGTTAAGTTTTTTTGGGAAAAGGTGAAAATCCAAGAGCAATGTTCTCAGGAGAGTCGTGTGGATCCGTTGTACATGCTAAAATAATTTTTTGCGACAATTGTTTAACTAATTTCTAATAAACAACAGCTCTTCAGCAAGTAATATTTACTTTTATCTTTAAACAATGTAAGTTTAATGTTAATTTGTGGACGTTTCTGTCCTTCAAAAAAAGTACCCAAACCCGGCTCTAAGATTCTGACTTGTATTACCTTCTCATTAGCGAGATGGAGCAGACAGACAAATGCAATGGGAATGCTGAGATTCTTTGACATTGTCCTGGACAGCTTGGCTGGAATCTGCTCGTACAAATCCTTGAAGGACTGCAGGCCAGCTACGGACGTCCTCTTGGTCAGGTCGTTATGGGAGGGCACATTCTCCTGTACAGATCAAAGGAATTTTTTTTAAAGAAATAGAAAGAAGTTTATCAAAACCATCTATTGTGGAGCGTAGTGTTCGAGCAGTTCAGTGAACCACAGCCGCATTGCCAAGGTCAGCGCACCATTATTGGTACCTCTCGTCAATAACCCCTAGTAAAAAGGCACTGAAAATCAACGCTTTTAAAAACCTAAGAGTGCTTGAATAGCACTCGTAAGAACAAGAGTGATGCGGCCCATCTAAAGCATCGAACTTAAAGTTCTATTGGCCAGGTCTCCAGAATGATGGTTCGAATCGTGGTTATGACAACGGTGATACACTGTTTAAGATCATCTAATAAATGGCTTTTAATACCTTGTCTTGTTCCGGCTCGGTGATCAGATGCTCCCACATGACAGCTTTGAGTTTCTTGACGTCCATCTTCTTGGCCGTCCTGGCATACTGGATGTCAATCTTAGCAACCTGTGGAAGATCGTCAATAAAGAACAAAAATTTACTACTCTTTTATTTATTAATAAACAAAGTTAAGGGAAACCAGTGTTTGAAAAAGTGACAAAGCCAGATTGCTTGTGCTTCACACAAGTAGCTCAGATGCTTTTTAGGCAAGAGGTGTTGCTGCCTCTATCTAAGACGAATAAAAAATTAACCTCTGATCATACCTTGTGAGGCTGAGCGACTAGTTTATCTCCCTGCAGGATTGTAGCGTCAAAGACGCTATCGTTGATGAAGCTACTCTGAGAGCAAGTCTGACTGAAGTCACTCGGCTCACTGCAGAAGTCCATTCCTCCATCATGATCATCATCATCAGCCTGGAGAAAAAAAGGGAAATTACATCTTGAATACAGGGTAGCGGTTAGCCTAAACATCTAAAGTCACACTTGTGACTTGAGGCTTGTGAATTACGCTAGAGATCTGCTGTTGAGCCTACAAACATAAACACCTTTGACCTTGCATTCATTATATGGCCTTCATGGTGCTGGAGATGTGCAGTTAAATCTGACGTACATATGTATACATTTAACCCAATAACCGGATAATGACAGGGGACTAGTCTACGTAGCAGTCTACTCTTGTTCCAATGCCAACGAGGTCATGGCATCTGTTGCCCCTGCCTTACTGCCCCTTCAAAATATTTCTCTGGACTTGCAAAGATTTTCAAATAAACATGCGCTTTACAAAATTAAAATCCCCTTGAAGAAAAGAATATTGAAAAACATGGTGGCGGGTCTACCCTAGTTCCAATGAAGAAATTCCCATGACATTTCAGGATGACATTTTAATGGATTGTACAGAAAATAATGGTCTCTGAATGCTTAAGATAAGTAAAGATATGTGGTCTCACCCCGGTATTGGGACAGAAATTTGCACAGTCGTTGGCGTTATTGTAATCATACCCCTCTATACCGTCGTCGATGTTGTCGCTACTGTTGGCTTGCTTTCTGATCTGAGTTTACAAACAAATACACAAACATAATTATCAAGTTTCAAAATTAATTCAACAAAACAGGGAATTTTGGAAAGTGTTTTTCTGAGATACCCCCTAGCATCACCAAGCCGGATGGCCCCTTGAAGGTGAGGGCTTCACTTAACAGATCCAAATCAACTGTAACCAGGGGCAAGTTGCCACCTACTCCTGGTGCTGAAACAGGTATATGCCCTTCACAGTCCTGATGTAGGCATGGGTATCATCCACTAGGAGCTAAGCTGGTAGATTGTATTATATCCATCTTCATTCACAGTGAGAAGGGATTCATGCCATGGCCAAAAACTTGATCTACAAAAGGTATCAAAACCCTTTAATGAAAAAGAAACAAGTGTATAAACTTACGACAAAGTTTGGTTTGAGGAACAGCTTGAAGAGGTCATCTGGATCGTAATGGAGGTCTTCAGGGAGTGTGTTGGAATTCTTCTTATTCTTGTCGAGGGTAGCCTTAGATAATGTTGTCGCCGCCTGGAGAGTTTTCATAATAAAAAACAATAAATGGGACAATAATATTAAAATGGTCTCCTGATGGTGGCTAGAGCAAGCTAATTGAAATTCAGAACTCACTCCGCAGTAGTGGAGCTAATAACGAGAAGTCCCCTCAATCCACTAAAGCTGACGTAATAGTCCCAGCCGATTTCCTACCTTCCGCCCAGGTGGTAGTTAAACAGCAGGACAGTTCTTTTCAGAATTGAGAAGTCTCACAAATTCCCCAAAAACAGTAAACAAGATAAATATCTCAACAACCATATCTGCCACCCAAAGTCTCTAAATAGAGACATAAAGTCACCAACTCGTGTTTAAGCGGCAGTTTTTAAACAAATATTTCTCTTACTTTTGACTCTGAGAAATACTTGGCAAAGTCGACCTCCTGGGAAAAGTCAATTCGGAAGACAGGTTTCTTGGTCTGCGATTTCTTCCCTTTTTCTTCCCCTTTGTCTGTTAAAGGAAGCAAAATTGCAGAATGATTTTTATCAAAAAGCAAATACAGTGATTGTCAACATCTGGGCCTCAATACAAACAACTGCACTGGGGTGGATTTCACAAAGGTAGTCCTAACTTAGGTCAACAGGGGAGTTTCCAGTGAGTATTGGGGAACCTTGAGGTCATAGTCTAGGAATGTGAGTGGCGTGCTTAGTGATAAATAGGAGCGAGCCTTAAAATGAATGAGGAACAGTGAATTTGGTAGGAAATCGTCCTTACAGAATCTTTACCTTTAGAATGCGGTTTGAGTTTCCAGTGCTGAGGTCCTGCCCATGTGCTAAGCTTATCCATATCGAAGTAGGAATACTCCGTCGGCTGAAGAGATAGCTGGAGGCAAAGCTGACCGGCTGTAGACAGTGTTCGGCACCTGTGTATAGTGATGAAAGTGAGTTTCAAAATTACCCCTTTCATACACAATTTATTTTAGTGATATATTGATTTGATCTACAAAAAATATCAAAACCCTTTCAATGATTTACAATGAAACGTGGATTCACAACACTTAGCAAGACTAAGGACAGCCTATGAAGACAATCCACAACTCAACCAGCAATCTAGCTACCAGGCAATCTCGGTGCTCTAGTTGGTAAGACACTGCTCTAGGATTACACTGCTCTAGATTGCGAGGGTCTTCGGTTCGAATCGCACCGATAAATATGCCTGTGATTTTTTTTCATAGGACTCGGAAAGTATACGGTGCTAACACACATTGATGTATATGGGTAAAAGCCAAAATAAATATTCTTTATCCCTGATGAAAATTTATCCTGTTTTAAAACTCACCCACTTGACCCAATCATCTGAGCCTCCTGCCCGTCCGCCATGAATACAGACTGCTCCCCCATCGAGCCAACACCGCCGCTTTCCCCTCCGTCGTAATCATTGTCATCATCACTGAAACCCCCTGCGTCGTAATGGTCTGTGCCGAAATCATGATGGCCGCCGTTGTTGGTCTCTTCCAGGGGTTCGGGGACAGCGTTGACGTCGAACGCCTGGTCGCTCTTTGCCATCTTACTGATCATTACGCTGAAATCCTCCTTCAAAAAGATAATAAACACAAGTAAACTCAAATGATAAAAATTCTAATTTTAATATTGTATCAGCTCATAAAAAATTACAAGGTAATTTATAGGCAACCAGTTCCAGGCAATCTCAAAGAAGAAAACACAGCGCGCACACTTAACGTGTCATGTAATTTTCTCTTGGGCGTGTCAAGGCTGAGCGGTTAAGAATACTTGACTAAAGCTCTGATGTTTCTGATCAATCCATATTACAACTAGCATAATAAGTTCTTGAGAACCAAATCCACAAAATCACAAACTAAAAGATCATTGAATTACCTGTCCATCTTTATTCCAATTGGTAAACTCAAAGTCGGAAAAGGCTGGACATATTTGTAGACCGCCGAAGTTCACTCCCGTGTATGAGTCTGTAAAACAGAGAGAATAATACAAGCTAGAAAGGTTCCAGAATCCAGAGAATGTAGTACATTTGATTAAAGGCAGTGGACACTATTGGTCATAACTCAAACTAGTTGATTAGCATAAAACCTTACTTGATAACAAGCAATGGGGAGCTGTTGATACATGTAGTATAAACAATGTGAGAAACAGCTCCCTCTGAAGTAAAGTGATTTTTCACGAATATGATTTTGAGACCTCAGAATTAGATTTTGAGGATCGAAATCAAGCATCTGAAAGTACACAACTTCGTGTGACAAAGGTGTTTTTTCTTCCATTATTATCTCGCAAAACAAATTAGAAGATCAATTGAATTAAAATTTCCACAGGTTTGTTATTTGTGCTTAATATGTTATTGTGAAATGCGCTAAATAAGAATTGGTTATTATTATTATTTATTATTATGTTGAGATACAACAAGTGAGAAGACTGGCCTTTGACAATTACCAATAATGTCCAGTGTCTTTAAGTCGAGTGGTATAGCTTTAAAATTTAGTTCTTTTGTCCCTTTTTTTATTGGACTGGCTTGATAAACATGTACTTTTATAAACATGTACGTTTATTTTAATTTTGTTTAACAATGTCCGATGAGATCCGCTAAACATTCTGGTAGAGTGATACTGGATGGACTCAGAGCGAGTCTAGGTTCCTGGTGTCGAGATGGGGGTTGTCTGTGTTGGTATAGGTACATCTAATACAAGAGTGATGGTATGGCAAAAGAAGTACAGGTTGAATGCAGGTTGAAATACAAGTAAAAAATACGGTAAAAAAAGTCGCCAATGGTGAAGAGTGTCGTTGACTCAAATTTACAATGTAGGTCACAACGTAGAGTCATTTTTAATGAACTTCAAAAATTCAAGAATTCATGACACTGAATGTTGAACCTTACCTTTGAGGTCGGCCAAGTCAACCCCTTCATGCTTGGCCGGATGAAGCGGTTCAGTCTGGGTGAATGTTGAGCTGACTAACTCCGTTGAGTCCAGCAGCAGTTCACAATCATCATCCCTGCACACCAGGTGGTTCAGCAAAAGGCCATAAGTACCCCCCTCATCAAATGCTGCTGAGGTCTTGTGAAACAATGGGTCCATCTAAGAGGGCCGGAAAAATAGTAATAAGTAGTCAAGAATGTTCTTGAGGAGGAAAATTGGAGGACTTAAATAAAAGATCTTTTCTTATAATATCGAGGTCATATATAGCGCACGTATCTACCAAACAAGGTACTCAAGGATTGTTTAAAGAGTGAAAGTAAAGGAAAAATCAACTAAAAAAACCCAAGAACAACCCTTGGCCTCTGTTTCCAGTTACTTAGTCAAGAATGTTTTTTAGGACTGTTGAAATTTATATTTGCTTGTTGTGAGCAATTCTGCTTTTGGTTTCAAATGCTTTGAAATAGTGTACTGCAGTTGATGGCTCTAATAAACACTACACCGTATCATTGAGAAAAGTATACTTTGGCCATGAATTGAATGAAACACAACACTTGGCCTCTATTTTCAGTTACTTGTAAACAATTAAGGCTGTAGCCCCGATTGACACTTAAGACTAAGAGACTATACTTTGGCCATGAATTGAATGAAACACAACACTTGGCCTCTATTTTCAGTTACTTGTAAACAATTAAGGCTGTAGCCCCGATTGGCACTTAAGACTAACAGACGTACCTCAAATCCGAGATCCAGTTTGTTGAGGTTGATATTTTTCAGATTGCTTTCTATCGTGTTGGAGTGTCGTGCCTGCAATAAAGAAAAGCGTCAACAAAAGAACAATTATAATCTGTTATAATTTTAATAATTAAATTCAAATGACCATTTGTTAACCTCGAGGCTTGTTTGGTGATATCACTGGATTAGCTCTTCTTCCCTGTGGACTGATGACTGTAAATCTTTAAGGACAACATACCTTTTTGTTTTTCTTGGTTGCATTTGTTCCCCTCTCGCCGGCATCTGTAGAGCCATCTTCCCCTTCTGTGTAGAAAAAGAGTAAAGAAAAAAATCTAACCCGACATTTCTTTAGCTCTAGGTTGCAAACTGAGTCCATAAAACATGTAGTCATCTTAGATTGGGTTTCCAAATAACTATTAAATGATGACCATATCGATAGCGTTTAAATAACAAACGGCTTTTACAACACCCTTAACCCCAAAAGGGTCCTGAGGCGCTTCACAGAGGTTAAAATATTAAGCAAATACAGACCAATTTAAGGAAAACCAATTTAAGAAAAACGTTTCTGCAACTTACCTTTGTTTTGCCTGTCACCGTGTCCGAGACCCCCTAACATCTTGTAAGTATCAGCATGAATCGAGTCTACACGGCCGGCATAGATCTTAGCACTTGCATCCAACGTGCAGCTTGCAACCTGCATGGGAAAAGAAGGATTACAAACGAACCATTTGGTCATTAGCTGGAAGGAATCTTTTCTCAAAATAATATCAACAGCAGCAGAAGTAAATTGTTTTGATCATTGGAGTACTTAAAAAATCTACCCCCCCCCCACCTTAACAGCAAAATTCAAAACTTTTCTCAAAACTCATCTTAAGTCACAGGTTTTCAAGGACTAAATTAAGTTTTTCTTTTGTTTGTTTTACTGCACCTTGAACACCCAGTAGGGTGGATATGTGCCTTTATGAGAATTATTACCTACCTGGAAGTTGGTCATTTCTCCTGTCTTCTCCTTGAGTAGGTCTGCCATGTAGTCAATCAGGTGCAGACCGAATGCATTCTTTGCATTTATTTTCTGTAGTGAGATTCCAGGAAAGATAATTACATTATCAGGGCTCGGATTTAAGGGAAAACTCCACAGGACTGAGGGTCTCGTAGCTCAAATATTTTACTGGACCAGATTTCTCACAAGAATTAGAGACTCTGCGGTCTTCGATTTAGACATACAATCTAGTTCTTTAGGAATGTAGTTTTTGAGTGCAACTTACATTTTCCGTTGATAGTTTGATGCAGTTTGCATAGTGGTCGGTTACTTGTCCTGCATTGAGACCATTCAATGGCAGTGATCTCCGCCTGTTTTACGGTAAAGGAGAAAGAAAAAAAATAATGTTTTATTTAAGTGATATTTCAGAATGAAGTGCCCCTTGTGGCAGTTAATTTGGGTTGACAGCTCAAATCAGTTAAAGTGTAGTCTTCACCTTGAAGTGGCCGTCCTGCCTTATGTTAGGGGATCTCATACTGAAAAAGAATAATTTTTAAAAAAAACTGGAAAAAAAATGAAAAATTAGATTGGAAAATTGGGACCATAAAACATAATTGATAAGAATCCAGTCTCAAGGCCTGATACTTCCAAGAGGCAACAAAGGCCATTGCCTCCATGCCCCCTAGTCAATTGGCCTTGTTGCCCTTCATATGTTCCAGTAGAAATTTAAAATTTCCTCATACATAGGGTGCCCTTTACCAAGGAGAAAATGCCTTGGTGCCCTTGCCAAACACAAAGCATACAGGCCAGAGTCTTTGTAGTGTAACAACCTACACTTACCTCTCACTTGGTGTTCCAGGGCTCTGAAACTGCCTCTGCATCTCAAGCACCTTAGATCTCCTCCTCTGTCTCCTCTCAGCAGCGTCATCGTTCTCCGGTACAGTGTGATGGGATTGAAGGGACGACTGGCTGGTCAGTTGGGAGGGATGACGCCTGGACGTCGTCGATGGAGAGATAAAGTTCGTAGGCGTGGTCACACTGGACGGGTGCCTGAAGACAGAATCACCCCTCTGCAAGGAGGGTGAGTTTAGGTCCATAGCTGTATAAATTGATAAGCAAACACACACAGTGCGAAAAGTTATTTTGAATAAGAATTACTCAACACAACGGCGGAGGGAGATTGAAATGATAGCAATGCACAAAACCTTCACGAGACTGAGTTGACACTGATAGCTGTAATAATTAACAGTTCACAGTAACTTTACGTATAGAGAGGCACCACTTTTTCACTCATTTTTTACAAAAAGGGATATTTCATTGAGGGCTAGCTGCTAGATCAGTTTCTTTTTCGTAGTACAGTAGTAGAAGGACTATCACTGTTTAGTAGGAGGAGTAGTACAGACAGTACAGTACAGCCCTCTAGTTGCCATCGAGGCACGGAGGGACCGAGACGAGCGAGACCGGCAACGTGTGCCCCTGCTCGCTACACGCGAGGGATGCTCGCTCGTTTGTCAGATGTTAAAAGTAGAGCCATTTACAACTCAACAAGGTGGGCTAGCTTATTACATATCCAATGAAAAAGTGGTGGCATAAAAACTGACAGCCTCGCCTTGTTGAGTTGTTAAAGTTAAGTGTTCATTTTTATAGCTCTCTTTTTTAGTTTAATCGGTTTCATCACAATCTCACTCACACTCACAGTACTTTACAGTGTCGTAATCTGATTGTGAGTGTGAGTGATGTGTATTGTGTGACTGTCTCTGTGGTAAGTACCACTCAAGTTGGTGAGGGGGAGACCGATGTTAAAATTAAAGAGAGCCATTATTAACAGCTCAACAAGGTGGGCAACAATACAGATGAGTTTTCGTTCGGCTATCGACATGATCGGCTTTAAACTTTATCGTCTCCCGTACGTACGTACGATACTCGATTATGATAATTTATTAATTGATAGCCGAACGAAACCTCATAATATATTTTCATATAGATAGAGTAGACTTAGTCAAACCATGGTCAAACCATGGAGGAAGCCTCCATGGTCTAACTCACATACAAACACCGGTTTTAATTACAATGCGGAGCGACCAGCAGTGCCCCTCTGTGTGTTTTTGCAGCTGCAGTGTGACACTGTGTGCTGGACACGACACTACGCACACCGACTCGGTCGTCGATCGTCAGTCGCTGATGTCACTCAGCCCCCTAAACTAACCCCTTATGACTTCCTACAAAACAACATTTGCAACAACGAATATCGGGGAAAGGTGATAAAAAGTACAGCAGATTTGTAAAATAAAAACTTACCTTTATCTGTTTAGAATACGATGAAAAACCCCAACTTAATCTTACGTTGATTTCAAAACATTATGAGTCAAATATGGCGCTATCCGTTGAAATTTATGTGCGCATGCGTAAAAACACAACTGCTGTTTGTATTGTATGTAGATCAATCTAAGCTAAACATTCAATTCGGTTTTGTTTCGTTTTTTCTTCCTTGAGATCAACGTTTTTTCGTAGTTATCTTCTATTTATGAATTTGACATAATTTTTGCCACTGTGATAAGTTATGACATGGATAATTGTACAAAAAATTTCACGTACAAAAGTTGTGCTCTCGTTTAAAAATATATATAATGTTTAAAACACAAAATAGCCGTTGTCGATTATGCACTGAACACGAGGTGGCGCTTTACTGTATTTACATTAGCATTATTTAATCAATCAAACAAAATAAGGCGGTTGAGGGTGTAAGGTGTAAGGGCCTTACCCTTGTATTTTTTGCTGAAAATTATATGAAACATCAAACCTCGAGGTTAACCCCCTTGTAAGTTTGGGTAAAATTACACCAAACCTCAATGAGCAGCAGGAGGCAATTCCCTCATAATGTTTGCTTGACTGACATAGACCTTTTCGCAAATGACATTGCGCCAGCGCAAACTGTCGAATGAGGTGCATGCTGGTCTAAGCTAGTGATCAAATTTGATAGCTAGCTACACCAGCATGCACCTCATTCCACGTATATTATTGTGTGCGTATCAAGTATTTGCGATAAGGTCTATGAAACGTCAATAGAGCAGCCAGGCTCTCATTCCCTTGTCATTTGGCTTGAATGACACAAATCTTCAAAAGGAATGAGCAGCAAGGCTCACTCCTTTTAACTTTGACTCAAATGACACAAAACTTCAAAAGGAATGAGCAGCAAGGCTTACCTCTTGCAAGTTAGGCTCATATGAAACAAAACTTCAAAAGGAACGAGCAGCAAGGCTTACCTCTTTTAATTTTGCCTCAAATGACACAAAACTTCATAAGGAATGGGCAGCAAGGCTTACTCCTAGTAAGTTTTTCTCAAATGACACAAAACTTCAAAAGGAATGAGCAGCAAGGCTTACCTCTTGCAAGTTTGGCTCATGAAACAAACTTCAAAAGGAACAACAGCAAGGCTTACCTCTTTTAATTTTGCCTCAAAAGACACAAAACTTCAAAAGGAATGGGCAGCAAGGCTTACCTCTTGCAAGTTTGGCTCATATGAAATAAAACTTCAAAAGGAACGAGCAGCGCAAGGCTTACATCTTTTAATTTTGCCTCATATGAAACAAAACTTCAAAAGGAATGGGCAGCAAGGCTTACCTCTTGCAAGTTTGGCTCAAATGACACAAAACTTCAAAAGGAATGAGCAGCAAGGCTTACCTCTTGCAAGTTTGGCTCAAATGAAACAAAACTTCAAAAGGAATGAGCAGCAAGGCTCACTCCTTTTAACTTTGACTCAAATGAAACAAAACTTCAAAAGGAATGAGCACCAACGCTTAATTCCTCTGGTAAGTTTGGCTCAAATGACACACAACATTAATAGGAATGGGCAGCAAGGCTTACTCCTTGTAAGTTTGGCTCAAATGACACAAAACTTCAAAAGGAATTAGGCTAACACCTTTTAATTATCACATCATAGGAAGATGACTCTGTAAACACAATAATTGCAGAATCTTTAAAGCAATATAATACTGGTGAACGCAAGTACAATGCTTGTCTGTTTTAATAGGCACATGATTTCTTGTACATTTTTTTCAAAAGTTTCCCACTCTGGAGTACTAGTAGTGTGCATTGTATCATCATTGATCCTTCAAGTTACAACTCTAGCTACCTACACATTCTTTGTAAAATCTGTATAATTATACATCTACAACTACTAATTCTCAATATTACCATTTTCCTTCCAAACATCAGTTAAAAACTATAAGGAGTTCATTTCTAACAAACACTTCCTGTGTTTTACAAGATTTTTTTTCTCCTCATCCACTCTCACAATGGTTTAATAATCTGTAAACTTTTGACATTTTGTTTCACCGCATATGGACAAAAAAAAACATCATACAGAAACTTTCAAGTTATAACCCTTGATAATCTGATATGCAACACAAGATTGAAGACCCTTTTTTCTTGGAATTCTGCTGGAGTATCATTTTGTGTGTTGCCAGGCTTTACAATTTGTTTGGTGTTTCGATGTTGGTGATAAGGCAGTTATTTGAAAACTCCTTTTCCCCTTTTCCTTCCTCATGCTTACACTGGTAAATTAATACCTTCCTTCACAGCAAGACAGTGGGAAACACCTCAATGTCCAAAGACAATACACATGTATACTGAGCATGTGATTTTGACTTTAAAAAGAACAGAAAAAAAACGATTATAAATATGCACAGGTTGAATATCTGGTTTTGCTTGATCGAGGGACCACACAATTTTGGAATGGTTTACCAAGACCTTGCATTTCTTTGATTCTGGTGTTTATTTGTGGACTCCACAGTGGTCACAGTGATGAACCCAAAGGAAGTAGTCATTTACTCGCTAAGTTGCATTCTGCGACTGTGTATCTGCCCTTTATAACTCTTTGTGGTGTTTTAAAACTTTGTACAAGCAATGTTATTTCATGTTTTTGGAGAGTGATAAAGTTTCTTCTGTGTTATGTATATCTTGATAGATGCATCAGGAAACAAATTTTCAACAGCTGAGGCATTGCCGTTGTACGACTCCCTTTGTTTCAGTATAGTACATGCACTTGGAAGTTTTCAAGAGCGTTGAAATTTAAAAACAATTTTTGTTGTGTCAAAACCATGTCTGCATGTGCTTTTTGTGGCAAGCTATCAATTCTTTGAGTAACCTCAAAGCTGAGAGAAGACCATAGCCATCAGCTATCCATTGTTCATAATTACTTGTCGTTAAATCACATCCTTGATAAACATTTAAAAACTCTTCAGAGATAACTATCAAAGGGCAACTACAAACCACAAATTGTACACATTCAACCATGGAGTACTTAAAGCACGTCACAAAATGTAAACTCTTTACAATATTTGCCAAAAAGGCCTTGTCACACGAGGCAATTTTTACAGGCAACTTGGAGGCAACCAACTTCTTGTCCCAAGTATATATTGAGAAAACTTAATTTTCTTCTCAGAGATTGTCTGGAACTGGTTGCCTGTTAACTGCCTTGTGTGACATGGGCCCAATTTTATAAAGCCTGTAAGCACAATAATTTGCTTAGCATGAATTTTCTTTCAAAATTAAAAACAAATAAACAACTGAAAATTTGGTTGGTAATCTTGTTTTTATCAAGGAAGAAATTTCATGCTAAGCAAATTGTTGTGCTTATAGGCTTTATGAAATTGGGCCATGGCCTTATAAGATACTCGCAGCTTCATAAGGAAGCAAGCCGTCTAAAATCAACCTCATTCAACTCGACTTCCACCCACCTATTTTTTCAAAAGCCAAGAAACACGCCATAAATCAGGTCAATGGAGAGCATTGCTGACAGATGTTTGATTAAAAAATTATGTAAATCTACTCGCAATCAATTTAATTCTCAAGAAAACAAGAAAAAAGTACATAAGAAACCTTCAGTGATTGGCCCGTTGGCTGACACATAAATCCTGTTGATATAGCTCAAAAACATCTAGACAGCTGTGAGCACATAACCAAATCATCGGTTAAACATCATTTTTTTGTAAGTAAACATGGGGTGCGTAAACATTCACCTACAATGACATGGCAAATTGTAAAGTTATTCGTCTGATGATTAAAGCGTTTGGTTATTACTCAAAATGTAGATTAGCATACAAACTTACTTGGTAATGAGCAATGGAGAGCTGTTGATAGTATAAAACATTGTGAGAAACGATTCCTTCTGAAGTAATGTAGTTTTGAGAAAGAGGTAATTTCTCACTTAAACATTTTTGAAATTGAGAAAGACTTGAGGCCTGAAGCCTTTCTCAACACAAGTTTGTGTTTCCTTATTTTCTTGCCAATCGAGCATATTTTCAAAGGATTATTTTATGCAAATTTTAGGATACACCAAGTGAGAATACTGTTCTTCGACAATTAACAAAAGTGTGCAGCGCCTTTAAAGTTGTTATAAACAAAGTGTTCCTAGAACTGGGCGATGACACGTCCTGGCTGTCAATACTTCATAAATGAACTACACTGACTTGGATTGATTACTAGATGTCTGGCAAAGTTTTTTTCTTACATGTATAATATATTTTGGCACAAAAGCAGACAAGACTGCATAACATCCATACCATTGAACGCATACCTTATTTTACACATTATATCCTATCTCTTAAAATTGTCGTCATAAACTTAAGTTTCTCAACAACAAAGCATTTTTTTACTCAGCGACCAAAAGCAATAAGCATAGCTAATAAGTACGCTTCACTTAATGCAAACAAGTGCTTTAGACTGTGTGCGAGCCTTCAAACATACACCAAAATTTCTCATTAGTGGTGACATGATTGTAAGCAAATATAAGCACCTGGTGTGCTAAGCATGTTTAGCAGTTAGCAGATGTGAAAATGAGCCACGACAAATAGGACCAGTTTCAGCAAATATGCATTCGTTAAGACTTCTAATTAATCAGTTTAGATTCTATCAGAACCATTAGAAAAACCTTTGAGGCTGGGTATAATAAGGTTTAATTCATAATAGCCATAATTTCATTATAATATGTTGCACACATTAAGGCAAACATTTTAATCCTTTCCTTGTCTTTTCTAGGACCACACAATGGGAGACTTTTGAGAAGCTAGGTGACAGCAGACCTACCAGGTAAATACATTATTCTCAAAATGGCTTGCATGCTCAGAATTATGGCCCTTTTCCAATCCGCTGCTTCGGCTTTGGATTCAGCTTCAGACTCAATTCTCTCGCCTGAAGCCCTGAGCACGTACACGCAAAGCACGCGCAAATTATCACACACAAAATGAGGGGCCAAGCTAGCCTGAGCCGAATCTGGATCTGAAGCCGTGGTTTTAGAAAAGGCAAAAGTATATAACGGATATTTACCTGGTAAGTCTGCTGCCACCTAGCGTTCCAAAGTTCCCATACAAACCATCAAGTAATTACTTGTGGGCAATTGCTTTAATATACTCTACAAGGGAGCCCAGGATTGCACATAGTCAAGCATCTCTTTACAATACAATTGATAAATAAATACAAATTTCAGGGTGTTCAAAGATTCTGTCAACATAAACGTCCAAATAAATTAAAATAAATATAAATAAATACACTGTTACGATTGCCTCATATACATATATATCAGTGTATATACTCAGATAGATAGTTTATCATTTCGTACCGGTTTTGATAACAAATGTCTTTGACTAATAAACATATTTTAGATAAATAATAAAGTGTGTCGCAATATGTGTGGATGTTTTTGAGTTGAGGTATGCAAATAAATAATGGCAAGAAACAACAAAATGACAATCATTTTACAACTTAATGACCGATTAAATTAAACATACAATGCGAGTAAAATACTGTAGAGTATTGACAATTGAGTTATAACTTAAGTATCCCAAAGTGGAGTTCTATGGCCAACTCTGCTTACTATTTTCGTTTAACTATGTAACAAATTGTAACTGAAATTTAGTTTTTCCTTTTCTGGCAACTTTTTATAAAGTCTTGACTGAGCACCGTCCTATAGGCCATTTATTTCTCATAACGGGAAAAGAAAAGTTGGGTTTACTGTTAAAGTTGTTACACATTGCTAGGTGCATAAAACCCAATCTTTCCAAAATACCCAATTCATATCCATAAACATAGGCAATCATTATTCACAAAAAGGGAACAACTGTTTTTAGAAGTACTTATCATTACTCATCCCAAACAACCGTCCAATGAAAAATGCACTTCATATCAACATGGTCATTAACCTTATAACATTATCACACCCTCTGTCCTCTGACGGAAAAAACACCTCCAGAAAAAAGTCTGGCATTCGAGCACAATGACTCACCTCATTAACAACCAAAGCACCCCCCCCACCCCCTTCTAATAGCAACTTAGAACACCTGACCAAGCATTGTCTGGTTCCTAGACATGTTACCATGGTAATGTTAGCATTGTGGTTTGAGGTGCATTCAAGGTGTTAACGAAGCAAGGCCATCATCGGATTTGAATAAAGAAGAAGACAAAAAACTCATTATAAATGCTAAAATCTTGCATTTCATACATGTTGAAAACACTCTACACCGCGTATCTTGTGTTTTTAGATACTTGTGCAGCACATTAAGGTTGTTTGATCTGAAGTGGTTTTACATTGACACAGATTACTTGGAGACCACTTCAAGAGTGCGGGAACATCTCTGATGTGCGTGTTTTTTAGTGAGTGAATCAAAATGTGCCTCCAATAACACACTAAACGGATACTCCTGAAGCGTACAATTGTTATTATTACATAAACATCTATGTGCATTTTCATCTTTATCATATAAAATGTATCTTAACACACATGTCCGAGAGAAATATGTGACAATCAAATAAATACTTGATTTCAAATCAATTGTGTCCAAATGTTGCAAAGAAGATGCTTCTAAAAAATACCAAAAAAAACTTCTTTATGTTTTTGCTTGTTTAAATTCCCGGAGTTATCTCTTAAGGACAATTTGAAACTTCTCACGAGCAGTGCACCAGTTTACTATTACCATCACAGCACAAGGGGTAAACACCAGCACACCAACCAAACGGCATAGAGTGCTTCTTGCCGTTCTCAGAAATAATATTAAATACAAAAAACAAAAACTTTCCTTTATACAAGGTAACTCAAGGGAGTGACCGAAGGAGTTTAAAACAAAAGCTAAAACGAGAAAACTTAAAAATTGTCAGAAAGAGGAGGGCCAAGAAGGAAAGGTGAGATAAGTGGGGTAGGGGATTCACTCCCCCCCCCCCCCCCCCCCGCCCCACTGATCAGTAGAAGGGTGGCAACTTAACCATTATTCTTAAATTTCCACTTCAAATAATCTTTCGATATGTCCATTAGGTTCATGGTTTCTGAAGTGACAGAATCTAACATGACAGCTTCGACTGAAGTGTCCGACAAGTTTAAAAAGAAGAAGAGGGGGAACAATCTAGACAGTTACCCATCACCATGTTGAACCTTCTTATTCAATGATACCTTGCACAGCCAGACAATAACACCGAGTCTGAAACGGCGACTTCGGCTACAGCTACACCTAAATCGCTCACGTCTACTGATTATTCAACACTTGCAGACGCGCTGATCTAGCTGCAGCTGTAGACGAAGTCGCAATTAGGACACAGCTTTACATTGTGAATTAGTGTTGAAATGTTCATTGTGCATACGGTACACCAATTACTAAGTGGGTGACTACTCCCTTTTGGTTATTATATGTCAATATGCGTGCATCAACCACTCACATCTACAAATTAAAGGTTCAGAAACTATACTTTGAGTATCAAGAGCCTGGTCACGATTCATCCCCACAAATTCTCCACAATCCAACCCTGGCTTCCCCTGAGTTTGGTGGATTCAGTGGCTCCTTGTTCAACTTCCTCATGGAGTATTTAGGAGTACTACCAAGTACCAAGCAAGGCTTGGTTAGACAATTTCTTATACAAATTAAGGTACAACTCATTAGTCTAAAAATACCTGCAATATAATTTACATAATTAATTAATCTTACATTACAAATTTGACCAACATGATTGCTGTGTACATGTATGCTGTGAAAAACAGAAATTATATTTTCAATTTCTAGTGGTAGCTTTAGAGCAACTGTAAGCCCACTGAACATTGATTACGATTGTCACTATAACGTGAGTTGAAATTAAAAACAAAAGGACTAGCTATATATATATATACTATATATATAATACTACATCAATTAAAATCTGGACGCTATATTGCACTAGTGTTCTCCACACATAGACTATTTCGCTAAACAGAAAAACAAATTGAAAAGATAATAAATATATTAATATCCGCTCGAGGCAAGTGTTATTTATTTTTATTTTTTTGTGTTGTTTGTCTTTTTAAACGTTCAATATTTTACACATTTTGTTTGCACTTAATTAATACAATCTTTAACGAGGTAAATATTCATTATACTACACACTACATTTAGGACGAGTCAATTTTCACCTGAATTCATATTTTATAATATTTTGTTACGGTCATTTACAAATTTTCCAATAAGCAGTAGTTAATATGCAAGTTCTGAAACAGCACTGGCTGGATCAAAACTAGAAGCTGCTATTATTAAAAAAACAATGAAAAAGGCTCAGCAATACCAGATAATTACTGGTATTCCCAATAAAGGCAAATTGATGCATTTGCTACTCCAGCATTCTCCCTTACTAGTGGTCTGCAAGCCAAATGCCAGTCAAAACATCTGAGGACCAATCACAATTCACACCTACATTAGTGGTCTTACTGGCTACATGTAATTCATTGGTAAAAGGAATTTTTCCTACATTATCGACTAGTGAAAAAAACTAGCCTATGAGAAAGACTCGGCTAGGGAAACATCAGGCCACTAACAATTGTTTGCATTTATACCATAGGTCCTTTTGGTTGGTAAGCGGTTTACCATCAGCCAATTCTATTTTCTCTAGTGAACAAAAAACTGTTATGCTGTGAGCAGAAAGAGTTCCTAGACCTACATGTAGATTCAATGAAAACAAAAGTATTCAAAGTCAAGATCGATGGTTAATTATTTTTACATGAAAAATCCTCAGAGACAAAAAAAAGTAGCTGAATGCATTCCCGGCGAGACGGAAGTAGCTGCTGACTACTGACGGCCTGTCAGTAATCGTTGGAGTCTGCTTGTTTGGGTGTCGCCGTGTTTTGTCACTTATACCCAAGGACAAAGCATTGTTCCAGCCCCCCCCCCCTGTTCAAGGCCTCCTATAATTCATTTAATAACAAGAAACTAATGACATTTTTTTTTCATATTTTCATTAACTGCCAGAAAATCTGAAATCTAATTCTAAAAAAGGATTAATCGGCTGAACTTCATTTCTATTGTTCCACTCCATGCCTAGCCTAAAACGCTCAGTGCTTGAAATAAGTACTAGTAATCTAAGTCCATTTCCTGAAGAAACTCTATCAACAAAGGGACGAAACTAAAAGAGGAGAGAAGGACAAAAAAAGGCAAACTAGAAAGCTAAAAGGAATTTAAAACAGAAACATGGTTAATTCACAGAAAAACCACGACTAGATTGACATGTACAATATAACATGTAAGTAAAACCCCTCACATTCCAATACAGAATGTGCACGTAGTCAATATATGATTATGTTTTTTATGGTTATAGGCCTACTACATGTATAAGTTGACCTCGAGAGTAGACACTTACAGCGTGTATTGTGGTAATTTTTTTTGTTGAAGAACTTGCATTGTGCTGTTTTTATCAGTTTCAAAAGTGTGACCATCTACATGACTTGTTGGAATTCATTCTGCAGAACACAAAGTACATGAAACCCCGATTTGATATTCATTCAGCAGACTGCAGATGAGTATCTCCACACAAGCGGAGTGTGTATTCAGTGTGCCATTACACTGACCCTTTGCACTTCATTTTCTGAAAGAAATCCCCAAAAACAAAAAACACAGCAACTGCTGAATATCACTCTTTAAGTAAGATTATCCCTCAGTTTGATGCAATTTGTTGTAAAACTAAATTAGCATACATGTAACAACAAGTTCCCATGGTTATCACTTCTAATATAATGGACAGTGTTGTAACAGACTTGTTTTTATCCAAGATTACGGCTGTATTTTAGTGTTGCTCATCAATAAAGCTAAAATCAGTTTCAACTGTACAAGCAGCTTCTGGGCAACCATAGACAACCCAGGGGGAAAAAAAACCTTTAATTTCATGAAGCATAAACAAGGAAGCATAAACTAGGACACATTAAGTAATTAGGACATCAGAATGAAGCTACTTTAGGCGCGAGAACTACTCTTGACCAGCCCTGGGGACTTTAGTAGCACTGTGTGGTGCTTCACTTTCTGTTGTCGTTGAATGAGGGCGCTTCTTTGACCCCTCAGATGACCCATAACCTCTGACCCCACCAGGTGAACCTGGTTCTTGTTTGACACTGGATGTAGATGGCCCCGAATCGAGGGCTTCTATGATTGACGACTCTATGTGGCTGGTCGAGCCACAAGCGTCACCCTTACCTGTGACTCTTGACGACGGGGTTTGTGTCTCGCCTCCGTACAGCGAGTCGTATATCTGTGCCTCGACTAGACGATTGATGGCGTCACTGACGGAGGAGTTGCGCATACCAACTAGATCAGGTGAAGCGTAGAGGACGGCAGGTGATCCATTCAATCCTTCCTTGACGTGAGGATAAGCTGCGGTTTTGAAGGCAGGGTGAACAGGCCAACCAATCCACTGTTTTGCCAGACCTAGCGAGTGAGAAGCTATAGCAGCAGCGTGTTGGCCATCAAGAATGTAGCACTTGTCGGAGAGCTCCGGGCTGATGCCTAGACCTGGTGCTAGCAAGGTCTGGGCAAGGTAGGCAGTCGGCTGCTGGTGTGGCTGCTGCTGCTGCCCGGCGAGACTCTGCTTTAAGAAACTGAAATTGGTGTGCATGGCTTGCTTCTCGCTCATTGCACGGAGCCTCTCGGCAAAGCTTTCGAATGGCCTGTGTGTGGCGTTGATCGCAGACATCTGCTGGACCTCTTGTTGGTAGACAGTGGTTGGGAGCCCTTGAGAGCTTGGTGATGACTCACTTGGATCGTATTCCATTTTAATCTTCTGGTTACCCATCCGCTTCCCTAGACGTTTCAAGTGTCTCTCCTTCACCTTGTACTCCAATGTTGAATGCGGGACACCATAGACATTACCAGCACGAGTGACAGTCATCTCTCCTCTTTGGACAGCGTTGACAGCTTGCATTAGACAGTCGCGGTCGTAGCAGCGATAGCGGCCGCGCTTCGGGCGCTTTCCAGCGCTATCTTGAGAGCATCCAGACCTCTGTGACTGCTGGGGAGATGAGGGCTTGCTGGACATACCGTACGTTTGTCTCCATTCCTGCATGTCCATGCCATCCTGACTATCTGCCTTGTCATTCGGACTCTCGTCGCCGGATTCCTGGTTTTCAGAACAAGAGTTCATGGGCTTGTACAGCGGGATCTTCAGGTCGGGAAGAGTCTGGGGGCGTGGTTGCTTGATCGAGGACTTCAAGGCTTTTGGGTCACGGCTGCCATTGACTTTTGAACATTCCTCCTCAGCAGTCAGATGGCAATGTATGAGTGTCTCTAGTAAGTGTTGAGGCAGTTTAGCCTCGCCGTTCTGGTCATGATTGCACTTGGCAACATTCTCCTCATGTGAACGGTCTGCATCTAGGCCAGCGACCAGGCTCAGCCTGACATAGGAGGCCACAAGGTCCTGAAGGATCTCCTGGCTCAGCCCATTCTCCAAGTCGTCATCAAGGTGTTTCACGGGGATCGTGTGACTAACCAAGAAGTTACGTAGCCTGCTGACAATGTCTTCCCCTTCATCTTGGGTTTGGAACTTGCCATCTGAGAGCAGCTTCCCGTTGACTCCGATCTCGTCCTCAAGGCCGTTTTTTCCCCGATACTCTGACGCATTCTGTGTCTCCAGTATATCATTCTCTTCCTCTACCACAAGGAAGCTGTGTCTGTTGAGATGGTTACGGATCGTTGAGCGGGGTATGCCAAACAGCATTGCTGCCCGCCGGGTGCCTACCTTCCCTGAGCGGACCTCTGTCAGAGCGAGTTTCAAGTCATCCTGAGTGTATGACGCTGATCCGTACCCTTTCGGAGGACGACCCATTTTATTCTTGGATGGCCTGGAAATGAAAAAAAAACATTTCAGTCAATGATTAATTAGTATGAATGCAGCTTCCCAACAAGTGTGTGACAAAGTATAAATTCAAGTACGTTTGCCGGAATCTGAATTTGTCTAAATGATACAAAGTCAGAATTAGTACCTATAAAAAGTAAACTTGCACGTACAACCAATTGATGCCTTTACTAAACCACTTCACATTGGATGACACACTAATTAGGTAATCTTTACCTCAAATTACATGTAAGTAGTCTTTATCTGCAACAATAAAATCTTCATTTGCAATTGGACAGACTTGTGGCAAACGTTTCTTAGAGCCCAAAACATCGACCTAAAGTGGTTAATAAAGCCATGTTTGCCATTTGTGCATACTTTGCTCCTATATTAAAGACACTGGACACTATTGGTAATTGTCGAAGGCCAGTCCTCTCACTTGGTGTATCTCAACATATGCATAAAATAACAAACCTGTGCTAATTTGAGCTCAATTGGTCAATGAAGTTGCGAGAAAGTAATGAAAGAAAAAACACAAAAAATCACACGAAGTTGTGTGCTTTCAGATGCTTTATTTCAAGACCTCAAAATCTAATTCTGAGGTCTCAAAAACAAATTCGTGAAAAATAACGTTTCTCACAATGTTTTATTCTATCAACAGCTCCTCAATACTCGTTAACAAGTAAGGTTTTGTGCTAATAACTATTTTGTCCACTGCCTTTAAGACTAACCCAGAATCACATTTGTCTTACCTGTGCACGGTAATAGATGGCACCTTGAGCATGTGTTGTTTGTTGGATGGACCTAGCACCCCCTGAGTGTCTACATAAGCAGCCTCTCTGTCCAGGTAACCTTGTCGACTCAGGTCCAGAGGCTGGTTCTGCTCACCGTCTGAACCGTACTCTACTTCATGGGTGTGGATATCATTCACTGAACCAAAGAAAATATCACAATCAACGGTAAGTAATCTGACACATCAAGAAGTTAATTTTTGGGTGAATGTACCCAAAATAAACTTTGGGTGGATAGCATTCACTTACTCAAGAAAATATGAAGAAAACACAATCAATGTGAAATAAAACAAACCATCAAGAAGACTACACAAAGTCAATTTTTCAGGTGAATATACCCTAAATATACTTCTTGAATGTGAATACTGGATAGCGTTCAGTAAACCAAGAAAGAATCAAAAACCACAATTAATGATGAATGAAACATATCATCAAGAAGACTAAACAAAGTTAAATTTGGGGTGAATATACCTTATTTATATTCACACAAAGACACTAGTCAACAACATTAAGGTAACAGGTTAACGATCCAAAAATTGCTAAATCATTTTGGAATACCAGTAACCAAAAAGTCTGGATCTTCTCAGATTGCACACACACGTTTTCATATCAATTATGCTCCGACTTCACATCGATGTTTGTGTAAGTTTAAAGTAATAATTGTGAATGTGACCGATCTTTGAAATAATCAAAATGATCAAGAAATAAATCACAAGGAAAACTAACTAAATTCTAAATAATTTTGGGTTGAACAAACAGAGGGACAAGAGCCTACGACTTCAGGATTAACAAGCCTGCGCCCTACCAACTGAGCTTCATGTACTCTACATTTAGTTGGCGAAAAGGAGATTGCATAATGTACTGCACTGCATGTAATGTGCATACATGTATACAAACTGTAAACAGCAATATGACAAGTATGTTTAACAAATGGATCCCTCATATTCACCCAGGAGCTCTACCGTCTCAGGCAAGTTTGTTTCATTTTTGAAAGTGCAACGTCACAAAGGCATTTTCTACTCAGGGCAACCTATGAGGAAATTGTAAATTTCTTCTGGAGCCTTTCATGGGCACCAAGGCAATGACCAGGGGGCAAGAGGCAATTGCCTTCATTGCCTCTGTGAAGCATCAGGCCTGCCGTCTTGTTGTTGTTGTGGGTTTTTTTTTTTTTTTTCTCCCTGGAAATTACTCATTTCCAAGAGCCGGGGGAAAAAAACTAAATAATTTAATGAATTTATTTTAACATAAATATGTCTCCGGCATGTTTACAAATAGTTAATGCAACCTCTTGATGAGTTGATGGCAACGCCTAAAGTTATACTCATAGGAGAAGATCGTGATCTACTGGCATTAAAACCTTTATCAAAGCATCCATGGTGTACATGTTCTGTGATAATGTATTTTTTCCATAATGAGACATGGATACAGAAAATCAATTAGAACTGAAATGAAACTGTAGTAGGTCTTACAATTACTCTCTTTATGGCATTAAAATCATGAGAGCACGCATCATTTGTGACTGAACACCAATCCTCAAATAAACTCATTTACACCTATGTATCTGGGCGCCTACTTTGTCACATGTGGGCAATTATTTTTCAGCGAGAAACGATGTTCTGACAATTTCAAACTCGTGTGTAACATAAGTGCTGCATTGACACAATAATATGTGAAACTGATGAGATTAGTGTTGTATGTACCTGATTTAGCAAGCCACTGCTCAGCTCTTAGAAGCCTCTGTTGTTGAGAGGTGTGTTCTGGGCGTCCTCTTCCATTGGTTAGACCGCACTCTATCTTATCAATGTAAGCTTGATGCTGTGCTATGGTATCCTGTAATGCACAAACAAATACAATCATGAATGTCTTGACTGTGAATCTTCAATTTTAGTAAAGATGAATGCAACAAGGTTATAATTCACTAGGCTCTGTCCGTAACATGCCATACAGCATTCTCCCTTAACAGTAGTCCGCCGGCCACTTGCAAGGTAACACTCATGAGGACCAGTCAGAACTCTGTCCAACTACATGTACATGAAGTCCTGCTGGCTACTTTGTAAAAGCGGAAAACAGTGGTTGTGGGATTTGTCTTCATTTTTGTCTCAAAAATTCTCTCTCAGTCATAGGTACTGAGCTCAAGTCCAAAATTTAATCACCACGCCACTTTTTAACAACAACCAAGAACGATAAACTATTATATTTTATAAGCAGGAATTCTAATAATGAAAGGATCTGGTTGCAACCTGCTAAACACAAAGGTTTAAAAGGAGATTTTGGACTGCTATTGTAGGTGGCAGCAGACTTACCGGGTAGATTTCCATTGTTTACGTTATTTTGAGCATGCGCACATTATCAGGAGCAGTGGATATACCTGGTAAGTCTGCTGCCACCTAGCGTCCCAAAACGTCATTTCTTTCCCAACATCTCTATGAAACATTTGCTGCACTAAGACTGTATCAAAATTCTCTATGGCTTCGGCTATGACTGGTGCTTATGGTGTCACTAAGGATGTCCCATATTTCAACACATGACTAATGCACTGATCGAGCCATATCTGTAGCCATAAACACTAATTTAGACCCGGCATAACATGTCTCCGGGGATTACACACGTAAATAGGATGTAAGTGCCAAAATGTCAACGCTGCCTTTCAGTTTGAGAAAAAGAGTTCTAACTTGTCAACACTATGATTAACTTTTTAGACATGACACTTCCATTTTTCGATAAGAACGATCAGCAAAGTCGCATCTCCTTTTCACAGCTCGTCAGTCATTAACCAACACTGTCTTCTCCAACACGTTGTGCTGATCAGGAAGGCGAACGACAGATTAGGGGGCAGGTGAGTGAGGAAATACACAAGTTAGTTCAAGTTTACGACTATCGAGTGATTAACTGATGGATTTACATGGATGATCAAAAGTTTCTCACCTCAACGGCCCGCTGTCTGGATTTGCAAAGAAGGCACTTCTCCTCGCTCTGCCAGTCCTCGCCGATTTGAACTTCCTCCTCTTCATCATCTGAATGCCAACAAAAATAATAATTTGTAATGCAAGAACAAATTGTGTCAAGGTTAAGGTAGGGTCCCTGTGGTGGGAATTAACCAATCAATATGTGTTCCTCCTGAGAGAGAGGCACCTAGCCAACTGGACAGGTTGTAAGACTAGAACCTGTGACTTCAATTCAGCAAAGAGAGATGGCTGTCAATTATAGTAAAGAAGTACAAAATAGGGAAAGGACAGGTTCCTACATTTTTTGTAGTTGTGCACCTATACTTGGTTATAAATAAACTTATTGAAGGAAACTGAAAATTAAGTTTAGAACAGTTCTTGTAAAATAATTTACATGCCTGATACATGGTACTTCACTGAGGCAACAAAGTGATTGCCTTCATGCCCCCCGGTCAATGCCTTCATTCCCTCCAAATGCTCCAAGAGAAATTTACAATTTCCTCACAGAGTTTACACGCATGAAGGGTGCCCTTTACCAAAGAGAAAATGCCTTGGTGCCCATGCCCTTTCAAAAACGAAGCATATAGGGCTGGTGCAGGTGCACAAAACAATATCTGAACCTAGAACCTGACTTGAAGGCAGCAAAGAAAGATGGCATTACATTTTAGTAAAGGAGGACGTGGCCTGTGTTGCTTGGCCTTGGTGCCTTTCAATAGTTTCCCATTGACCTTAAGATTTTTCAGTGGAAGCGCCCTTAAACATGTTCACAGAAGAAATTCCAGGCCCGTAATGTGTACCGTAATGCTGGTCCAATAACAAAAGGTAGAGCTACAAGCCCTGCTAGATTCCTCGCCAAGTTAGAGCCCTGGATTATTGTTTAAAAGACTTCATAATGTAGATAAAGTACATGTTGACAGGGGCCGCAGTCACAAACATTTTTTTATTGAAGAGTCTGTCATGTAATTGGCCCTGACATATATTCATACAGAAATTTAGGTTTGCATACACTTTTTCTACCTGCCACATTTGGTTAATGAAGTACATATGTAAGTATTGGAGGAAACTGAACATTAAGTTTATGTTCGCAAATGAATTAACCAATCTTAAAAAATAATATGAATCACCTTGACAGTTTTCCACTACATGGGTTGAAATAAAAACATTCAACATTAGTCTGAATTCTATGTTTACAATTACAAAATATTTTTTCCAAGTTAGCACACAATCAGTAGATTAAGGTCTTGAAATAATGTATAACGCTTCTGTTTCCCATTGCGCTATATTTGTCTGTATTCCACAAGTGCGCGTATGATAAAGAATTTACAAGCAATTTAATGTGCAGTTAAAAAAGCCCAGTGCGCAAAATTAGAACAGCACAATGTACAGAGTTTGATTTAGACTATTAGAGTGCTAAATATGGGTTGAAATCACACTATTATTGCAATCCAACAACTAATCAGAATCGAGAATCCAAGTTTGCTTGAAGATATTAACGTTTAAAAACCTGCACAATTAAAGCACCACAAACAAGGGCAGAATAATGGCTCCAACATTTTTTTCAGAAGTAAGCATGAACAGGCCTTGAACTTTGCCCTCGATGGGGCGCAACATTTTCCCCGTGGCAAGAGGTATTTTTATGAGGAAAATGTAAAGTTGTAACTGTGCAAAAGGCACTGCAGCAAAAGTACAGGTAACCAAAGCAAAAGCACAGGGCACCAAAGCAAAGGGTATACAAGCAAAAGCATATGTAGGACACCAAAGCAAAGGGCACCAAAGCACACCAAAGCATAGGGCACCAAAGCAAAAGCATAGGGCACCAAAGCAAACGCATAGGGCACCAAAGCAAAAGCATAGGGCACCAAAGCAAAAGCATAGGGCACCAAAGCAAACGCATAGGGCACCAAAGCAAACGCATAGGGCACCAAAGCAAAAGCATAGGGCACCAAAGCAAAAGCACAGGGCACCAAAGCAAACGCATAGGGCACCAAAGCAAACGCATAGGGCACCAAAGCAAAAGCATAGGGCACCAAAGCAAAAGCATAGGGCACCAAAGCAAAAGCATAGGGCACCAAAGCAAACGCATAGGGCACCAAAGCAAAAGCATAGGGCACCAAAGCAAAAGCATAGGGGCACCAAAGCAAACGCATAGGGCACCAAAGCAAAAGCACAGGGGCACCAAAGCAAAAGCACAGGGGCACCACAGCTTTTGGATTCCTAGATCAACAACAAAGGAGTCCTTCTGGCTAGCCGCTCTTGCCAACAGTTTCATCTCTGCACGGGTTCAGGGTCCTTTATTATATCAAAAAGGTCATTTCAATTAGTAAATTAGTGAAAAGTCTCTGGGCCGGAGTCATTTGATTTACCAAAAAGGGCGTTTCAATTACATAGTAACCACAATCTTTCAAGTCTACTGAAAATTAATCCATTCTCATTGGGGTAAACTCACCAAGCAAATGGGTAGTTTGACCCTTTTTACATGTTCTTCAGTCCAGTGCCAACAACCAATAATTATTTTTCTAACTTTTAATATTGGTGTGCTTCTCTGCCGCAATTGTTTACAAGCTCGGTCATGTCTGCTTAAAGGTCACTGGCGAAGCGCCCTCATGTGTTTATATTTACCAGTCGGTTTGTTTCACATCAATTAGTTTACCTACTTTATAAACCACTTGGGGTAAACCATAAGATTTACGGATTTACTAATTTGAATTTACCTAAAAATGGTCTTCGCTAAATGAATCTCAATTCGCAAATGCGGCTTAAAGGCACTGAACTCTATTGGTAATTACTCAAAAAAATTGTTCAAGCATAAAAACTTTCTTGGTATCGAGCAATGGAGAGCTGTTGATAGTATACATTATTGTGAGAAACAGCTCCCTCTGAAGATGTAACAGAGTTTTTGAGAAGGAGGTAATTTCTCTATCAAATAACAAAAGATTTCAAGCCTGAAGCCTTTTATTTGGGATCTGAAAGGACACAAATTTGTGCAATGAGGGTTTTCTTTCATTATTCTCTGCAACGTCAATGACCAATACAGTTCAAATTTTCATAGATTTGTTATTTTTAAATATGCATACTGTATTTTGAGACATCCTTTACATTTACCAATAAGTGTCAAGTGCCTTTAAGACTGGAATATTTCCCAGGATGACTGGTGTCGGAACTAATTTGTGCTGAGAGAAGTCACAGATGAAAAATAAACCGTTGATGATCCGTTAATTAAACATCCTATCCTATGAGGGATTATACCTTCATATTATTTTCATAACACCCTGGACACAGTTTCAGCTTTTGGAATTGGTAAAGAGAGATTCAAAGATGGGTCTCTGGGGTTTCCCTTTTGTTTATTTTCAACCAATGTATACCCATAGAAACCAAGTGTACTATACCATAGCAACCAATGTACCATTAGACATCACATACTACAAAGTACCGCTTCTACACTTCATGTACAGTACATGTACGTAAAGGTACCAAAAATGTCTAATCATAGCTGTGCAACTGCAGTTTGTCAAAAAGAGGTGATTATTTTCTTGGGAAAAGGGTGATTATTTTCTTAACTTTGACAGGGATTCTGAAGGATTGCTTTTTTAAGGAGGATGTACAAGAACTTTTTTTCAAACAAGGTCACAGAGACCATAGCCCTTTGTTGCCCTGGTCTTTGCCTTGACCCTTACAGACTTCCCCATAGACTTACATGTAAATAGAAGCCCAATTTGCAAAATGAAAATGGCCTTGCCCTCTCAAAGATGCGAGTCCAGCCCTCGATTTCACCAAACTCTTTGTAACTTAGGATTAATCTTAAATGACATAGGACGAGTTAAAACCCGTATCTAAAAAGGGATGCATTGAACCCATCCTAAGTTTACTAATCCGAACTTGAGATAGGATTAATCCTAGTGTTTCGTGAAATCGGCTGCAGGCCTGTTTTATGATTATTTATTTTTGTCATCAGTGCACTTTTACAGTGAAGCTAATCAAACTTGTTGTTTGTTATTTTGTTTATAACTGCCATTAGTTATTAATCATCCCATGCCCCCTGTCTTTCAGACTGGTCAGTTACATGTAGGTTACAGCAGGATGTTTTCAAATTCAATGTAAGTTATTCGTGATACGTGTAGGTCCATGGGTAAGGTGCGACTGAGAGTCACACCTGTGTGTTTTACACACACAGTGTAGGATACCTCTGATGTGACACCAGCACAAATTAACACAACTATACAGACCGGAAAACAAACATCAAAGGATGTCGTAAATTGTCATCAATCATGTACAGTCCAATATCACCAATAGTGTACCACAACCCTTATATCATAATAAGATACATCCTGGGCTGCATTCTGTTCACGGAGAACAGTAAGATTCATCTCAAGATGAGTGGTCAGTATTATAACCATAGTGATTTCTATTGTGACATCACAATTTCCTTAGCAATTAAGAATGATTTGCAGTTAAGATCAATCCTGGCTCTTCTGGGAAATCGGAGCCCTTGGACGGTGTTGGGAGTGTTTTATTTGTCATCTCAAGACATTTATTTACACATAGATATCTACACATGTACGTATGTACAATGTACAACCATGTAGACCGTCAAATGATAACTCAAATTTCAATATGTGTAATCGAATCTTGTGCTAACAAAATTTGAGCATATGGGATTTTAGGCACTGCATATATATGATGTAAATGGTTTGTGATAACCCTATTGTGTGTCTACTTGCCAGATAGAATTTATTCTACCGCAGAGTAGATTTTAGACAGTAATGCTGTTTCGGAAGCTAAATGTACATCATACACTATTGAAGTATTGACACACAATGCGTACATTTAAGGTTGGACAAATTTATCGAGTACAAGGGCTTGTCGGTAAGCTTTTAAAGACTTTTCAGGCTGTTTGATAACAATTTGGCTGACCTTTAAGAGGCCCCCCCAAAAAAAAAATTTTTTTTTTTAAATTTAAAAAAATCACGGAGGCAACAAAGGTGATTGCCTCTATGCCCTCTAGTCATTGCCTTAAAATGCTCCAGGTAGAAATTCACCATTTCCTTGTAGGGTGCCCATTACCGCAGAGAAAGTGCCTTGGTGCCCTTGCCCTTTCAAAAATGAAGCATACAGGCATGACTGGTTCATGTACATTGTACATGTAGTCTACTTCCCCTGGCAACATTCTTTTGATTGCTTTAAAACAGATCAAAAGCATTTCTCAAAACAGACCTTCCAGAAACATATTGTTTCCTTGTCAAAATTCACAAAGAAAGAGGAAGATGCTAAAGGTCGATTGTGATCACTTTTCCTTGTTAGTCTTTCACTTCTTCTGATGGCAATTTTGCTCGTGAGTCGAGTGGGCATGGTTTTTTTTGTTAAACGGTCGGAAGTTGTTTTGCAACATTAGCATCCTATTATGGCAAAACATTCCACAGAAATATAATATTATTAAGAATCCAAAAATGTGTAATATAAATGAAGAATGAAGAATGTACAGCAAAATAGCAAATGCGATACCATTTTTAACAAGTTCAACTATCAATTTAATCTTTCAAACGAGCTTAGATGTATCTGCTGGAAAGGAGAATTTGCAAAACCTATCCTTAAACATAATAAAGCGGGCAGACAGATTTTACACTAAGACTTTAATTGTTCAATCCATCAAAATCAAATAGAAGGATTTGAAGGATTTTTGAGAAGCCTAAACCGATCACCCTTGTCAAGAGGCCATGTCTCCAAAGTACTTGTACCAAGTCTTCTCTGAGAATGTCTTACTGTTTGCTGTGGGAACCGCAGCCTTCCCTCCCTAGCTCACAAGTTCTTTATTTCCCTGTCCAAATTTAAAGGTAGGATCATAGATTGTTTTTTCTCAATGTAATGCTGTTTTATAGGCAAAATTATAAAGAAAGATCAAATGTTAATGTTTCAGTTGAAATGTTCAGGGTCTTCTTGCTTAGAAAACAACATAAACCTGTCATAGCTTTTGTATAAAAACATGTAAAATTCCCTAAAAACTACTAATGTCTAAAAACCCTCCTTTGTCTCAATTCAGGAAATGAAAAACATTTGCATCTAAAACAAACTACATACAAGGAAACGGTGTATTAAAACAACCATTAACAATATTGAAATGATAGGAAGTGATTAAATATGCATTCCTCATGTTTCTAGCCAACTGTACAGTGTGATTGTACAATGTACACCTTAGGCCTTCAGTTTTACTTTGGTAAAGAGTAGCTTGGCTGAGCATTTAAACAGCCAATAAAGGATGATCTCAAATATATAGATATTACAGTTTTCTAATAGCTGGAGTCCATAGGAAACATAACAAAATATAACGAGTCTCTTACCTCACGCTAAAACATGGTAAAAATGGGTTTTTCTCCAGAACGCTTCAAGCCAAATTTCTGAAAAATGTTGGGTCAAACAAACCAGCGCGACAAAGGAATCGTGACGTCAGTGGCGGCTATTTGATGTGGGAAAAAAGCATCTCAGTTTGCCGAAGCTGGAGAACTGTGTTCAAACCCAATTAGGGGAAATCATCACTGGCACCAAGGGGTCATTATAATAGATAAGCCCTTTTTTACTCTCGGCTGATGCAAATTTTGAGAGTAAAATGGTTATAAACCGGTATCTACGATGTCTATTGGCCGTAAAAAAGGTAATTGTTGAAATATTGAGATCATTCTTTATTGGCTGTTTAAAATGGCACTTGAAAGATAAATTGACAAGTGCCAAATTGCACAAGCTGTTTTACAGTAGTAAGAGTTACTTCGTTGGCTTAAGAAAAACTTCAGGGCATCAGTAGCAACACTGTGCATCAATAAAATTGTGTCTGGTCACCTTTTTCTGCTAAGCAATTTTATC